>NC_072390.2:18450000-19075000 GCF_028885625.2 Pongo pygmaeus | reverse complement strand
AAAACTCTTATATCAAAAGGAACGTTGAAGTCTGTGAGTTGAATGCACTCATCACAAAGAAGTTTCTCAGAATGCTTCCGTCTAGTTTTTAGGTGAAGAGATTTCATTTCCCACCACAGGCCTCAAAGCGCTCCAAATATCCACTTGCAGATTCTACAAGAAGAGTGTTTCCAAACTGCTCTTTCAAAAGGAAGCTTCAAGTCTGTGAGTTGAATGCACTCATCACAAAGAAGTTTCTGAGAATGCTTCCGTCTGGTTTCTATATGAAGGTATTTCCTTTTCCAACATAGGCCCCAAAGTGCTCCAAATAAACCCTTGCAGATTCTACAAAAGGAGTGTTTCAAAACTGCTCTTTCTATAGGTAAGTTCAAGTCTGTGAGTTGAATGCACTCAACACAAAGAAGTTTCTGAGAATGCTTCTGTTCAGTTTTTATGTGAAGATATTTCCTTTTCCAGCATAGGCCTCAAACGGCTCCAAATATCCACTTGCAGATTCTACAAAAGGAGTGTTTCCAAACTTCTCTATCAATTGGTAGGTTCAACTCTGTGAGTTGAATGAACTCATCACAAAGAAGTTTCTGAGAATCCTTCTCTCTAGTTTTTATGTGAAGATATTTCCTTTTCCAACGTAGGCCTCAAAGCGCTCCAAATAAACACATGCAGATTCTACAAAAGGAGTGTTTCAAAACTGTTCTATCAAAGGGAACGTTCAAGCCTGTGAGTTGAATGTACTCATCACACAGATGTTTCTCAGAATGCTTCTGTCTAGTTTTTAGGTGAAGAGATTTCATTTCCCAGCATAGGCCTCAAAGCGCTCCAAATATCCACTTGCAGATTCTATAAGAAGAGAGTTTCCAAACTGCTCTTTCAAAAGGAAGCTTCAAGTCTGTGTGTTGAATGCACTCATCCAAAAGAAGTTTCTGAGAATGCTTCTGTCTAGTTCTTACGTGAAGATATTTTCTTTTCCAGGTAAGGCCTCAAAGCGCTCCAAATAAACACTTGCAAATTCTACAAAAGGAGTGTTTCAAAAGAGTTCTATCAAAAGGAACGTTCAAGTCTGTGAGTTGAATGCACTTATCATACCGAAGTTTCCTGGAATGCTTCTGTCTAGTTTTTATGTGAAGACATTTCCTTTTCCAGCAGAGGCCTCAAAGCACTCCAAATATCCACTTGCAGATTCTACAAAAAGAGTGTTTCAAAACTGCTCTATCAAAAGCAAGGTTCAACACTGTGAGTAGAATGCACTCATCACAAAGAAGTTTCTGAGAATGCTTCTGTCTAGTTTTTATGTGAAGATATTTCCTTTTCCAACATAGGCCTCAAATCGCTCCAAATAAACACTTGCAGATTCTACAAAAGGAGTGTTTCGAAACTGCTCTTTCAAGAGCAACGTTCAATTCTGTGAGTTGAATGCACTCATCACACAGAAGTTTCTGAGAATGCTTCTGTCTAGTTTTTATGTGAAGATGTTTCCTTTTCCAGCCTAGGCCTCAAAACGCTCCAAATATCCTCTTGCAGATTCTACAAAAACAGTGTTTCAAAACTGTTCTATCAAAAGGAAGGTTCAACTCTGTGAGTTGAATGAATGCATCATGAAGAACTTTCTGAGAATGCTTCTCTGTAGTTTTTAGGTGAAGATATTCCAAAACCCAGCACAGGCCTCGAAGTGCTCCAAATAACCACTTGCAGATTTTACCAAAAGAGTGTTTCAAAACTGCTCTTTCTATAGGTAAGTTCAAGTCTGTGAGTTGAATGCACTCAACACAAAGAAGTTTCTGAGAATGCTTCTGTTCAGTTTTTATGTGAAGATATTTCCTTTTCCAGCATAGGCCTCAAACGGCTCCAAATATCCACTTGCAGATTCTACAAAAAGAGTGTTTCCAAACTTCTCTATCAATTGGTAGGTTCAACTCTGTGAGTTGAATGAAGTCATCACAAAGAAGTTTCTGAGAATCCTTCTCTCTAGTTTTTATGTGAAGATATTTCCTTTTCCAACATAGGCCTCAAGGTGCTCCGAATAAACACTTGCAGATTCTACAAACATAATGTTTCGAAACTCTTCTATCAAAAGGAACGTTGAAGTCTGTGAGTTGAATGCACTCATCACAAAGAAGTTTCTCAGAATGCTTCCGTCTAGTTTTTAGGTGAAGAGATTTCATTTCCCAGCACAGGCCTCAAAGCGCTCCAAATATCCACTTGCAGATTCTACAAGAAGAGTGTTTCCAAACTGCTCTTTCAAAAGGAAGCTTCAAGTCTGTGAGTTGAATGCACTCATCACAAAGAAGTTTCTGAGAATGCTTCCGTCTAGTTTCTATATGAAGATATTTCCTTTTCCAACATAGGCCCCAAAGTGCTCCAAATAAACCCTTGCAGATTCTACAAAAGGAGTGTTTCAAAACTGCTCTTTCTATAGGTAAGTTCAAGTCTGTGAGTTGAATGCACTCAACACAAAGAAGTTTCTGAGAATGCTTCTGTTCAGTTTTTATGTGAAGAGATTTCCTTTTCCAGCATAGGCCTCAAACGGCTCCAAATATCCACTTGCAGATTCTACAAAAAGAGTGTTTCCAAACTTCTCTATCAATTGGTAGGTTCAACTCTGTGAGTTGAATGAACTCATCACAAAGAAGTTTCTGAGAATCCTTCTCTCTAGTTTTTATGTGAAGATATTTCCTTTTCCAGCGTAGGCCACAAAGCGCTCCAAATAAACACATGCAGATTCTACAAAAGGAGTGTTTGAAAACTGTTCTATCAAAGGGAACGTTCAAGTCTGTGAGTTGAATGTACTCATCACACAGATGTTTCTCAGAATGCTTCTGTCTAGTTTTTAGTTGAAGAGATTTCATTTCCCAGCATAGGCCTCAAAGCGCTCCAAATATCCACTTGCAGAATCTACGAAAAGAGTGTTTCAAAGCTGCTCTTTCAAAAGCAAGGTTCAAGTCTGTGTGTTGAATGCACTCATCCGAAAGAAGTTTCTGAGAACGCTTCTGTCTAGTTCTTACGTGAAGATATTTCCTTTTCCAGCTTAGACCTCAAAGCGCTCCAAATAAACACTTGCAAATTCTACAAAAGGAGTGTTTCAAAAGAGTTCTATCAAAAGGAACGTTCAAGTCTGTGAGTTGAATGCACTTATCATACCGAAGTTTCCTGGAATGCTTCTGTCTAGTTTTTATGTGAAGACATTTCCTTTTCCAGCAGAGGCCTCAAAGCACTCCAAATATCCACTTGCAGATTCTACAAAAAGAGTGTTTCAAAACTGCTCTATCAAAAGCAAGCTTCAACACTGTGAGTAGAATGCACTCATCACAAAGAAGTTTCTGAGAATGCTTCTGTCTAGTTTTTATGTGAAGATATTTCCTTTTCCAACATAGGCCTCAAAGCGCTCCAAATAAACACTTGCAGATTCTACAAAAGGAGTGTTTCGAAACTGCTCTTTCAAGAGGAACGTTCAAGTCTGTGAGTTGAATGCACTCATCACACAGAAGTTTCTGAGAATGCTTCTGTCTAGTTTTTATGTGAAGATGTTTCCTTTTCCAGCATAGGCCTCAAAACGCTCCAAATATCCTCTTGCAGATTCTACAAAAAGAGTGTTTCAAAACTGTTCTATCAAAAGGAAGGTTCAACTCTGTGAGTTGAATGAATGCATCATGAAGAACTTTCTGAGAATGCTTCTCTGTAGTTTTTAGGTGAAGATATTCCAAAACCGAGCACAGGCCTCGAAGTGCTCCAAATAACCACTTGCAGATTTTACCAAAAGAGTGTTTCAAAACTGCTCTTTCTATAGGTAAGTTCAAGTCTGTGAGTTGAATGCACTCAACACAAAGAAGTTTCTGAGAATGCTTCTGTTCAGTTTTTATGTGAAGATATTTCCTTTTCCAGCATAGGCCTCAAACGGCTCCAAATATCCACTTGCAGATTCTACAAAAAGAGTGTTTCCAAACTTCTCTATCAATTGGTAGGTTCAACTCTGTGAGTTGAATGAAGTCATCACAAAGAAGTTTCTGAGAATCCTTCTCTCTAGTTTTTATGTGAAGATATTTCCTTTTCCAACATAGGCCTCAAGGTGCTCCGAATAAACACTTGCAGATTCTACAAACTTAACGTTTCAAAACTCTTCTATCAAAAGGAACGTTGAAGTCTGTGAGTTGAATGCACTCATCACAAAGAAGTTTCTCAGAATGCTTCCGTCTAGTTTTTAGGTGAAGAGATTTCATTTCCCAGCACAGGCCTCAAAGCGCTCCAAATATCCACTTGCAGATTCTACAAGAAGAGTGTTTCCAAACTGCTCTTTCAAAAGGAAGCTTCAAGTCTGTGAGTTGAATGCACTCATCACAAAGAAGTTTCTGAGAATGCTTCCGTCTAGTTTCTATATGAAGGTATTTCCTTTTCCAACATAGGCGCCAAAGTGCTCCAAATAAACCCTTGCAGATTCTACAAAAGGAGTGTTTCAAAACTGCTCTTTCTATAGGTAAGTTCAAGTCTGTGAGTTGAATGCACTCAACACAAAGAAGTTTCTGAGAATGCTTCTGTTCAGTTTTTATGTGAAGATATTTCCTTTTCCAGCATAGGCCTCAAACGGCTCCAAATATCCACTTGCAGATTCTACAAAAAGAGTGTTTCCAAACTTCTCTATCAATTGGTAGGTTCAACTCTGTGAGTTGAATGAACTCATCACAAAGAAGTTTCTGAGAATCCTTCTCTCTAGTTTTTATGTGAAGATATTTCCTTTTCCAACGTAGGCCTCAAAGCGCTCCAAATAAACACATGCAGATTCTACAAAAGGAGTGTTTCAAAACTGTTCTATCAAAGGGAACGTTCAAGTCTGTGAGTTGAATGTACTCATCACACAGATGTTTCTCAGAATGCTTCTGTCTAGTTTTTAGTTGAAGAGATTTCATTTCCCAGCATAGGCCTCAAAGCGCTCCAAATATCCACTTGCAGAATCTACGAAAAGAGTGTTTCAAAGCTGCTCTTTCAAAAGCAAGGTTCAAGTCTGTGTGTTGAATGCACTCATCCGAAAGAAGTTTCTCAGAACGCTTCTGTCTAGTTCTTACGTGAAGATATTTCCTTTTCCAGCTTAGACCTCAAAGCGCTCCAAATAAACACTTGCAAATTCTACAAAAGGAGTGTTTCAAAAGAGTTCTATCAAAAGGAACGTTCAAGTCTGTGAGTTGAATGCACTTATCATACCGAAGTTTCCTGGAATGCTTCTGTCTAGTTTTTATGTGAAGACATTTCCTTTTCCAGCAGAGGCCTCAAAGCACTCCAAATATCCACTTGCAGATTCTACAAAAAGAGTGTTTCAAAACTGCTCTATCAAAAGCAAGCTTCAACACTGTGAGTAGAATGCACTCATCACAAAGAAGTTTCTGAGAATGCTTCTGTCTAGTTTTTATGTGAAGATATTTCCTTTTCCAACATAGGTCTCAAAGCGCTCCAAATAAACACTTGCAGATTCTACAAAAGGAGTGTTTCGAAACTGCTCTTTCAAGAGGAACGTTCAAGTCTGTGAGTTGAATGCACTCATCACACAGAAGTTTCTGAGAATGCTTCTGTCTAGTTTTTATGTGAAGATGTTTCCTTTTCCAGAATAGGCCTCAAAACGCTCCAAATATCCTCTTGCAGATTCTACAAAAAAGAGTGTTTCAAAACTGTTCTATCAAAAGGAAGGTTCAACTCTGTGAGTTGAATGAATGCATCATGAAGAACTTTCTGAGAATGCTTCTCTGTAGTTTTTAGGTGAAGATATTCCAAAACCCAGCACAGGCCTCGAAGTGCTCCAAATAACCACTTGCAGATTTTACCAAAAGAGTGTTTCAAAACTGCTCTTTCTATAGGTAAGTTCAAGTCTGTGAGTTGAATGCACTCAACACAAAGAAGTTTCTGAGAATGCTTCTGTTCAGTTTTTATGTGAAGATATTTCCTTTTCCAGCATAGGCCTCAAACGGCTCCAAATATCCACTTGCAGATTCTACAAAAAGAGTGTTTCCAAACTTCTCTATCAATTGGTAGGTTCAACTCTGTGAGTTGAATGAAGTCATCACAAAGAAGTTTCTGAGAATCCTTCTCTCTAGTTTTTATGTGAAGATATTTCCTTTTCCAACATAGGCCTCAAGGTGCTCCGAATAAACACTTGCAGATTCTACAAACTTAACGTTTCAAAACTCTTCTATCAAAAGGAACGTTGAAGTCTGTGAGTTGAATGCACTCATCACAAAGAAGTTTCTCAGAATGCTTCCGTCTAGTTTTTAGGTGAAGAGATTTCATTTCCCAGCACAGGCCTCAAAGCGCTCCAAATATCCACTTGCAGATTCTACAAGAAGAGTGTTTCCAAACTGCTCTTTCAAAAGGAAGCTTCAAGTCTGTGAGTTGAATGCACTCATCACAAAGAAGTTTCTGAGAATGCTTCCGTCTAGTTTCTATATGAAGGTATTTCCTTTTCCAACATAGGCCCCAAAGTGCTCCAAATAAACCCTTGCAGATTCTACAAAAGGAGTGTTTCAAAACTGCTCTTTCTATAGGTAAGTTCAAGTCTGTGAGTTGAATGCACTCAACACAAAGAAGTTTCTGAGAATGCTTCTGTTCAGTTTTTATGTGAAGATATTTCCTTTTCCAGCATAGGCCTCAAACGGCTCCAAATATCCACTTGCAGATTCTACAAAAGGAGTGTTTCCAAACTTCTCTATCAATTGGTAGGTTCAACTCTGTGAGTTGAATGAACTCATCACAAAGAAGTTTCTGAGAATCCTTCTCTCTAGTTTTTATGTGAAGATATTTCCTTTTCCAACGTAGGCCTCAAAGCGCTCCAAATAAACACATGCAGATTCTACAAAAGGAGTGTTTCAAAACTGTTCTATCAAAGGGAACGTTCAAGCCTGTGAGTTGAATGTACTCATCACACAGATGTTTCTCAGAATGCTTCTGTCTAGTTTTTAGGTGAAGAGATTTCATTTCCCAGCATAGGCCTCAAAGCGCTCCAAATATCCACTTGCAGATTCTATAAGAAGAGAGTTTCCAAACTGCTCTTTCAAAAGGAAGCTTCAAGTCTGTGTGTTGAATGCACTCATCCAAAAGAAGTTTCTGAGAATGCTTCTGTCTAGTTCTTACGTGAAGATATTTCCTTTTCCAGGTAAGGCCTCAAAGCGCTCCAAATAAACACTTGCAAATTCTACAAAAGGAGTGTTTCAAAAGAGTTCTATCAAAAGGAACGTTCAAGTCTGTGAGTTGAATGCACTTATCATACCGAAGTTTCCTGGAATGCTTCTGTCTAGTTTTTATGTGAAGACATTTCCTTTTCCAGCAGAGGCCTCAAAGCACTCCAAATATCCACTTGCAGATTCTACAAAAAGAGTGTTTCAAAACTGCTCTATCAAAAGCAAGGTTCAACACTGTGAGTAGAATGCACTCATCACAAAGAAGTTTCTGAGAATGCTTCTGTCTAGTTTTTATGTGAAGATATTTCCTTTTCCAACATAGGCCTCAAAGCGCTCCAAATAAACACTTGCAGATTCTACAAAAGGAGTGTTTCGAAACTGCTCTTTCAAGAGGAACGTTCAAGTCTGTGAGTTGAATGCACTCATCACACAGAAGTTTCTGAGAATGCTTCTGTCTAGTTTTTATGTGAAGATGTTTCCTTTTCCAGCATAGGCCTCAAAACGCTCCAAATATCCTCTTGCAGATTCTACAAAAACAGTGTTTCAAAACTGTTCTATCAAAAGGAAGGTTCAACTCTGTGAGTTGAATGAATGCATCATGAAGAACTTTCTGAGAATGCTTCTCTGTAGTTTTTAGGTGAAGATATTCCAAAACCCAGCACAGGCCTCAAAGTGCTCCAAATAACCACTTGCAGATTTTACCAAAAGAGTGTTTCAAAACTGCTCTTTCTATAGGTAAGTTCAAGTCTGTGAGTTGAATGCACTCAACACAAAGAAGTTTCTGAGAATGCTTCTGTTCAGTTTTTATGTGAAGATATTTCCTTTTCCAGCATAGGCCTCAAACGGCTCCAAATATCCACTTGCAGATTCTACAAAAAGAGTGTTTCCAAACTTCTCTATCAATTGGTAGGTTCAACTCTGTGAGTTGAATGAAGTCATCACAAAGAAGTTTCTGAGAATCCTTCTCTCTAGTTTTTATGTGAAGATATTTCCTTTTCCAACATAGGCCTCAAGGTGCTCCGAATAAACACTTGCAGATTCTACAAACTTAATGTTTCAAAACTCTTCTATCAAAAGGAACGTTGAAGTCTGTGAGTTGAATGCACTCATCACAAAGAAGTTTCTCAGAATGCTTCCGTCTAGTTTTTAGGTGAAGAGATTTCATTTCCCAGCACAGGCCTCAAAGCGCTCCAAATATCCACTTGCAGATTCTACAAGAAGAGTGTTTCCAAACTGCTCTTTCAAAAGGAAGCTTCAAGTCTGTGAGTTGAATGCACTCATCACAAAGAAGTTTCTGAGAATGCTTCCGTCTAGTTTCTATATGAAGATATTTCCTTTTCCAACATAGGCCCCAAAGTGCTCCAAATAAACCCTTGCAGATTCTACAAAAGGAGTGTTTCAAAACTGCTCTTTCTATAGGTAAGTTCAAGTCTGTGAGTTGAATGCACTCAACACAAAGAAGTTTCTGAGAATGCTTCTGTTCAGTTTTTATGTGAAGATATTTCCTTTTCCAGCATAGGCCTCAAACGGCTCCAAATATCCACTTGCAGATTCTACAAAAAGAGTGTTTCAAAACTGCTCTATCAATTGGTAGGTTCAACTCTGTGAGTTGAATGAAGTCATCACAAAGAAGTTTCTGAGAATCCTTCTCTCTAGTTTTTACGTGAAGATATTTCCTTTTCCAGCGTAGGCCTCAAAGCGCTCCAAATAAACACATGCAGATTCTACAAAAGGAGTGTTTCAAAACTGTTCTATCAAAGGGAACGTTCAAGTCTGTGAGTTGAATGTACTCATCACACAGATGTTTCTCAGAATGCTTCTGTCTAGTTTTTAGGTGAAGAGATTTCATTTCCCAGCATAGGCCTCAAAGCGCTCCAAATATCCACTTGCAGAATCTACGAAAAGAGTGTTTCAAAGCTGCTCTTTCAAAAGCAAGGTTCAAGTCTGTGTGTTGAATGCACTCATCCGAAAGAAGTTTCTGAGAACGCTTCTGTCTAGTTCTTACGTGAAGATATTTCCTTTTCCAGCTTAGACCTCAAAGCGCTCCAAATAAACACTTGCAAATTCTACAAAAGGAGTGTTTCAAAAGAGTTCTATCAAAAGGAACGTTCAAGTCTGTGAGTTGAATGCACTTATCATACCGAAGTTTCCTGGAATGCTTCTGTCTAGTTTTTATGTGAAGACATTTCCTTTTCCAGCAGAGGCCTCAAAGCACTCCAAGTATCCACTTGCAGATTCTACAAAAAGAGTGTTTCAAAACTGCTCTATCAAAAGCAAGCTTCAACACTGTGAGTAGAATGCACTCATCACAAAGAAGTTTCTGAGAATGCTTCTGTCTAGTTTTTATGTGAAGATATTTCCTTTTCCAACATAGGCCTCAAAGCGCTCCAAATAAACACTTGCAGATTCTACAAAAGGAGTGTTTCGAAACTGCTCTTTCAAGAGGAACGTTCAAGTCTGTGAGTTGAATGCACTCATCACACAGAAGTTTCTGAGAATGCTTCTGTCTAGTTTTTATGTGAAGATGTTTCCTTTTCCAGCATAGGCCTCAAAACGCTCCAAATATCCTCTTGCAGATTCTACAAAAAGAGTGTTTCAAAACTGTTCTATCAAAAGGAAGGTTCAACTCTGTGAGTTGAATGAATGCATCATGAAGAACTTTCTGAGAATGCTTCTCTGTAGTTTTTAGGTGAAGATATTCCAAAACCGAGCACAGGCCTCGAAGTGCTCCAAATAACCACTTGCAGATTTTACCAAAAGAGTGTTTCAAAACTGCTCTTTCTATAGGTAAGTTCAAGTCTGTGAGTTGAATGCACTCAACACAAAGAAGTTTCTGAGAATGCTTCTGTTCAGTTTTTATGTGAAGATATTTCCTTTTCCAGCATAGGCCTCAAAGCACTCCAAATATCCACTTGCAGATTCTACAAAAAGAGTGTTTCCAAACTTCTCTATCAATTGGTAGGTTCAACTCTGTGAGTTGAATGAAGTCATCACAAAGAAGTTTCTGAGAATCCTTCTCTCTAGTTTTTATGTGAAGATATTTCCTTTTCCAACATAGGCCTCAAGGTGCTCCGAATAAACACTTGCAGATTCTACAAACTTAATGTTTCAAAACTGTTCTATCAAAAGGAACGTTGAAGTCTGTGAGTTGAATGCACTCATCACAAAGAAGTTTCTCAGAATGCTTCCGTCTAGTTTTTAGGTGAAGAGATTTCATTTCCCAGCACAGGCCTCAAAGCGCTCCAAATATCCACTTGCAGATTCTACAAGAAGAGTGTTTCCAAACTGCTCTTTCAAAAGGAAGCTTCAAGTCTGTGAGTTGAATGCACTCATCACAAAGAAGTTTCTGAGAATGCTTCCGTCTCGTTTCTATATGAAGGTATTTCCTTTTCCAACATAGGCCCCAAAGTGCTCCAAATAAACCCTTGCAGATTCTACAAAAGGAGTGTTTCAAAACTGCTCTTTCTATAGGTAAGTTCAAGTCTGTGAGTTGAATGCACTCAACACAAAGAAGTTTCTGAGAATGCTTCTGTTCAGTTTTTATGTGAAGATATTTCCTTTTCCAGCATAGGCCTCAAACGGCTCCAAATATCCACTTGCAGATTCTACAAAAGGAGTGTTTCCAAACTTCTCTATCAATTGGTAGGTTCAACTCTGTGAGTTGAATGAACTCATCACAAAGAAGTTTCTGAGAATCCTTCTCTCTAGTTTTTATGTGAAGATATTTCCTTTTCCAACGTAGGCCTCAAAGCGCTCCAAATAAACACATGCAGATTCTACAAAAGGAGTGTTTCAAAACTGTTCTATCAAAGGGAACGTTCAAGCCTGTGAGTTGAATGTACTCATCACACAGATGTTTCTCAGAATGCTTCTGTCTAGTTTTTAGGTGAAGAGATTTCATTTCCCAGCATAGGCCTCAAAGCGCTCCAAATATCCACTTGCAGATTCTATAAGAAGAGAGTTTCCAAACTGCTCTTTCAAAAGGAAGCTTCAAGTCTGTGTGTTGAATGCACTCATCCAAAAGAAGTTTCTGAGAATGCTTCTGTCTAGTTCTTACGTGAAGATATTTCCTTTTCCAGGTAAGGCCTCAAAGCGCTCCAAATAAACACTTGCAAATTCTACAAAAGGAGTGTTTCAAAAGAGTTCTATCAAAAGGAACGTTCAAGTCTGTGAGTTGAATGCACTTATCATACCGAAGTTTCCTGGAATGCTTCTGTCTAGTTTTTATGTGAAGACATTTCCTTTTCCAGCAGAGGCCTCAAAGCACTCCAAATATCCACTTGCAGATTCTACAAAAAGAGTGTTTCAAAACTGCTCTATCAAAAGCAAGCTTCAACACTGTGAGTAGAATGCACTCATCACAAAGAAGTTTCTGAGAATGCTTCTGTCTAGTTTTTATGTGAAGATATTTCCTTTTCCAACATAGGCCTCAAAGCGCTCCAAATAAACACTTGCAGATTCTACAAAAGGAGTGTTTCGAAACTGCTCTTTCAAGAGGAACGTTCAAGTCTGTGAGTTGAATGCACTCATCACACAGAAGTTTCTGAGAATGCTTCTGTCTAGTTTTTATGTGAAGATGTTTCCTTTTCCAGCATAGGCCTCAAAACGCTCCAAATATCCTCTTGCAGATTCTACAAAAACAGTGTTTCAAAACTGTTCTATCAAAAGGAAGGTTCAACTCTGTGAGTTGAATGAATGCATCATGAAGAACTTTCTGAGAATGCTTCTCTGTAGTTTTTAGGTGAAGATATTCCAAAACCCAGCACAGGCCTCGAAGTGCTCCAAATAACCACTTGCAGATTTTACCAAAAGAGTGTTTCAAAACTGCTCTTTCTATAGGTAAGTTCAAGTCTGTGAGTTGAATGCACTCAACACAAAGAAGTTTCTGAGAATGCTTCTGTTCAGTTTTTATGTGAAGATATTTCCTTTTCCAGCATAGGCCTCAAACGGCTCCAAATATCCACTTGCAGATTCTACAAAAAGAGTGTTTCCAAACTTCTCTATCAATTGGTAGGTTCAACTCTGTGAGTTGAATGAAGTCATCACAAAGAAGTTTCTGAGAATCCTTCTCTCTAGTTTTTATGTGAAGATATTTCCTTTTCCAACATAGGCCTCAAGGTGCTCCGAATAAACACTTGCAGATTCTACAAACTTAATGTTTCAAAACTCTTCTATCAAAAGGAACGTTGAAGTCTGTGAGTTGAATGCACTCATCACAAAGAAGTTTCTCAGAATGCTTCCGTCTAGTTTTTAGGTGAAGAGATTTCATTTCCCAGCACAGGCCTCAAAGCGCTCCAAATATCCACTTGCAGATTCTACAAGAAGAGTGTTTCCAAACTGCTCTTTCAAAAGGAAGCTTCAAGTCTGTGAGTTGAATGCACTCATCACAAAGAAGTTTCTGAGAATGCTTCCGTCTAGTTTCTATATGAAGATATTTCCTTTTCCAACATAGGCCCCAAAGTGCTCCAAATAAACCCTTGCAGATTCTACAAAAGGAGTGTTTCAAAACTGCTCTTTCTATAGGTAAGTTCAAGTCTGTGAGTTGAATGCACTCAACACAAAGAAGTTTCTGAGAATGCTTCTGTTCAGTTTTTATGTGAAGATATTTCCTTTTCCAGCATAGGCCTCAAACGGCTCCAAATATCCACTTGCAGATTCTACAAAAAGAGTGTTTCAAAACTGCTCTATCAATTGGTAGGTTCAACTCTGTGAGTTGAATGAAGTCATCACAAAGAAGTTTCTGAGAATCCTTCTCTCTAGTTTTTACGTGAAGATATTTCCTTTTCCAGCGTAGGCCTCAAAGCGCTCCAAATAAACACATGCAGATTCTACAAAAGGAGTGTTTCAAAACTGTTCTATCAAAGGGAACGTTCAAGTCTGTGAGTTGAATGTACTCATCACACAGATGTTTCTCAGAATGCTTCTGTCTAGTTTTTAGGTGAAGAGATTTCATTTCCCAGCATAGGCCTCAAAGCGCTCCAAATATCCACTTGCAGATTCTATAAGAAGAGAGTTTCCAAACTGCTCTTTCAAAAGGAAGCTTCAAGTCTGTGAGTTGAATGCACTCATCACAAAGAAGTTTCTGAGAATGCTTCCGTCTAGTTTCTATATGAAGATATTTCCTTTTCCAACATAGGCCCCAAAGTGCTCCAAATAAACCCTTGCAGATTCTACAAAAGGAGTGTTTCAAAACTGCTCTTTCTATAGGTAAGTTCAAGTCTGTGAGTTGAATGCACTCAACACAAAGAAGTTTCTGAGAATGCTTCTGTTCAGTTTTTATGTGAAGATATTTCCTTTTCCAGCATAGGCCTCAAACGGCTCCAAATATCCACTTGCAGATTCTACAAAAAGAGTGTTTCCAAACTTCTCTATCAATTGGTAGGTTCAACTCTGTGAGTTGAATGAACTCATCACAAAGAAGTTTCTGAGAATCCTTCTCTCTAGTTTTTATGTGAAGATATTTCCTTTTCCAACGTAGGCCTCAAAGCGCTCCAAATAAACACATGCAGATTCTACAAAAGGAGTGTTTCAAAACTGTTCTATCAAAGGGAACGTTCAAGTCTGTGAGTTGAATGTACTCATCACACAGATGTTTCTCAGAATGCTTCTGTCTAGTTTTTAGTTGAAGAGATTTCATTTCCCAGCATAGGCCTCAAAGCGCTCCAAATATCCACTTGCAGAATCTACGAAAAGAGTGTTTCAAAGCTGCTCTTTCAAAAGCAAGGTTCAAATCTGTGTGTTGAATGCACTCATCCGAAAGAAGTTTCTGAGAACGCTTCTGTCTAGTTCTTACGTGAAGATATTTCCTTTTCCAGCTTAGACCTCAAAGCGCTCCAAATAAACACTTGCAAATTCTACAAAAGGAGTGTTTCAAAAGAGTTCTATCAAAAGGAACATTCAAGTCTGTGAGTTGAATGCACTTATCATACCGAAGTTTCCTGGAATGCTTCTGTCTAGTTTTTATGTGAAGACATTTCCTTTTCCAGCAGAGGCCTCAAAGCACTCCAAATATCCACTTGCAGATTCTACAAAAAGAGTGTTTCAAAACTGCTCTATCAAAAGCAAGCTTCAACACTGTGAGTAGAATGCACTCATCACAAAGAAGTTTCTGAGAATGCTTCTGTCTAGTTTTTATGTGAAGATATTTCCTTTTCCAACATAGGCCTCAAAGCGCTCCAAATAAACACTTGCAGATTCTACAAAAGGAGTGTTTCGAAACTGCTCTTTCAAGAGGAACGTTCAAGTCTGTGAGTTGAATGCACTCATCACACAGAAGTTTCTGAGAATGCTTCTGTCTAGTTTTTATGTGAAGATGTTTCCTTTTCCAGCATAGGCCTCAAAACGCTCCAAATATCCTCTTGCAGATTCTACAAAAAGAGTGTTTCAAAACTGTTCTATCAAAAGGAAGGTTCAACTCTGTGAGTTGAATGAATGCATCATGAAGAACTTTCTGAGAATGCTTCTCTGTAGTTTTTAGGTGAAGATATTCCAAAACCGAGCACAGGCCTCGAAGTGCTCCAAATAACCACTTGCAGATTTTACCAAAAGAGTGTTTCAAAACTGCTCTTTCTATAGGTAAGTTCAAGTCTGTGAGTTGAATGCACTCAACACAAAGAAGTTTCTGAGAATGCTTCTGTTCAGTTTTTATGTGAAGATATTTCCTTTTCCAGCCTAGGCCTCAAACGGCTCCAAATATCCACTTGCAGATTCTACAAAAAGAGTGTTTCCAAACTTCTCTATCAATTGGTAGGTTCAACTCTGTGAGTTGAATGAAGTCATCACAAAGAAGTTTCTGAGAATCCTTCTCTCTAGTTTTTATGTGAAGATATTTCCTTTTCCAACATAGGCCTCAAGGTGCTCCGAATAAACACTTGCAGATTCTACAAACTTAATGTTTCAAAACTGTTCTATCAAAAGGAACGTTGAAGTCTGTGAGTTGAATGCACTCATCACAAAGAAGTTTCTCAGAATGCTTCCGTCTAGTTTTTAGGTGAAGAGATTTCATTTCCCAGCACAGGCCTCAAAGCGCTCCAAATATCCACTTGCAGATTCTACAAGAAGAGTGTTTCCAAACTGCTCTTTCAAAAGGAAGCTTCAAGTCTGTGAGTTGAATGCACTCATCACAAAGAAGTTTCTGAGAATGCTTCCGTCTCGTTTCTATATGAAGGTATTTCCTTTTCCAACATAGGCCCCAAAGTGCTCCAAATAAACCCTTGCAGATTCTACAAAAGGAGTGTTTCAAAACTGCTCTTTCTATAGGTAAGTTCAAGTCTGTGAGTTGAATGCACTCAACACAAAGAAGTTTCTGAGAATGCTTCTGTTCAGTTTTTATGTGAAGATATTTCCTTTTCCAGCATAGGCCTCAAACGGCTCCAAATATCCACTTGCAGATTCTACAAAAGGAGTGTTTCCAAACTTCTCTATCAATTGGTAGGTTCAACTCTGTGAGTTGAATGAACTCATCACAAAGAAGTTTCTGAGAATCCTTCTCTCTAGTTTTTATGTGAAGATATTTCCTTTTCCAACGTAGGCCTCAAAGCGCTCCAAATAAACACATGCAGATTCTACAAAAGGAGTGTTTCAAAACTGTTCTATCAAAGGGAACGTTCAAGCCTCTGAGTTGAATGTACTCATCACACAGATGTTTCTCAGAATGCTTCTGTCTAGTTTTTAGGTGAAGAGATTTCATTTCCCAGCATAGGCCTCAAAGCGCTCCAAATATCCACCTGCAGATTCTGTAAGAAGAGAGTTTCCAAACTGCTCTTTCAAAAGGAAGCTTCAAGTCTGTGTGTTGAATGCACTCATCCAAAAGAAGTTTCTGAGAATGCTTCTGTCTAGTTCTTACGTGAAGATATTTCCTTTTCCAGGTAAGGCCTCAAAGCGCTCCAAATAAACACTTGCAAATTCTACAAAAGGAGTGTTTCAAAAGAGTTCTATCAAAAGGAACGTTCAAGTCTGTGAGTTGAATGCACTTATCATACCGAAGTTTCCTGGAATGCTTCTGTCTAGTTTTTATGTGAAGACATTTCCTTTTCCAGCAGAGGCCTCAAAGCACTCCAAATATCCACTTGCAGATTCTACAAAAAGAGTGTTTCAAAACTGCTCTATCAAAAGCAAGGTTCAACACTGTGAGTAGAATGCACTCATCACAAAGAAGTTTCTGAGAATGCTTCTGTCTAGTTTTTATGTGAAGATATTTCCTTTTCCAACATAGGCCTCAAAGCGCTCCAAATAAACACTTGCAGATTCTACAAAAGGAGTGTTTCGAAACTGCTCTTTCAAGAGGAACGTTCAAGTCTGTGAGTTGAATGCACTCATCACACAGAAGTTTCTGAGAATGCTTCTGTCTAGTTTTTATGTGAAGATGTTTCCTTTTCCAGCATAGGCCTCAAAACGCTCCAAATATCCTCTTGCAGATTCTACAAAAACAGTGTTTCAAAACTGTTCTATCAAAAGGAAGGTTCAACTCTGTGAGTTGAATGAATGCATCATGAAGAACTTTCTGAGAATGCTTCTCTGTAGTTTTTAGGTGAAGATATTCCAAAACCCAGCACAGGCCTCGAAGTGCTCCAAATAACCACTTGCAGATTTTACCAAAAGAGTGTTTCAAAACTGCTCTTTCTATAGGTAAGTTCAAGTCTGTGAGTTGAATGCACTCAACACAAAGAAGTTTCTGAGAATGCTTCTGTTCAGTTTTTATGTGAAGATATTTCCTTTTCCAGCATAGGCCTCAAACGGCTCCAAATATCCACTTGCAGATTCTACAAAAGGAGTGTTTCCAAACTTCTCTATCAATTGGTAGGTTCAACTCTGTGAGTTGAATGAACTCATCACAAAGAAGTTTCTGAGAATCCTTCTCTCTAGTTTTTATGTGAAGATATTTCCTTTTCCAACGTAGGCCTCAAAGCGCTCCAAATAAACACATGCAGATTCTACAAAAGGAGTGTTTCAAAACTGTTCTATCAAAGGGAACGTTCAAGCCTGTGAGTTGAATGTACTCATCACACAGATGTTTCTCAGAATGCTTCTGTCTAGTTTTTAGGTGAAGAGATTTCATTTCCCAGCATAGGCCTCAAAGCGCTCCAAATATCCACTTGCAGATTCTATAAGAAGAGAGTTTCCAAACTGCTCTTTCAAAAGGAAGCTTCAAGTCTGTGTGTTGAATGCACTCATCCAAAAGAAGTTTCTGAGAATGCTTCTGTCTAGTTCTTACGTGAAGATATTTCCTTTTCCAGGTAAGGCCTCAAAGCGCTCCAAATAAACACTTGCAAATTCTACAAAAGGAGTGTTTCAAAAGAGTTCTATCAAAAGGAACGTTCAAGTCTGTGAGTTGAATGCACTTATCATACCGAAGTTTCCTGGAATGCTTCTGTCTAGTTTTTATGTGAAGACATTTCCTTTTCCAGCAGAGGCCTCAAAGCACTCCAAATATCCACTTGCAGATTCTACAAAAAGAGTGTTTCAAAACTGCTCTATCAAAAGCAAGCTTCAACACTGTGAGTAGAATGCACTCATCACAAAGAAGTTTCTGAGAATGCTTCTGTCTAGTTTTTATGTGAAGATATTTCCTTTTCCAACATAGGCCTCAAAGCGCTCCAAATAAACACTTGCAGATTCTACAAAAGGAGTGTTTCGAAACTGCTCTTTCAAGAGGAACGTTCAAGTCTGTGAGTTGAATGCACTCATCACACAGAAGTTTCTGAGAATGCTTCTGTCTAGTTTTTATGTGAAGATGTTTCCTTTTCCAGCATAGGCCTCAAAACGCTCCAAATATCCTCTTGCAGATTCTACAAAAACAGTGTTTCAAAACTGTTCTATCAAAAGGAAGGTTCAACTCTGTGAGTTGAATGAATGCATCATGAAGAACTTTCTGAGAATGCTTCTCTGTAGTTTTTAGGTGAAGATATTCCAAAACCCAGCACAGGCCTCAAAGTGCTCCAAATAACCACTTGCAGATTTTACCAAAAGAGTGTTTCAAAACTGCTCTTTCTATAGGTAAGTTCAAGTCTGTGAGTTGAATGCACTCAACACAAAGAAGTTTCTGAGAATGCTTCTGTTCAGTTTTTATGTGAAGATATTTCCTTTTCCAGCATAGGCCTCAAACGGCTCCAAATATCCACTTGCAGATTCTACAAAAAGAGTGTTTCCAAACTTCTCTATCAATTGGTAGGTTCAACTCTGTGAGTTGAATGAAGTCATCACAAAGAAGTTTCTGAGAATCCTTCTCTCTAGTTTTTATGTGAAGATATTTCCTTTTCCAACATAGGCCTCAAGGTGCTCCGAATAAACACTTGCAGATTCTACAAACTTAATGTTTCAAAACTCTTCTATCAAAAGGAACGTTGAAGTCTGTGAGTTGAATGCACTCATCACAAAGAAGTTTCTCAGAATGCTTCCGTCTAGTTTTTAGGTGAAGAGATTTCATTTCCCAGCACAGGCCTCAAAGCGCTCCAAATATCCACTTGCAGATTCTACAAGAAGAGTGTTTCCAAACTGCTCTTTCAAAAGGAAGCTTCAAGTCTGTGAGTTGAATGCACTCATCACAAAGAAGTTTCTGAGAATGCTTCCGTCTAGTTTCTATATGAAGATATTTCCTTTTCCAACATAGGCCCCAAAGTGCTCCAAATAAACCCTTGCAGATTCTACAAAAGGAGTGTTTCAAAACTGCTCTTTCTATAGGTAAGTTCAAGTCTGTGAGTTGAATGCACTCAACACAAAGAAGTTTCTGAGAATGCTTCTGTTCAGTTTTTATGTGAAGATATTTCCTTTTCCAGCATAGGCCTCAAACGGCTCCAAATATCCACTTGCAGATTCTACAAAAAGAGTGTTTCAAAACTGCTCTATCAATTGGTAGGTTCAACTCTGTGAGTTGAATGAAGTCATCACAAAGAAGTTTCTGAGAATCCTTCTCTCTAGTTTTTACGTGAAGATATTTCCTTTTCCAGCGTAGGCCTCAAAGCGCTCCAAATAAACACATGCAGATTCTACAAAAGGAGTGTTTCAAAACTGTTCTATCAAAGGGAACGTTCAAGTCTGTGAGTTGAATGTACTCATCACACAGATGTTTCTCAGAATGCTTCTGTCTAGTTTTTAGGTGAAGAGATTTCATTTCCCAGCATAGGCCTCAAAGCGCTCCAAATATCCACTTGCAGATTCTATAAGAAGAGAGTTTCCAAACTGCTCTTTCAAAAGGAAGCTTCAAGTCTGTGAGTTGAATGCACTCATCACAAAGAAGTTTCTGAGAATGCTTCCGTCTAGTTTCTATATGAAGATATTTCCTTTTCCAACATAGGCCCCAAAGTGCTCCAAATAAACCCTTGCAGATTCTACAAAAGGAGTGTTTCAAAACTGCTCTTTCTATAGGTAAGTTCAAGTCTGTGAGTTGAATGCACTCAACACAAAGAAGTTTCTGAGAATGCTTCTGTTCAGTTTTTATGTGAAGATATTTCCTTTTCCAGCATAGGCCTCAAACGGCTCCAAATATCCACTTGCAGATTCTACAAAAAGAGTGTTTCCAAACTTCTCTATCAATTGGTAGGTTCAACTCTGTGAGTTGAATGAACTCATCACAAAGAAGTTTCTGAGAATCCTTCTCTCTAGTTTTTATGTGAAGATATTTCCTTTTCCAACGTAGGCCTCAAAGCGCTCCAAATAAACACATGCAGATTCTACAAAAGGAGTGTTTCAAAACTGTTCTATCAAAGGGAACGTTCAAGTCTGTGAGTTGAATGTACTCATCACACAGATGTTTCTCAGAATGCTTCTGTCTAGTTTTTAGTTGAAGAGATTTCATTTCCCAGCATAGGCCTCAAAGCGCTCCAAATATCCACTTGCAGAATCTACGAAAAGAGTGTTTCAAAGCTGCTCTTTCAAAAGCAAGGTTCAAGTCTGTGTGTTGAATGCACTCATCCGAAAGAAGTTTCTCAGAACGCTTCTGTCTAGTTCTTACGTGAAGATATTTCCTTTTCCAGCTTAGACCTCAAAGCGCTCCAAATAAACACTTGCAAATTCTACAAAAGGAGTGTTTCAAAAGAGTTCTATCAAAAGGAACGTTCAAGTCTGTGAGTTGAATGCACTTATCATACCGAAGTTTCCTGGAATGCTTCTGTCTAGTTTTTATGTGAAGACATTTCCTTTTCCAGCAGAGGCCTCAAAGCACTCCAAATATCCACTTGCAGATTCTACAAAAAGAGTGTTTCAAAACTGCTCTATCAAAAGCAAGCTTCAACACTGTGAGTAGAATGCACTCATCACAAAGAAGTTTCTGAGAATGCTTCTGTCTAGTTTTTATGTGAAGATATTTCCTTTTCCAACATAGGCCTCAAAGCGCTCCAAATAAACACTTGCAGATTCTACAAAAGGAGTGTTTCGAAACTGCTCTTTCAAGAGGAACGTTCAAGTCTGTGAGTTGAATGCACTCATCACACAGAAGTTTCTGAGAATGCTTCTGTCTAGTTTTTATGTGAAGATGTTTCCTTTTCCAGCATAGGCCTCAAAACGCTCCAAATATCCTCTTGCAGATTCTACAAAAAGAGTGTTTCAAAACTGTTCTATCAAAAGGAAGGTTCAACTCTGTGAGTTGAATGAATGCATCATGAAGAACTTTCTGAGAATGCTTCTCTGTAGTTTTTAGGTGAAGATATTCCAAAACCGAGCACAGGCCTCGAAGTGCTCCAAATAACCACTTGCAGATTTTACCAAAAGAGTGTTTCAAAACTGCTCTTTCTATAGGTAAGTTCAAGTCTGTGAGTTGAATGCACTCAACACAAAGAAGTTTCTGAGAATGCTTCTGTTCAGTTTTTATGTGAAGATATTTCCTTTTCCAGCCTAGGCCTCAAACGGCTCCAAATATCCACTTGCAGATTCTACAAAAAGAGTGTTTCCAAACTTCTCTATCAATTGGTAGGTTCAACTCTGTGAGTTGAATGAAGTCATCACAAAGAAGTTTCTGAGAATCCTTCTCTCTAGTTTTTATGTGAAGATATTTCCTTTTCCAACATAGGCCTCAAGGTGCTCCGAATAAACACTTGCAGATTCTACAAACTTAATGTTTCAAAACTGTTCTATCAAAAGGAACGTTGAAGTCTGTGAGTTGAATGCACTCATCACAAAGAAGTTTCTCAGAATGCTTCCGTCTAGTTTTTAGGTGAAGAGATTTCATTTCCCAACACAGGCCTCAAAGCGCTCCAAATATCCACTTGCAGATTCTACAAGAAGAGTGTTTCCAAACTGCTCTTTCAAAAGGAAGCTTCAAGTCTGTGAGTTGAATGCACTCATCACAAAGAAGTTTCTGAGAATGCTTCCGTCTCGTTTCTATATGAAGGTATTTCCTTTTCCAACATAGGCCCCAAAGTGCTCCAAATAAACCCTTGCAGATTCTACAAAAGGAGTGTTTCAAAACTGCTCTTTCTATAGGTAAGTTCAAGTCTGTGAGTTGAATGCACTCAACACAAAGAAGTTTCTGAGAATGCTTCTGTTCAGTTTTTATGTGAAGATATTTCCTTTTCCAGCATAGGCCTCAAACGGCTCCAAATATCCACTTGCAGATTCTACAAAAGGAGTGTTTCCAAACTTCTCTATCAATTGGTAGGTTCAACTCTGTGAGTTGAATGAACTCATCACAAAGAAGTTTCTGAGAATCCTTCTCTCTAGTTTTTATGTGAAGATATTTCCTTTTCCAACGTAGGCCTCAAAGCGCTCCAAATAAACACATGCAGATTCTACAAAAGGAGTGTTTCAAAACTGTTCTATCAAAGGGAACGTTCAAGTCTCTGAGTTGAATGTACTCATCACACAGATGTTTCTCAGAATGCTTCTGTCTAGTTTTTAGGTGAAGAGATTTCATTTCCCAGCATAGGCCTCAAAGCGCTCCAAATATCCACTTGCAGATTCTATAAGAAGAGAGTTTCCAAACTGCTCTTTCAAAAGGAAGCTTCAAGTCTGTGTGTTGAATGCACTCATCCAAAAGAAGTTTCTGAGAATGCTTCTGTCTAGTTCTTACGTGAAGATATTTCCTTTTCCAGGTAAGGCCTCAAAGCGCTCCAAATAAACACTTGCAAATTCTACAAAAGGAGTGTTTCAAAAGAGTTCTATCAAAAGGAACGTTCAAGTCTGTGAGTTGAATGCACTTATCATACCGAAGTTTCCTGGAATGCTTCTGTCTAGTTTTTATGTGAAGACATTTCCTTTTCCAGCAGAGGCCTCAAAGCACTCCAAATATCCACTTGCAGATTCTACAAAAAGAGTGTTTCAAAACTGCTCTATCAAAAGCAAGGTTCAACACTGTGAGTAGAATGCACTCATCACAAAGAAGTTTCTGAGAATGCTTCTGTCTAGTTTTTATGTGAAGATATTTCCTTTTCCAACATAGGCCTCAAAGCGCTCCAAATAAACACTTGCAGATTCTACAAAAGGAGTGTTTCGAAACTGCTCTTTCAAGAGGAACGTTCAAGTCTGTGAGTTGAATGAATGCATCATGAAGAACTTTCTGAGAATGCTTCTCTGTAGTTTTTAGGTGAAGATATTCCAAAACCCAGCACAGGCCTCGAAGTGCTCCAAATAACCACTTGCAGATTTTACCAAAAGAGTGTTTCAAAACTGCTCTTTCTATAGGTAAGTTCAAGTCTGTGAGTTGAATGCACTCAACACAAAGAAGTTTCTGAGAATGCTTCTGTTCAGTTTTTATGTGAAGATATTTCCTTTTCCAGCATAGGCCTCAAACGGCTCCAAATATCCACTTGCAGATTCTACAAAAAGAGTGTTTCCAAACTTCTCTATCAATTGGTAGGTTCAACTCTGTGAGTTGAATGAAGTCATCACAAAGAAGTTTCTGAGAATCCTTCTCTCTAGTTTTTATGTGAAGATATTTCCTTTTCCAGCGTAGGCCACAAAGCGCTCCAAATAAACACATGCAGATTCTACAAAAGGAGTGTTTCAAAACTGTTCTATCAAAGGGAACGTTCAAGTCTGTGAGTTGAATGTACTCATCACACAGATGTTTCTCAGAATGCTTCTGTCTAGTTTTTAGGTGAAGAGATTTCATTTCCCAGCATAGGCCTCAAAGCGCTCCAAATATCCACTTGCAGAATCTACGAAAAGAGTGTTTCAAAGCTGCTCTTTCAAAAGCAAGGTTCAAGTCTGTGTGTTGAATGCACTCATCCGAAAGAAGTTTCTGAGAATGCTTCTGTCTAGTTCTTACGTGAAGATATTTCCTTTTCCAGCTTAGGCCTCAAAGCGCTCCAAATAAACACTTGCAAATTCTACAAAAGGAGTGTTTCAAAAGAGTTCTATCAAAAGGAACGTTCAAGTCTGTGAGTTGGATGCGCTTATCATACCGAAGTTTCCTGGAATGCTTCTGTCTAGTTTTTATGTGAAGACATTTCCTTTTCCAGCATAGGCCTCAAAGCACTCCAAATATCCACTTGCAGATTCTACAAAAAGAGAGTTTCAAAACTGCTCTATCAAAAGCAAGCTTCAACACTGTGAGTAGAATGCACTCATCACAAAGAAGTTTCTGAGAATGCTTCTGTCTAGTTTTTATGTGAAGATATTTCCTTTTCCAACATAGGCCTCAAAGCGCTCCAAATAAACACTTGCAGATTCTACAAAAGGAGTGTTTCGAAACTGCTCTTTCAACAGGAACGTTCAAGTCTGTGAGTTGAATGCACTCATCACACAGAAGTTTCTCAGAATGCTTCTGTCTAGTTTTTATGTGAAGATATTTCCTTTTCCAGCATAGGCCTCAGAACGCTCCAAATATCCTCTTGCAGATTCTACAAAAAGAGTGTTTCAAAACTGTTCTATCAAAAGGAAGGTTCAACTCTGTGAGTTGAATGAATGCATCATGAAGAACTTTCTGAGAATGCTTCTCTGTAGTTTTTAGGTGAAGATATTCCAAAACCCAGCACAGGCCTCGAAGTGTTCCAAATAACCACTTGCAGATTTTACCAAAAGAGTGTTTCAAAACTGCTCTTTCTATACGTAAGTTCAAGTCTGTCAGATGAATGCACTCAACACAAAGAAGTTTCTGAGAATGCTTCTGTTCAGTTTTTATGTGAAGATATTTCCTTTTCCAGCATAGGCCTCAAACGGCTCCAAATATCCACTTGCAGATTCTACAAAAAGAGTGTTTCCAAACTTCTCTATCAATTGGTAGGTTCAACTCTGTGAGTTGAATGAAGTCATCACAAAGAAGTTTCTGAGAATGCTTCCGTCTAGTTTCTATATGAAGATATTTCCTTTTCCAACATAGGCCCCAAAGTGCTCCAAATAAACCCTTGCAGATTCTACAAAAGGAGTGTTTCAAAACTGCTCTTTCTATAGGTAAGTTCAAGTCTGTGAGTTGAATGCACTCAACACAAAGAGGTTTCTGAGAATGCTTCTGTTCAGTTTTTATGTGAAGATATTTCCTTTTCCAGCATAGGCCTCAAACGGCTCCAAATATCCACTTGCAGTTTCTACAAAAAGAGTGTTTCCAAACTTCTCTATCAATTGGTAGGTTCAACTCTGTGAGTTGAATGAAGTCATCACAAAGAAGTTTCTGAGAATCCTTCTCTCTAGTTTTTACGTGAAGATATTTCCTTTTCCAGCGTAGGCCTCAAAGCGCTCCAAATAAACACATGCAGATTCTACAAAAGGAGTGTTTCAAAACTGTTCTATCAAAGGGAACGTTCAAGTCTGTGAGTTGAATGTACTCATCACACAGATGTTTCTCAGAATGCTTCTGTCTAGTTTTTAGGTGAAGAGATTTCATTTCCCAGCATAGGCCTCAAAGCGCTCCAAATATCCACTTGCAGATTCTATAAGAAGAGAGTTTCCAAACTGCTCTTTCAAAAGGAAGCTTCAAGTCTGTGAGTTGAATGCACTCATCACAAAGAAGTTTCTGAGAATGCTTCCGTCTAGTTTCTATATGAAGATATTTCCTTTTCCAACATAGGCCCCAAAGTGCTCCAAATAAACCCTTGCAGATTCTACAAAAGGAGTGTTTCAAAACTGCTCTTTCTATAGGTAAGTTCAAGTCTGTGAGTTGAATGCACTCAACACAAAGAAGTTTCTGAGAATGCTTCTGTTCAGTTTTTATGTGAAGAGATTTCCTTTTCCAGCATAGGCCTCAAACGGCTCCAAATATCCACTTGCAGATTCTACAAAAAGAGTGTTTCCAAACTTCTCTATCAATTGGTAGGTTCAACTCTGTGAGTTGAATGAACTCATCACAAAGAAGTTTCTGAGAATCCTTCTCTCTAGTTTTTACGTGAAGATATTTCCTTTTCCAGCGTAGGCCACAAAGCGCTCCAAATAAACACATGCAGATTCTACAAAAGGAGTGTTTCAAAACTGTTCTATCAAAGGGAACGTTCACGTCTGTGAGTTGAATGTACTCATCACACAGATGTTTCTCAGAATGCTTCTGTCTAGTTTTTAGTTGAAGAGATTTCATTTCCCAGCATAGGCCTCAAAGCGCTCCAAATATCCACTTGCAGAATCTACGAAAAGAGTGTTTCAAAGCTGCTCTTTCAAAAGCAAGGTTCAAGTCTGTGTGTTGAATGCACTCATCCGAAAGAAGTTTCTGAGAATGCTTCTGTCTAGTTCTTACGTGAAGATATTTCCTTTTCCAGCTTAGGCCTCAAAGCGCTCCAAATAAACACTTGCAAATTCTACAAAAGGAGTGTTTCAAAAGAGTTCTATCAAAAGGAACGTTCAAGTCTGTGAGTTGAATGCACTTTTCATACCGAAGTTTCCTGGAATGCTTCTGTCTAGTTTTTATGTGAAGACATTTCCTTTTCCAGCAGAGGCCTCAAAGCACTCCAAATATCCACTTGCAGATTCTACAAAAAGAGAGTTTCAAAACTGCTCTATCAAAAGCAAGCTTCAACACTGTGAGTAGAATGCACTCATCACAAAGAAGTTTCTGAGAATGCTTCTGTCTAGTTTTTATGTGAAGATATTTCCTTTTCCAACATAGGCCTCAAAGCGCTCCAAATAAACACTTGCAGATTCTACAAAAGGAGTGTTTCGAAACTGCTCTTTCAACAGGAACGTTCAAGTCTGTGAGTTGAATGCACTCATCACACAGAAGTTTCTCAGAATGCTTCTGTCTAGTTTTTATGTGAAGATATTTCCTTTTCCAGCATAGGCCTCAGAACGCTCCAAATATCCTCTTGCAGATTCTACAAAAAGAGTGTTTCAAAACTGTTCTATCAAAAGGAAGGTTCAACTCTGTGAGTTGAATGAATGCATCATGAAGAACTTTCTGAGAATGCTTCTCTGTAGTTTTTAGGTGAAGATATTCCAAAACCCAGCACAGGCCTCGAAGTGCTCCAAATAACCACTTGCAGATTTTACCAAAAGAGTGTTTCAAAACTGCTCTTTCTATACGTAAGTTCAATTCCGTGAGATGAATGCACTCAACACAAAGAAGTTTCTGAGAATGCTTCTGTTCAGTTTTTATGTGAAGATATTTCCTTTTCCAGCATAGGCCTGAAACGGCTCCAAATTTTCCCTTGCAGATTCTACAAAAAGAGTGTTTCCAAACTTCCCTATCAATTGGTAGGTTCAACCCTGTGAGTTGAATGAAGTCATCACAAAGAAGTTTCTGAGAATCCTTCTCTCTAGTTTTTATGTGAAGATATTTCCTTTTCCAACATAGGCCTCAAGGTGCTCCGAATAAACACTTGCAGATTCTACAAACTTAATGTTTCAAAACTGTTCTATCAAAAGGAACGTTGAAGTCTGTGAGTTGAATGCACTCATCACAAAGAAGTTTCTCAGAATGCTTCCGTCTAGTTTTTAGGTGAAGAGATTTCATTTCCCAGCATAGGCCTCAAAGCGCTCCAAATATCCACTTGCAGATTCTATAAGAAGAGAGTTTCCAAACTGCTCTTTCAAAAGGAAGCTTCAAGTCTGTGAGTTGAATGCACTCATCACAAAGAAGTTTCTGAGAATGCTTCCGTCTAGTTTCTATATGAAGATATTTCCTTTTCCAACATAGGCCCCAAAGTGCTCCAAATAAACCCTTGCAGATTCTACAAAAGGAGTGTTTCAAAACTGCTCTTTCTATAGGTAAGTTCAAGTCTGTGAGTTGAATGCACTCAACACAAAGAAGTTTCTGAGAATGCTTCTGTTCAGTTTTTATGTGAAGATATTTCCTTTTCCAGCATAGGCCTCAAACGGCTCCAAATATCCACTTGCAGATTCTACAAAAAGAGTGTTTCCAAACTTCTCTATCAATTGGTAGGTTCAACTCTGTGAGTTGAATGAACTCATCACAAAGAAGTTTCTGAGAATCCTTCTCTCTAGTTTTTATGTGAAGATATTTCCTTTTCCAACGTAGGCCTCAAAGCGCTCCAAATAAAAACATGCAGATTCTACAAAAGGAGTGTTTCAAAACTGTTCTATCAAAGGGAACGTTCAAGTCTGTGAGTTGAATGTACTCATCACACAGGTGTTTCTCAGAGTGCTTCTGTCTAGTTTTTAGGTGAAGAGATTTCATTTCCCAGCATAGGCCTCAAAGCGCTCCAAATATCCACTTGCAGATTCTATAAGAAGAGAGTTTCCAAACTGCTCTTTCAAAAGGAAGCTTCAAGTCTGTGTGTTGAATGCACTCATCCAAAAGAAATTTCTGAGAATGCTTCTGTCTAGTTCTTACGTGAAGATATTTCCTTTTCCAGGTAAGGCCTCAAAGCGCTCCAAATAAACACTTGCAAATTCTACAAAAGGAGTGTTTCAAAAGAGTTCTATCAAAAGGAACGTTCAAGTCTGTGAGTTGAATGCACTTATCATACCGAAGTTTCCTGGAATGCTTCTGTCTAGTTTTTATGTGAAGACATTTCCTTTTCCAGCAGAGGCCTCAAAGCACTCCAAATATCCACTTGCAGATTCTACAAAAAGAGTGTTTCAAAACTGCTCTATCAAAAGCAAGCTTCAACACTGTGAGTAGAATGCACTCATCACAAAGAAGTTTCTGAGAATGCTTCTGTCTAGTTTTTATGTGAAGATATTTCCTTTTCCAACATAGGCCTCAAAGCGCTCCAAATAAACACTTGCAGATTCTACAAAAGGAGTGTTTCGAAACTGCTCTTTCAAGAGGAACGTTCAAGTCTGTGAGTTGAATGCACTCATCACACAGAAGTTTCTGAGAATGCTTCTGTCTAGTTTTTATGTGAAGATGTTTCCTTTTCCAGCATAGGCCTCAAAACGCTCCAAATATCCTCTTGCAGATTCTACAAAAAGAGTGTTTCAAAACTGTTCTATCAAAAGGAAGGTTCAACTCTGTGAGTTGAATGAATGCATCATGAAGAACTTTCTGAGAATGCTTCTCTGTAGTTTTTAGGTGAAGATATTCCAAAACCCAGCACAGGCCTCGAAGTGCTCCAAATAACCACTTGCAGATTTTACCAAAAGAGTGTTTCAAAACTGCTCTTTCTATAGGTAAGTTCAAGTCTGTGAGTTGAATGCACTCAACACAAAGAAGTTTCTGAGAATGCTTCTGTTCAGTTTTTATGTGAAGATATTTCCTTTTCCAGCATAGGCCTCAAACGGCTCCAAATATCCACTTGCAGATTCTACAAAAAGAGTGCTTCCAAACTTCTCTATCAATTGGTAGGTTCAACTCTGTGAGTTGAATGAAGTCATCACAAAGAAGTTTCTGAGAATCCTTCTCTCTAGTTTTTATGTGAAGATATTTCCTTTTCCAACATAGGCCTCAAGGTGCTCCGAATAAACACTTGCAGATTCTACAAACTTAATGTTTCAAAACTCTTCTATCAAAAGGAACGTTGAAGTCTGTGAGTTGAATGCACTCATCACAAAGAAGTTTCTCAGAATGCTTCCGTCTAGTTTTTAGGTGAAGAGATTTCATTTCCCAGCACAGGCCTCAAAGCGCTCCAAATATCCACTTGCAGATTCTACAAGAAGAGTGTTTCCAAACTGCTCTTTCAAAAGGAAGCTTCAAGTCTGTGAGTTGAATGCACTCATCACAAAGAAGTTTCTGAGAATGCTTCCGTCTAGTTTCTATATGAAGATATTTCCTTTTCCAACATAGGCCCCAAAGTGCTCCAAATAAACCCTTGCAGATTCTACAAAAGGAGTGTTTCAAAACTGCTCTTTCTATAGGTAAGTTCAAGTCTGTGAGTTGAATGCACTCAACACAAAGAAGTTTCTGAGAATGCTTCTGTTCAGTTTTTATGTGAAGATATTTCCTTTTCCAGCATAGGCCTCAAACGGCTCCAAATATCCACTTGCAGATTCTACAAAAAGAGTGTTTCAAAACTGCTCTATCAATTGGTAGGTTCAACTCTGTGAGTTGAATGAAGTCATCACAAAGAAGTTTCTGAGAATCCTTCTCTCTAGTTTTTACGTGAAGATATTTCCTTTTCCAGCGTAGGCCTCAAAGCGCTCCAAATAAACACATGCAGATTCTACAAAAGGAGTGTTTCAAAACTGTTCTATCAAAGGGAACGTTCAAGTCTGTGAGTTGAATGTACTCATCACACAGATGTTTCTCAGAATGCTTCTGTCTAGTTTTTAGGTGAAGAGATTTCATTTCCCAGCATAGGCCTCAAAGCGCTCCAAATATCCACTTGCAGATTCTATAAGAAGAGAGTTTCCAAACTGCTCTTTCAAAAGGAAGCTTCAAGTCTGTGAGTTGAATGCACTCATCACAAAGAAGTTTCTGAGAATGCTTCCGTCTAGTTTCTATATGAAGATATTTCCTTTTCCAACATAGGCCCCAAAGTGCTCCAAATAAACCCTTGCAGATTCTACAAAAGGAGTGTTTCAAAACTGCTCTTTCTATAGGTAAGTTCAAGTCTGTGAGTTGAATGCACTCAACACAAAGAAGTTTCTGAGAATGCTTCTGTTCAGTTTTTATGTGAAGATATTTCCTTTTCCAGCGTAGGCCTCAAACGGCTCCAAATATCCACTTGCAGATTCTACAAAAAGAGTGTTTCCAAACTTCTCTATCAATTGGTAGGTTCAACTCTGTGAGTTGAATGAACTCATCACAAAGAAGTTTCTGAGAATCCTTCTCTCTAGTTTTTATGTGAAGATATTTCCTTTTCCAACGTAGGCCTCAAAGCGCTCCAAATAAACACATGCAGATTCTACAAAAGGAGTGTTTCAAAACTGTTCTATCAAAGGGAACGTTCAAGTCTGTGAGTTGAATGTACTCATCACACAGATGTTTCTCAGAATGCTTCTGTCTAGTTTTTAGTTGAAGAGATTTCATTTCCCAGCATAGGCCTCAAAGCGCTCCAAATATCCACTTGCAGAATCTACGAAAAGAGTGTTTCAAAGCTGCTCTTTCAAAAGCAAGGTTCAAGTCTGTGTGTTGAATGCACTCATCCGAAAGAAGTTTCTGAGAACGCTTCTGTCTAGTTCTTACGTGAAGATATTTCCTTTTCCAGCTTAGACCTCAAAGCGCTCCAAATAAACACTTGCAAATTCTACAAAAGGAGTGTTTCAAAAGAGTTCTATCAAAAGGAACGTTCAAGTCTGTGAGTTGAATGCACTTATCATACCGAAGTTTCCTGGAATGCTTCTGTCTAGTTTTTATGTGAAGACATTTCCTTTTCCAGCAGAGGCCTCAAAGCACTCCAAATATCCACTTGCAGATTCTACAAAAAGAGTGTTTCAAAACTGCTCTATCAAAAGCAAGCTTCAACACTGTGAGTAGAATGCACTCATCACAAAGAAGTTTCTGAGAATGCTTCTGTCTAGTTTTTATGTGAAGATATTTCCTTTTCCAACATAGGTCTCAAAGCGCTCCAAATAAACACTTGCAGATTCTACAAAAGGAGTGTTTCGAAACTGCTCTTTCAAGAGGAACGTTCAAGTCTGTGAGTTGAATGCACTCATCACACAGAAGTTTCTGAGAATGCTTCTGTCTAGTTTTTATGTGAAGATGTTTCCTTTTCCAGAATAGGCCTCAAAACGCTCCAAATATCCTCTTGCAGATTCTACAAAAAAGAGTGTTTCAAAACTGTTCTATCAAAAGGAAGGTTCAACTCTGTGAGTTGAATGAATGCATCATGAAGAACTTTCTGAGAATGCTTCTCTGTAGTTTTTAGGTGAAGATATTCCAAAACCCAGCACAGGCCTCGAAGTGCTCCAAATAACCACTTGCAGATTTTACCAAAAGAGTGTTTCAAAACTGCTCTTTCTATAGGTAAGTTCAAGTCTGTGAGTTGAATGCACTCAACACAAAGAAGTTTCTGAGAATGCTTCTGTTCAGTTTTTATGTGAAGATATTTCCTTTTCCAGCATAGGCCTCAAACGGCTCCAAATATCCACTTGCAGATTCTACAAAAAGAGTGTTTCCAAACTTCTCTATCAATTGGTAGGTTCAACTCTGTGAGTTGAATGAAGTCATCACAAAGAAGTTTCTGAGAATCCTTCTCTCTAGTTTTTATGTGAAGATATTTCCTTTTCCAACATAGGCCTCAAGGTGCTCCGAATAAACACTTGCAGATTCTACAAACTTAACGTTTCAAAACTCTTCTATCAAAAGGAACGTTGAAGTCTGTGAGTTGAATGCACTCATCACAAAGAAGTTTCTCAGAATGCTTCCGTCTAGTTTTTAGGTGAAGAGATTTCATTTCCCAGCACAGGCCTCAAAGCGCTCCAAATATCCACTTGCAGATTCTACAAGAAGAGTGTTTCCAAACTGCTCTTTCAAAAGGAAGCTTCAAGTCTGTGAGTTGAATGCACTCATCACAAAGAAGTTTCTGAGAATGCTTCCGTCTAGTTTCTATATGAAGGTATTTCCTTTTCCAACATAGGCCCCAAAGTGCTCCAAATAAACCCTTGCAGATTCTACAAAAGGAGTGTTTCAAAACTGCTCTTTCTATAGGTAAGTTCAAGTCTGTGAGTTGAATGCACTCAACACAAAGAAGTTTCTGAGAATGCTTCTGTTCAGTTTTTATGTGAAGATATTTCCTTTTCCAGCATAGGCCTCAAACGGCTCCAAATATCCACTTGCAGATTCTACAAAAGGAGTGTTTCCAAACTTCTCTATCAATTGGTAGGTTCAACTCTGTGAGTTGAATGAAGTCATCACAAAGAAGTTTCTGAGAATCCTTCTCTCTAGTTTTTATGTGAAGATATTTCCTTTTCCAACGTAGGCCTCAAAGCGCTCCAAATAAACACATGCAGATTCTACAAAAGGAGTGTTTCAAAACTGTTCTATCAAAGGGAACGTTCAAGCCTGTGAGTTGAATGTACTCATCACACAGATGTTTCTCAGAATGCTTCTGTCTAGTTTTTAGGTGAAGAGATTTCATTTCCCAGCATAGGCCTCAAAGCGCTCCAAATATCCACTTGCAGAATCTACGAAAAGAGTGTTTCAAAGCTGCTCTTTCAAAAGCAAGGTTCAAGTCTGTATGTTGAATGCACTCATCCGAAAGAAGTTTCTGAGAACGCTTCTGTCTAGTTCTTACGTGAAGATATTTCCTTTTCCAGCTTAGACCTCAAAGCGCTCCAAATAAACACTTGCAAATTCTACAAAAGGAGTGTTTCAAAAGAGTTCTATCAAAAGGAACGTTCAAGTCTGTGAGTTGAATGCACTTATCATACCGAAGTTTCCTGGAATGCTTCTGTCTAGTTTTTATGTGAAGACATTTCCTTTTCCAGCAGAGGCCTCAAAGCACTCCAAATATCCACTTGCAGATTCTACAAAAAGAGTGTTTCAAAACTGCTCTATCAAAAGCAAGCTTCAACACTGTGAGTAGAATGCACTCATCACAAAGAAGTTTCTGAGAATGCTTCTGTCTAGTTTTTATGTGAAGATATTTCCTTTTCCAACATAGGCCTCAAAGCGCTCCAAATAAACACTTGCAGATTCTACAAAAGGAGTGTTTCGAAACTGCTCTTTCAAGAGGAACGTTCAAGTCTGTGAGTTGAATGCACTCATCACACAGAAGTTTCTGAGAATGCTTCTGTCTAGTTTTTATGTGAAGATGTTTCCTTTTCCAGCATAGGCCTCAAAACGCTCCAAATATCCTCTTGCAGATTCTACAAAAACAGTGTTTCAAAACTGTTCTATCAAAAGGAAGGTTCAACTCTGTGAGTTGAATGAATGCATCATGAAGAACTTTCTGAGAATGCTTCTCTGTAGTTTTTAGGTGAAGATATTCCAAAACCCAGCACAGGCCTCGAAGTGCTCCAAATAACCACTTGCAGATATTACCAAAAGAGTCTTTCAAAACTGCTCTTTCTATAGGTAAGTTCAAGTCTGTGAGTTGAATGCACTCAACACAAAGAAGTTTCTGAGAATGCTTCTGTTCAGTTTTTATGTGAAGATATTTCCTTTTCCAGCATAGGCCTCAAACGGCTCCAAATATCCACTTGCAGATTCTACAAAAAGAGTGTTTCCAAACTTCTCTATCAATTGGTAGGTTCAACTCTGTGAGTTGAATGAAGTCATCACAAAGAAGTTTCTGAGAATCCTTCTCTCTAGTTTTTACGTGAAGATATTTCCTTTTCCAGCGTAGGCCTCAAAGCGCTCCAAATAAACACATGCAGATTCTACAAAAGGAGTGTTTCAAAACTGTTCTATCAAAGGGAACGTTCAAGTCTGTGAGTTGAATGTACTCATCACACAGATGTTTCTCAGAATGCTTCTGTCTAGTTTTTAGGTGAAGAGATTTCATTTCCCAGCATAGGCCTCAAAGCGCTCCAAATATCCACTTGCAGATTCTATAAGAAGAGAGTTTCCAAACTGCTCTTTCAAAAGGAAGCTTCAAGTCTGTGAGTTGAATGCACTCATCACAAAGAAGTTTCTGAGAATGCTTCCGTCTAGTTTCTATATGAAGATATTTCCTTTTCCAACATAGGCCCCAAAGTGCTCCAAATAAACCCTTGCAGATTCTACAAAAGGAGTGTTTCAAAACTGCTCTTTCTATAGGTAAGTTCAAGTCTGTGAGTTGAATGCACTCAACACAAAGAAGTTTCTGAGAATGCTTCTGTTCAGTTTTTATGTGAAGAGATTTCCTTTTCCAGCATAGGCCTCAAACGGCTCCAAATATCCACTTGCAGATTCTACAAAAAGAGTGTTTCCAAACTTCTCTATCAATTGGTAGGTTCAACTCTGTGAGTTGAATGAACTCATCACAAAGAAGTTTCTGAGAATCCTTCTCTCTAGTTTTTATGTGAAGATATTTCCTTTTCCAGTGTAGGCCACAAAGCGCTCCAAATAAACACATGCAGATTCTACAAAAGGAGTGTTTCAAAACTGTTCTATCAAAGGGAACGTTCAAGTCTGTGAGTTGAATGTACTCATCACACAGATGTTTCTCAGAATGCTTCTGTCTAGTTTTTAGTTGAAGAGATTTCATTTCCAAGCATAGGCCTCAAAGCGCTCCAAATATCCACTTGCAGAATCTACGAAAAGAGTGTTTCAAAGCTGCTCTTTCAAAAGCAAGGTTCAAGTCTGTGTGTTGAATGCACTCATCCGAAAGAAGTTTCTGAGAACGCTTCTGTCTAGTTCTTACGTGAAGATATTTCCTTTTCCAGCTTAGACCTCAAAGCGCTCCAAATAAACACTTGCAAATTCTACAAAAGGAGTGTTTCAAAAGAGTTCTATCAAAAGGAACGTTCAAGTCTGTGAGTTGAATGCACTTATCATACCGAAGTTTCCTGGAATGCTTCTGTCTAGTTTTTATGTGAAGACATTTCCTTTTCCAGCAGAGGCCTCAAAGCACTCCAAATATCCACTTGCAGATTCTACAAAAAGAGTGTTTCAAAACTGCTCTATCAAAAGCAAGCTTCAACACTGTGAGTAGAATGCACTCATCACAAAGAAGTTTCTGAGAATGCTTCTGTCTAGTTTTTATGTGAAGATATTTCCTTTTCCAACATAGGCCTCAAAGCGCTCCAAATAAACACTTGCAGATTCTACAAAAGGAGTGTTTCGAAACTGCTCTTTCAAGAGGAACGTTCAAGTCTGTGAGTTGAATGCACTCATCACACAGAAGTTTCTGAGAATGCTTCTGTCTAGTTTTTATGTGAAGATGTTTCCTTTTCCAGCATAGGCCTCAAAACGCTCCAAATATCCTCTTGCAGATTCTACAAAAAGAGTGTTTCAAAACTGTTCTATCAAAAGGAAGGTTCAACTCTGTGAGTTGAATGAATGCATCATGAAGAACTTTCTGAGAATGCTTCTCTGTAGTTTTTAGGTGAAGATATTCCAAAACCGAGCACAGGCCTCGAAGTGCTCCAAATAACCACTTGCAGATTTTACCAAAAGAGTGTTTCAAAACTGCTCTTTCTATAGGTAAGTTCAAGTCTGTGAGTTGAATGCACTCAACACAAAGAAGTTTCTGAGAATGCTTCTGTTCAGTTTTTATGTGAAGATATTTCCTTTTCCAGCATAGGCCTCAAACGGCTCCAAATATCCACTTGCAGATTCTACAAAAAGAGTGTTTCCAAACTTCTCTATCAATTGGTAGGTTCAACTCTGTGAGTTGAATGAAGTCATCACAAAGAAGTTTCTGAGAATCCTTCTCTCTAGTTTTTATGTGAAGATATTTCCTTTTCCAACATAGGCCTCAAGGTGCTCCGAATAAACACTTGCAGATTCTACAAACTTAATGTTTCAAAACTGTTCTATCAAAAGGAACGTTGAAGTCTGTGAGTTGAATGCACTCATCACAAAGAAGTTTCTCAGAATGCTTCCGTCTAGTTTTTAGGTGAAGAGATTTCATTTCCCAGCACAGGCCTCAAAGCGCTCCAAATATCCACTTGCAGATTCTACAAGAAGAGTGTTTCCAAACTGCTCTTTCAAAAGGAAGCTTCAAGTCTGTGAGTTGAATGCACTCATCACAAAGAAGTTTCTGAGAATGCTTCCGTCTAGTTTCTATATGAAGGTATTTCCTTTTCCAACATAGGCCCCAAAGTGCTCCAAATAAACCCTTGCAGATTCTACAAAAGGAGTGTTTCAAAACTGCTCTTTCTATAGGTAAGTTCAAGTCTGTGAGTTGAATGCACTCAACACAAAGAAGTTTCTGAGAATGCTTCTGTTCAGTTTTTATGTGAAGATATTTCCTTTTCCAGCATAGGCCTCAAACGGCTCCAAATATCCACTTGCAGATTCTACAAAAAGAGTGTTTCAAAACTGCTCTATCAATTGGTAGGTTCAACTCTGTGAGTTGAATGAAGTCATCACAAAGAAGTTTCTGAGAATCCTTCTCTCTAGTTTTTACGTGAAGATATTTCCTTTTCCAGCGTAGGCCTCAAAGCGCTCCAAATAAACACATGCAGATTCTACAAAAGGAGTGTTTCAAAACTGTTCTATCAAAGGGAACGTTCAAGTCTGTGAGTTGAATGTACTCATCACACAGATGTTTCTCAGAATGCTTCTGTCTAGTTTTTAGGTGAAGAGATTTCATTTCCCAGCATAGGCCTCAAAGCGCTCCAAATATCCACTTGCAGATTCTATAAGAAGAGAGTTTCCAAACTGCTCTTTCAAAAGGAAGCTTCAAGTCTGTGAGTTGAATGCACTCATCACAAAGAAGTTTCTGAGAATGCTTCCGTCTAGTTTCTATATGAAGATATTTCCTTTTCCAACATAGGCCCCAAAGTGCTCCAAATAAACCCTTGCAGATTCTACAAAAGGAGTGTTTCAAAACTACTCTTTCTATAGGTAAGTTCAAGTCTGTGAGTTGAATGCACTCAACACAAAGAAGTTTCTGAGAATGCTTCTGTTCAGTTTTTATGTGAAGATATTTCCTTTTCCAGCATAGGCCTCAAACGGCTCCAAATATCCACTTGCAGATTCTACAAAAAGAGTGTTTCCAAACTTCTCTATCAATTGGTAGGTTCAACTCTGTGAGTTGAATGAACTCATCACAAAGAAGTTTCTGAGAATCCTTCTCTCTAGTTTTTATGTGAAGATATTTCCTTTTCCAACGTAGGCCTCAAAGCGCTCCAAATAAACACATGCAGATTCTACAAAAGGAGTGTTTCAAAACTGTTCTATCAAAGGGAACGTTCAAGTCTGTGAGTGGAATGTACTCATCACACAGATGTTTCTCAGAATGCTTCTGTCTAGTTTTTAGTTGAAGAGATTTCATTTCCCAGCATAGGCCTCAAAGCGCTCCAAATATCCACTTGCAGAATCTACGAAAAGAGTGTTTCAAAGCTGCTCTTTCAAAAGCAAGGTTCAAGTCTGTGTGTTGAATGCACTCATCCGAAAGAAGTTTCTGAGAACGCTTCTGTCTAGTTCTTATGTGAAGATATTTCCTTTTCCAGCTTAGACCTCAAAGCGCTCCAAATAAACACTTGCAAATTCTACAAAAGGAGTGTTTCAAAAGAGTTCTATCAAAAGGAACGTTCAAGTCTGTGAGTTGAATGCACTTATCATACCGAAGTTTCCTGGAATGCTTCTGTCTAGTTTTTATGTGAAGACATTTCCTTTTCCAGCAGAGGCCTCAAAGCACTCCAAATATCCACTTGCAGATTCTACAAAAAGAGTGTTTCAAAACTGCTCTATCAAAAGCAAGCTTCAACACTGTGAGTAGAATGCACTCATCACAAAGAAGTTTCTGAGAATGCTTCTGTCTAGTTTTCATGTGAAGATATTTCCTTTTCCAACATAGGTCTCAAAGCGCTCCAAATAAACACTTGCAGATTCTACAAAAGGAGTGTTTCGAAACTGCTCTTTCAAGAGGAACGTTCAAGTCTGTGAGTTGAATGCACTCATCACACAGAAGTTTCTGAGAATGCTTCTGTCTAGTTTTTATGTGAAGATGTTTCCTTTTCCAGAATAGGCCTCAAAACGCTCCAAATATCCTCTTGCAGATTCTACAAAAAAGAGTGTTTCAAAACTGTTCTATCAAAAGGAAGGTTCAACTCTGTGAGTTGAATGAATGCATCATGAAGAACTTTCTGAGAATGCTTCTCTGTAGTTTTTAGGTGAAGATATTCCAAAACCCAGCACAGGCCTCGAAGTGCTCCAAATAACCACTTGCAGATTTTACCAAAAGAGTGTTTCAAAACTGCTCTTTCTATAGGTAAGTTCAAGTCTGTGAGTTGAATGCACTCAACACAAAGAAGTTTCTGAGAATGCTTCTGTTCAGTTTTTATGTGAAGATATTTCCTTTTCCAGCATAGGCCTCAAACGGCTCCAAATATCCACTTGCAGATTCTACAAAAGGAGTGTTTCGAAACTTCTCTATCAATTGGTAGGTTCAACTCTGTGAGTTGAATGAACTCATCACAAAGAAGTTTCTGAGAATCCTTCTCTCTAGTTTTTATGTGAAGATATTTCCTTTTCCAACGTAGGCCTCAAAGCGCTCCAAATAAACACATGCAGATTCTACAAAAGGAGTGTTTCAAAACTGTTCTATCAAAGGGAACGTTCAAGCCTGTGAGTTGAATGTACTCATCACACAGATGTTTCTCAGAATGCTTCTGTCTAGTTTTTAGGTGAAGAGATTTCATTTCCCAGCATAGGCCTCAAAGCGCTCCAAATATCCACTTGCAGATTCTATAAGAAGAGAGTTTCCAAACTGCTCTTTCAAAAGGAAGCTTCAAGTCTGTGTGTTGAATGCACTCATCCAAAAGAAGTTTCTGAGAATGCTTCTGTCTAGTTCTTACGTGAAGATATTTCCTTTTCCAGGTAAGGCCTCAAAGCGCTCCAAATAAACACTTGCAAATTCTACAAAAGGAGTGTTTCAAAAGAGTTCTATCAAAAGGAACGTTCAAGTCTGTGAGTTGAATGCACTTATCATACCGAAGTTTCCTGGAATGCTTCTGTCTAGTTTTTATGTGAAGACATTTCCTTTTCCAGCAGAGGCCTCAAAGCACTCCAAATATTCACTTGCAGATTCTACAAAAAGAGTGTTTCAAAACTGCTCTATCAAAAGCAAGGTTCAACACTGTGAGTAGAATGCACTCATCACAAAGAAGTTTCTGAGAATGCTTCTGTCTAGTTTTTATGTGAAGATATTTCCTTTTCCAACATAGGCCTCAAAGCGCTCCAAATAAACACTTGCAGATTCTACAAAAGGAGTGTTTCGAAACTGCTCTTTCAAGAGGAACGTTCAAGTCTGTGAGTTGAATGCACTCATCACACAGAAGTTTCTGAGAATGCTTCTGTCTAGTTTTTATGTGAAGATGTTTCCTTTTCCAGCATAGGCCTCAAAACGCTCCAAATATCCTCTTGCAGATTCTACAAAAAGAGTGTTTCAAAACTGTTCTATCAAAAGGAAGGTTCAACTCTGTGAGTTGAATGAATGCATCATGAAGAACTTTCTGAGAATGCTTCTCTGTAGTTTTTAGGTGAAGATATTCCAAAACCCAGCACAGGCCTCGAAGTGCTCCAAATAACCACTTGCAGATTTTACCAAAAGAGTGTTTCAAAACTGCTCTTTCTATAGGTAAGTTCAAGTCTGTGAGTTGAATGCACTCAACACAAAGAAGTTTCTGAGAATGCTTCTGTTCAGTTTTTATGTGAAGATATTTCCTTTTCCAGCATAGGCCTCAAACGGCTCCAAATATCCACTTGCAGATTCTACAAAAAGAGTGTTTCCAAACTTCTCTATCAATTGGTAGGTTCAACTCTGTGAGTTGAATGAAGTCATCACAAAGAAGTTTCTGAGAATCCTTCTCTCTAGTTTTTATGTGAAGATATTTCCTTTTCCAACATAGGCCTCAAGGTGCTCCGAATAAACACTTGCAGATTCTACAAACTTAATGTTTCAAAACTCTTCTATCAAAAGGAACGTTGAAGTCTGTGAGTTGAATGCACTCATCACAAAGAAGTTTCTCAGAATGCTTCCGTCTAGTTTTTAGGTGAAGAGATTTCATTTCCCAGCACAGGCCTCAAAGCGCTCCAAATATCCACTTGCAGATTCTACAAGAAGAGTGTTTCCAAACTGCTCTTTCAAAAGGAAGCTTCAAGTCTGTGAGTTGAATGCACTCATCACAAAGAAGTTTCTGAGAATGCTTCCGTCTAGTTTCTATATGAAGATATTTCCTTTTCCAACATAGGCCCCAAAGTGCTCCAAATAAACCCTTGCAGATTCTACAAAAGGAGTGTTTCAAAACTGCTCTTTCTATAGGTAAGTTCAATTCTGTGAGTTGAATGCACTCAACACAAAGAAGTTTCTGAGAATGCTTCTGTTCAGTTTTTATGTGAAGATATTTCCTTTTCCAGCATAGGCCTCAAACGGCTCCAAATATCCACTTGCAGATTCTACAAAAAGAGTGTTTCCAAACTTCTCTATCAATTGGTAGGTTCAACTCTGTGAGTTGAATGAACTCATCACAAAGAAGTTTCTGAGAATCCTTCTCTCTAGTTTTTATGTGAAGATATTTCCTTTTCCAACGTAGGCCTCAAAGCGCTCCAAATAAACACATGCAGATTCTACAAAAGGAGTGTTTCAAAACTGTTCTATCAAAGGGAACGTTCAAGTCTGTGAGTTGAATGTACTCATCACACAGATGTTTCTCAGAATGCTTCTGTCTAGTTTTTAGTTGAAGAGATTTCATTTCCCAGCATAGGCCTCAAAGCGCTCCAAATATCCACTTGCAGAATCTACGAAAAGAGTGTTTCAAAGCTGCTCTTTCAAAAGCAAGGTTCAAGTCTGTGTGTTGAATGCACTCATCCGAAAGAAGTTTCTGAGAACGCTTCTGTCTAGTTCTTACGTGAAGATATTTCCTTTTCCAGCTTAGACCTCAAAGCGCTCCAAATAAACACTTGCAAATTCTACAAAAGGAGTGTTTCAAAAGAGCTCTATCAAAAGGAACGTTCAAGTCTGTGAGTTGAATGCACTTATCATACCGAAGTTTCCTGGAATGCTTCTGTCTAGTTTTTATGTGAAGACATTTCCTTTTCCAGCAGAGGCCTCAAAGCACTCCAAATATCCACTTGCAGATTCTACAAAAAGAGTGTTTCAAAACTGCTCTATCAAAAGCAAGCTTCAACACTGTGAGTAGAATGCACTCATCACAAAGAAGTTTCTGAGAATGCTTCTGTCTAGTTTTTATGTGAAGATATTTCCTTTTCCAACATAGGCCTCAAAGCGCTCCAAATAAACACTTGCAGATTCTACAAAAGGAGTGTTTCGAAACTGCTCTTTCAAGAGGAACGTTCAAGTCTGTGAGTTGAATGCACTCATCACACAGAAGTTTCTGAGAATGCTTCTGTCTAGTTTTTATGTGAAGATGTTTCCTTTTCCAGCATAGGCCTCAAAACGCTCCAAATATCCTCTTGCAGATTCTACAAAAAGAGTGTTTCAAAACTGTTCTATCAAAAGGAAGGTTCAACTCTGTGAGTTGAATGAATGCATCATGAAGAACTTTCTGAGAATGCTTCTCTGTAGTTTTTAGGTGAAGATATTCCAAAACCGAGCACAGGCCTCGAAGTGCTCCAAATAACCACTTGCAGATTTTACCAAAAGAGTGTTTCAAAACTGCTCTTTCTATAGGTAAGTTCAAGTCTGTGAGTTGAATGCACTCAACACAAAGAAGTTTCTGAGAATGCTTCTGTTCAGTTTTTATGTGAAGATATTTCCTTTTCCAGCATAGGCCTCAAACGGCTCCAAATATCCACTTGCAGATTCTACAAAAAGAGTGTTTCCAAACTTCTCTATCAATTGGTAGGTTCAACTCTGTGAGTTGAATGAAGTCATCACAAAGAAGTTTCTGAGAATCCTTCTCTCTAGTTTTTATGTGAAGATATTTCCTTTTCCAACATAGGCCTCAAGGTGCTCCGAATAAACACTTGCAGATTCTACAAACTTAATGTTTCAAAACTGTTCTATCAAAAGGAACGTTGAAGTCTGTGAGTTGAATGCACTCATCACAAAGAAGTTTCTCAGAATGCTTCCGTCTAGTTTTTAGGTGAAGAGATTTCATTTCCCAGCACAGGCCTCAAAGCGCTCCAAATATCCACTTGCAGATTCTACAAGAAGAGTGTTTCCAAACTGCTCTTTCAAAAGGAAGCTTCAAGTCTGTGAGTTGAATGCACTCATCACAAAGAAGTTTCTGAGAATGCTTCCGTCTAGTTTCTATATGAAGGTATTTCCTTTTCCAACATAGGCCCCAAAGTGCTCCAAATAAACCCTTGCAGATTCTACAAAAGGAGTGTTTCAAAACTGCTCTTTCTATAGGTAAGTTCAAGTCTGTGAGTTGAATGCACTCAACACAAAGAAGTTTCTGAGAATGCTTCTGTTCAGTTTTTATGTGAAGATATTTCCTTTTCCAGCATAGGCCTCAAACGGCTCCAAATATCCACTTGCAGATTCTACAAAAAGAGTGTTTCAAAACTGCTCTATCAATTGGTAGGTTCAACTCTGTGAGTTGAATGAAGTCATCACAAAGAAGTTTCTGAGAATCCTTCTCTCTAGTTTTTACGTGAAGATATTTCCTTTTCCAGCGTAGGCCTCAAAGCGCTCCAAATAAACACATGCAGATTCTACAAAAGGAGTGTTTCAAAACTGTTCTATCAAAGGGAACGTTCAAGTCTGTGAGTTGAATGTACTCATCACACAGATGTTTCTCAGAATGCTTCTGTCTAGTTTTTAGGTGAAGAGATTTCATTTCCCAGCATAGGCCTCAAAGCGCTCCAAATATCCACTTGCAGATTCTATAAGAAGAGAGTTTCCAAACTGCTCTTTCAAAAGGAAGCTTCAAGTCTGTGAGTTGAATGCACTCATCACAAAGAAGTTTCTGAGAATGCTTCCGTCTAGTTTCTATATGAAGATATTTCCTTTTCCAACATAGGCCCCAAAGTGCTCCAAATAAACCCTTGCAGATTCTACAAAAGGAGTGTTTCAAAACTGCTCTTTCTATAGGTAAGTTCAAGTCTGTGAGTTGAATGCACTCAACACAAAGAAGTTTCTGAGAATGCTTCTGTTCAGTTTTTATGTGAAGATATTTCCTTTTCCAGCATAGGCCTCAAACGGCTCCAAATATCCACTTGCAGATTCTACAAAAAGAGTGTTTCCAAACTTCTCTATCAATTGGTAGGTTCAACTCTGTGAGTTGAATGAACTCATCACAAAGAAGTTTCTGAGAATCCTTCTCTCTAGTTTTTATGTGAAGATATTTCCTTTTCCAACGTAGGCCTCAAAGCGCTCCAAATAAACACATGCAGATTCTACAAAAGGAGTGTTTCAAAACTGTTCTATCAAAGGGAACGTTCAAGTCTGTGAGTGGAATGTACTCATCACACAGATGTTTCTCAGAATGCTTCTGTCTAGTTTTTAGTTGAAGAGATTTCATTTCCCAGCATAGGCCTCAAAGCGCTCCAAATATCCACTTGCAGAATCTACGAAAAGAGTGTTTCAAAGCTGCTCTTTCAAAAGCAAGGTTCAAGTCTGTGTGTTGAATGCACTCATCCGAAAGAAGTTTCTGAGAACGCTTCTGTCTAGTTCTTATGTGAAGATATTTCCTTTTCCAGCTTAGACCTCAAAGCGCTCCAAATAAACACTTGCAAATTCTACAAAAGGAGTGTTTCAAAAGAGTTCTATCAAAAGGAACGTTCAAGTCTGTGAGTTGAATGCACTTATCATACCGAAGTTTCCTGGAATGCTTCTGTCTAGTTTTTATGTGAAGACATTTCCTTTTCCAGCAGAGGCCTCAAAGCACTCCAAATATCCACTTGCAGATTCTACAAAAAGAGTGTTTCAAAACTGCTCTATCAAAAGCAAGCTTCAACACTGTGAGTAGAATGCACTCATCACAAAGAAGTTTCTGAGAATGCTTCTGTCTAGTTTTCATGTGAAGATATTTCCTTTTCCAACATAGGTCTCAAAGCGCTCCAAATAAACACTTGCAGATTCTACAAAAGGAGTGTTTCGAAACTGCTCTTTCAAGAGGAACGTTCAAGTCTGTGAGTTGAATGCACTCATCACACAGAAGTTTCTGAGAATGCTTCTGTCTAGTTTTTATGTGAAGATGTTTCCTTTTCCAGAATAGGCCTCAAAACGCTCCAAATATCCTCTTGCAGATTCTACAAAAAAGAGTGTTTCAAAACTGTTCTATCAAAAGGAAGGTTCAACTCTGTGAGTTGAATGAATGCATCATGAAGAACTTTCTGAGAATGCTTCTCTGTAGTTTTTAGGTGAAGATATTCCAAAACCCAGCACAGGCCTCGAAGTGCTCCAAATAACCACTTGCAGATTTTACCAAAAGAGTGTTTCAAAACTGCTCTTTCTATAGGTAAGTTCAAGTCTGTGAGTTGAATGCACTCAACACAAAGAAGTTTCTGAGAATGCTTCTGTTCAGTTTTTATGTGAAGATATTTCCTTTTCCAGCATAGGCCTCAAACGGCTCCAAATATCCACTTGCAGATTCTACAAAAGGAGTGTTTCGAAACTTCTCTATCAATTGGTAGGTTCAACTCTGTGAGTTGAATGAACTCATCACAAAGAAGTTTCTGAGAATCCTTCTCTCTAGTTTTTATGTGAAGATATTTCCTTTTCCAACGTAGGCCTCAAAGCGCTCCAAATAAACACATGCAGATTCTACAAAAGGAGTGTTTCAAAACTGTTCTATCAAAGGGAACGTTCAAGCCTGTGAGTTGAATGTACTCATCACACAGATGTTTCTCAGAATGCTTCTGTCTAGTTTTTAGGTGAAGAGATTTCATTTCCCAGCATAGGCCTCAAAGCGCTCCAAATATCCACTTGCAGATTCTATAAGAAGAGAGTTTCCAAACTGCTCTTTCAAAAGGAAGCTTCAAGTCTGTGTGTTGAATGCACTCATCCAAAAGAAGTTTCTGAGAATGCTTCTGTCTAGTTCTTACGTGAAGATATTTCCTTTTCCAGGTAAGGCCTCAAAGCGCTCCAAATAAACACTTGCAAATTCTACAAAAGGAGTGTTTCAAAAGAGTTCTATCAAAAGGAACGTTCAAGTCTGTGAGTTGAATGCACTTATCATACCGAAGTTTCCTGGAATGCTTCTGTCTAGTTTTTATGTGAAGACATTTCCTTTTCCAGCAGAGGCCTCAAAGCACTCCAAATATTCACTTGCAGATTCTACAAAAAGAGTGTTTCAAAACTGCTCTATCAAAAGCAAGGTTCAACACTGTGAGTAGAATGCACTCATCACAAAGAAGTTTCTGAGAATGCTTCTGTCTAGTTTTTATGTGAAGATATTTCCTTTTCCAACATAGGCCTCAAAGCGCTCCAAATAAACACTTGCAGATTCTACAAAAGGAGTGTTTCGAAACTGCTCTTTCAAGAGGAACGTTCAAGTCTGTGAGTTGAATGCACTCATCACACAGAAGTTTCTGAGAATGCTTCTGTCTAGTTTTTATGTGAAGATGTTTCCTTTTCCAGCATAGGCCTCAAAACGCTCCAAATATCCTCTTGCAGATTCTACAAAAACAGTGTTTCAAAACTGTTCTATCAAAAGGAAGGTTCAACTCTGTGAGTTGAATGAATGCATCATGAAGAACTTTCTGAGAATGCTTCTCTGTAGTTTTTAGGTGAAGATATTCCAAAACCCAGCACAGGCCTCGAAGTGCTCCAAATAACCACTTGCAGATTTTACCAAAAGAGTGTTTCAAAACTGCTCTTTCTATAGGTAAGTTCAAGTCTGTGAGTTGAATGCACTCAACACAAAGAAGTTTCTGAGAATGCTTCTGTTCAGTTTTTATGTGAAGATATTTCCTTTTCCAGCATAGGCCTCAAACGGCTCCAAATATCCACTTGCAGATTCTACAAAAAGAGTGTTTCCAAACTTCTCTATCAATTGGTAGGTTCAACTCTGTGAGTTGAATGAAGTCATCACAAAGAAGTTTCTGAGAATCCTTCTCTCTAGTTTTTATGTGAAGATATTTCCTTTTCCAACATAGGCCTCAAGGTGCTCCGAATAAACACTTGCAGATTCTACAAACTTAATGTTTCAAAACTCTTCTATCAAAAGGAACGTTGAAGTCTGTGAGTTGAATGCACTCATCACAAAGAAGTTTCTCAGAATGCTTCCGTCTAGTTTTTAGGTGAAGAGATTTCATTTCCCAGCACAGGCCTCAAAGCGCTCCAAATATCCACTTGCAGATTCTACAAGAAGAGTGTTTCCAAACTGCTCTTTCAAAAGGAAGCTTCAAGTCTGTGAGTTGAATGCACTCATCACAAAGAAGTTTCTGAGAATGCTTCCGTCTAGTTTCTATATGAAGATATTTCCTTTTCCAACATAGGCCCCAAAGTGCTCCAAATAAACCCTTGCAGATTCTACAAAAGGAGTGTTTCAAAACTGCTCTTTCTATAGGTAAGTTCAAGTCTGTGAGTTGAATGCACTCAACACAAAGAAGTTTCTGAGAATGCTTCTGTTCAGTTTTTATGTGAAGATATTTCCTTTTCCAGCATAGGCCTCAAACGGCTCCAAATATCCACTTGCAGATTCTACAAAAAGAGTGTTTCCAAACTTCTCTATCAATTGGTAGGTTCAACTCTGTGAGTTGAATGAACTCATCACAAAGAAGTTTCTGAGAATCCTTCTCTCTAGTTTTTATGTGAAGATATTTCCTTTTCCAACGTAGGCCTCAAAGCGCTCCAAATAAACACATGCAGATTCTACAAAAGGAGTGTTTCAAAACTGTTCTATCAAAGGGAACGTTCAAGCCTGTGAGTTGAATGTACTCATCACACAGATGTTTCTCAGAATGCTTCTGTCTAGTTTTTAGTTGAAGAGATTTCATTTCCCAGCATAGGCCTCAAAGCGCTCCAAATATCCACTTGCAGATTCTATAAGAAGAGAGTTTCCAAACTGCTCTTTCAAAAGGAAGCTTCAAGTCTGTGTGTTGAATGCACTCATCCAAAAGAAGTTTCTGAGAATGCTTCTGTCTAGTTCTTACGTGAAGATATTTCCTTTTCCAGGTAAGGCCTCAAAGCGCTCCAAATAAACACTTGCAAATTCTACAAAAGGAGTGTTTCAAAAGAGTTCTATCAAAAGGAACGTTCAAGTCTGTGAGTTGAATGCACTTATCATACCGAAGTTTCCTGGAATGCTTCTGTCTAGTTTTTATGTGAAGACATTTCCTTTTCCAGCAGAGGCCTCAAAGCACTCCAAATATCCACTTGCAGATTCTACAAAAAGAGTGTTTCAAAACTGCTCTACCAAAAGCAAGCTTCAACACTGTGAGTAGAATGCACTCATCACAAAGAAGTTTCTGAGAATGCTTCTGTCTAGTTTTTATGTGAAGATATTTCCTTTTCCAACATAGGCCTCAAAGCGCTCCAAATAAACACTTGCAGATTCTACAAAAGGAGTGTTTCGAAACTGCTCTTTCAAGAGGAACGTTCAAGTCTGTGAGTTGAATGCACTCATCACACAGAAGTTTCTGAGAATGCTTCTGTCTAGTTTTTATGTGAAGATGTTTCCTTTTCCAGCATAGGCCTCAAAACGCTCCAAATATCCTCTTGCAGATTCTACAAAAACAGTGTTTCAAAACTGTTCTATCAAAAGGAAGGTTCAACTCTGTGAGTTGAATGAATGCATCATGAAGAACTTTCTGAGAATGCTTCTCTGTAGTTTTTAGGTGAAGATATTCCAAAACCCAGCACAGGCCTCGAAGTGCTCCAAATAACCACTTGCAGATTTTACCAAAAGAGTGTTTCAAAACTGCTCTTTCTATAGGTAAGTTCAAGTCTGTGAGTTGAATGCACTCAACACAAAGAAGTTTCTGAGAATGCTTCTGTTCAGTTTTTATGTGAAGATATTTCCTTTTCCAGCATAGGCCTCAAACGGCTCCAAATATCCACTTGCAGATTCTACAAAAAGAGTGTTTCCAAACTTCTCTATCAATTGGTAGGTTCAACTCTGTGAGTTGAATGAAGTCATCACAAAGAAGTTTCTGAGAATCCTTCTCTCTAGTTTTTATGTGAAGATATTTCCTTTTCCAACATAGGCCTCAAGGTGCTCCGAATAAACACTTGCAGATTCTACAAACTTAATGTTTCAAAACTCTTCTATCAAAAGGAACGTTGAAGTCTGTGAGTTGAATGCACTCATCACAAAGAAGTTTCTCAGAATGCTTCCGTCTAGTTTTTAGGTGAAGAGATTTCATTTCCCAGCACAGGCCTCAAAGCGCTCCAAATATCCACTTGCAGATTCTACAAGAAGAGTGTTTCCAAACTTCTCTTTCAAAAGGAAGCTTCAAGTCTGTGAGTTGAATGCACTCATCACAAAGAAGTTTCTGAGAATGCTTCCGTCTAGTTTCTATATGAAGATATTTCCTTTTCCAACATAGGCCCCAAAGTGCTCCAAATAAACCCTTGCAGATTCTACAAAAGGAGTGTTTCAAAACTGCTCTTTCTATAGGTAAGTTCAAGTCTGTGAGTTGAATGCACTCAACACAAAGAAGTTTCTGAGAATGCTTCTGTTCAGTTTTTATGTGAAGATATTTCCTTTTCCAGCATAGGCCTCAAACGGCTCCAAATATCCACTTGCAGATTCTACAAAAAGAGTGTTTCAAAACTGCTCTATCAATTGGTAGGTTCAACTCTGTGAGTTGAATGAAGTCATCACAAAGAAGTTTCTGAGAATCCTTCTCTCTAGTTTTTACGTGAAGATATTTCCTTTTCCAGCGTAGGCCTCAAAGCGCTCCAAATAAACACATGCAGATTCTACAAAAGGAGTGTTTCAAAACTGTTCTATCAAAGGGAACGTTCAAGTCTGTGAGTTGAATGTACTCATCACACAGATGTTTCTCAGAATGCTTCTGTCTAGTTTTTAGGTGAAGAGATTTCATTTCCCAGCATAGGCCTCAAAGCGCTCCAAATATCCACTTGCAGATTCTATAAGAAGAGAGTTTCCAAACTGCTCTTTCAAAAGGAAGCTTCAAGTCTGTGAGTTGAATGCACTCATCACAAAGAAGTTTCTGAGAATGCTTCTGTCTAGTTTTTATGTGAAGATATTTCCTTTTCCAACATAGGCCTCAAAGCGCTCCAAATAAACACTTGCAGATTCTACAAAAGGAGTGTTTCGAAACTGCTCTTTCAACAGGAACGTTCAAGTCTGTGAGTTGAATGCACTCATCACACAGAAGTTTCTCAGAATGCTTCTGTCTAGTTTTTATGTGAAGATATTTCCTTTTCCAGCATAGGCCTCAGAACGCTCCAAATATCCTCTTGCAGATTCTACAAAAAGAGTGTTTCAAAACTGTTCTATCAAAAGGAAGGTTCAACTCTGTGAGTTGAATGAATGCATCATGAAGAACTTTCTGAGAATGCTTCTCTGTAGTTTTTAGGTGAAGATATTCCAAAACCCAGCACAGGCCTCGAAGTGCTCCAAATAACCACTTGCAGATTTTACCAAAAGAGTGTTTCAAAACTGCTCTTTCTATACGTAAGTTCAAGTCTGTGAGATGAATGCACTCAACACAAAGAAGTTTCTGAGAATGCTTCTGTTCAGTTTTTATGTGAAGATATTTCCTTTTCCAGCATAGGCCTCAAACGGCTCCAAATTTTCACTTGCAGATTCTACAAAAAGAGTGTTTCCAAACTTCCCTATCAATTGGTAGGTTCAACCCTGTGAGTTGAATGAAGTCATCACAAAGAAGTTTCTGAGAATCCTTCTCTCTAGTTTTTATGTGAAGATATTTCCTTTTCCAACATAGGCCTCAAGGTGCTCCGAATAAACACTTGCAGATTCTACAAACTTAATGTTTCAAAACTGTTCTATCAAAAGGAACGTTGAAGTCTGTGAGTTCAATGCACTCATCACAAAGAAGTTTCTCAGAATGCTTCCGTCTAGTTTTTAGGTGAAGAGATTTCATTTCCCAGCATAGGCCTCATAGCGCTCTAAATATCCACTTGCAGATTCTATAAAAGAGAGTTTCCAAACTGCTCTTTCAAAAGGAAGCTTCAAGTCTGTGAGTTGAATGCACTCATCACAAAGAAGTTTCTGAGAATGCTTCCGTCTAGTTTCTATATGAAGATATTTCCTTTTCCAACATAGGCCCCAAAGTGCTCCAAATAAACCCTTGCAGATTCTACAAAAGGAGTGTTTCAAAACTGCTGTTTCTATAGGTAAGTTCAAGTCTGTGAGTTGAATGCACTCAACACAAAGAAGTTTCTGAGAATGCTTCTGTTCAGTTTTTATGTGAAGATATTTCCTTTTCCAGCATAGGCCTCAAACGGCTCCAAATATCCACTTGCAGATTCTACAAAAAGAGTGTTTCCAAACTTCTCTATCAATTGGTAGGTTCAACTCTGTGAGTTGAATGAACTCATCACAAAGAAGTTTCTGAGAATCCTTCTCTCTAGTTTTTATGTGAAGATATTTCCTTTTCCAGCGTAGGCCACAAACCGCTCCAAATAAACACATGCAGATTCTACAAAAGGAGTGTTTCAAAACTGTTCTATCAAAGATAACGTTCAAGTCTGTGAGTTGAATGTACTCATCACACAGATGTTTCTCAGAATGCTTCTGTCTAGTTTTTAGTTGAAGAGATTTCATTTCCCAGCATAGGCCTCAAAGCGCTCCAAATATCCACTTGCAGAATCTACGAAAAGAGTGTTTCAAAGCTGCTCTTTCAAAAGCAAGGTTCAAGTCTGTGTGTTGAATGCACTCATCCGAAAGAAGTTTCTGAGAATGCTTCTGTCTAGTTCTTACGTGAAGATATTTCCTTTTCCAGCTTAGGCCTCAAAGCGCTCCAAATAAACACTTGCAAATTCTACAAAAGGAGTGTTTCAAAAGAGTTCTATCAAAAGGAACGTTCAAGTCTGTGAGTTGAATGCACTTTTCATACCGAAGTTTCCTGGAATGCTTCTGTCTAGTTTTTATGTGAAGACATTTCCTTTTCCAGCAGAGGCCTCAAAGCACTCCAAATATCCACTTGCAGATTCTACAAAAAGAGAGTTTCAAAACTGCTCTATCAAAAGCAAGCTTCAACACTGTGAGTAGAATGCACTCATCACAAAGAAGTTTCTGAGAATGCTTCTGTCTAGTTTTTATGTGAAGATATTTCCTTTTCCAACATAGGCCTCAAAGCGCTCCAAATAAACACTTGCAGATTCTACAAAAGGAGTGTTTCGAAACTGCTCTTTCAACAGGAACGTTCAAGTCTGTGAGTTGAATGCACTCATCACACAGAAGTTTCTCAGAATGCTTCTGTCTAGTTTTTATGTGAAGATATTTCCTTTTCCAGCATAGGCCTCAGAACGCTCCAAATATCCTCTTGCAGATTCTACAAAAAGAGTGTTTCAAAACTGTTCTATCAAAAGGAAGGTTCAACTCTGTGAGTTGAATGAATGCATCATGAAGAACTTTCTGAGAATGCTTCTCTGTAGTTTTTAGGTGAAGATATTCCAAAACCCAGCACAGGCCTCGAAGTGCTCCAAATAACCACTTGCAGATTTTACCAAAAGAGTGTTTCAAAACTGCTCTTTCTATACGTAAGTTCAAGTCTGTGAGATGAATGCACTCAACACAAAGAAGTTTCTGAGAATGCTTCTGTTCAGTTTTTATGTGAAGATATTTCCTTTTCCAGCATAGGCCTCAAACGGCTCCAAATTTTCACTTGCAGATTCTACAAAAAGAGTGTTTCCAAACTTCCCTATCAATTGGTAGGTTCAACCCTGTGAGTTGAATGAAGTCATCACAAAGAAGTTTCTGAGAATCCTTCTCTCTAGTTTTTATGTGAAGATATTTCCTTTTCCAACATAGGCCTCAAGGTGCTCCGAATAAACACTTGCAGATTCTACAAACTTAATGTTTCAAAACTGTTCTATCAAAAGGAACGTTGAAGTCTGTGAGTTGAATGCACTCATCACAAAGAAGTTTCTCAGAATGCTTCCGTCTAGTTTTTAGGTGAAGAGATTTCATTTCCCAGCATAGGCCTCAAAGCGCTCCAAATATCCACTTGCAGATTCTATAAGAAGAGAGTTTCCAAACTGCTCTTTCAAAAGGAAGCTTCAAGTCTGTGAGTTGAATGCACTCATCACAAAGAAGTTTCTGAGAATGCTTCCGTCTAGTTTCTATATGAAGATATTTCCTTTTCCAACATAGGCCCCAAAGTGCTCCAAATAAACCCTTGCAGATTCTACAAAAGGAGTGTTTCAAAACTGCTCTTTCTATAGGTAAGTTCAAGTCTGTGAGTTGAATGCACTCAACACAAAGAAGTTTCTGAGAATCCTTCTGTTCAGTTTTTATGTGAAGATATTTCCTTTTCCAGCATAGGCCTCAAACGGCTCCAAATATCCACTTGCAGATTCTACAAAAAGAGTGTTTCCAAACTTCTCTATCAATTGGTAGGTTCAACTCTGTGAGTTGAATGAACTCATCACAAAGAAGTTTCTGAGAATCCTTCTCTCTAGTTTTTATGTGAAGATATTTCCTTTTCCAGCGTAGGCCACAAAGCGCTCCAAATAAACACATGCAGATTCTACAAAAGGAGTGTTTCAAAACTGTTCTATCAAAGGGAACGTTCAAGTCTGTGAGTTGAATGTACTCATCACACAGATGTTTCTCAGAATGCTTCTGTCTAGTTTTTAGGTGAAGAGATTTCATTTCCCAGCATAGGCCTCAAAGCGCTCCAAATATCCACTTGCAGAATCTACGAAAAGAGTGTTTCAAAGCTGCTCTTTCAAAAGCAAGGTTCAAGTCTGTGTGTTGAATGCACTCATCCGAAAGAAGTTTCTGAGAATGCTTCTGTCTAGTTCTTACGTGAAGATATTTCCTTTTCCAGCTTACGCCTCAAAGCGCTCCAAATAAACACTTGCAAATTCTACAAAAGGAGTGTTTCAAAAGAGTTCTATCAAAAGGAACGTTCAAGTCTGTGAGTTGAATGCACTTTTCATACCGAAGTTTCCTGGAATGCTTCTGTCTAGTTTTTATGTGAAGACATTTCCTTTTCCAGCATAGGCCTCAAAGCACTCCAAATATCCACTTGCAGATTCTACAAAAAGAGAGTTTCAAAACTGCTCTATCAAAAGCAAGCTTCAACACTGTGAGTAGAATGCACTCATCACAAAGAAGTTTCTGAGAATGCTTCTGTCTAGTTTTTATGTGAAGATATTTCCTTTTCCAACATAGGCCTCAAAGCGCTCCAAATAAACACTTGCAGATTCTACAAAAGGAGTGTTTCGAAACTGCTCTTTCAACAGGAACGTTCAAGTCTGTGAGTTGAATGCACTCATCACACAGAAGTTTCTCAGAATGCTTCTGTCTAGTTTTTATGTGAAGATATTTCCTTTTCCAGCATAGGCCTCAGAACGCTCCAAATATCCTCTTGCAGATTCTACAAAAAGAGTGTTTCAAAACTGTTCTATCAAAAGGAAGGTTCAACTCTGTGAGTTGAATGAATGCATCATGAAGAACTTTCTGAGAATGCTTCTCTGTAGTTTTTAGGTGAAGATATTCCAAAACCCAGCACAGGCCTCGAAGTGCTCCAAATAACCACTTGCAGATTTTACCAAAAGAGTGTTTCAAAACTGCTCTTTCTATACGTAAGTTCAAGGCCGTGAGATGAATGCACTCAACACAAAGAAGTTGCTGAGAATGCTTCTGTTCAGTTTTTATGTGAAGATATTTCCTTTTCCAGCATAGGCCTCAAACGGCTCCAAATTTTCACTTGCAGATTCTACAAAAAGAGTGTTTCCAAACTTCCCTATCAATTGGTAGGTTCAACCCTGTGAGTTGAATGAAGTCATCACAAAGAAGTTTCTGAGAATCCTTCTCTCTAGTTTTTATGTGAAGATATTTCCTTTTCCAACATAGGCCTCAAGGTGCTCCGAATAAACACTTGCAGATTCTACAAACTTAATGTTTCAAAACTGTTCTATCAAAAGGAACGTTGAAGTCTGTGAGTTGAATGCACTCATCACAAAGAAGTTTCTCAGAATGCTTCCGTCTAGTTTTTAGGTGAAGAGATTTCATTTCCCAGCATAGGCCTCAAAGCGCTCCAAATATCCACTTGCAGATTCTATAAGAAGAGAGTTTCCACACTGCTCTTTCAAAAGGAAGCTTCAAGTCTGTGAGTTGAATGCACTCATCACAAAGAAGTTTCTGAGAATGCTTCCGTCTAGTTTCTATATGAAGATATTTCCTTTTCCAACATAGGCCCCAAAGTGCTCCAAATAAACCCTTGCAGATTCTACAAAAGGAGTGTTTCAAAACTGCTCTTTCTATAGGTAAGTTCAAGTCTGTGAGTTGAATGCACTCAACACAAAGAAGTTTCTGAGAATGCTTCTGTTCAGTTTTTATGTGAAGATATTTCCTTTTCCAGCATAGGCCTCAAACGGCTCCAAATATCCACTTGCAGATTCTACAAAAAGAGTGTTTCCAAACTTCTCTATCAATTGGTAGGTTCAACTCTGTGAGTTGAATGAACTCATCACAAAGAAGTTTCTGAGAATCCTTCTCTCTAGTTTTTATGTGAAGATATTTCCTTTTCCAACGTAGGCCTCAAAGCGCTCCAAATAAAAACATGCAGATTCTACAAAAGGAGTGTTTCAAAACTGTTCTATCAAAGGGAACGTTCAAGTCTGTGAGTTGAATGTACTCATCACACAGGTGTTTCTCAGAATGCTTCTGTCTAGTTTTTAGGTGAAGAGATTTCATTTCCCAGCATAGGCCTCAAAGCGCTCCAAATATCCACTTGCAGATTCTATAAGAAGAGAGTTTCCAAACTGCTCTTTCAAAAGGAAGCTTCAAGTCTGTGTGTTGAATGCACTCATCCGAAAGAAGTTTCTGAGAATGCTTCTGTCTAGTTCTTACGTGAAGATATTTCCTTTTCCAGTTAAGGCCTCAAAGCGCTCCAAATAAACACTTGCAAATTCTACAAAAGGAGTGTTTCAAAAGAGTTCTATCAAAAGGAACGTTCAAGTCTGTGAGTTGAATGCACTTATCATACCGAAGTTTCCTGGAATGCTTCTGTCTAGTTTTTATGTGAAGACATTTCCTTTTCCAGCAGAGGCCTCAAAGCACTCCAAATATCCACTTGCAGATTCTACAAAAAGAGTGTTTCAAAACTGCTCTATCAAAAGCAAGGTTCAACACTGTGAGTAGAATGCACTCATCACAAAGAAGTTTCTGAGAATGCTTCTGTCTAGTTTTTATGTGAAGATATTTCCTTTTCCAACATAGGCCTCAAAGCACTCCAAATAAACACTTGCAGATTCTACAAAAGGAGTGTTTCGAAACTGCTCTTTCAAGAGGAACGTTCAAGTCTGTGAGTTGAATGCACTCATCACACAGAAGTTTCTGAGAATGCTTCTGTCTAGTTTTTATGTGAAGATGTTTCCTTTTCCAGCATAGGCCTCAAAACGCTCCAAATATCCTCTTGCAGATTCTACAAAAAGAGTGTTTCAAAACTGTTCTATCAAAAGGAAGGTTCAACTCTGTGAGTTGAATGAATGCATCATGAAGAACTTTCTGAGAATGCTTCTCTGTAGTTTTTAGGTGAAGATATTCCAAAACCCAGCACAGGCCTCGAAGTGCTCCAAATAACCACTTGCAGATTTTACCAAAAGAGTGTTTCAAAACTGCTCTTTCTATAGGTAAGTTCAAGTCTGTGAGTTGAATGCACTCAACACAAAGAAGTTTCTGAGAATGCTTCTGTTCAGTTTTTATGTGAAGATATTTCCTTTTCCAGCATAGGCCTCAAACGGCTCCAAATATCCACTTGCAGATTCTACAAAAAGAGTGTTTCCAAACTTCTCTATCAATTGGTAGGTTCAACTCTGTGAGTTGAATGAAGTCATCACAAAGAAGTTTCTGAGAATGCTTCCGTCTAGTTTCTATATGAAGATATTTCCTTTTCCAACATAGGCCCCAAAGTGCTCCAAATAAACCCTTGCAGATTCTACAAAAGGAGTGTTTCAAAACTGCTCTTTCTATAGGTAAGTTCAAGTCTGTGAGTTGAATGCACTCAACACAAAGAAGTTTCTGAGAATGCTTCTGTTCAGTTTTTATGTGAAGATATTTCCTTTTCCAGCATAGGCCTCAAACGGCTCCAAATATCCACTTGCAGATTCTACAAAAAGAGTGTTTCCAAACTTCTCTATCAATTGGTAGGTTCAACTCTGTGAGTTGAATGAAGTCATCACAAAGAAGTTTCTGAGAATCCTTCTCTCTAGTTTTTACGTGAAGATATTTCCTTTTCCAGCGTAGGCCTCAAAGCGCTCCAAATAAACACATGCAGATTCTACAAAAGGAGTGTTTCAAAACTGTTCTATCAAAGGGAACGTTCAAGTCTGTGAGTTGAATGTACTCATCACACAGATGTTTCTCAGAATGCTTCTGTCTAGTTTTTAGGTGAAGAGATTTCATTTCCCAGCATAGGCCTCAAAGCGCTCCAAATATCCACTTGCAGATTCTATAAGAAGAGAGTTTCCAAACTGCTCTTTCAAAAGGAAGCTTCAAGTCTGTGAGTTGAATGCACTCATCACAAAGAAGTTTCTGAGAATGCTTCCGTCTAGTTTCTATATGAAGATATTTCCTTTTCCAACATAGGCCCCAAAGTGCTCCAAATAAACCCTTGCAGATCCTACAAAAGGAGTGTTTCAAAACTGCTCTTTCTATAGGTAAGTTCAAGTCTGTGAGTTGAATGCACTCAACACAAAGAAGTTTCTGAGAATGCTTCTGTTCAGTTTTTATGTGAAGAGATTTCCTTTTCCAGCATAGGCCTCAAACGGCTCCAAATATCCACTTGCAGATTCTACAAAAAGAGTGTTTCCAAACTTCTCTATCAATTGGTAGGTTCAACTCTGTGAGTTGAATGAACTCATCACAAAGAAGTTTCTGAGAATCCTTCTCTCTAGTTTTTATTTGAAGATATTTCCTTTTCCAGCGTAGGCCACAAAGCGCTCCAAATAAACACATGCAGATTCTACAAAAGGAGTGTTTCAAAACTGTTCTATCAAAGGGAACGTTCAAGTCTGTGAGTTGAATGTACTCATCACACAGATGTTTCTCAGAATGCTTCTGTCTAGTTTTTAGGTGAAGAGATTTCATTTCCCAGCATAGGCCTCAAAGCGCTCCAAATATCCACTTGCAGAATCTACGAAAAGAGTGTTTCAAAGCTGCTCTTTCAAAAGCAAGGTTCAAGTCTGTGTGTTGAATGCACTCATCCGAAAGAAGTTTCTGAGAATGCTTCTGTCTAGTTCTTACGTGAAGATATTTCCTTTTCCAGCTTAGGCCTCAAAGCGCTCCAAATAAACACTTGCAAATTCTACAAAAGGAGTGTTTCAAAAGAGTTCTATCAAAAGGAACGTTCAAGTCTGTGAGTTGGATGCGCTTATCATACCGAAGTTTCCTGGAATGCTTCTGTCTAGTTTTTATGTGAAGACATTTCCTTTTCCAGCATAGGCCTCAAAGCACTCCAAATATCCACTTGCAGATTCTACAAAAAGAGAGTTTCAAAACTGCTCTATCAAAAGCAAGCTTCAACACTGTGAGTAGAATGCACTCATCACAAAGAAGTTTCTGAGAATGCTTCTGTCTAGTTTTTATGTGAAGATATTTCCTTTTCCAACATAGGCCTCAAAGCGCTCCAAATAAACACTTGCAGATTCTACAAAAGGAGTGTTTCGAAACTGCTCTTTCAACAGGAACGTTCAAGTCTGTGAGTTGAATGCACTCATCACACAGAAGTTTCTCAGAATGCTTCTGTCTAGTTTTTATGTGAAGATATTTCCTTTTCCAGCATAGGCCTCAGAACGCTCCAAATATCCTCTTGCAGATTCTACAAAAAGAGTGTTTCAAAACTGTTCTATCAAAAGGAAGGTTCAACTCTGTGAGTTGAATGAATGCATCATGAAGAACTTTCTGAGAATGCTTCTCTGTAGTTTTTAGGTGAAGATATTCCAAAACCCAGCACAGGCCTCGAAGTGCTCCAAATAACCACTTGCAGATTTTACCAAAAGAGTGTTTCAAAACTGCTCTTTCTATACGTAAGTTCAAGTCTGTCAGATGAATGCACTCAACACAAAGAAGTTTCTGAGAATGCTTCTGTTCAGTTTTTATGTGAAGATATTTCCTTTTCCAGCATAGGCCTCAAACGGCTCCAAATATCCACTTGCAGATTCTACAAAAAGAGTGTTTCCAAACTTCTCTATCAATTGGTAGGTTCAACTCTGTGAGTTGAATGAAGTCATCACAAAGAAGTTTCTGAGAATGCTTCCGTCTAGTTTCTATATGAAGATATTTCCTTTTCCAACATAGGCCCCAAAGTGCTCCAAATAAACCCTTGCAGATTCTACAAAAGGAGTGTTTCAAAACTGCTCTTTCTATAGGTAAGTTCAAGTCTGTGAGTTGAATGCACTCAACACAAAGAGGTTTCTGAGAATGCTTCTGTTCAGTTTTTATGTGAAGATATTTCCTTTTCCAGCATAGGCCTCAAACGGCTCCAAATATCCACTTGCAGATTCTACAAAAAGAGTGTTTCCAAACTTCTCTATCAATTGGTAGGTTCAACTCTGTGAGTTGAATGAAGTCATCACAAAGAAGTTTCTGAGAATCCTTCTCTCTAGTTTTTACGTGAAGATATTTCCTTTTCCAGCGTAGGCCTCAAAGCGCTCCAAATAAACACATGCAGATTCTACAAAAGGAGTGTTTCAAAACTGTTCTATCAAAGGGAACGTTCAAGTCTGTGAGTTGAATGTACTCATCACACAGATGTTTCTCAGAATGCTTCTGTCTAGTTTTTAGGTGAAGAGATTTCATTTCCCAGCATAGGCCTCAAAGCGCTCCAAATATCCACTTGCAGATTCTATAAGAAGAGAGTTTCCAAACTGCTCTTTGAAAAGGAAGCTTCAAGTCTGTGAGTTGAATGCACTCATCACAAAGAAGTTTCTGAGAATGCTTCCGTCTAGTTTCTATATGAAGATATTTCCTTTTCCAACATAGGCCCCAAAGTGCTCCAAATAAACCCTTGCAGATTCTACAAAAGGAGTGTTTCAAAACTGCTCTTTCTATAGGTAAGTTCAAGTCTGTGAGTTGAATGCACTCAACACAAAGAAGTTTCTGAGAATGCTTCTGTTCAGTTTTTATGTGAAGATATTTCCTTTTCCAGCATAGGCCTCAAACGGCTCCAAATATCCACTTGCAGATTCTACAAAAAGAGTGTTTCCAAACTTCTCTATCAATTGGTAGGTTCAACTCTGTGAGTTGAATGAACTCATCACAAAGAAGTTTCTGAGAATCCTTCTCTCTAGTTTTTATGTGAAGATATTTCCTTTTCCAGCGTAGGCCACAAACCGCTCCAAATAAACACATGCAGATTCTACAAAAGGAGTGTTTCAAAACTGTTCTATCAAAGGGAACGTTCAAGTCTGTGAGTTGAATGTACTCATCACACAGATGTTTCTCAGAATGCTTCTGTCTAGTTTTTAGTTGAAGAGATTTCATTTCCCAGCATAGGCCTCAAAGCGCTCCAAATATCCACTTGCAGAATCTACGAAAAGAGTGTTTCAAAGCTGCTCTTTCAAAAGCAAGGTTCAAGTCTGTGTGTTGAATGCACTCATCCGAAAGAAGTTTCTGAGAATGCTTCTGTCTAGTTCTTACGTGAAGATATTTCCTTTTCCAGCTTAGGCCTCAAAGCGCTCCAAATAAACACTTGCAAATTCTACAAAAGGAGTGTTTCAAAAGAGTTCTATCAAAAGGAACGTTCAAGTCTGTGAGTTGAATGCACTTTTCATACCGAAGTTTCCTGGAATGCTTCTGTCTAGTTTTTATGTGAAGACATTTCCTTTTCCAGCAGAGGCCTCAAAGCACTCCAAATATCCACTTGCAGATTCTACAAAAAGAGAGTTTCAAAACTGCTCTATCAAAAGCAAGCTTCAACACTGTGAGTAGAATGCACTCATCACAAAGAAGTTTCTGAGAATGCTTCTGTCTAGTTTTTATGTGAAGATATTTCCTTTTCCAACATAGGCCTCAAAGCGCTCCAAATAAACACTTGCAGATTCTACAAAAGGAGTGTTTCGAAACTGCTCTTTCAACAGGAACGTTCAAGTCTGTGAGTTGAATGCACTCATCACACAGAAGTTTCTCAGAATGCTTCTGTCTAGTTTTTATGTGAAGATATTTCCTTTTCCAGCATAGGCCTCAGAACGCTCCAAATATCCTCTTGCAGATTCTACAAAAAGAGTGTTTCAAAACTGTTCTATCAAAAGGAAGGTTCAACTCTGTGAGTTGAATGAATGCATCATGAAGAACTTTCTGAGAATGCTTCTCTGTAGTTTTTAGGTGAAGATATTCCAAAACCCAGCACAGGCCTCGAAGTGCTCCAAATAACCACTTGCAGATTTTACCAAAAGAGTGTTTCAAAACTGCTCTTTCTATACGTAAGTTCAAGTCTGTGAGATGAATGCACTCAACACAAAGAAGTTTCTGAGAATGCTTCTGTTCAGTTTTTATGTGAAGATATTTCCTTTTCCAGCATAGGCCTCAAACGGCTCCAAATTTTCACTTGCAGATTCTACAAAAAGAGTGTTTCCAAACTTCCCTATCAATTGGTAGGTTCAACCCTGTGAGTTGAATGAAGTCATCACAAAGAAGTTTCTGAGAATCCTTCTCTCTAGTTTTTATGTGAAGATATTTCCTTTTCCAACGTAGGCCTCAAAGCGCTCCAAATAAAAACATGCAGATTCTACAAAAGGAGTGTTTCAAAACTGTTCTATCAAAGGGAACGTTCAAGTCTGTGAGTTGAATGTACTCATCACACAGGTGTTTCTCAGAATGCTTCTGTCTAGTTTTTAGGTGAAGAGATTTCATTTCCCAGCATAGGCCTTAAAGCGCTCCAAATATCCACTTGCAGATTCTATAAGAAGAGAGTTTCCAAACTGCTCTTTCAAAAGGAAGCTTCAAGTCTGTGTGTTGAATGCACTCATCCAAAAGAAGTTTCTGAGAATGCTTCTGTCTAGTTCTTACGTGAAGATATTTCCTTTTCCAGCTTAGGCCTCAAAGCGCTCCAAATAAACACTTGCAAATTCTACAAAAGGAGTGTTTCAAAAGAGTTCTATCAAAAGGAACGTTCAAGTCTGTGAGTTGAATGCACTTATCATACCGAAGTTTCCTGGAATGCTTCTGTCTAGTTTTTATGTGAAGACATTTCCTTTTCCAGCAGAGGCCTCAAAGCACTCCAAATATCCACTTGCAGATTCTACAAAAAGAGTGTTTCAAAACTGCTCTATCAAAAGCAAGGTTCAACACTGTGAGTAGAATGCACTCATCACAAAGAAGTTTCTGAGAATGCTTCTGTCTAGTTTTTATGTGAAGATATTTCCTTTTCCAACATAGGCCTCAAAGCGCTCCAAATAAACACTTGCAGATTCTACAAAAGGAGTGTTTCGAAACTGCTCTTTCAAGAGGAACGTTCAAGTCTGTGAGTTGAATGCACACAACACAAAGAAGTTTCTGAGAATGCTTCTGTTCAGTTTTTATGTGAAGATATTTCCTTTTCCAGCATAGGCCTCAAACGGCTCCAAATATCCACTTGCAGATTCTACAAAAAGAGTGTTTCCAAACTTCTCTATCAATTGGTAGGTTCAACTCTGTGAGTTGAATGAAGTCATCACAAAGAAGTTTCTGAGAATGCTTCCGTCTAGTTTCTATATGAAGATATTTCCTTTTCCAACATAGGCCCCAAAGTGCTCCAAATAAACCCTTGCAGATTCTACAAAAGGAGTGTTTCAAAACTGCTCTTTCTATAGGTAAGTTCAAGTCTGTGAGTTGAATGCACTCAACACAAAGAAGTTTCTGAGAATGCTTCTGTTCAGTTTTTATGTGAAGATATTTCCTTTTCCAGCATAGGCCTCAAACGGCTCCAAATATCCACTTGCAGATTCTACAAAAAGAGTGTTTCCAAACTTCTCTATCAATTGGTAGGTTCAACTCTGTGAGTTGAATGAAGTCATCACAAAGAAGTTTCTGAGAATCCTTCTCTCTAGTTTTTACGTGAAGATATTTCCTTTTCCAGCGTAGGCCTCAAAGCGCTCCAAATAAACACATGCAGATTCTACAAAAGGAGTGTTTCAAAACTGTTCTATCAAAGGGAACGTTCAAGTCTGTGAGTTGAATGTACTGATCACACAGATGTTTCTCAGAATGCTTCTGTCTAGTTTTTAGGTGAAGAGATTTCATTTCCCAGCATAGGCCTCAAAGCGCTCCAAATATCCACTTGCAGATTCTATAAGAAGAGAGTTTCCAAACTGCTCTTTCAAAAGGAAGCTTCAAGTCTGTGAGTTGAATGCACTCATCACAAAGAAGTTTCTGAGAATGCTTCCGTCTAGTTTCTATATGAAGATATTTCCTTTTCCAACATAGGCCCCAAAGTGCTCCAAATAAACCCTTGCAGATTCTACAAAAGGAGTGTTTCAAAACTGCTCTTTCTATAGGTAAGTTCAAGTCTGTGAGTTGAATGCACTCAACACAAAGAAGTTTCTGAGAATGCTTCTGTTCAGTTTTTATGTGAAGAGATTTCCTTTTCCAGCATAGGCCTCAAACGGCTCCAAATATCCACTTGCAGATTCTACAAAAAGAGTGTTTCCAAACTTCTCTATCAATTGGTAGGTTCAACTCTGTGAGTTGAATGAACTCATCACAAAGAAGTTTCTGAGAATCCTTCTCTCTAGTTTTTATGTGAAGATATTTCCTTTTCCAGCGTAGGCCACAAAGCGCTCCAAATAAACACATGCAGATTCTACAAAAGGAGTGTTTCAAAACTGTTCTATCAAAGGGAACGTTCAAGTCTGTGAGTTGAATGTACTCATCACACAGATGTTTCTCAGAATGCTTCTGTCTAGTTTTTAGGTGAAGAGATTTCATTTCCCAGCATAGGCCTCAAAGCGCTCCAAATATCCACTTGCAGAATCTACGAAAAGAGTGTTTCAAAGCTGCTCTTTCAAAAGCAAGGTTCAAGTCTGTGTGTTGAATGCACTCATCCGAAAGAAGTTTCTGAGAACGCTTCTGTCTAGTTCTTACGTGAAGATATTTCCTTTTCCAGCTTAGACCTCAAAGCGCTCCAAATAAACACTTGCAAATTCTACAAAAGGAGTGTTTCAAAAGAGTTCTATCAAAAGGAACGTTCAAGTCTGTGAGTTGAATGCACTTATCATACCGAAGTTTCCTGGAATGCTTCTGTCTAGTTTTTATGTGAAGACATTTCCTTTTCCAGCAGAGGCCTCAAAGCACTCCAAATATCCACTTGCAGATTCTACAAAAAGAGTGTTTCAAAACTGCTCTATCAAAAGCAAGCTTCAACACTGTGAGTAGAATGCACTCATCACAAAGAAGTTTCTGAGAATGCTTCTGTCTAGTTTTTATGTGAAGATATTTCCTTTTCCAACATAGGCCTCAAAGCGCTCCAAATAAACACTTGCAGATTCTACAAAAGGAGTGTTTCGAAACTGCTCTTTCAAGAGGAACGTTCAAGTCTGTGAGTTGAATGCACTCATCACACAGAAGTTTCTGAGAATGCTTCTGTCTAGTTTTTATGTGAAGATGTTTCCTTTTCCAGCATAGGCCTCAAAACGCTCCAAATATCCTCTTGCAGATTCTACAAAAAGAGTGTTTCAAAACTGTTCTATCAAAAGGAAGGTTCAACTCTGTGAGTTGAATGAATGCATCATGAAGAACTTTCTGAGAATGCTTCTCTGTAGTTTTTAGGTGAAGATATTCCAAAACCCAGCACAGGCCTCGAAGTGCTCCAAATAACCACTTGCAGATTTTACCAAAAGAGTGTTTCAAAACTGCTCTTTCTATAGGTAAGTTCAAGTCTGTGAGTTGAATGCACTCAACACAAAGAAGTTTCTGAGAATGCTTCTGTTCAGTTTTTATGTGAAGATATTTCCTTTTCCAGCATAGGCCTCAAACGGCTCCAAATATCCACTTGCAGATTCTACAAAAAGAGTGTTTCCAAACTTCTCTATCAATTGGTAGGTTCAACTCTGTGAGTTGAATGAAGTCATCACAAAGAAGTTTCTGAGAATCCTTCTCTCTAGTTTTTATGTGAAGATATTTCCTTTTCCAACATAGGCCTCAAGGTGCTCCGAATAAACACTTGCAGATTCTACAAACTTAATGTTTCAAAACTCTTCTATCAAAAGGAACGTTGAAGTCTGTGAGTTGAATGCACTCATCACAAAGAAGTTTCTCAGAATGCTTCCGTCTAGTTTTTAGGTGAAGAGATTTCATTTCCCAGCACAGGCCTCAAAGCGCTCCAAATATCCACTTGCAGATTCTACAAGAAGAGTGTTTCCAAACTGCTCTTTCAAAAGGAAGCTTCAAGTCTGTGAGTTGAATGCACTCATCACAAAGAAGTTTCTGAGAATGCTTCCGTCTAGTTTCTATATGAAGATATTTCCTTTTCCAACATAGGCCCCAAAGTGCTCCAAATAAACCCTTGCAGATTCTACAAAAGGAGTGTTTCAAAACTGCTCTTTCTATAGGTAAGTTCAAGTCTGTGAGTTGAATGCACTCAACACAAAGAAGTTTCTGAGAATGCTTCTGTTCAGTTTTTATGTGAAGATATTTCCTTTTCCAGCATAGGCCTCAAACGGCTCCAAATATCCACTTGCAGATTCTACAAAAAGAGTGTTTCAAAACTGCTCTATCAATTGGTAGGTTCAACTCTGTGAGTTGAATGAAGTCATCACAAAGAAGTTTCTGAGAATCCTTCTCTCTAGTTTTTACGTGAAGATATTTCCTTTTCCAGCGTAGGCCTCAAAGCGCTCCAAATAAACACATGCAGATTCTACAAAAGGAGTGTTTCAAAACTGTTCTATCAAAGGGAACGTTCAAGTCTGTGAGTTGAATGTACTCATCACACAGATGTTTCTCAGAATGCTTCTGTCTAGTTTTTAGGTGAAGAGATTTCATTTCCCAGCATAGGCCTCAAAGCGCTCCAAATATCCACTTGCTGATTCTATAAGAAGAGAGTTTCCAAACTGCTCTTTCAAAAGGAAGCTTCAAGTCTGTGAGTTGAATGCACTCATCACAAAGAAGTTTCTGAGAATGCTTCCGTCTAGTTTCTATATGAAGATATTTCCTTTTCCAACATAGGCCCCAAAGTGCTCCAAATAAACCCTTGCAGATTCTACAAAAGGAGTGTTTCAAAACTGCTCTTTCTATAGGTAAGTTCAAGTCTGTGAGTTGAATGCACTCAACACAAAGAAGTTTCTGAGAATGCTTCTGTTCAGTTTTTATGTGAAGAGATTTCCTTTTCCAGCATAGGCCTCAAACGGCTGCAAATATCCACTTGCAGATTCTACAAAAAGAGTGTTTCCAAACTTCTCTATCAATTGGTAGGTTCAACTCTGTGAGTTGAATGAACTCATCACAAAGAAGTTTCTGAGAATCCTTCTCTCTAGTTTTTATGTGAAGATATTTCCTTTTCCAGCGTAGGCCACAAAGCGCTCCAAATAAACACATGCAGATTCTACAAAAGGAGTGTTTCAAAACTGTTCTATCAAAGGGAACGTTCAAGTCTGTGAGTTGAATGTACTCATCACACAGATGTTTCTCAGAATGCTTCTGTCTAGTTTTTAGGTGAAGAGATTTCATTTCCCAGCATAGGCCTCAAAGCGCTCCAAATATCCACTTGCAGAATCTACGAAAAGAGTGTTTCAAAGCTGCTCTTTCAAAAGCAAGGTTCAAGTCTGTGTGTTGAATGCACTCATCCGAAAGAAGTTTCTGAGAACGCTTCTGTCTAGTTCTTACGTGAAGATATTTCCTTTTCCAGCTTAGACCTCAAAGCGCTCCAAATAAACACTTGCAAATTCTACAAAAGGAGTGTTTCAAAAGAGTTCTATCAAAAGGAACGTTCAAGTCTGTGAGTTGAATGCACTTATCATACCGAAGTTTCCTGGAATGCTTCTGTCTAGTTTTTATGTGAAGACATTTCCTTTTCCAGCAGAGGCCTCAAAGCACTCCAAATATCCACTTGCAGATTCTACAAAAAGAGTGTTTCAAAACTGCTCTATCAAAAGCAAGCTTCAACACTGTGAGTAGAATGCACTCATCACAAAGAAGTTTCTGAGAATGCTTCTGTCTAGTTTTTATGTGAAGATATTTCCTTTTCCAACATAGGCCTCAAAGCGCTCCAAATAAACACTTGCAGATTCTACAAAAGGAGTGTTTCGAAACTGCTCTTTCAAGAGGAACATTCAAGTCTGTGAGTTGAATGCACTCATCACACAGAAGTTTCTGAGAATGCTTCTGTCTAGTTTTTATGTGAAGATGTTTCCTTTTCCAGCATAGGCCTCAAAACGCTCCAAATATCCTCTTGCAGATTCTACAAAAAGAGTGTTTCAAAACTGTTCTATCAAAAGGAAGGTTCAACTCTGTGAGTTGAATGAATGCATCATGAAGAACTTTCTGAGAATGCTTCTCTGTAGTTTTTAGGTGAAGATATTCCAAAACCCAGCACAGGCCTCGAAGTGCTCCAAATAACCACTTGCAGATTTTACCAAAAGAGTGTTTCAAAACTGCTCTTTCTATAGGTAAGTTCAAGTCTGTGAGTTGAATGCACTCAACACAAAGAAGTTTCTGAGAATGCTTCTGTTCAGTTTTTATGTGAAGATATTTCCTTTTCCAGCATAGGCCTCAAACGGCTCCAAATATCCACTTGCAGATTCTACAAAAAGAGTGTTTCCAAACTTCTCTATCAATTGGTAGGTTCAACTCTGTGAGTTGAATGAAGTCATCACAAAGAAGTTTCTGAGAATCCTTCTCTCTAGTTTTTATGTGGAGATATTTCCTTTTCCAACATAGGCCTCAAGGTGCTCCGAATAAACACTTGCAGATTCTACAAACTTAATGTTTCAAAACTCTTCTATCAAAAGGAACGTTGAAGTCTGTGAGTTGAATGCACTCATCACAAAGAAGTTTCTCAGAATGCTTCCGTCTAGTTTTTAGGTGAAGAGATTTCATTTCCCAGCACAGGCCTCAAAGCGCTCCAAATATCCACTTGCAGATTCTACAAGAAGAGTGTTTCCAAACTGCTCTTTCAAAAGGAAGCTTCAAGTCTGTGAGTTGAATGCACTCATCACAAAGAAGTTTCTGAGAATGCTTCCGTCTAGTTTCTATATGAAGATATTTCCTTTTCCAACATAGGCCCCAAAGTGCTCCAAATAAACCCTTGCAGATTCTACAAAAGGAGTGTTTCAAAACTGCTCTTTCTATAGGTAAGTTCAAGTCTGTGAGTTGAATGCACTCAACACAAAGAAGTTTCTGAGAATGCTTCTGTTCAGTTTTTATGTGAAGATATTTCCTTTTCCAGCATAGGCCTCAAACGGCTCCAAATATCCACTTGCAGATTCTACAAAAAGAGTGTTTCAAAACTGCTCTATCAATTGGTAGGTTCAACTCTGTGAGTTGAATGAAGTCATCACAAAGAAGTTTCTGAGAATCCTTCTCTCTAGTTTTTACGTGAAGATATTTCCTTTTCCAGCGTAGGCCTCAAAGCGCTCCAAATAAACACATGCAGATTCTACAAAAGGAGTGTTTCAAAACTGTTCTATCAAAGGGAACGTTCAAGTCTGTGAGTTGAATGTACTCATCACACAGATGTTTCTCAGAATGCTTCTGTCTAGTTTTTAGGTGAAGAGATTTCATTTCCCAGCATAGGCCTCAAAGCGCTCCAAATATCCACTTGCTGATTCTATAAGAAGAGAGTTTCCAAACTGCTCTTTCAAAAGGAAGCTTCAAGTCTGTGAGTTGAATGCACTCATCACAAAGAAGTTTCTGAGAATGCTTCCGTCTAGTTTCTATATGAAGATATTTCCTTTTCCAACATAGGCCCCAAAGTGCTCCAAATAAACCCTTGCAGATTCTACAAAAGGAGTGTTTCGAAACTGCTCTTTCTATAGGTAAGTTCAAGTCTGTGAGTTGAATGCACTCAACACAAAGAAGTTTCTGAGAATGCTTCTGTTCAGTTTTTATGTGAAGATATTTCCTTTTCCAGCATAGGCCTCAAACGGCTCCAAATATCCACTTGCAGATTCTACAAAAAGAGTGTTTCCAAACTTCTCTATCAATTGGTAGGTTCAACTCTGTGAGTTGAATGAACTCATCACAAAGAAGTTTCTGAGAATCCTTCTCTCTAGTTTTTATGTGAAGATATTTCCTTTTCCAACGTAGGCCTCAAAGCGCTCCAAATAAACACATGCAGATTCTACAAAAGGAGTGTTTCAAAACTGTTCTATCAAAGGGAACGTTCAAGTCTGTGAGTTGAATGTACTCATCACACAGATGTTTCTCAGAATGCTTCTGTCTAGTTTTTAGTTGAAGAGATTTCATTTCCCAGCATAGGCCTCAAAGCGCTCCAAATATCCACTTGCAGAATCTACGAAAAGTGTGTTTCAAAGCTGCTCTTTCAAAAGCAAGGTTCAAGTCTGTGTGTTGAATGCACTCATCCGAAAGAAGTTTCTGAGAACGCTTCTGTCTAGTTCTTACGTGAAGATATTTCCTTTTCCAGCTTAGACCTCAAAGCGCTCCAAATAAACACTTGCAAATTCTACAAAAGGAGTGTTTCAAAAGAGTTCTATCAAAAGGAACGTTCAAGTCTGTGAGTTGAATGCACTTATCATACCGAAGTTTCCTGGAATGCTTCTGTCTAGTTTTTATGTGAAGACATTTCCTTTTCCAGCAGAGGCCTCAAAGCACTCCAAATATCCACTTGCAGATTCTACAAAAAGAGTGTTTCAAAACTGCTCTATCAAAAGCAAGCTTCAACACTGTGAGTAGAATGCACTCATCACAAAGAAGTTTCTGAGAATGCTTCTGTCTAGTTTTTATGTGAAGATATTTCCTTTTCCAACATAGGCCTCAAAGCGCTCCAAATAAACACTTGCAGATTCTACAAAAGGAGTGTTTCGAAACTGCTCTTTCAAGAGGAACGTTCAAGTCTGTGAGTTGAATGCACTCATCACACAGAAGTTTCTGAGAATGCTTCTGTCTAGTTTTTATGTGAAGATGTTTCCTTTTCCAGCATAGGCCTCAAAACGCTCCAAATATCCTCTTGCAGATTCTACAAAAAGAGTGTTTCAAAACTGTTCTATCAAAAGGAAGGTTCAACTCTGTGAGTTGAATGAATGCATCATGAAGAACTTTCTGAGAATGCTTCTCTGTAGTTTTTAGGTGAAGATATTCCAAAACCGAGCACAGGCCTCGAAGTGCCCCAAATAACCACTTGCAGATTTTACCAAAAGAGTGTTTCAAAACTGCTCTTTCTATAGGTAAGTTCAAGTCTGTGAGTTGAATGCACTCAACACAAAGAAGTTTCTGAGAATGCTTCTGTTCAGTTTTTATGTGAAGATATTTCCTTTTCCAGCATAGGCCTCAAACGGCTCCAAATATCCACTTGCAGATTCTACAAAAAGAGTGTTTCCAAACTTCTCTATCAATTGGTAGGTTCAACTCTGTGAGTTGAATGAAGTCATCACAAAGAAGTTTCTGAGAATCCTTCTCTCTAGTTTTTATGTGAAGATATTTCCTTTTCCAACATAGGCCTCAAGGTGCTCCGAATAAACACTTGCAGATTCTACAAACTTAATGTTTCAAAACTGTTCTATCAAAAGGAACGTTGAAGTCTGTGAGTTGAATGCACTCATCACAATGAAGTTTCTCAGAATGCTTCCGTCTAGTTTTTAGGTGAAGAGATTTCATTTCCCAGCACAGGCCTCAAAGCGCTCCAAATATCCACTTGCAGATTCTACAAGAAGAGTGTTTCCAAACTGCTCTTTCAAAAGGAAGCTTCAAGTCTGTGAGTTGAATGCACTCATCACAAAGAAGTTTCTGAGAATGCTTCCGTCTCGTTTCTATATGAAGGTATTTCCTTTTCCAACATAGGCCCCAAAGTGCTCCAAATAAACCCTTGCAGATTCTACAAAAGGAGTGTTTCAAAACTGCTCTTTCTATAGGTAAGTTCAAGTCTGTGAGTTGAATGCACTCAACACAAAGAAGTTTCTGAGAATGCTTCTGTTCAGTTTTTATGTGAAGATATTTCCTTTTCCAGCATAGGCCTCAAACGGCTCCAAATATCCACTTGCAGATTCTACAAAAGGAGTGTTTCCAAACTTCTCTATCAATTGGTAGGTTCAACTCTGTGAGTTGAATGAACTCATCACAAAGAAGTTTCTGAGAATCCTTCTCTCTAGTTTTTATGTGAAGATATTTCCTTTTCCAACGTAGGCCTCAAAGCGCTCCAAATAAACACATGCAGATTCTACAAAAGGAGTGTTTCAAAACTGTTCTATCAAAGGGAACGTTCAAGTCTGTGAGTTGAATGTACTCATCACACAGATGTTTCTCAGAATGCTTCTGTCTAGTTTTTAGGTGAAGAGATTTCATTTCCCAGCATAGGCCTCAAAGCGCTCCAAATATCCACTTGCAGATTCTATAAGAAGAGAGTTTCCAAACTGCTCTTTCAAAAGGAAGCTTCAAGTCTGTGTGTTGAATGCACTCATCCAAAAGAAGTTTCTGAGAATGCTTCTGTCTAGTTCTTACGTGAAGATATTTCCTTTTCCAGGTAAGGCCTCAAAGCGCTCCAAAGAAACACTTGCAAATTCTACAAAAGGAGTGTTTCAAAAGAGTTCTATCAAAAGGAACGTTCAAGTCTGTGAGTTGAATGCACTTATCATACCGAAGTTTCCTGGAATGCTTCTGTCTAGTTTTTATGTGAAGACATTTCCTTTTCCAGCAGAGGCCTCAAAGCACTCCAAATATCCACTTGCAGATTCTACAAAAAGAGTGTTTCAAAACTGCTCTATCAAAAGCAAGGTTCAACACTGTGAGTAGAATGCACTCATCACAAAGAAGTTTCTGAGAATGCTTCTGTCTAGTTTTTATGTGAAGATATTTCCTTTTCCAACATAGGCCTCAAAGCGCTCCAAATAAACACTTGCAGATTCTACAAAAGGAGTGTTTCGAAACTGCTCTTTCAAGAGGAACGTTCAAGTCTGTGAGTTGAATGCACTCATCACACAGAAGTTTCTGAGAATGCTTCTGTCTAGTTTTTATGTGAAGATGTTTCCTTTTCCAGCATAGGCCTCAAAACGCTCCAAATATCCTCTTGCAGATTCTACAAAAAGAGTGTTTCAAAACTGTTCTATCAAAAGGAAGGTTCAACTCTGTGAGTTGAATGAATGCATCATGAAGAACTTTCTGAGAATGCTTCTCTGTAGTTTTTAGGTGAAGATATTCCAAAACCCAGCACAGGCCTCGAAGTGCTCCAAATAACCACTTGCAGATTTTACCAAAAGAGTGTTTCAAAACTGCTCTTTCTATAGGTAAGTTCAAGTCTGTGAGTTGAATGCACTCAACACAAAGAAGTTTCTGAGAATGCTTCTGTTCAGTTTTTATGTGAAGATATTTCCTTTTCCAGCATAGGCCTCAAACGGCTCCAAATATCCACTTGCAGATTCTACAAAAAGAGTGTTTCCAAACTTCTCTATCAATTGGTAGGTTCAACTCTGTGAGTTGAATGAAGTCATCACAAAGAAGTTTCTGAGAATCCTTCTCTCTAGTTTTTATGTGAAGATATTTCCTTTTCCAGCGTAGGCCACAAAGCGCTCCAAATAAACACATGCAGATTCTACAAAAGGAGTGTTTCAAAACTGTTCTATCAAAGGGAACGTTCAAGTCTGTGAGTTGAATGTACTCATCACACAGATGTTTCTCAGAATGCTTCTGTCTAGTTTTTAGGTGAAGAGATTTCATTTCCCAACATAGGCCTCAAAGCGCTCCAAATATCCACTTGCAGAATCTACGAAAAGAGTGTTTCAAAGCTGCTCTTTCAAAAGCAAGGTTCAAGTCTGTGTGTTGAATGCACTCATCTGAAAGAAGTTTCTGAGAATGCTTCTGTCTAGTTCTTACGTGAAGATATTTCCTTTTCCAGCTTAGGCCTCAAAGCGCTCCAAATAAACACTTGCAAATTCTACAAAAGGAGTGTTTCAAAAGAGTTCTATCAAAAGGAACGTTCAAGTCTGTGAGTTGGATGCACTTATCATACCGAAGTTTCCTGGAATGCTTCTGTCTAGTTTTTATGTGAAGACATTTCCTTTTCCAGCATAGGCCTCGAAGCACTCCAAATATCCACTTGCAGATTCTACAAAAAGAGAGTTTCAAAACTGCTCTATCAAAAGCAAGCTTCAACACTGTGAGTAGAATGCACTCATCACAAAGAAGTTTCTGAGAATGCTTCTGTCTAGTTTTTATGTGAAGATATTTCCTTTTCCAACATAGGCCTCAAAGCGCTCCAAATAAACACTTGCAGATTCTACAAAAGGAGTGTTTCGAAACTGCTCTTTCAACAGGAACGTTCAAGTCTGTGAGTTGAATGCACTCATCACACAGAAGTTTCTCAGAATGCTTCTGTCTAGTTTTTATGTGAAGATATTTCCTTTTCCAGCATAGGCCTCAGAACGCTCCAAATATCCTCTTGCAGATTCTACAAAAAGAGTGTTTCAAAACTGTTCTATCAAAAGGAAGGTTCAACTCTGTGAGTTGAATGAATGCATCATGAAGAACTTTCTGAGAATGCTTCTCTGTAGTTTTTAGGTGAAGATATTCCAAAACCCAGCACAGGCCTCGAAGTGCTCCAAATAACCACTTGCAGATTTTACCAAAAGAGTGTTTCAAAACTGCTCTTTCTATACGTAAGTTCAAGTCTGTCAGATGAATGCACTCAACACAAAGAAGTTTCTGAGAATGCATCTGTTCAGTTTTTATGTGAAGATATTTCCTTTTCCAGCATAGGCCTCAAACGGCTCCAAATATCCACTTGCAGATTCTACAAAAAGAGTGCTTCCAAACTTCTCTATCAATTGGTAGGTTCAACTCTGTGAGTTGAATGAAGTCATCACAAAGAAGTTTCTGAGAATGCTTCCGTCTAGTTTCTATATGAAGATATTTCCTTTTCCAACATAGGCCCCAAAGTGCTCCAAATAAACCCTTGCAGATTCTACAAAAGGAGTGTTTCAAAACTGCTCTTTCTATAGGTAAGTTCAAGACTGTGAGTTGAATGCACTCAACACAAAGAAGTTTCTGAGAATGCTTCTGTTCAGTTTTTATGTGAAGATATTTCCTTTTCCAGCATAGGCCTCAAACGGCTCCAAATATCCACTTGCAGATTCTACAAAAAGAGTGTTTCCAAACTTCTCTATCAATTGGTAGGTTCAACTCTGTGAGTTGAATGAAGTCATCACAAAGAAGTTTCTGAGAATCCTTCTCTCTAGTTTTTACGTGAAGATATTTCCTTTTCCAGCGTAGGCCCCAAAGCGCTCCAAATAAACACATGCAGATTCTACAAAAGGAGTGTTTCAAAACTGTTCTATCAAAGGGAACGTTCAAGTCTGTGAGTTGAATGTACTCATCACACAGATGTTTCTCAGAATGCTTCTGTCTAGTTTTTAGGTGAAGAGATTTCATTTCCCAGCATAGGCCTCAAAGCGCTCCAAATATCCACTTGCAGATTCTATAAGAAGAGAGTTTCCAAACTGCTCTTTCAAAAGGAAGCTTCAAGTCTGTGAGTTGAATGCACTCATCACAAAGAAGTTTCTGAGAATGCTTCCGTCTAGTTTCTATATGAAGATATTTCCTTTTCCAACATAGGCCCCAAAGTGCTCCAAATAAACCCTTGCAGATTCTACAAAAGGAGTGTTTCAAAACTGCTCTTTCTATAGGTAAGTTCAAGTCTGTGAGTTGAATGCACTCAACACAAAGAAGTTTCTGAGAATGCTTCTGTTCAGTTTTTATGTGAAGATATTTCCTTTTCCAGCATAGGCCTCAAACGGCTCCAAATATCCACTTGCAGATTCTACAAAAAGAGTGTTTCCAAACTTCTCTATCAATTGGTAGGTTCAACTCTGTGAGTTGAATGAACTCATCACAAAGAAGTTTCTGAGAATCCTTCTCTCTAGTTTTTATGTGAAGATATTTCCTTTTCCAGCGTAGGCCACAAAGCGCTCCAAATAAACACATGCAGATTCTACAAAAGGAGTGTTTCAAAACTGTTCTATCAAAGGGAACGTTCAAATCTGTGAGTTGAATGTACTCATCACACAGATGTTTCTCAGAATGCTTCTGTCTAGTTTTTAGTTGAAGAGATTTCATTTCCCAGCAGAGGCCTCAAAGCGCTCCAAATATCCACTTGCAGAATCTACGAAAAGAGTGTTTCAAAGCTGCACTTTCAAAAGCAAGGTTCAAGTCTGTGTGTTGAATGCACTCATCTGAAAGAAGTTTCTGAGAATGCTTCTGTCTAGTTCTTACGTGAAGATATTTCCTTTTCCAGCTTAGGCCTCAAAGCGCTCCAAATAAACACTTGCAAATTCTACAAAAGGAGTGTTTCAAAAGAGTTCTATCAAAAGGAACGTTCAAGTCTGTGAGTTGAATGCACTTTTCATACCGAAGTTTCCTGGAATGCTTCTGTCTAGTTTTTATGTGAAGACATTTCCTTTTCCAGCAGAGGCCTCAAAGCACTCCAAATATCCACTTGCAGATTCTACAAAAAGAGAGTTTCAAAACTGCTCTATCAAAAGCAAGCTTCAACACTGTGAGTAGAATGCACTCATCACAAAGAAGTTTCTGAGAATGCTTCTGTCTAGTTTTTATGTGAAGATATTTCCTTTTCCAACATAGGCCTCAAAGCGCTCCAAATAAACACTTGCAGATTCTACAAAAGGAGTGTTTCGAAACTGCTCTTTCAACAGGAACGTTCAAGTCTGTGAGTTGAATGCACTCATCACACAGAAGTTTCTCAGAATGCTTCTGTCTAGTTTTTATGTGAAGATATTTCCTTTTCCAGCATAGGCCTCAGTACGCTCCAAATATCCTCTTGCAGATTCTACAAAAAGAGTGTTTCAAAACTGTTCTATCAAAAGGAAGGTTCAACTCTGTGAGTTGAATGAATGCATCATGAAGAACTTTCTGAGAATGCTTCTCTGTAGTTTTTAGGTGAAGATATTCCAAAACCCAGCACAGGCCTCGAAGTGCTCCAAATAACCACTTGCAGATTTTACCAAAAGAGTGTTTCAAAACTGCTCTTTCTATACGTAAGTTCAAGTCTGTGAGATGAATGCACTCAACACAAAGAAGTTTCTGAGAATGCTTCTGTTCAGTTTTTATGTGAAGATATTTCCTTTTCCAGCATAGGCCTCAAACGGCTCCAAATTTTCACTTGCAGATTCTACAAAAAGAGTGTTTCCAAACTTCCCTATCAATTGGTAGGTTCAACCCTGTGAGTTGAATGAAGTCATCACAAAGAAGTTTCTGAGAATCCTTCTCTCTAGTTTTTATGTGAAGATATTTCCTTTTCCAACATAGGCCTCAAGGTGCTCCGAATAAACACTTGCAGATTCTACAAACTTAATGTTTCAAAACTGTTCTATCAAAAGGAACGTTGAAGTCTGTGAGTTGAATGCACTCATCACAAAGAAGTTTCTCAGAATGCTTCCGTCTAGTTTTTAGGTGAAGAGATTTCATTTCCCAGCATAGGCCTCAAAGCGCTGCAAATATCCACTTGCAGATTCTATAAGAAGAGAGTTTCCAAACTGCTCTTTCAAAAGGAAGCTTCAAGTCTGTGTGTTGAATGCACTCATCCAAAAGAAGTTTCTGAGAATGCTTCTGTCTAGTTCTTACGTGAAGATATTTCCTTTTCCAGGTAAGGCCTCAAAGCGCTCCAAATAAACACTTGCAAATTCTACAAAAGGAGTGTTTCAAAAGAGTTCTATCAAAAGGAACGTTCAAGTCTGTGAGTTGAATGCACTTATCATACCGAAGTTTCCTGGAATGCTTCTGTCTAGTTTTTATGTGAAGACATTTCCTTTTCCAGCAGAGGCCTCAAAGCACTCCAAATATCCACTTGCAGATTCTACAAAAAGAGTGTTTCAAAACTGCTCTATCAAAAGCAAGGTTCAACACTGTGAGTAGAATGCACTCATCACAAAGAAGTTTCTGAGAATGCTTCTGTCTAGTTTTTATGTGAAGATATTTCCTTTTCCAACATAGGCCTCAAAGCGCTCCAAATAAACACTTGCAGATTCTACAAAAGGAGTGTTTCGAAACTGCTCTTTCAAGAGGAACGTTCAAGTCTGTGAGTTGAATGCACTCATCACACAGAAGTTTCTGAGAATGCTTCTGTCTAGTTTTTATGTGAAGATGTTTCCTTTTCCAGCATAGGCCTCAAAACGCTCCAAATATCCTCTTGCAGATTCTACAAAAAGAGTGTTTCAAAACTGTTCTATCAAAAGGAAGGTTCAACTCTGTGAGTTGAATGAATGCATCATGAAGAACTTTCTGAGAATGCTTCTCTGTAGTTTTTAGGTGAAGATATTCCAAAACCCAGCACAGGCCTCGAAGTGCTCCAAATAACCACTTGCAGATTTTACCAAAAGAGTGTTTCAAAACTGCTCTTTCTATAGGTAAGTTCAAGTCTGTGAGTTGAATGCACTCAACACAAAGAAGTTTCTGAGAATGCTTCTGTTCAGTTTTTATGTGAAGATATTTCCTTTTCCAGCATAGGCCTCAAACGGCTCCAAATATCCACTTGCAGATTCTACAAAAAGAGTGTTTCCAAACTTCTCTATCAATTGGTAGGTTCAACTCTGTGAGTTGAATGAAGTCATCACAAAGAAGTTTCTGAGAATCCTTCTCTCTAGTTTTTATGTGAAGATATTTCCTTTTCCAACATAGGCCTCAAGGTGCTCCGAATAAACACTTGCAGATTCTACAAACTTAATGTTTCAAAACTCTTCTATCAAAAGGAACGTTGAAGTCTGTGAGTTGAATGCACTCATCACAAAGAAGTTTCTCAGAATGCTTCCGTCTAGTTTTTAGGTGAAGAGATTTCATTTCCCAGCACAGGCCTCAAAGCGCTCCAAATATCCACTTGCAGATTCTACAAGAAGAGTGTTTCCAAACTGCTCTTTCAAAAGGAAGCTTCAAGTCTGTGAGTTGAATGCACTCATCACAAAGAAGTTTCTGAGAATGCTTCCGTCTAGTTTCTATATGAAGATATTTCCTTTTCCAACATAGGCCCCAAAGTGCTCCAAATAAACCCTTGCAGATTCTACAAAAGGAGTGTTTCAAAACTGCTCTTTCTATAGGTAAGTTCAAGTCTGTGAGTTGAATGCACTCAACACAAAGAAGTTTCTGAGAATGCTTCTGTTCAGTTTTTATGTGAAGATATTTCCTTTTCCAGCATAGGCCTCAAACGGATCCAAATATCCACTTGCAGATTCTACAAAAAGAGTGTTTCAAAACTGCTCTATCAATTGGTAGGTTCAACTCTGTGAGTTGAATGAAGTCATCACAAAGAAGTTTCTGAGAATCCTTCTCTCTAGTTTTTACGTGAAGATATTTCCTTTTCCAGCGTAGGCCTCAAAGCGCTCCAAATAAACACATGCAGATTCTACAAAAGGAGTGTTTCAAAACTGTTCTATCAAAGGGAACGTTCAAGTCTGTGAGTTGAATGTACTCATCACACAGATGTTTCTCAGAATGCTTCTGTCTAGTTTTTAGGTGAAGAGATTTCATTTCCCAGCATAGGCCTCAAAGCGCTCCAAATATCCACTTGCAGATTCTATAAGAAGAGAGTTTCCAAACTGCTCTTTCAAAAGGAAGCTTCAAGTCTGTGAGTTGAATGCACTCATCACAAAGAAGTTTCTGAGAATGCTTCCGTCTAGTTTCTATATGAAGATATTTCCTTTTCCAACATAGGCCCCAAAGTGCTCCAAATAAACCCTTGCAGATTCTACAAAAGGAGTGTTTCAAAACTGCTCTTTCTATAGGTAAGTTCAAGTCTGTGAGTTGAATGCACTCAACACAAAGAAGTTTCTGAGAATGCTTCTGTTCAGTTTTTATGTGAAGATATTTCCTTTTCCAGCATAGGCCTCAAACGGCTCCAAATATCCACTTGCAGATTCTACAAAAAGAGTGTTTCCAAACTTCTCTATCAATTGGTAGGTTCAACTCTGTGAGTTGAATGAACTCATCACAAAGAAGTTTCTGAGAATCCTTCTCTCTAGTTTTTATGTGAAGATATTTCCTTTTCCAACGTAGGCCTCAAAGCGCTCCAAATAAACACATGCAGATTCTACAAAAGGAGTGTTTCAAAACTGTTCTATCAAAGGGAACGTTCAAGTCTGTGAGTTGAATGTACTCATCACACAGATGTTTCTCAGCATGCTTCTGTCTAGTTTTTAGTTGAAGAGATTTCATTTCCCAGCATAGGCCTCAAAGCGCTCCAAATATCCACTTGCAGAATCTACGAAAAGTGTGTTTCAAAGCTGCTCTTTCAAAAGCAAGGTTCAAGTCTGTGTGTTGAATGCACTCATCCGAAAGAAGTTTCTGAGAACGCTTCTGTCTAGTTCTTACGTGAAGATATTTCCTTTTCCAGCCTAGACCTCAAAGCGCTCCAAATAAACACTTGCAAATTCTACAAAAGGAGTGTTTCAAAAGAGTTCTATCAAAAGGAACGTTCAAGTCTGTGAGTTGAATGCACTTATCATACCGAAGTTTCCTGGAATGCTTCTGTCTAGTTTTTATGTGAAGACATTTCCTTTTCCAGCAGAGGCCTCAAAGCACTCCAAATATCCACTTGCAGATTCTACAAAAAGAGTGTTTCAAAACTGCTCTATCAAAAGCAAGCTTCAACACTGTGAGTAGAATGCACTCATCACAAAGAAGTTTCTGAGAATGCTTCTGTCTAGTTTTTATGTGAAGATATTTCCTTTTCCAACATAGGCCTCAAAGCGCTCCAAATAAACACTTGCAGATTCTACAAAAGGAGTGTTTCGAAACTGCTCTTTCAAGAGGAACGTTCAAGTCTGTGAGTTGAATGCACTCATCACACAGAAGTTTCTGAGAATGCTTCTGTCTAGTTTTTATGTGAAGATGTTTCCTTTTCCAGCATAGGCCTCAAAACGCTCCAAATATCCTCTTGCAGATTCTACAAAAAGAGTGTTTCAAAACTGTTCTATCAAAAGGAAGGTTCAACTCTGTGAGTTGAATGAATGCATCATGAAGAACTTTCTGAGAATGCTTCTCTGTAGTTTTTAGGTGAAGATATTCCAAAACCGAGCACAGGCCTCGAAGTGCCCCAAATAACCACTTGCAGATTTTACCAAAAGAGTGTTTCAAAACTGCTCTTTCTATAGGTAAGTTCAAGTCTGTGAGTTGAATGCACTCAACACAAAGAAGTTTCTGAGAATGCTTCTGTTCAGTTTTTATGTGAAGATATTTCCTTTTCCAGCATAGGCCTCAAACGGCTCCAAATATCCACTTGCAGATTCTACAAAAAGAGTGTTTCCAAACTTCTCTATCAATTGGTAGGTTCAACTCTGTGAGTTGAATGAAGTCATCACAAAGAAGTTTCTGAGAATCCTTCTCTCTAGTTTTTATGTGAAGATATTTCCTTTTCCAACATAGGCCTCAAGGTGCTCCGAATAAACACTTGCAGATTCTACAAACTTAATGTTTCAAAACTGTTCTATCAAAAGGAACGTTGAAGTCTGTGAGTTGAATGCACTCATCACAATGAAGTTTCTCAGAATGCTTCCGTCTAGTTTTTAGGTGAAGAGATTTCATTTCCCAGCACAGGCCTCAAAGCGCTCCAAATATCCACTTGCAGATTCTACAAGAAGAGTGTTTCCAAACTGCTCTTTCAAAAGGAAGCTTCAAGTCTGTGAGTTGAATGCACTCATCACAAAGAAGTTTCTGAGAATGCTTCCGTCTCGTTTCTATATGAAGGTATTTCCTTTTCCAACATAGGCCCCAAAGTGCTCCAAATAAACCCTTGCAGATTCTACAAAAGGAGTGTTTCAAAACTGCTCTTTCTATAGGTAAGTTCAAGTCTGTGAGTTGAATGCACTCAACACAAAGAAGTTTCTGAGAATGCTTCTGTTCAGTTTTTATGTGAAGATATTTCCTTTTCCAGCATAGGCCTCAAACGGCTCCAAATATCCACTTGCAGATTCTACAAAAAGAGTGTTTCCAAACTTCTCTATCAATTGGTAGGTTCAACTCTGTGAGTTGAATGAAGTCATCACAAAGAAGTTTCTGAGAATGCTTCCGTCTAGTTTCTATATGAAGATATTTCCTTTTCCAACATAGGCCCCAAAGTGCTCCAAATAAACCCTTGCAGATTCTACAAAAGGAGTGTTTCAAAACTGCTCTTTCTATAGGTAAGTTCAAGTCTGTGAGTTGAATGCACTCAACACAAAGAAGTTTCTGAGAATGCTTCTGTTCAGTTTTTATGTGAAGATATTTCCTTTTCCAGCATAGGCCTCAAACGGCTCCAAATATCCACTTGCAGATTCTACAAAAAGAGTGTTTCCAAACTTCTCTATCAATTGGTAGGTTCAACTCTGTGAGCTGAATGAAGTCATCACAAAGAAGTTTCTGAGAATCCTTCTCTCTAGTTTTTACGTGAAGATATTTCCTTTTCCAGCGTAGGCCCCAAAGCGCTCCAAATAAACACATGCAGATTCTACAAAAGGAGTGTTTCAAAACTGTTCTATCAAAGGGAACGTTCAAGTCTGTGAGTTGAATGTACTCATCACACAGATGTTTCTCAGAATGCTTCTGTCTAGTTTTTAGGTGAAGAGATTTCATTTCCCAGCATAGGCCTCAAAGCGCTCCAAATATCCACTTGCAGATTCTATAAGAAGAGAGTTTCCAAACTGCTCTTTCAAAAGGAAGCTTCAAGTCTGTGAGTTGAATGCACTCATCACAAAGAAGTTTCTGAGAATGCTTCCGTCTAGTTTCTATATGAAGATATTTCCTTTTCCAACATAGGCCCCAAAGTGCTCCAAATAAACCCTTGCAGATTCTACAAAAGGAGTGTTTCAAAACTGCTCTTTCTATAGGTAAGTTCAAGTCTGTGAGTTGAATGCACTCAACACAAAGAAGTTTCTGAGAATGCTTCTGTTCAGTTTTTATGTGAAGATATTTCCTTTTCCAGCATAGGCCTCAAACGGCTCCAAATATCCACTTGCAGATTCTACAAAAAGAGTGTTTCCAAACTTCTCTATCAATTGGTAGGTTCAACTCTGTGAGTTGAATGAACTCATCACAAAGAAGTTTCTGAGAATCCTTCTCTCTAGTTTTTATGTGAAGATATTTCCTTTTCCAGCGTAGGCCACAAAGCGCTCCAAATAAACACATGCAGATTCTACAAAAGGAGTGTTTCAAAACTGTTCTATCAAAGGGAACGTTCAAGTCTGTGAGTTGAATGTACTCATCACACAGATGTTTCTCAGAATGCTTCTGTCTAGTTTTTAGTTGAAGAGATTTCATTTCCCAGCAGAGGCCTCAAAGCGCTCCAAATATCCACTTGCAGAATCTACGAAAAGAGTGTTTCAAAGCTGCACTTTCAAAAGCAAGGTTCAAGTCTGTGTGTTGAATGCACTCATCTGAAAGAAGTTTCTGAGAATGCTTCTGTCTAGTTCTTACGTGAAGATATTTCCTTTTCCAGCTTAGGCCTCAAAGCGCTCCAAATAAACACTTGCAAATTCTACAAAAGGAGTGTTTCAAAAGAGTTCTATCAAAAGGAACGTTCAAGTCTGTGAGTTGAATGCACTTTTCATACCGAAGTTTCCTGGAATGCTTCTGTCTAGTTTTTATGTGAAGACATTTCCTTTTCCAGCAGAGGCCTCAAAGCACTCCAAATATCCACTTGCAGATTCTACAAAAAGAGAGTTTCAAAACTGCTCTATCAAAAGCAAGCTTCAACACTGTGAGTAGAATGCACTCATCACAAAGAAGTTTCTGAGAATGCTTCTGTCTAGTTTTTATGTGAAGATATTTCCTTTTCCAACATAGGCCTCAAAGCGCTCCAAATAAACACTTGCAGATTCTACAAAAGGAGTGTTTCGAAACTGCTCTTTCAACAGGAACGTTCAAGTCTGTGAGTTGAATGCACTCATCACACAGAAGTTTCTCAGAATGCTTCTGTCTAGTTTTTATGTGAAGATATTTCCTTTTCCAGCATAGGCCTCAGAACGCTCCAAATATCCTCTTGCAGATTCTACAAAAAGAGTGTTTCAAAACTGTTCTATCAAAAGGAAGGTTCAACTCTGTGAGTTGAATGAATGCATCATGAAGAACTTTCTGAGAATGCTTCTCTGTAGTTTTTAGGTGAAGATATTCCAAAACCCAGCACAGGCCTCGAAGTGCTCCAAATAACCACTTGCAGATTTTACCAAAAGAGTGTTTCAAAACTGCTCTTTCTATACGTAAGTTCAAGTCTGTGAGATGAATGCACTCAACACAAAGAAGTTTCTGAGAATGCTTCTGTTCAGTTTTTATGTGAAGATATTTCCTTTTCCAGCATAGGCCTCAAACGGCTCCAAATTTTCACTTGCAGATTCTACAAAAAGAGTGTTTCCAAACTTCCCTATCAATTGGTAGGTTCAACCCTGTGAGTTGAATGAAGTCATCACAAAGAAGTTTCTGAGAATCCTTCTCTCTAGTTTTTATGTGAAGATATTTCCTTTTCCAACATAGGCCTCAAGGTGCTCCGAATAAACACTTGCAGATTCTACAAACTTAATGTTTCAAAACTGTTCTATCAAAAGGAACGTTGAAGTCTGTGAGTTGAATGCACTCATCACAAAGAAGTTTCTCAGAATGCTTCCGTCTAGTTTTTAGGTGAAGAGATTTCATTTCCCAGCATAGGCCTCAAAGCGCTGCAAATATCCACTTGCAGATTCTATAAGAAGAGAGTTTCCAAACTGCTCTTTCAAAAGGAAGCTTCAAGTCTGTGTGTTGAATGCACTCATCCAAAAGAAGTTTCTGAGAATGCTTCTGTCTAGTTCTTACGTGAAGATATTTCCTTTTCCAGGTAAGGCCTCAAAGCGCTCCAAATAAACACTTGCAAATTCTACAAAAGGAGTGTTTCAAAAGAGTTCTATAAAAAGGAACGTTCAAGTCTGTGAGTTGAATGCACTTATCATACCGAAGTTTCCTGGAATGCTTCTGTCTAGTTTTTATGTGAAGACATTTCCTTTTCCAGCAGAGGCCTCAAAGCACTCCAAATATCCACTTGCAGATTCTACAAAAAGAGTGTTTCAAAACTGCTCTATCAAAAGCAAGGTTCAACACTGTGAGTAGAATGCACTCATCACAAAGAAGTTTCTGAGAATGCTTCTGTCTAGTTTTTATGTGAAGATATTTCCTTTTCCAACATAGGCCTCAAAGCGCTCCAAATAAACACTTGCAGATTCTACAAAAGGAGTGTTTTGAAACTGCTCTTTCAAGAGGAACGTTCAAGTCTGTGAGTTGAATGCACTCATCACACAGAAGTTTCTGAGAATGCTTCTGTCTAGTTTTTATGTGAAGATGTTTCCTTTTCCAGCATAGGCCTCAAAACGCTCCAAATATCCTCTTGCAGATTCTACAAAAAGAGTGTTTCAAAACTGTTCTATCAAAAGGAAGGTTCAACTCTGTGAGTTGAATGAATGCATCATGAAGAACTTTCTGAGAATGCTTCTCTGTAGTTTTTAGGTGAAGATATTCCAAAACCCAGCACAGGCCTCGAAGTGCTCCAAATAACCACTTGCAGATTTTACCAAAAGAGTGTTTCAAAACTGCTCTTTCTATAGGTAAGTTCAAGTCTGTGAGTTGAATGCACTCAACACAAAGAAGTTTCTGAGAATGCTTCTGTTCAGTTTTTATGTGAAGATATTTCCTTTTCCAGCATAGGCCTCAAACGGCTCCAAATATCCACTTGCAGATTCTACAAACAGAGTGTTTCCAAACTTCTCTATCAATTGGTAGGTTCAACTCTGTGAGTTGAATGAAGTCATCACAAAGAAGTTTCTGAGAATCCTTCTCTCTAGTTTTTATGTGAAGATATTTCCTTTTCCAACATAGGCCTCAAGGTGCTCCGAATAAACACTTGCAGATTCTACAAACTTAATGTTTCAAAACTGTTCTATCAAAAGGAACGTTGAAGTCTGTGAGTTGAATGCACTCATCACAAAGAAGTTTCTCAGAATGCTTCCGTCTAGTTTTTAGGTGAAGAGATTTCATTTCCCAGCATAGGCCTCAAAGCGCTCCAAATATCCACTTGCAGATTCTACAAGAAGAGTGTTTCCAAACTGCTCTTTCAAAAGGAAGCTTCAAGTCTGTGAGTTGAATGCACTCATCACAAAGAAGTTTCTGAGAATGCTTCCGTCTAGTTTCTATATGAAGATATTTCCTTTTCCAACATAGGCCCCAAAGTGCTCCAAATAAACCCTTGCAGATTCTACAAAAGGAGTGTTTCAAAACTGCTCTTTCTATAGGTAAGTTCAAGTCTGTGAGTTGAATGCACTCAACACAAAGAAGTTTCTGAGAATGCTTCTGTTCAGTTTTTATGTGAAGATATTTCCTTTTCCAGCATAGGCCTCAAACGGATCCAAATATCCACTTGCAGATTCTACAAAAAGAGTGTTTCAAAACTGCTCTATCAATTGGTAGGTTCAACTCTGTGAGTTGAATGAAGTCATCACAAAGAAGTTTCTGAGAATCCTTCTCTCTAGTTTTTACGTGAAGATATTTCCTTTTCCAGCGTAGGCCTCAAAGCGCTCCAAATAAACACATGCAGATTCTACAAAAGGAGTGTTTCAAAACTGTTCTATCAAAGGGAACGTTCAAGTCTGTGAGTTGAATGTACTCATCACACAGATGTTTCTCAGAATGCTTCTGTCTAGTTTTTAGGTGAAGAGATTTCATTTCCCAGCATAGGCCTCAAAGCGCTCCAAATATCCACTTGCAGATTCTATAAGAAGAGAGTTTCCAAACTGCTCTTTCAAAAGGAAGCTTCAAGTCTGTGAGTTGAATGCACTCATCACAAAGAAGTTTCTGAGAATGCTTCCGTCTAGTTTCTATATGAAGATATTTCCTTTTCCAACATAGGCCCCAAAGTGCTCCAAATAAACCCTTGCAGATTCTACAAAAGGAGTGTTTCAAAACTGCTCTTTCTATAGGTAAGTTCAAGTCTGTGAGTTGAATGCACTCAACACAAAGAAGTTTCTGAGAATGCTTCTGTTCAGTTTTTATGTGAAGATATTTCCTTTTCCAGCATAGGCCTCAAACGGCTCCAAATATCCACTTGCAGATTCTACAAAAAGAGTGTTTCCAAACTTCTCTATCAATTGGTAGGTTCAACTCTGTGAGTTGAATGAACTCATCACAAAGAAGTTTCTGAGAATCCTTCTCTCTAGTTTTTATGTGAAGATATTTCCTTTTCCAACGTAGGCCTCAAAGCGCTCCAAATAAACACATGCAGATTCTACAAAAGGAGTGTTTCAAAACTGTTCTATCAAAGGGAACGTTCAAGTCTGTGAGTTGAATGTACTCATCACACAGATGTTTCTCAGCATGCTTCTGTCTAGTTTTTAGTTGAAGAGATTTCATTTCCCAGCATAGGCCTCAAAGCGCTCCAAATATCCACTTGCAGAATCTACGAAAAGTGTGTTTCAAAGCTGCTCTTTCAAAAGCAAGGTTCAAGTCTGTGTGTTGAATGCACTCATCCGAAAGAAGTTTCTGAGAACGCTTCTGTCTAGTTCTTACGTGAAGATATTTCCTTTTCCAGCTTAGACCTCAAAGCGCTCCAAATAAACACTTGCAAATTCTACAAAAGGAGTGTTTCAAAAGAGTTCTATCAAAAGGAACGTTCAAGTCTGTGAGTTGAATGCACTTATCATACCGAAGTTTCCTGGAATGCTTCTGTCTAGTTTTTATGTGAAGACATTTCCTTTTCCAGCAGAGGCCTCAAAGCACTCCAAATATCCACTTGCAGATTCTACAAAAAGAGTGTTTCAAAACTGCTCTATCAAAAGCAAGCTTCAACACTGTGAGTAGAATGCACTCATCACAAAGAAGTTTCTGAGAATGCTTCTGTCTAGTTTTTATGTGAAGATATTTCCTTTTCCAACATAGGCCTCAAAACGCTCCAAATATCCTCTTGCAGATTCTACAAAAAGAGTGTTTCAAAACTGTTCTATCAAAAGGAAGGTTCAACTCTGTGAGTTGAATGAATGCATCATGAAGAACTTTCTGAGAATGCTTCTCTGTAGTTTTTAGGTGAAGATATTCCAAAACCGAGCACAGGCCTCGAAGTGCTCCAAATAACCACTTGCAGATTTTACCAAAAGAGTGTTTCAAAACTGCTCTTTCTATAGGTAAGTTCAAGTCTGTGAGTTGAATGCACTCAACACAAAGAAGTTTCTGAGAATGCTTCTGTTCAGTTTTTATGTGAAGATATTTCCTTTTCCAGCATAGGCCTCAAACGGCTCCAAATATCCACTTGCAGATTCTACAAAAAGAGTGTTTCCAAACTTCTCTATCAATTGGTAGGTTCAACTCTGTGAGTTGAATGAAGTCATCACAAAGAAGTTTCTGAGAATCCTTCTCTCTAGTTTTTATGTGAAGATATTTCCTTTTCCAACATAGGCCTCAAGGTGCTCCGAATAAACACTTGCAGATTCTACAAACTTAATGTTTCAAAACTGTTCTATCAAAAGGAACGTTGAAGTCTGTGAGTTGAATGCACTCATCACAATGAAGTTTCTCAGAATGCTTCCGTCTAGTTTTTAGGTGAAGAGATTTCATTTCCCAGCACAGGCCTCAAAGCGCTCCAAATATCCACTTGCAGATTCTACAAGAAGAGTGTTTCCAAACTGCTCTTTCAAAAGGAAGCTTCAAGTCTGTGAGTTGAATGCACTCATCACAAAGAAGTTTCTGAGAATGCTTCCGTCTCGTTTCTATATGAAGGTATTTCCTTTTCCAACATAGGCCCCAAAGTGCTCCAAATAAACCCTTGCAGATTCTACAAAAGGAGTGTTTCAAAACTGCTCTTTCTATAGGTAAGTTCAAGTCTGTGAGTTGAATGCACTCAACACAAAGAAGTTTCTGAGAATGCTTCTGTTCAGTTTTTATGTGAAGATATTTCCTTTTCCAGCATAGGCCTCAAACGGCTCCAAATATCCACTTGCAGATTCTACAAAAGGAGTGTTTCTAAACTTCTCTATCAATTGGTAGGTTCAACTCTGTGAGTTGAATGAACTCATCACAAAGAAGTTTCTGAGAATCCTTCTCTCTGGTTTTTATGTGAAGATATTTCCTTTTCCAACGTAGGCCTCAAAGCGCTCCAAATAAACACATGCAGATTCTACAAAAGGAGTGTTTCAAAACTGTTCTATCAAAGGGAACGTTCAAGTCTGTGAGTTGAATGTACTCATCACACAGATGTTTCTCAGAATGCTTCTGTCTAGTTTTTAGGTGAAGAGATTTCATTTCCCAGCATAGGCCTCAAAGCGCTCCAAATATCCACTTGCAGATTCTATAAGAAGAGAGTTTCCAAACTGCTCTTTCAAAAGGAAGCTTCAAGTCTGTGTGTTGAATGCACTCATCCAAAAGAAGTTTCTGAGAATGCTTCTGTCTAGTTCTTACGTGAAGATATTTCCTTTTCCAGGTAAGGCCTCAAAGCGCTCCAAATAAACACTTGCAAATTCTACAAAAGGAGTGTTTCAAAAGAGTTCTATCAAAAGGAACGTTCAAGTCTGTGAGTTGAATGCACTTATCATACCGAAGTTTCCTGGAATGCTTCTGTCTAGTTTTTATGTGAAGACATTTCCTTTTCCAGCAGAGGCCTCAAAGCACTCCAAATATCCACTTGCAGATTCTACAAAAAGAGTGTTTCAAAACTGCTCTATCAAAAGCAAGGTTCAACACTGTGAGTAGAATGCACTCATCACAAAGAAGTTTCTGAGAATGCTTCTGTCTAGTTTTTATGTGAAGATATTTCCTTTTCCAACATAGGCCTCAAAGCGCTCCAAATAAACACTTGCAGATTCTACAAAAGGAGTGTTTCGAAACTGCTCTTTCAAGAGGAACGTTCAAGTCTGTGAGTTGAATGCACTCATCACACAGAAGTTTCTGAGAATGCTTCTGTCTAGTTTTTATGTGAAGATGTTTCCTTTTCCAGCATAGGCCTCAAAACGCTCCAAATATCCTCTTGCAGATTCTACAAAAAGAGTGTTTCAAAACTGTTCTATCAAAAGGAAGGTTCAACTCTGTGAGTTGAATGAATGCATCATGAAGAACTTTCTGAGAATGCTTCTCTGTAGTTTTTAGGTGAAGATATTCCAAAACCCAGCACAGGCCTCGAAGTGCTCCAAATAACCACTTGCAGATTTTACCAAAAGAGTGTTTCAAAACTGCTCTTTCTATAGGTAAGTTCAAGTCTGTGAGTTGAATGCACTCAACACAAAGAAGTTTCTGAGAATGCTTCTGTTCAGTTTTTATGTGAAGATATTTCCTTTTCCAGCATAGGCCTCAAACGGCTCCAAATATCCACTTGCAGATTCTACAAAAAGAGTGTTTCCAAACTTCTCTATCAATTGGTAGGTTCAACTCTGTGAGTTGAATGAAGTCATCACAAAGAAGTTTCTGAGAATCCTTCTCTCTAGTTTTTATGTGAAGATATTTCCTTTTCCAGCGTAGGCCACAAAGCACTCCAAATAAACACATGCAGATTCTACAAAAGGAGTGTTTCAAAACTGTTCTATCAAAGGGAACGTTCAAGTCTGTGAGTTGAATGTACTCATCACACAGATGTTTCTCAGAATGCTTCTGTCTAGTTTTTAGGTGAAGAGATTTCATTTCCCAGCATAGGCCTCAAAGCGCTCCAAATATCCACTTGCAGAATCTACGAAAAGAGTGTTTCAAAGCTGCTCTTTCAAAAGCAAGGTTCAAGTCTGTGTGTTGAATGCACTCATCCGAAAGAAGTTTCTGAGAATGCTTCTGTCTAGTTCTTACGTGAAGATATTTCCTTTTCCAGCTTAGGCCTCAAAGCGCTCCAAATAAACACTTGCAAATTCTACAAAAGGAGTGTTTCAAAAGAGTTCTATCAAAAGGAACGTTCAAGTCTGTGAGTTGGATGCACTTATCATACCGAAGTTTCCTGGAATGCTTCTGTCTAGTTTTTATGTGAAGACATTTCCTTTTCCAGCATAAGCCTCAAAGCACTCCAAATATCCACTTGCAGATTCTACAAAAAGAGAGTTTCAAAACTGCTCTATCAAAAGCAAGCTTCAACACTGTGAGTAGAATGCACTCATCACAAAGAAGTTTCTGAGAATGCTTCTGTCTAGTTTTTATGTGAAGATATTTCCTTTTCCAACATAGGCCTCAAAGCGCTCCAAATAAACACTTGCAGATTCTACAAAAGGAGTGTTTCGAAACTGCTCTTTCAACAGGAACGTTCAAGTCTGTGAGTTGAATGCACTCATCACACAGAAGTTTCTCAGAATGCTTCTGTCTAGTTTTTATGTGAAGATATTTCCTTTTCCAGCATAGGCCTCAGAACGCTCCAAATATCCTCTTGCAGATTCTACAAAAAGAGTGTTTCAAAACTGTTCTATCAAAAGGAAGGTTCAACTCTGTGAGTTGAATGAATGCATCATGAAGAACTTTCTGAGAATGCTTCTCTGTAGTTTTTAGGTGAAGATATTCCAAAACCCAGCACAGGCCTCGAAGTGCTCCAAATAACCACTTGCAGATTTTACCAAAAGAGTGTTTCAAAACTGCTCTTTCTATACGTAAGTTCAAGTCTGTCAGATGAATGCACTCAACACAAAGAAGTTTCTGAGAATGCATCTGTTCAGTTTTTATGTGAAGATATTTCCTTTTCCAGCATAGGCCTCAAACGGCTCCAAATATCCACTTGCAGATTCTACAAAAAGAGTGTTTCCAAACTTCTCTATCAATTGGTAGGTTCAACTCTGTGAGTTGAATGAAGTCATCACAAAGAAGTTTCTGAGAATGCTTCCGTCTAGTTTCTATATGAAGATATTTCCTTTTCCAACATAGGCCCCAAAGTGCTCCAAATAAACCCTTGCAGATTCTACAAAAGGAGTGTTTCAAAACTGCTCTTTCTATAGGTAAGTTCAAGTCTGTGAGTTGAATGCACTCAACACAAAGAAGTTTCTGAGAATGCTTCTGTTCAGTTTTTATGTGAAGATATTTCCTTTTCCAGCATAGGCCTCAAACGGCTCCAAATATCCACTTGCAGATTCTACAAAAAGAGTGTTTCCAAACTTCTCTATCAATTGGTAGGTTCAACTCTGTGAGTTGAATGAAGTCATCACAAAGAAGTTTCTGAGAATCCTTCTCTCTAGTTTTTACGTGAAGATATTTCCTTTTCCAGCGTAGGCCTCAAAGCACTCCAAATAAACACATGCAGATTCTACAAAAGGAGTGTTTCAAAACTGTTCTATCAAAGGGAACGTTCAAGTCTGTGAGTTGAATGTACTCATCACACAGATGTTTCTCAGAATGCTTCTGTCTAGTTTTTAGGTGAAGAGATTTCATTTCCCAGCATAGGCCTCAAAGTGCTCCAAATATCCACTTGCAGATTCTATAAGAAGAGAGTTTCCAAACTGCTCTTTCAAAAGGAAGCTTCAAGTCTGTGAGTTGAATGCACTCATCACAAAGAAGTTTCTGAGAATGCTTCCGTCTAGTTTCTATATGAAGATATTTCCTTTTCCAACATAGGCCCCAAAGTGCTCCAAATAAACCCTTGCAGATTCTACAAAAGGAGTGTTTCAAAACTGCTCTTTCTATAGGTAAGTTCAAGTCTGTGAGTTGAATGCACTCAACACAAAGAAGTTTCTGAGAATGCTTCTGTTCAGTTTTTATGTGAAGATATTTCCTTTTCCAGCATAGGCCTCAAACGGCTCCAAATATCCACTTGCAGATTCTACAAAAAGAGTGTTTCCAAACTTCTCTATCAATTGGTAGGTTCAACTCGGTGAGTTGAATGAACTCATCACAAAGAAGTTTCTGAGAATCCTTCTCTCTAGTTTTTATGTGAAGATATTTCCTTTTCAAGCGTAGGCCACAAAGCGCTCCAAATAAACACATGCAGATTCTACAAAAGGAGTGTTTCAAAACTGTTCTATCAAAGGGAACGTTCAAGTCTGTGAGTTGAATGTACTCATCACACAGATGTTTCTCAGAATGCTTCTGTCTAGTTTTTAGTTGAAGAGATTTCATTTCCCAGCATAGGCCTCAAAGCGCTCCAAATATCCACTTGCAGAATCTACGAAAAGAGTGTTTCAAAGCTGCTCTTTCAAAAGCAAGGTTCAAGTCTGTGTGTTGAATGCACTCATCTGAAAGAAGTTTCTGAGAATGCTTCTGTCTAGTTCTTACGTGAAGATATTTCCTTTTCCAGCATAGGCCTCAAACGGCTCCAAATATCCACTTGCAGATTCTACAAAAAGAGTGTTTCCAAACTTCTCTATCAATTGGTAGGTTCAACTCTGTGAGTTGAATGAAGTCATCACAAAGAAGTTTCTGAGAATCCTTCTCTCTAGTTTTTACGTGAAGATATTTCCTTTTCCAGCGTAGGCCTCAAAGCGCTCCAAATAAACACATGCAGATTCTACAAAAGGAGTGTTTCAAAACTGTTCTATCAAAGGGAACGTTCAAGTCTGTGAGTTGAATGTACTCATCACACAGATGTTTCTCAGAATGCTTCTGTCTAGTTTTTAGGTGAAGAGATTTCATTTCCCAGCATAGGCCTCAAAGCGCTCCAAATATCCACTTGCAGATTCTATAAGAAGAGAGTTTCCAAACTGCTCTTTCAAAAGGAAGCTTCAAGTCTGTGAGTTGAATGCACTCATCACAAAGAAGTTTCTGAGAATGCTTCCGTCTAGTGTCTATATGAAGATATTTCCTTTTCCAACATAGGCCCCAAAGTGCTCCAAATAAACCCTTGCAGATTCTACAAAAGGAGTGTTTCAAAACTGCTCTTTCTATAGGTAAGTTCAAGTCTGTGAGTTGAATGCACTCAACACAAAGAAGTTTCTGAGAATGCTTCTGTTCAGTTTTTATGTGAAGAGATTTCCTTTTCCAGCATAGGCCTCAAACGGCTCCAAATATCCACTTGCAGATTCTACAAAAAGAGTGTTTCCAAACTTCTCTATCAATTGGTAGGTTCAACTCTTTGAGTTGAATGAACTCATCACAAAGAAGTTTCTGAGAATCCTTCTCTCTAGTTTTTATGTGAAGATATTTCCTTTTCCAGCGTAGGCCACAAAGCGCTCCAAATAAACACATGCAGATTCTACAAAAGGAGTGTTTCAAAACTGTTCTATCAAAGGGAACGTTCAAGTCTGTGAGTTGAATGTACTCATCACACAGATGTTTCTCAGAATGCTTCTGTCTAGTTTTTAGGTGAAGAGATTTCATTTCCCAGCATAGGCCTCAAAGCGCTCCAAATATCCACTTGCAGAATCTACGAAAAGAGTGTTTCAAAGCTGCTCTTTCAAAAGCAAGGTTCAAGTCTGTGTGTTGAATGCACTCATCCGAAAGAAGTTTCTGAGAATGCTTCTGTCTAGTTCTTACGTGAAGATATTTCCTTTTCCAGCTTAGGCCTCAAAGCGCTCCAAATAAACACTTGCAAATTCTACAAAAGGAGTGTTTCAAAAGAGTTCTATCAAAAGGAACGTTCAAGTCTGTGAGTTGAATGCACTTATCATACCGAAGTTTCCTGGAATGCTTCTGTCTAGTTTTTATGTGAAGACATTTCCTTTTCCAGCATAGGCCTCAAAGCACTCCAAATATCCACTTGCAGATTCTACAAAAAGAGAGTTTCAAAACTGCTCTATCAAAAGCAAGCTTCAACACTGTGAGTAGAATGCACTCATCACAAAGAAGTTTCTGAGAATGCTTCTGTCTAGTTTTTATGTGAAGATATTTCCTTTTCCAACATAGGCCTCAAAGCGCTCCAAATAAACACTTGCAGATTCTACAAAAGGAGTGTTTCGAAACTGCTCTTTCAACAGGAACGTTCAAGTCTGTGAGTTGAATGCACTCATCACACAGAAGTTTCTCAGAATGCTTCTGTCTAGTTTTTATGTGAAGATATTTCCTTTTCCAGCATAGGCCTCAGAACGCTCCAAATATCCTCTTGCAGATTCTACAAAAAGAGTGTTTCAAAACTGTTCTATCAAAAGGAAGGTTCAACTCTGTGAGTTGAATGAATGCATCATGAAGAACTTTCTGAGAATGCTTCTCTGTAGTTTTTAGGTGAAGATATTCCAAAACCCAGCACAGGCCTCGAAGTGCTCCAAATAACCACTTGCAGATTTTACCAAAAGAGTGTTTCAAAACTGCTCTTTCTATACGTAAGTTCAAGTCTGGGAGATGAATGCACTCAACACAAAGAAGTTTCTGAGAATGCTTCTGTTCAGTTTTTATGTGAAGATATTTCCTTTTCCAGCATAGGCCTCAAACGGCTCCAAATTTTCACTTGCAGATTCTACAAAAAGAGTGTTTCCAAACTTCCCTATCAATTGGTAGGTTTAACCCTGTGAGTTGAATGAAGTCATCACAAAGAAGTTTCTGAGAATCCTTCTCTCTAGTTTTTATGTGAAGATATTTCCTTTTCCAACATAGGCCTCAAGGTGCTCCGAATAAACACTTGCAGATTCTACAAACTTAATGTTTCAAAACTGTTCTATCAAAAGGAACGTTGAAGTCTGTGAGTTGAATGCACTCATCACAGAGAAGTTTCTCAGAATGCTTCCGTCTAGTTTTTAGGTGAAGAGATTTCATTTCCCAGCATAGGCCTCAAAGCGCTCCAAATATCCACTTGCAGATTCTATAAGAAGAGAGTTTCCAAACTGCTCTTTCAAAAGGAAGCTTCAAGTCTGTGAGTTGAATGCACTCATCACAAAGAAGTTTCTGAGAATGCTTCCGTCTAGTTTCTATATGAAGATATTTCCTTTTCCAACATAGGCCCCAAAGTGCTCCAAATAAACCCTTGCAGATTCTACAAAAGGAGTGTTTCAAAACTGCTCTTTCTATAGGTAAGTTCAAGTCTGTGAGTTGAATGCACTCAACACAAAGAAGTTTCTGAGAATGCTTCTGTTCAGTTTTTATGTGAAGATATTTCCTTTTCCAGCATAGGCCTCAAACGGCTCCAAATATCCACTTGCAGATTCTACAAAAAGAGTGTTTCCAAACTTCTCTATCAATTGGTAGGTTCAACTCTGTGAGTTGAATGAACTCATCACAAAGAAGTTTCTGAGAATCCTTCTCTCTAGTTTTTATGTGAAGATATTTCCTTTTCCAACGTAGGCCTCAAAGCGCTCCAAATAAAAACATGCAGATTCTACAAAAGGAGTGTTTCAAAACTGTTCTATCAAAGGGAACGTTCAAGTCTGTGAGTTGAATGTACTCATCACACAGATGTTTCTCAGAATGCTTCTGTCTAGTTTTTAGGTGAAGAGATTTCATTTCCCAGCATAGGCCTCAAAGCGCTCCAAATATCCACTTGCAGATTCTATAAGAAGAGAGTTTCCAAACTGCTCTTTCAAAAGGAAGCTTCAAGTCTGTGTGTTGAATGCACTCATCCAAAAGAAGTTTCTGAGAATGCTTCTGTCTAGTTCTTACGTGAAGATATTTCCTTTTCCAGGTAAGGCCTCAAAGCGCTCCAAATAAACACTTGCAAATTCTACAAAAGGAGTGTTTCAAAAGAGTTCTATCAAAAGGAACGTTCAAGTCTGTGAGTTGAATGCACTTATCATACCGAAGTTTCCTGGAATGCTTCTGTCTAGTTTTTATGTGAAGACATTTCCTTTTCCAGCAGAGGCCTCAAAGCACTCCAAATATCCACTTGCAGATTCTACAAAAAGAGTGTTTCAAAACTGCTCTATCAAAAGCAAGGTTCAACACTGTGAGTAGAATGCACTCATCACAAAGAAGTTTCTGAGAATGCTTCTGTCTAGTTTTTATGTGAAGATATTTCCTTTTCCAACATAGGCCTCAAAGCGCTCCAAATAAACACTTGCAGATTCTACAAAAGGAGTGTTTCGAAACTGTTCTTTCAAGAGGAACGTTCAAGTCTGTGAGTTGAATGCACTCATCACACAGAAGTTTCTGAGAATGCTTCTGTCTAGTTTTTATGTGAAGATGTTTCCTTTTCCAGCATAGGCCTCAAAACGCTCCAAATATCCTCTTGCAGATTCTACAAAAAGAGTGTTTGAAAACTGTTCTATCAAAAGGAAGGTTCAACTCTGTGAGTTGAATGAATGCATCATGAAGAACTTTCTGAGAATGCTTCTCTGTAGTTTTTAGGTGAAGATATTCCAAAACCCAGCACAGGCCTCGAAGTGCTCCAAATAACCACTTGCAGATTTTACCAAAAGAGTGTTTCAAAACTGCTCTTTCTATAGGTAAGTTCAAGTCTGTGAGTTGAATGCACTCAACACAAAGAAGTTTCTGAGAATGCTTCTGTTCAGTTTTTATGTGAAGATATTTCCTTTTCCAGCATAGGCCTCAAACGGCTCCAAATATCCACTTGCAGATTCTACAAAAAGAGTGTTTCCAAACTTCTCTATCAATTGGTAGGTTCAACTCTGTGAGTTGAATGAAGTCATCACAAAGAAGTTTCTGAGAATGCTTCCGTCTAGTTTCTATATGAAGATATTTCCTTTTCCAACATAGGCCCCAAAGTGCTCCAAATAAACCCTTGCAGATTCTACAAAAGGAGTGTTTCAAAACTGCTCTTTCTATAGGTAAGTTCAAGTCTGTGAGTTGAATGCACTCAACACAAAGAAGTTTCTGAGAATGCTTCTGTTCAGTTTTTATGTGAAGATATTTCCTTTTCCAGCATAGGCCTCAAACGGCTCCAAATATCCACTTGCAGATTCTACAAAAAGAGTGTTTCCAAACTTCTCTATCAATTGGTAGGTTCAACTCTGTGAGTTGAATGAAGTCATCACAAAGAAGTTTCTGAGAATCCTTCTCTCTAGTTTTTACGTGAAGATATTTCCTTTTCCAGCGTAGGCCTCAAAGCGCTCCAAATAAACACATGCAGATTCTACAAAAGGAGTGTTTCAAAACTGTTCTATCAAAGGGAAAGTTCAAGTCTGTGAGTTGAATGTACTCATCACACAGATGTTTCTCAGAATGCTTCTGTCTAGTTTTTAGGTGAAGAGATTTCATTTCCCAGCATAGGCCTCAAAGCGCTCCAAATATCCACTTGCAGATTCTATAAGAAGAGAGTTTCCAAACTGCTCTTTCAAAAGGAAGCTTCAAGTCTGTGAGTTGAATGCACTCATCACAAAGAAGTTTCTGAGAATGCTTCCGTCTAGTTTCTATATGAAGATATTTCCTTTTCCAACATAGGCCCCAAAGTGCTCCAAATAAACCCTTGCAGATTCTACAAAAGGAGTGTTTCAAAACTGCTCTTTCTATAGGTAAGTTCAAGTCTGTGAGTTGAATGCACTCAACACAAAGAAGTTTCTGAGAATGCTTCTGTTCAGTTTTTATGTGAAGAGATTTCCTTTTCCAGCATAGGCCTCAAACGGCTCCAAATATCCACTTGCAGATTCTACAAAAAGAGTGTTTCCAAACTTCTCTATCAATTGGCAGGTTCAACTCTGTGAGTTGAATGAACTCATCACAAAGAAGTTTCTGAGAATCCTTCTCTCTAGTTTTTATGTGAAGATATTTCCTTTTCCAGCGTAGGCCACAAAGCGCTCCAAATAAACACATGCAGATTCTACAAAAGGAGTGTTTCAAAACTGTTCTATCAAAGGGAACGTTCAAGTCTGTGAGTTGAATGTACTCATCACACAGATGTTTCTCAGAATGCTTCTGTCTAGTTTTTAGGTGAAGAGGTTTCATTTCCCAGCATAGGCCTCAAAGCGCTCCAAATATCCACTTGCAGAATCTACGAAAAGAGTGTTTCAAAGCTGCTCTTTCAAAAGCAAGGTTCAAGTCTGTGTGTTGAATGCACTCATCCGAAAGAAGTTTCTGAGAATGCTTCTGTCTAATTCTTACGTGAAGATATTTCCTTTTCCAGCTTAGGCCTCAAAGCTCTCCAAATAAACACTTGCAAATTCTACAAAAGGAGTGTTTCAAAAGAGTTCTATCAAAAGGAACGTTCAAGTCTGTGAGTTGAATGCACTTATCATACCGAAGTTTCCTGGAATGCTTCTGTCTAGTTTTTATGTGAAGACATTTCCTTTTCCAGCATAGGCCTCAAAGCACTCCAAATATCCACTTGCAGATTCTACAAAAAGAGAGTTTCAAAACTGCTCTATCAAAAGCAAGCTTCAACACTGTGAGTAGAATGCACTCATCACAAAGAAGTTTCTGAGAATGCTTCTGTCTAGTTTTTATGTGAAGATATTTCCTTTTCCAACATAGGCCTCAAAGCGCTCCAAATAAACACTTGCAGATTCTACAAAAGGAGTGTTTCGAAACTGCTCTTTCAACAGGAACGTTCAAGTCTGTGAGTTGAATGCACTCATCACACAGAAGTTTCTCAGAATGCTTCTGTCTAGTTTTTATGTGAAGATATTTCCTTTTCCAGCATAGGCCTCAGAACGCTCCAAATATCCTCTTGCAGATTCTACAAAAAGAGTGTTTCAAAACTGTTCTATCAAAAGGAAGGTTCAACTCTGTGAGTTGAATGAATGCATCATGAAGAACTTTCTGAGAATGCTTCTCTGTAGTTTTTAGGTGAAGATATTCCAAAACCCAGCACAGGCCTCGAAGTGCTCCAAATAACCACTTGCAGATTTTACCAAAAGAGTGTTTCAAAACTGCTCTTTCTATAGGTAAGTTCAAGTCTGTGAGTTGAATGCACTCAACACAAAGAAGTTTCTGAGAATGCTTCTGTTCAGTTTTTATGTGAAGATATTTCCTTTTCCAGCATAGGCCTCAAACGGCTCCAAATATCCACTTGCAGATTCTACAAAAAGAGTGTTTCCAAACTTCTCTATCAATTGGTAGGTTCAACTCTGTGAGTTGAATGAAGTCATCACAAAGAAGTTTCTGAGAATCCTTCTCTCTAGTTTTTATGTGAAGATATTTCCTTTTCCAGCATAGGCCTCAAAGCGCTCCAAATAAACACATGCAGATTCTACAAAAGGAGTGTTTCAAAACTGTTCTATCAAAGGGAACGTTCAAGTCAGTGAGTTGAATGTACTGATCACACAGATGTTTCTCAGAATGTTTCTGTCTAGTTTTTAGGTGAAGAGATTTCATTTCCCAGCATAGGCCTCAAAGCGCTCCAAATATCCACTTGCAGATTCTACAAGAAGAGTGTTTCCAAACTGCACTTTCAAAAGGAAGCTTCAAGTCTGTGAGTTGAATGCACTCATCACAAAGAAGTTTCTGAGAATGCTTCCGTCTAGTTTCTATATGAAGATATTTCCTTTTCCAACATAGGCCCCAAAGTGCTACAAATAAACCCTTGCAGATTCTACAAAAGGAGTGTTTCAAAACTGCTCTTTCTATAGGTAAGTTCAAGTCTGTGAGTTGAATGCACTCAACACAAAGAAGTTTCTGAGAATGCTTCTGTTCAGTTTTTATGTGAAGATATTTCCTTTTCCAGCATAGGCCTCAAACGGCTCCAAATATCCACTTGCAGATTCTACAAAAAGAGTGTTTCCAAACTTCTCTATCAATTGGTAGGTTCAACTCTGTGAGTTGAATGAACTCATCACAAAGAAGTTTCTGAGAATCCTTCTCTCTAGTTTTTATGTGAAGATATTTCCTTTTCCAACGTAGGCCTCAAAGCGCTCCAAATAAACACATGCAGATTCTACAAAAGGAGTGTTTCAAAACTGTTCTATCAAAGAGAACGTTCAAGTCTGTGAGTTGAATGTACTCATCACACAGATGTTTCTCAGAATGCTTCTGTCTAGTTTTTAGGTGAAGAGATTTCATTTCCCAGCATAGGCCTCAAAGCGCTCCAAATATCCACTTGCAGAATCTACGAAAAGAGTGTTTCAAAGCTGCTCTTTCAAAAGCAAGGTTCAAGTCTGTGTGTTGAATGCACTCATCACAAAGAAGTTTCTGAGAACGCTTCTGTCTAGTTCTTACGTGAAGATATTTCCTTTTCCAGCTTAGACCTCAAAGCGCTCCAAATAAACACTTGCAAATTCTACAAAAGGAGTGTTTCAAAAGAGTTCTATCAAAAGGAACGTTCAAGTCTGTGAGTTGAATGCACTTATCATACCGAAGTTTCCTGGAATGCTTCTGTCTAGTTTTTATGTGAAGACATTTCCTTTTCCAGCAGAGGCCTCAAAGCACTCCAAATATCCACTTGCAGATTCTACAAAAAGAGTGTTTCAAAACTGCTCTATCAAAAGCAAGCTTCAACACTGTGAGTAGAATGCACTCATCACAAAGAAGTTTCTGAGAATGCTTCTGTCTAGTTTTTATGTGAAGATATTTCCTTTTCCAACATAGGCCTCAAAGCGCTCCAAATAAACACTTGCAGATTCTACAAAAGGAGTGTTTCGAAACTGCTCTTTCAAGAGGAACGTTCAAGTCTGTGAGTTGAATGCACTCATCACACAGAAGTTTCTGAGAATGCTTCTGTCTAGTTTTTATGTGAAGATGTTTCCTTTTCCAGCATAGGCCTCAAAACGCTCCAAATATCCTCTTGCAGATTCTACAAAAAGAGTGTTTCAAAACTGTTCTATCAAAAGGAAGGTTCAACTCTGTGAGTTGAATGAATGCATCATGAAGAACTTTCTGAGAATGCTTCTCTGTAGTTTTTAGGTGAAGATATTCCAAAACCCAGCACAGGCCTCGAAGTGCTCCAAATAACCACTTGCAGATTTTACCAAAAGAGTGTTTCAAAACTGCTCTTTCTATAGGTAAGTTCAAGTCTGTGAGTTGAATGCACTCAACACAAAGAAGTTTCTCAGAATGCTTCTGTTCAGTTTTTATGTGAAGATATTTCCTTTTCCAGCATAGGCCTCAAAGCGCTCCAAATAAACACATGCAGATTCTACAAAAGGAGTGTTTCAAAACTGTTCTATCAAAGGGAACGTTCAAGTCAGTGAGTTGAATGTACTGATCACACAGATGTTTCTCAGAATGTTTCTGTCTAGTTTTTAGGTGAAGAGATTTCATTTCCTAGCATAGGCCTCAAAGCGCTCCAAATATCCACTTGCAGATTCTACAAGAAGAGTGTTTCCAAACTACTCTTTCAAAAGGAAGCTTCAAGTCTGTGAGTTGAATGCACTCATCACAAAGAAGTTTCTGAGAATGCTTCCGTCTAGTTTCTATATGAAGATATTTCCTTTTCCAACATAGGCCCCAAAGTGCTCCAAATAAACCCTTGCAGATTCTACAAAAGGAGTGTTTCAAAACTGCTCTTTCTATAGGTAAGTTCAAGTCTGTGAGTTGAATGCACTCAACACAAAGAAGTTTCTGAGAATGCTTCTGTTCAGTTTTTATGTGAAGATATTTCCTTTTCCAGCATAGGCCTTAAACGGCTCCAAATATCCACTTGCAGATTCTACAAAAAGAGTGTTTCCAAACTTCTCTATCAATTGGTAGGTTCAACTCTGTGAGTTGAATGAACTCATCACAAAGAAGTTTCTGAGAATCCTTCTCTCTAGTTTTTATGTGAAGATATTTCCTTTTCCAACGTAGGCCTCAAAGCGCTCCAAATGAACACATGCAGATTCTACAAAAGGAGTGTTTCAAAACTGTTCTATCAAAGGGAACGTTCAAGTCTGTGAGTTGAATGTACTCATCACACAGATGTTTCTCAGAATGCTTCTGTCTAGTTTTTAGGTGAAGAGATTTCATTTCCCAGCATAGGCCTCAAAGCGCTCCAAATATCCACTTGCAGATTCTATAAGAAGAGAGTTTCCAAACTGCTCTTTCAAAAGGAGCTTCAAGTCTGTGAGTTGAATGCACTCATCACAAAGAAGTTTCTGAGAATGCTTCCGTCTAGTTTCTATATGAAGATATTTCCTTTTCCAACATAGGCATCAAAGTGCTCCAAATAAACCCTTGCAGATTCTACAAAAGGAGTGTTTCAAAACTGCTCTTTCTATAGGTAAGTTCAAGTCTGTGAGTTGAATGCACTCAACACAAAGAAGTTTCTGAGAATGCTTCTGTTCAGTTTTTATGTGAAGATATTTCCTTTTCCAGCATAGGCCTCAAACGGCTCCAAATATCCACTTGCAGATTCTACAAAAAGAGTGTTTCCAAACTTCTCTATCAATTGGTAGGTTCAACTCTGTGAGTTGAATGAACTCATCACAAAGAAGTTTCTGAGAATCCTTCTCTCTAGTTTTTATGTGAAGATATTTCCTTTTCCAACGTAGGCCTCAAAGCGCTCCAAATAAACACATGCAGATTCTACAAAAGGAGTGTTTCAAAACTGTTCTATCAAAGGGAACGTTCAAGTCTGTGAGTTGAATGTACTCATCACACAGATGTTTCTCAGAATGCTTCTGTCTAGTTTTTAGTTGAAGAGATTTCATTTCCCAGCATAGGCCTCAAAGCGCTCCAAATATCCACTTGCAGAATCTACGAAAAGAGTGTTTCAAAGCTGCTCTTTCAAAAGCAAGGTTCAAGTCTGTGTGTTGAATGCACTCATCCGAAAGAAGTTTCTGAGAACGCTTCTGTCTAGTTCTTACGTGAAGATATTTCCTTTTCCAGCTTAGACCTCAAAGCGCTCCAAATAAACACTTGCAAATTCTACAAAAGGAGTGTTTCAAAAGAGTTCTATCAAAAGGAACGTTCAAGTCTGTGAGTTGAATGCACTTATCATACCGAAGTTTCCTGGAATGCTTCTGTCTAGTTTTTATGTGAAGACATTTCCTTTTCAGCAGAGGCCTCAAAGCACTCCAAATATCCACTTGCAGATTCTACAAAAAGAGAGTTTCAAAACTGCTCTATCAAAAGCAAGCTTCAACACTGTGAGTAGAATGCACTCATCACAAAGAAGTTTCTGAGAATGCTTCTGTCTAATTTTTATGTGAAGATATTTCCTTTTCCAACATAGGCCTCAAAGCGCTCCAAATAAACACTTGCAGATTCTACAAAAGGAGTGTTTCGAAACTGCTCTATCAAAAGCAAGCTTCAACACTGTGAGTAGAATGCACTCATCACAAAGAAGTTTCTGAGAATGCTTCTGTCTAGTTTTTATGTGAAGATATTTCCTTTTCCAACATAGGCCTCAAAGCGCTCCAAATAAACACTTGCAGATTCTACAAAAGGAGTGTTTCGAAACTGCTCTTTCAAGAGGAACGTTCAAGTCTGTGAGTTGAATGCACTCATCACACAGAAGTTTCTGAGAATGCTTCTGTCTAGTTTTTATGTGAAGATGTTTCCTTTTCCAGCATAGGCCTCAAAACGCTCCAAATATCCTCTTGCAGATTCTACAAAAAGAGTGTTTCAAAACTGTTCTATCAAAAGGAAGGTTCAACTCTGTGAGTTGAATGAATGCATCATGAAGAACTTTCTGAGAATGCTTCTCTGTAGTTTTTAGGTGAAGATATTCCAAAACCCAGCACAGGCCTCGAAGTGCTCCAAATAACCACTTGCAGATTTTACCAAAAGAGTGTTTCAAAACTGCTCTTTCTATAGGTAAGTTCAAGTCTGTGAGTTGAATGCACTCAACACAAAGAAGTTTCTGAGAATGCTTCTGTTCAGTTTTTATGTGAAGATATTTCCTTTTCCAGCATAGGCCTCAAACGGCTCCAAATATCCACTTGCAGATTCTACAAAAAGAGTGTTTCCAAACTTCTCTATCAATTGGTAGGTTCAACTCTGTGAGTTGAATGAAGTCATCACAAAGAAGTTTCTGAGAATCCTTCTCTCTAGTTTTTATGTGAAGATATTTCCTTTTCCAGCATAGGCCTCAAAGCGCTCCAAATAAACACATGCAGATTCTACAAAAGGAGTGTTTCAAAACTGTTCTATCAAAGGGAACGTTCAAGTCAGTGAGTTGAATGTACTGATCACACAGATGTTTCTCAGAATGTTTCTGTCTAGTTTTTAGGTGAAGAGATTTCATTTCCCAGCATAGGCCTCAAAGCGCTCCAAATATCCACTTGCAGATTCTACAAGAAGAGTGTTTCCAAACTGCTCTTTCAAAAGGAAGCTTCAAGTCTGTGAGTTGAATGCACTCATCACAAAGAAGTTTCTGAGAATGCTTCCGTCTAGTTTCTATATGAAGATATTTCCTTTTCCAACATAGGCCCCAAAGTGCTCCAAATAAACCCTTGCAGATTCTACAAAAGGAGTGTTTCAAAACTGCTCTTTCTATAGGTAAGTTCAAGTCTGTGAGTTGAATGCACTCAACACAAAGAAGTTTCTGAGAATGCTTCTGTTCAGTTTTTATGTGAAGATATTTCCTTTTCCAGCATAGGCCTCAAACGGCTCCAAATATCCACTTGCAGATTCTACAAAAAGAGTGTTTCCAAACTTCTCTATCAATTGGTAGGTTCAACTCTGTGAGTTGAATGAACTCATCACAAAGAAGTTTCTGAGAATCCTTCTCTCTAGTTTTTATGTGAAGATATTTCCTTTTCCAACGTAGGCCTCAAAGCGCTCCAAATAAACACATGCAGATTCTACAAAAGGAGTGTTTCAAAACTGTTCTATCAAAGGGAACGTTCAAGTCTGTGAGTTGAATGTACTCATCACACAGATGTTTCTCAGAATGCTTCTGTCTAGTTTTTAGTTGAAGAGATTTCATTTCCCAGCATAGGCCTCAAAGCGCTCCAAATATCCACTTGCAGAATCTACGAAAAGAGTGTTTCAAAGCTGCTCTTTCAAAAGCAAGGTTCAAGTCTGTGTGTTGAATGCACTCATCCGAAAGAAGTTTCTGAGAACGCTTCTGTCTAGTTCTTACGTGAAGATATTTCCTTTTACAGGTAAGGCCTCAAAGCGCTCCAAATAAACACTTGCAAATTCTACAAAAGGAGTGTTTCAAAAGAGTTCTATCAAAAGGAACGTTCAAGTCTGTGAGTTGAATGCACTTATCATACCGAAGTTTCCTGGAATGCTTCTGTCTAGTTTTTATGTGAAGACATTTCCTTTTCCAGCAGAGGCCTCAAAGCACTCCAAATATCCACTTGCAGATTCTACAAAAAGAGTGTTTCAAAACTGCTCTATCAAAAGCAAGCTTCAACACTGTGAGTAGAATGCACTCATCACAAAGAAGTTTCTGAGAATGCTTCTGTCTAGTTTTTATGTGAAGATATTTCCTTTTCCAACATAGGCCTCAAAGCGCTCCAAATAAACACTTGCAGATTCTACAAAAGGAGTGTTTCGAAACTGCTCTTTCAAGAGGAACGTTCAAGTCTGTGAGTTGAATGCACTCATCACACAGAAGTTTCTGAGAATGCTTCTGTCTAGTTTTTATGTGAAGATGTTTCCTTTTCCAGCATAGGCCTCAAAACGCTCCAAATATCCTCTTGCAGATTCTACAAAAAGAGTGTTTCAAAACTGTTCTATCAAAAGGAAGGTTCAACTCTGTGAGTTGAATGAATGCATCATGAAGAACTTTCTGAGAATGCTTCTCTGTAGTTTTTAGGTGAAGATATTCCAAAACCCAGCACAGGCCTCGAAGTGCTCCAAATAACCACTTGCAGATTTTACCAAAAGAGTGTTTCAAAACTGCTCTTTCTATAGGTAAGTTCAAGTCTGTGAGTTGAATGCACTCAACACAAAGAAGTTTCTGAGAATGCTTCTGTTCAGTTTTTATGTGAAGATATTTCCTTTTCCAGCATAGGCCTCAAACGGCTCCAAATATCCACTTGCAGATTCTACAAAAAGAGTGTTTCCAAACTTCTCTATCAATTGGTAGGTTCAACTCTGTGAGTTGAATGAAGTCATCACAAAGAAGTTTCTGAGAATCCTTCTCTCTAGTTTTTATGTGAAGATACTTCCTTTTCCAACATAGGCCTCAAAGCGCTCCAAATAAACACATGCAGATTCTACAAAAGGAGTGTTTCAAAACTGTTCTATCAAAGGGAACGTTCAAGTCTGTGAGTTGAATGTACTGATCACACAGATGTTTCTCAGAATGTTTCTGTCTAGTTTTTAGGTGAAGAGATTTCATTTCCCAGCATAGGCCTCAAAGCGCTCCAAATATCCACTTGCAGATTCTACAAGAAGAGTGTTTCCAAACTGCACTTTCAAAAGGAAGCTTCAAGTCTGTGAGTTGAATGCACTCATCACAAAGAAGTTTCTGAGAATGCTTCCGTCTAGTTTCTATATGAAGATATTTCCTTTTCCAACATAGGCCCCAAAGTGCTCCAAATAAACCCTTGCAGATTCTACAAAAGGAGTGTTTCAAAACTGCTCTTTCTATAGGTAAGTTCAAGTCTGTGAGTTGAATGCACTCAACACAAAGAAGTTTCTGAGAATGCTTCTGTTCAGTTTTTATGTGAAGATATTTCCTTTTCCAGCATAGGCCTCAAACGGCTCCAAATATCCACTTGCAGATTCTACAAAAAGAGTGTTTCCAAACTTCTCTATCAATTGGTAGGTTCAACTCTGTGAGTTGAATGAACTCATCACAAAGAAGTTTCTGAGAATCCTTCTCTCTAGTTTTTATGTGAAGATATTTCCTTTTCCAACGTAGGCCTCAAAGCGCTCCAAATAAACACATGCAGATTCTACAAAAGGAGTGTTTCAAAACTGTTCTATCAAAGAGAACGTTCAAGTCAGTGAGTTGAATGTACTCATCACACAGATGTTTCTCAGAATGCTTCTGTCTAGTTTTTAGGTGAAGAGATTTCATTTCCCAGCATAGGCCTCAAAGCGCTCCAAATATCCACTTGCAGAATCTACGAAAAGAGTGTTTCAAAGCTGCTCTTTCAAAAGCAAGGTTCAAGTCTGTGTGTTGAATGCACTCATCACAAAGAAGTTTCTGAGAACGCTTCTGTCTAGTTCTTACGTGAAGATATTTCCTTTTCCAGCTTAGACCTCAAAGCGCTCCAAATAAACACTTGCAAATTCTACAAAAGGAGTGTTTCAAAAGAGTTCTATCAAAAGGAACGTTCAAGTCTGTGAGTTGAATGCACTTATCATACCGAAGTTTCCTGGAATGCTTCTGTCTAGTTTTTATGTGAAGACATTTCCTTTTCCAGCAGAGGCCTCAAAGCACTCCAAATATCCACTTGCAGATTCTACAAAAAGAGTGTTTCAAAACTGCTCTATCAAAAGCAAGCTTCAACACTGTGAGTAGAATGCACTCATCACAAAGAAGTTTCTGAGAATGCTTCTGTCTAGTTTTTATGTGAAGATATTTCCTTTTCCAACATAGGCCTCAAAGCGCTCCAAATAAACACTTGCAGATTCTACAAAAGGAGTGTTTCGAAACTGCTCTTTCAAGAGGAACGTTCAAGTCTGTGAGTTGAATGCACTCATCACACAGAAGTTTCTGAGAATGCTTCTGTCTAGTTTTTATGTGAAGATGTTTCCTTTTCCAGCATAGGCCTCAAAACGCTCCAAATATCCTCTTGCAGATTCTACAAAAAGAGTGTTTCAAAACTGTTCTATCAAAAGGAAGGTTCAACTCTGTGAGTTGAATGAATGCATCATGAAGAACTTTCTGAGAATGCTTCTCTGTAGTTTTTAGGTGAAGATATTCCAAAACCCAGCACAGGCCTCAAAGTGCTCCAAATAACCACTTGCAGATTTTACCAAAAGAGTGTTTCAAAACTGCTCTTTCTATAGGTAAGTTCAAGTCTGTGAGTTGAATGCACTCAACACAAAGAAGTTTCTGAGAATGCTTCTGTTCAGTTTTTATGTGAAGATATTTCCTTTTCCAGCATAGGCCTCAAACGGCTCCAAATATCCACTTGCAGATTCTACAAAAAGAGTGTTTCCAAACTTCTCTATCAATTGGTAGGTTCAACTCTGTGAGTTGAATGAAGTCATCACAAAGAAGTTTCTGAGAATCCTTCTCTCTAGTTTTTATGTGAAGATACTTCCTTTTCCAACATAGGCCTCAAAGCGCTCCAAATAAACACATGCAGATTCTACAAAAGGAGTGTTTCAAAACTGTTCTATCAAAGGGAACGTTCAAGTCTGTGAGTTGAATGTACTGATCACACAGATGTTTCTCAGAATGTTTCTGTCTAGTTTTTAGGTGAAGAGATTTCATTTCCCAGCATAGGCCTCAAAGCGCTCCAAATATCCACTTGCAGATTCTACAAGAAGAGCGTTTCCAAACTGCACTTTCAAAAGGAAGCTTCAAGTCTGTGAGTTGAATGCACTCATCACAAAGAAGTTTCTGAGAATGCTTCCGTCTAGTTTCTATATGAAGATATTTCCTTTTCCAACATAGGCCCCAAAGTGCTCCAAATAAACCCTTGCAGATTCTACAAAAGGAGTGTTTCAAAACTGCTCTTTCTATAGGTAAGTTCAAGTCTGTGAGTTGAATGCACTCAACACAAAGAAGTTTCTGAGAATGCTTCTGTTCAGTTTTTATGTGAAGATATTTCCTTTTCCAGCATAGGCCTCAAACGGCTCCAAATATCCACTTGCAGATTCTACAAAAAGAGTGTTTCCAAACTTCTCTATCAATTGGTAGGTTCAACTCTGTGAGTTGAATGAACTCATCACAAAGAAGTTTCTGAGAATCCTTCTCTCTAGTTTTTATGTGAAGATATTTCCTTTTCCAACGTAGGCCTCAAAGCGCTCCAAATAAACACATGCAGATTCTACAAAAGGAGTGTTTCAAAACTGTTCTATCAAAGAGAACGTTCAAGTCTGTGAGTTGAATGTACTCATCACACAGATGTTTCTCAGAATGCTTCTGTCTAGTTTTTAGGTGAAGAGATTTCATTTCCCAGCATAGGCCTCAAAGCGCTCCAAATATCCACTTGCAGAATCTACGAAAAGAGTGTTTCAAAGCTGCTCTTTCAAAAGCAAGGTTCAAGTCTGTGTGTTGAATGCACTCATCACAAAGAAGTTTCTGAGAACGCTTCTGTCTAGTTCTTACGTGAAGATATTTCCTTTTCCAGCTTAGACCTCAAAGCGCTCCAAATAAACACTTGCAAATTCTACAAAAGGAGTGTTTCAAAAGAGTTCTATCAAAAGGAACGTTCAAGTCTGTGAGTTGAATGCACTTATCATACCGAAGTTTCCTGGAATGCTTCTGTCTAGTTTTTATGTGAAGACATTTCCTTTTCCAGCAGAGGCCTCAAAGCACTCCAAATATCCACTTGCAGATTCTACAAAAAGAGTGTTTCAAAACTGCTCTATCAAAAGCAAGCTTCAACACTGTGAGTAGAATGCACTCATCACAAAGAAGTTTCTGAGAATGCTTCTGTCTAGTTTTTATGTGAAGATATTTCCTTTTCCAACATAGGCCTCAAAGCGCTCCAAATAAACACTTGCAGATTCTACAAAAGGAGTGTTTCGAAACTGCTCTTTCAAGAGGAACGTTCAAGTCTGTGAGTTGAATGCACTCATCACACAGAAGTTTCTGAGAATGCTTCTGTCTAGTTTTTATGTGAAGATGTTTCCTTTTCCAGCATAGGCCTCAAAACGCTCCAAATATCCTCTTGCAGATTCTACAAAAAGAGTGTTTCAAAACTGTTCTATCAAAAGGAAGGTTCAACTCTGTGAGTTGAATGAATGCATCATGAAGAACTTTCTGAGAATGCTTCTCTGTAGTTTTTAGGTGAAGATATTCCAAAACCCAGCACAGGCCTCGAAGTGCTCCAAATAACCACTTGCAGATTTTACCAAAAGAGTGTTTCAAAACTGCTCTTTCTATAGGTAAGTTCAAGTCTGTGAGTTGAATGCACTCAACACAAAGAAGTTTCTGAGAATGCTTCTGTTCAGTTTTTATGTGAAGATATTTCCTTTTCCAGCATAGGCCTCAAACGGCTCCAAATATCCACTTGCAGATTCTACAAAAAGAGTGTTTCCAAACTTCTCTATCAATTGGTAGGTTCAACTCTGTGAGTTGAATGAAGTCATCACAAAGAAGTTTCTGAGAATCCTTCTCTCTAGTTTTTATGTGAAGATACTTCCTTTTCCAACATAGGCCTCAAAGCGCTCCAAATAAACACATGCAGATTCTACAAAAGGAGTGTTTCAAAACTGTTTTATCAAAGGGAACGTTCAAGTCAGTGAGTTGAATGTACTGATCACACAGATGTTTCTCAGAATGTTTCTGTCTAGTTTTTAGGTGAAGAGATTTCATTTCCCAGCATAGGCCTCAAAGCGCTCCAAATATCCACTTGCAGATTCTACAAGAAGAGTGTTTCCAAACTGCTCTTTGAAAAGGAAGCTTCAAGTCTGTGAGTTGAATGCACTCATCACAAAGAAGTTTCTGAGAATGCTTCCGTCTAGTTTCTATATGAAGATATTTCCTTTTCCAACATAGGCCCCAAAGTGCTCCAAATAAACCCTTGCAGATTCTACAAAAGGAGTGTTTCAAAACTGCTCTTTCTATAGGTAAGTTCAAGTCTGTGAGTTGAATGCACTCAACACAAAGAAGTTTCTGAGAATGCTTCTGTTCAGTTTTTATGTGAAGATATTTCCTTTTCCAGCATAGGCCTCAAACGGCTCCAAATATCCACTTGCAGATTCTACAAAAAGAGTGTTTCCGAACTTCTCTATCAATTGGTAGGTTCAACTCTGTGAGTTGAATGAAGTCATCACAAAGAAGTTTCTGAGAATCCTTCTCTCTAGTTTTTATGTGAAGATATTTCCTTTTCCAACGTAGGCCTCAAAGCGCTCCAAATAAACACATGCAGATTCTACAAAAGGAGTGTTTCAAAACTGTTCTATCAAAGGGAACGTTCAAGTCTGTGAGTTGAATGTACTCATCACACAGATGTTTCTCAGAATGCTTCTGTCTAGTTTTTAGTTGAAGAGATTTCATTTCCCAGCATAGGCCTCAAAGCGCTCCAAATATCCACTTGCAGAATCTACGAAAAGAGTGTTTCAAAGCTGCTCTTTCAAAAGCAAGGTTCAAGTCTGTGTGTTGAATGCACTCATCCGAAAGAAGTTTCTGAGAACGCTTCTGTCTAGTTCTTACGTGAAGATATTTCCTTTTCCAGCTTAGACCTCAAAGCGCTCCAAATAAACACTTGCAAATTCTACAAAAGGAGTGTTTCAAAAGAGTTCTATCAAAAGGAACGTTCAAGTCTGTGAGTTGAATGCACTTATCATACCGAAGTTTCCTGGAATGCTTCTGTCTAGTTTTTATGTGAAGACATTTCCTTTTCAGCAGAGGCCTCAAAGCACTCCAAATATCCACTTGCAGATTCTACAAAAAGAGAGTTTCAAAACTGCTCTATCAAAAGCAAGCTTCAACACTGTGAGTAGAATGCACTCATCACAAAGAAGTTTCTGAGAATGCTTCTGTCTAATTTTTATGTGAAGATATTTCCTTTTCCAACATAGGCCTCAAAGCGCTCCAAATAAACACTTGCAGATTCTACAAAAGGAGTGTTTCGAAACTGCTCTTTCAAGAGGAACGTTCAAGTCTGTGAGTTGAATGCACTCATCACACAGAAGTTTCTGAGAATGCTTCTGTCTAGTTTTTATGTGAAGATGTTTCCTTTTCCAGCATAGGCCTCAAAACGCTCCAAATATCCTCTTGCAGATTCTACAAAAAGAGTGTTTCAAAACTGTTCTATCAAAAGGAAGGTTCAACTCTGTGAGTTGAATGAATGCATCATGAAGAACTTTCTGAGAATGCTTCTCTGTAGTTTTTAGGTGAAGATATTCCAAAACCCAGCACAGGCCTCGAAGTGCTCCAAATAACCACTTGCAGATTTTACCAAAAGAGTGTTTCAAAACTGCTCTTTCTATAGGTAAGTTCAAGTCTGTGAGTTGAATGCACTCAACACAAAGAAGTTTCTGAGAATGCTTCTGTTCAGTTTTTATGTGAAGATATTTCCTTTTCCAGCATAGGCCTCAAACGGCTCCAAATATCCACTTGCAGATTCTACAAAAAGAGTGTTTCCAAACTTCTCTATCAATTGGTAGGTTCAACTCTGTGAGTTGAATGAAGTCATCACAAAGAAGTTTCTGAGAATCCTTCTCTCTAGTTTTTATGTGAAGATATTTCCTTTTCCAGCATAGGCCTCAAAGCGCTCCAAATAAACACATGCAGATTCTACAAAAGGAGTGTTTCAAAACTGTTCTATCAAAGGGAACGTTCAAGTCAGTGAGTTGAATGTACTGATCACACAGATGTTTCTCAGAATGTTTCTGTCTAGTTTTTAGGTGAAGAGATTTCATTTCCCAGCATAGGCCTCAAAGCGCTCCAAATATCCACTTGCAGATTCTACAAGAAGAGTGTTTCCAAACTGCTCTTTCAAAAGGAAGCTTCAAGTCTGTGAGTTGAATGCACTCATCACAAAGAAGTTTCTGAGAATGCTTCCGTCTAGTTTCTATATGAAGATATTTCCTTTTCCAACATAGGCCCCAAAGTGCTCCAAATAAACCCTTGCAGATTCTACAAAAGGAGTGTTTCAAAACTGCTCTTTCTATAGGTAAGTTCAAGTCTGTGAGTTGAATGCACTCAACACAAAGAAGTTTCTGAGAATGCTTCTGTTCAGTTTTTATGTGAAGATATTTCCTTTTCCAGCATAGGCCTCAAACGGCTCCAAATATCCACTTGCAGATTCTACAAAAAGAGTGTTTCCAAACTTCTCTATCAATTGGTAGGTTCAACTCTGTGAGTTGAATGAACTCATCACAAAGAAGTTTCTGAGAATCCTTCTCTCTAGTTTTTATGTGAAGATATTTCCTTTTCCAACGTAGGCCTCAAAGCGCTCCAAATAAACACATGCAGATTCTACAAAAGGAGTGTTTCAAAACTGTTCTATCAAAGGGAACGTTCAAGTCTGTGAGTTGAATGTACTCATCACACAGATGTTTCTCAGAATGCTTCTGTCTAGTTTTTAGTTGAAGAGATTTCATTTCCCAGCATAGGCCTCAAAGCGCTCCAAATATCCACTTGCAGAATCTACGAAAAGAGTGTTTCAAAGCTGCTCTTTCAAAAGCAAGGTTCAAGTCTGTGTGTTGAATGCACTCATCCGAAAGAAGTTTCTGAGAACGCTTCTGTCTAGTTCTTACGTGAAGATATTTCCTTTTACAGGTAAGGCCTCTAAGCGCTCCAAATAAACACTTGCAAATTCTACAAAAGGAGTGTTTCAAAAGAGTTCTATCAAAAGGAACGTTCAAGTCTGTGAGTTGAATGCACTTATCATACCGAAGTTTCCTGGAATGCTTCTGTCTAGTTTTTATGTGAAGACATTTCCTTTTCCAGCAGAGGCCTCAAAGCACTCCAAATATCCACTTGCAGATTCTACAAAAAGAGTGTTTCAAAACTGCTCTATCAAAAGCAAGCTTCAACACTGTGAGTAGAATGCACTCATCACAAAGAAGTTTCTGAGAATGCTTCTGTCTAGTTTTTATGTGAAGATATTTCCTTTTCCAACATAGGCCTCAAAGCGCTCCAAATAAACACTTGCAGATTCTACAAAAGGAGTGTTTCGAAACTGCTCTTTCAAGAGGAACGTTCAAGTCTGTGAGTTGAATGCACTCATCACACAGAAGTTTCTGAGAATGCTTCTGTCTAGTTTTTATGTGAAGATGTTTCCTTTTCCAGCATAGGCCTCAAAACGCTCCAAATATCCTCTTGCAGATTCTACAAAAAGAGTGTTTCAAAACTGTTCTATCAAAAGGAAGGTTCAACTCTGTGAGTTGAATGAATGCATCATGAAGAACTTTCTGAGAATGCTTCTCTGTAGTTTTTAGGTGAAGATATTCCAAAACCCAGCACAGGCCTCAAAGTGCTCCAAATAACCACTTGCAGATTTTACCAAAAGAGTGTTTCAAAACTGCTCTTTCTATAGGTAAGTTCAAGTCTGTGAGTTGAATGCACTCAACACAAAGAAGTTTCTGAGAATGCTTCTGTTCAGTTTTTATGTGAAGATATTTCCTTTTCCAGCATAGGCCTCAAACGGCTCCAAATATCCACTTGCAGATTCTACAAAAAGAGTGTTTCCAAACTTCTCTATCAATTGGTAGGTTCAACTCTGTGAGTTGAATGAAGTCATCACAAAGAAGTTTCTGAGAATCCTTCTCTCTAGTTTTTATGTGAAGATACTTCCTTTTCCAACATAGGCCTCAAAGCGCTCCAAATAAACACATGCAGATTCTACAAAAGGAGTGTTTCAAAACTGTTCTATCAAAGGGAACGTTCAAGTCTGTGAGTTGAATGTACTGATCACACAGATGTTTCTCAGAATGTTTCTGTCTAGTTTTTAGGTGAAGAGATTTCATTTCCCAGCATAGGCCTCAAAGCGCTCCAAATATCCACTTGCAGATTCTACAAGAAGAGTGTTTCCAAACTGCACTTTCAAAAGGAAGCTTCAAGTCTGTGAGTTGAATGCACTCATCACAAAGAAGTTTCTGAGAATGCTTCCGTCTAGTTTCTATATGAAGATATTTCCTTTTCCAACATAGGCCCCAAAGTGCTCCAAATAAACCCTTGCAGATTCTACAAAAGGAGTGTTTCAAAACTGCTCTTTCTATAGGTAAGTTCAAGTCTGTGAGTTGAATGCACTCAACACAAAGAAGTTTCTGAGAATGCTTCTGTTCAGTTTTTATGTGAAGATATTTCCTTTTCCAGCATAGGCCTCAAACGGCTCCAAATATCCACTTGCAGATTCTACAAAAAGAGTGTTTCCAAACTTCTCTATCAATTGGTAGGTTCAACTCTGTGAGTTGAATGAACTCATCACAAAGAAGTTTCTGAGAATCCTTCTCTCTAGTTTTTATGTGAAGATATTTCCTTTTCCAACGTAGGCCTCAAAGCGCTCCAAATAAACACATGCAGATTCTACAAAAGGAGTGTTTCAAAACTGTTCTATCAAAGAGAACGTTCAAGTCAGTGAGTTGAATGTACTCATCACACAGATGTTTCTCAGAATGCTTCTGTCTAGTTTTTAGGTGAAGAGATTTCATTTCCCAGCATAGGCCTCAAAGCGCTCCAAATATCCACTTGCAGAATCTACGAAAAGAGTGTTTCAAAGCTGCTCTTTCAAAAGCAAGGTTCAAGTCTGTGTGTTGAATGCACTCATCACAAAGAAGTTTCTGAGAACGCTTCTGTCTAGTTCTTACGTGAAGATATTTCCTTTTCCAGCTTAGACCTCAAAGCGCTCCAAATAAACACTTGCAAATTCTACAAAAGGAGTGTTTCAAAAGAGTTCTATCAAAAGGAACGTTCAAGTCTGTGAGTTGAATGCACTTATCATACCGAAGTTTCCTGGAATGCTTCTGTCTAGTTTTTATGTGAAGACATTTCCTTTTCCAGCAGAGGCCTCAAAGCACTCCAAATATCCACTTGCAGATTCTACAAAAAGAGTGTTTCAAAACTGCTCTATCAAAAGCAAGCTTCAACACTGTGAGTAGAATGCACTCATCACAAAGAAGTTTCTGAGAATGCTTCTGTCTAGTTTTTATGTGAAGATATTTCCTTTTCCAACATAGGCCTCAAAGCGCTCCAAATAAACACTTGCAGATTCTACAAAAGGAGTGTTTCGAAACTGCTCTTTCAAGAGGAACGTTCAAGTCTGTGAGTTGAATGCACTCATCACACAGAAGTTTCTGAGAATGCTTCTGTCTAGTTTTTATGTGAAGATGTTTCCTTTTCCAGCATAGGCCTCAAAACGCTCCAAATATCCTCTTGCAGATTCTACAAAAAGAGTGTTTCAAAACTGTTCTATCAAAAGGAAGGTTCAACTCTGTGAGTTGAATGAATGCATCATGAAGAACTTTCTGAGAATGCTTCTCTGTAGTTTTTAGGTGAAGATATTCCAAAACCCAGCACAGGCCTCAAAGTGCTCCAAATAACCACTTGCAGATTTTACCAAAAGAGTGTTTCAAAACTGCTCTTTCTATAGGTAAGTTCAAGTCTGTGAGTTGAATGCACTCAACACAAAGAAGTTTCTGAGAATGCTTCTGTTCAGTTTTTATGTGAAGATATTTCCTTTTCCAGCATAGGCCTCAAACGGCTCCAAATATCCACTTGCAGATTCTACAAAAAGAGTGTTTCCAAACTTCTCTATCAATTGGTAGGTTCAACTCTGTGAGTTGAATGAAGTCATCACAAAGAAGTTTCTGAGAATCCTTCTCTCTAGTTTTTATGTGAAGATACTTCCTTTTCCAACATAGGCCTCAAAGCGCTCCAAATAAACACATGCAGATTCTACAAAAGGAGTGTTTCAAAACTGTTCTATCAAAGGGAACGTTCAAGTCTGTGAGTTGAATGTACTGATCACACAGATGTTTCTCAGAATGTTTCTGTCTAGTTTTTAGGTGAAGAGATTTCATTTCCCAGCATAGGCCTCAAAGCGCTCCAAATATCCACTTGCAGATTCTACAAGAAGAGTGTTTCCAAACTGCACTTTCAAAAGGAAGCTTCAAGTCTGTGAGTTGAATGCACTCATCACAAAGAAGTTTCTGAGAATGCTTCCGTCTAGTTTCTATATGAAGATATTTCCTTTTCCAACATAGGCCCCAAAGTGCTCCAAATAAACCCTTGCAGATTCTACAAAAGGAGTGTTTCAAAACTGCTCTTTCTATAGGTAAGTTCAAGTCTGTGAGTTGAATGCACTCAACACAAAGAAGTTTCTGAGAATGCTTCTGTTCAGTTTTTATGTGAAGATATTTCCTTTTCCAGCATAGGCCTTAAACGGCTCCAAATATCCACTTGCAGATTCTACAAAAAGAGTGTTTCCAAACTTCTCTATCAATTGGTAGGTTCAACTCTGTGAGTTGAATGAACTCATCACAAAGAAGTTTCTGAGAATCCTTCTCTCTAGTTTTTATGTGAAGATATTTCCTTTTCCAACGTAGGCCTCAAAGCGCTCCAAATGAACACATGCAGATTCTACAAAAGGAGTGTTTCAAAACTGTTCTATCAAAGGGAACGTTCAAGTCTGTGAGTTGAATGTACTCATCACACAGATGTTTCTCAGAATGCTTCTGTCTAGTTTTTAGGTGAAGAGATTTCATTTCCCAGCATAGGCCTCAAAGCGCTCCAAATATCCACTTGCAGATTCTATAAGAAGAGAGTTTCCAAACTGCTCTTTCAAAAGGAGCTTCAAGTCTGTGAGTTGAATGCACTCATCACAAAGAAGTTTCTGAGAATGCTTCCGTCTAGTTTCTATATGAAGATATTTCCTTTTCCAACATAGGCATCAAAGTGCTCCAAATAAACCCTTGCAGATTCTACAAAAGGAGTGTTTCAAAACTGCTCTTTCTATAGGTAAGTTCAAGTCTGTGAGTTGAATGCACTCAACACAAAGAAGTTTCTGAGAATGCTTCTGTTCAGTTTTTATGTGAAGATATTTCCTTTTCCAGCATAGGCCTCAAACGGCTCCAAATATCCACTTGCAGATTCTACAAAAAGAGTGTTTCCAAACTTCTCTATCAATTGGTAGGTTCAACTCTGTGAGTTGAATGAACTCATCACAAAGAAGTTTCTGAGAATCCTTCTCTCTAGTTTTTATGTGAAGATATTTCCTTTTCCAACGTAGGCCTCAAAGCGCTCCAAATAAACACATGCAGATTCTACAAAAGGAGTGTTTCAAAACTGTTCTATCAAAGGGAACGTTCAAGTCTGTGAGTTGAATGTACTCATCACACAGATGTTTCTCAGAATGCTTCTGTCTAGTTTTTAGTTGAAGAGATTTCATTTCCCAGCATAGGCCTCAAAGCGCTCCAAATATCCACTTGCAGAATCTACGAAAAGAGTGTTTCAAAGCTGCTCTTTCAAAAGCAAGGTTCAAGTCTGTGTGTTGAATGCACTCATCCGAAAGAAGTTTCTGAGAACGCTTCTGTCTAGTTCTTACGTGAAGATATTTCCTTTTCCAGCTTAGACCTCAAAGCGCTCCAAATAAACACTTGCAAATTCTACAAAAGGAGTGTTTCAAAAGAGTTCTATCAAAAGGAACGTTCAAGTCTGTGAGTTGAATGCACTTATCATACCGAAGTTTCCTGGAATGCTTCTGTCTAGTTTTTATGTGAAGACATTTCCTTTTCAGCAGAGGCCTCAAAGCACTCCAAATATCCACTTGCAGATTCTACAAAAAGAGAGTTTCAAAACTGCTCTATCAAAAGCAAGCTTCAACACTGTGAGTAGAATGCACTCATCACAAAGAAGTTTCTGAGAATGCTTCTGTCTAATTTTTATGTGAAGATATTTCCTTTTCCAACATAGGCCTCAAAGCGCTCCAAATAAACACTTGCAGATTCTACAAAAGGAGTGTTTCGAAACTGCTCTTTCAAGAGGAACGTTCAAGTCTGTGAGTTGAATGCACTCATCACACAGAAGTTTCTGAGAATGCTTCTGTCTAGTTTTTATGTGAAGATGTTTCCTTTTCCAGCATAGGCCTCAAAACGCTCCAAATATCCTCTTGCAGATTCTACAAAAAGAGTGTTTCAAAACTGTTCTATCAAAAGGAAGGTTCAACTCTGTGAGTTGAATGAATGCATCATGAAGAACTTTCTGAGAATGCTTCTCTGTAGTTTTTAGGTGAAGATATTCCAAAACCCAGCACAGGCCTCGAAGTGCTCCAAATAACCACTTGCAGATTTTACCAAAAGAGTGTTTCAAAACTGCTCTTTCTATAGGTAAGTTCAAGTCTGTGAGTTGAATGCACTCAACACAAAGAAGTTTCTGAGAATGCTTCTGTTCAGTTTTTATGTGAAGATATTTCCTTTTCCAGCATAGGCCTCAAACGGCTCCAAATATCCACTTGCAGATTCTACAAAAAGAGTGTTTCCAAACTTCTCTATCAATTGGTAGGTTCAACTCTGTGAGTTGAATGAAGTCATCACAAAGAAGTTTCTGAGAATCCTTCTCTCTAGTTTTTATGTGAAGATATTTCCTTTTCCAGCATAGGCCTCAAAGCGCTCCAAATAAACACATGCAGATTCTACAAAAGGAGTGTTTCAAAACTGTTCTATCAAAGGGAACGTTCAAGTCAGTGAGTTGAATGTACTGATCACACAGATGTTTCTCAGAATGTTTCTGTCTAGTTTTTAGGTGAAGAGATTTCATTTCCCAGCATAGGCCTCAAAGCGCTCCAAATATCCACTTGCAGATTCTACAAGAAGAGTGTTTCCAAACTGCTCTTTCAAAAGGAAGCTTCAAGTCTGTGAGTTGAATGCACTCATCACAAAGAAGTTTCTGAGAATGCTTCCGTCTAGTTTCTATATGAAGATATTTCCTTTTCCAACATAGGCCCCAAAGTGCTCCAAATAAACCCTTGCAGATTCTACAAAAGGAGTGTTTCAAAACTGCTCTTTCTATAGGTAAGTTCAAGTCTGTGAGTTGAATGCACTCAACACAAAGAAGTTTCTGAGAATGCTTCTGTTCAGTTTTTATGTGAAGATATTTCCTTTTCCAGCATAGGCCTCAAACGGCTCCAAATATCCACTTGCAGATTCTACAAAAAGAGTGTTTCCAAACTTCTCTATCAATTGGTAGGTTCAACTCTGTGAGTTGAATGAACTCATCACAAAGAAGTTTCTGAGAATCCTTCTCTCTAGTTTTTATGTGAAGATATTTCCTTTTCCAACGTAGGCCTCAAAGCGCTCCAAATAAACACATGCAGATTCTACAAAAGGAGTGTTTCAAAACTGTTCTATCAAAGGGAACGTTCAAGTCTGTGAGTTGAATGTACTCATCACACAGATGTTTCTCAGAATGCTTCTGTCTAGTTTTTAGTTGAAGAGATTTCATTTCCCAGCATAGGCCTCAAAGCGCTCCAAATATCCACTTGCAGAATCTACGAAAAGAGTGTTTCAAAGCTGCTCTTTCAAAAGCAAGGTTCAAGTCTGTGTGTTGAATGCACTCATCCGAAAGAAGTTTCTGAGAACGCTTCTGTCTAGTTCTTACGTGAAGATATTTCCTTTTACAGGTAAGGCCTCAAAGCGCTCCAAATAAACACTTGCAAATTCTACAAAAGGAGTGTTTCAAAAGAGTTCTATCAAAAGGAACGTTCAAGTCTGTGAGTTGAATGCACTTATCATACCGAAGTTTCCTGGAATGCTTCTGTCTAGTTTTTATGTGAAGACATTTCCTTTTCCAGCAGAGGCCTCAAAGCACTCCAAATATCCACTTGCAGATTCTACAAAAAGAGTGTTTCAAAACTGCTCTATCAAAAGCAAGCTTCAACACTGTGAGTAGAATGCACTCATCACAAAGAAGTTTCTGAGAATGCTTCTGTCTAGTTTTTATGTGAAGATATTTCCTTTTCCAACATAGGCCTCAAAGCGCTCCAAATAAACACTTGCAGATTCTACAAAAGGAGTGTTTCGAAACTGCTCTTTCAAGAGGAACGTTCAAGTCTGTGAGTTGAATGCACTCATCACACAGAAGTTTCTGAGAATGCTTCTGTCTAGTTTTTATGTGAAGATGTTTCCTTTTCCAGCATAGGCCTCAAAACGCTCCAAATATCCTCTTGCAGATTCTACAAAAAGAGTGTTTCAAAACTGTTCTATCAAAAGGAAGGTTCAACTCTGTGAGTTGAATGAATGCATCATGAAGAACTTTCTGAGAATGCTTCTCTGTAGTTTTTAGGTGAAGATATTCCAAAACCCAGCACAGGCCTCGAAGTGCTCCAAATAACCACTTGCAGATTTTACCAAAAGAGTGTTTCAAAACTGCTCTTTCTATAGGTAAGTTCAAGTCTGTGAGTTGAATGCACTCAACACAAAGAAGTTTCTGAGAATGCTTCTGTTCAGTTTTTATGTGAAGATATTTCCTTTTCCAGCATAGGCCTCAAACGGCTCCAAATATCCACTTGCAGATTCTACAAAAAGAGTGTTTCCAAACTTCTCTATCAATTGGTAGGTTCAACTCTGTGAGTTGAATGAAGTCATCACAAAGAAGTTTCTGAGAATCCTTCTCTCTAGTTTTTATGTGAAGATACTTCCTTTTCCAACATAGGCCTCAAAGCGCTCCAAATAAACACATGCAGATTCTACAAAAGGAGTGTTTCAAAACTGTTCTATCAAAGGGAACGTTCAAGTCTGTGAGTTGAATGTACTGATCACACAGATGTTTCTCAGAATGTTTCTGTCTAGTTTTTAGGTGAAGAGATTTCATTTCCCAGCATAGGCCTCAAAGCGCTCCAAATATCCACTTGCAGATTCTACAAGAAGAGTGTTTCCAAACTGCACTTTCAAAAGGAAGCTTCAAGTCTGTGAGTTGAATGCACTCATCACAAAGAAGTTTCTGAGAATGCTTCCGTCTAGTTTCTATATGAAGATATTTCCTTTTCCAACATAGGCCCCAAAGTGCTCCAAATAAACCCTTGCAGATTCTACAAAAGGAGTGTTTCAAAACTGCTCTTTCTATAGGTAAGTTCAAGTCTGTGAGTTGAATGCACTCAACACAAAGAAGTTTCTGAGAATGCTTCTGTTCAGTTTTTATGTGAAGATATTTCCTTTTCCAGCATAGGCCTCAAACGGCTCCAAATATCCACTTGCAGATTCTACAAAAAGAGTGTTTCCAAACTTCTCTATCAATTGGTAGGTTCAACTCTGTGAGTTGAATGAACTCATCACAAAGAAGTTTCTGAGAATCCTTCTCTCTAGTTTTTATGTGAAGATATTTCCTTTTCCAACGTAGGCCTCAAAGCGCTCCAAATAAACACATGCAGATTCTACAAAAGGAGTGTTTCAAAACTGTTCTATCAAAGAGAACGTTCAAGTCAGTGAGTTGAATGTACTCATCACACAGATGTTTCTCAGAATGCTTCTGTCTAGTTTTTAGGTGAAGAGATTTCATTTCCCAGCATAGGCCTCAAAGCGCTCCAAATATCCACTTGCAGAATCTACGAAAAGAGTGTTTCAAAGCTGCTCTTTCAAAAGCAAGGTTCAAGTCTGTGTGTTGAATGCACTCATCACAAAGAAGTTTCTGAGAACGCTTCTGTCTAGTTCTTACGTGAAGATATTTCCTTTTCCAGCTTAGACCTCAAAGCGCTCCAAATAAACACTTGCAAATTCTACAAAAGGAGTGTTTCAAAAGAGTTCTATCAAAAGGAACGTTCAAGTCTGTGAGTTGAATGCACTTATCATACCGAAGTTTCCTGGAATGCTTCTGTCTAGTTTTTATGTGAAGACATTTCCTTTTCCAGCAGAGGCCTCAAAGCACTCCAAATATCCACTTGCAGATTCTACAAAAAGAGTGTTTCAAAACTGCTCTATCAAAAGCAAGCTTCAACACTGTGAGTAGAATGCACTCATCACAAAGAAGTTTCTGAGAATGCTTCTGTCTAGTTTTTATGTGAAGATATTTCCTTTTCCAACATAGGCCTCAAAGCGCTCCAAATAAACACTTGCAGATTCTACAAAAGGAGTGTTTCGAAACTGCTCTTTCAAGAGGAACGTTCAAGTCTGTGAGTTGAATGCACTCATCACACAGAAGTTTCTGAGAATGCTTCTGTCTAGTTTTTATGTGAAGATGTTTCCTTTTCCAGCATAGGCCTCAAAACGCTCCAAATATCCTCTTGCAGATTCTACAAAAAGAGTGTTTCAAAACTGTTCTATCAAAAGGAAGGTTCAACTCTGTGAGTTGAATGAATGCATCATGAAGAACTTTCTGAGAATGCTTCTCTGTAGTTTTTAGGTGAAGATATTCCAAAACCCAGCACAGGCCTCAAAGTGCTCCAAATAACCACTTGCAGATTTTACCAAAAGAGTGTTTCAAAACTGCTCTTTCTATAGGTAAGTTCAAGTCTGTGAGTTGAATGCACTCAACACAAAGAAGTTTCTGAGAATGCTTCTGTTCAGTTTTTATGTGAAGATATTTCCTTTTCCAGCATAGGCCTCAAACGGCTCCAAATATCCACTTGCAGATTCTACAAAAAGAGTGTTTCCAAACTTCTCTATCAATTGGTAGGTTCAACTCTGTGAGTTGAATGAAGTCATCACAAAGAAGTTTCTGAGAATCCTTCTCTCTAGTTTTTATGTGAAGATACTTCCTTTTCCAACATAGGCCTCAAAGCGCTCCAAATAAACACATGCAGATTCTACAAAAGGAGTGTTTCAAAACTGTTCTATCAAAGGGAACGTTCAAGTCTGTGAGTTGAATGTACTGATCACACAGATGTTTCTCAGAATGTTTCTGTCTAGTTTTTAGGTGAAGAGATTTCATTTCCCAGCATAGGCCTCAAAGCGCTCCAAATATCCACTTGCAGATTCTACAAGAAGAGCGTTTCCAAACTGCACTTTCAAAAGGAAGCTTCAAGTCTGTGAGTTGAATGCACTCATCACAAAGAAGTTTCTGAGAATGCTTCCGTCTAGTTTCTATATGAAGATATTTCCTTTTCCAACATAGGCCCCAAAGTGCTCCAAATAAACCCTTGCAGATTCTACAAAAGGAGTGTTTCAAAACTGCTCTTTCTATAGGTAAGTTCAAGTCTGTGAGTTGAATGCACTCAACACAAAGAAGTTTCTGAGAATGCTTCTGTTCAGTTTTTATGTGAAGATATTTCCTTTTCCAGCATAGGCCTCAAACGGCTCCAAATATCCACTTGCAGATTCTACAAAAAGAGTGTTTCCAAACTTCTCTATCAATTGGTAGGTTCAACTCTGTGAGTTGAATGAACTCATCACAAAGAAGTTTCTGAGAATCCTTCTCTCTAGTTTTTATGTGAAGATATTTCCTTTTCCAACGTAGGCCTCAAAGCGCTCCAAATAAACACATGCAGATTCTACAAAAGGAGTGTTTCAAAACTGTTCTATCAAAGAGAACGTTCAAGTCTGTGAGTTGAATGTACTCATCACACAGATGTTTCTCAGAATGCTTCTGTCTAGTTTTTAGGTGAAGAGATTTCATTTCCCAGCATAGGCCTCAAAGCGCTCCAAATATCCACTTGCAGAATCTACGAAAAGAGTGTTTCAAAGCTGCTCTTTCAAAAGCAAGGTTCAAGTCTGTGTGTTGAATGCACTCATCACAAAGAAGTTTCTGAGAACGCTTCTGTCTAGTTCTTACGTGAAGATATTTCCTTTTCCAGCTTAGACCTCAAAGCGCTCCAAATAAACACTTGCAAATTCTACAAAAGGAGTGTTTCAAAAGAGTTCTATCAAAAGGAACGTTCAAGTCTGTGAGTTGAATGCACTTATCATACCGAAGTTTCCTGGAATGCTTCTGTCTAGTTTTTATGTGAAGACATTTCCTTTTCCAGCAGAGGCCTCAAAGCACTCCAAATATCCACTTGCAGATTCTACAAAAAGAGTGTTTCAAAACTGCTCTATCAAAAGCAAGCTTCAACACTGTGAGTAGAATGCACTCATCACAAAGAAGTTTCTGAGAATGCTTCTGTCTAGTTTTTATGTGAAGATATTTCCTTTTCCAACATAGGCCTCAAAGCGCTCCAAATAAACACTTGCAGATTCTACAAAAGGAGTGTTTCGAAACTGCTCTTTCAAGAGGAACGTTCAAGTCTGTGAGTTGAATGCACTCATCACACAGAAGTTTCTGAGAATGCTTCTGTCTAGTTTTTATGTGAAGATGTTTCCTTTTCCAGCATAGGCCTCAAAACGCTCCAAATATCCTCTTGCAGATTCTACAAAAAGAGTGTTTCAAAACTGTTCTATCAAAAGGAAGGTTCAACTCTGTGAGTTGAATGAATGCATCATGAAGAACTTTCTGAGAATGCTTCTCTGTAGTTTTTAGGTGAAGATATTCCAAAACCCAGCACAGGCCTCGAAGTGCTCCAAATAACCACTTGCAGATTTTACCAAAAGAGTGTTTCAAAACTGCTCTTTCTATAGGTAAGTTCAAGTCTGTGAGTTGAATGCACTCAACACAAAGAAGTTTCTGAGAATGCTTCTGTTCAGTTTTTATGTGAAGATATTTCCTTTTCCAGCATAGGCCTCAAACGGCTCCAAATATCCACTTGCAGATTCTACAAAAAGAGTGTTTCCAAACTTCTCTATCAATTGGTAGGTTCAACTCTGTGAGTTGAATGAAGTCATCACAAAGAAGTTTCTGAGAATCCTTCTCTCTAGTTTTTATGTGAAGATACTTCCTTTTCCAACATAGGCCTCAAAGCGCTCCAAATAAACACATGCAGATTCTACAAAAGGAGTGTTTCAAAACTGTTTTATCAAAGGGAACGTTCAAGTCAGTGAGTTGAATGTACTGATCACACAGATGTTTCTCAGAATGTTTCTGTCTAGTTTTTAGGTGAAGAGATTTCATTTCCCAGCATAGGCCTCAAAGCGCTCCAAATATCCACTTGCAGATTCTACAAGAAGAGTGTTTCCAAACTGCTCTTTGAAAAGGAAGCTTCAAGTCTGTGAGTTGAATGCACTCATCACAAAGAAGTTTCTGAGAATGCTTCCGTCTAGTTTCTATATGAAGATATTTCCTTTTCCAACATAGGCCCCAAAGTGCTCCAAATAAACCCTTGCAGATTCTACAAAAGGAGTGTTTCAAAACTGCTCTTTCTATAGGTAAGTTCAAGTCTGTGAGTTGAATGCACTCAACACAAAGAAGTTTCTGAGAATGCTTCTGTTCAGTTTTTATGTGAAGATATTTCCTTTTCCAGCATAGGCCTCAAACGGCTCCAAATATCCACTTGCAGATTCTACAAAAAGAGTGTTTCCGAACTTCTCTATCAATTGGTAGGTTCAACTCTGTGAGTTGAATGAAGTCATCACAAAGAAGTTTCTGAGAATCCTTCTCTCTAGTTTTTATGTGAAGATATTTCCTTTTCCAACGTAGGCCTCAAAGCGCTCCAAATAAACACATGCAGATTCTACAAAAGGAGTGTTTCAAAACTGTTCTATCAAAGGGAACGTTCAAGTCTGTGAGTTGAATGTACTCATCACACAGATGTTTCTCAGAATGCTTCTGTCTAGTTTTTAGTTGAAGAGATTTCATTTCCCAGCATAGGCCTCAAAGCGCTCCAAATATCCACTTGCAGAATCTACGAAAAGAGTGTTTCAAAGCTGCTCTTTCAAAAGCAAGGTTCAAGTCTGTGTGTTGAATGCACTCATCCGAAAGAAGTTTCTGAGAACGCTTCTGTCTAGTTCTTACGTGAAGATATTTCCTTTTCCAGCTTAGACCTCAAAGCGCTCCAAATAAACACTTGCAAATTCTACAAAAGGAGTGTTTCAAAAGAGTTCTATCAAAAGGAACGTTCAAGTCTGTGAGTTGAATGCACTTATCATACCGAAGTTTCCTGGAATGCTTCTGTCTAGTTTTTATGTGAAGACATTTCCTTTTCAGCAGAGGCCTCAAAGCACTCCAAATATCCACTTGCAGATTCTACAAAAAGAGAGTTTCAAAACTGCTCTATCAAAAGCAAGCTTCAACACTGTGAGTAGAATGCACTCATCACAAAGAAGTTTCTGAGAATGCTTCTGTCTAATTTTTATGTGAAGATATTTCCTTTTCCAACATAGGCCTCAAAGCGCTCCAAATAAACACTTGCAGATTCTACAAAAGGAGTGTTTCGAAACTGCTCTTTCAAGAGGAACGTTCAAGTCTGTGAGTTGAATGCACTCATCACACAGAAGTTTCTGAGAATGCTTCTGTCTAGTTTTTATGTGAAGATGTTTCCTTTTCCAGCATAGGCCTCAAAACGCTCCAAATATCCTCTTGCAGATTCTACAAAAAGAGTGTTTCAAAACTGTTCTATCAAAAGGAAGGTTCAACTCTGTGAGTTGAATGAATGCATCATGAAGAACTTTCTGAGAATGCTTCTCTGTAGTTTTTAGGTGAAGATATTCCAAAACCCAGCACAGGCCTCGAAGTGCTCCAAATAACCACTTGCAGATTTTACCAAAAGAGTGTTTCAAAACTGCTCTTTCTATAGGTAAGTTCAAGTCTGTGAGTTGAATGCACTCAACACAAAGAAGTTTCTGAGAATGCTTCTGTTCAGTTTTTATGTGAAGATATTTCCTTTTCCAGCATAGGCCTCAAACGGCTCCAAATATCCACTTGCAGATTCTACAAAAAGAGTGTTTCCAAACTTCTCTATCAATTGGTAGGTTCAACTCTGTGAGTTGAATGAAGTCATCACAAAGAAGTTTCTGAGAATCCTTCTCTCTAGTTTTTATGTGAAGATATTTCCTTTTCCAGCATAGGCCTCAAAGCGCTCCAAATAAACACATGCAGATTCTACAAAAGGAGTGTTTCAAAACTGTTCTATCAAAGGGAACGTTCAAGTCAGTGAGTTGAATGTACTGATCACACTGATGTTTCTCAGAATGTTTCTGTCTAGTTTTTAGGTGAAGAGATTTCATTTCCCAGCATAGGCCTCAAAGCGCTCCAAATATCCACTTGCAGATTCTACAAGAAGAGTGTTTCCAAACTGCTCTTTCAAAAGGAAGCTTCAAGTCTGTGAGTTGAATGCACTCATCACAAAGAAGTTTCTGAGAATGCTTCCGTCTAGTTTCTATATGAAGATATTTCCTTTTCCAACATAGGCCCCAAAGTGCTCCAAATAAACCCTTGCAGATTCTACAAAAGGAGTGTTTCAAAACTGCTCTTTCTATAGGTAAGTTCAAGTCTGTGAGTTGAATGCACTCAACACAAAGAAGTTTCTGAGAATGCTTCTGTTCAGTTTTTATGTGAAGATATTTCCTTTTCCAGCATAGGCCTCAAACGGCTCCAAATATCCACTTGCAGATTCTACAAAAAGAGTGTTTCCAAACTTCTCTATCAATTGGTAGGTTCAACTCTGTGAGTTGAATGAACTCATCACAAAGAAGTTTCTGAGAATCCTTCTCTCTAGTTTTTATGTGAAGATATTTCCTTTTCCAACGTAGGCCTCAAAGCGCTCCAAATAAACACATGCAGATTCTACAAAAGGAGTGTTTCAAAACTGTTCTATCAAAGGGAACGTTCAAGTCTGTGAGTTGAATGTACTCATCACACAGATGTTTCTCAGAATGCTTCTGTCTAGTTTTTAGTTGAAGAGATTTCATTTCCCAGCATAGGCCTCAAAGCGCTCCAAATATCCACTTGCAGAATCTACGAAAAGAGTGTTTCAAAGCTGCTCTTTCAAAAGCAAGGTTCAAGTCTGTGTGTTGAATGCACTCATCCGAAAGAAGTTTCTGAGAACGCTTCTGTCTAGTTCTTACGTGAAGATATTTCCTTTTACAGGTAAGGCCTCAAAGCGCTCCAAATAAACACTTGCAAATTCTACAAAAGGAGTGTTTCAAAAGAGTTCTATCAAAAGGAACGTTCAAGTCTGTGAGTTGAATGCACTTATCATACCGAAGTTTCCTGGAATGCTTCTGTCTAGTTTTTATGTGAAGACATTTCCTTTTCCAGCAGAGGCCTCAAAGCACTCCAAATATCCACTTGCAGATTCTACAAAAAGAGTGTTTCAAAACTGCTCTATCAAAAGCAAGCTTCAACACTGTGAGTAGAATGCACTCATCACAAAGAAGTTTCTGAGAATGCTTCTGTCTAGTTTTTATGTGAAGATATTTCCTTTTCCAACATAGGCCTCAAAGCGCTCCAAATAAACACTTGCAGATTCTACAAAAGGAGTGTTTCGAAACTGCTCTTTCAAGAGGAACGTTCAAGTCTGTGAGTTGAATGCACTCATCACACAGAAGTTTCTGAGAATGCTTCTGTCTAGTTTTTATGTGAAGATGTTTCCTTTTCCAGCATAGGCCTCAAAACGCTCCAAATATCCTCTTGCAGATTCTACAAAAAGAGTGTTTCAAAACTGTTCTATCAAAAGGAAGGTTCAACTCTGTGAGTTGAATGAATGCATCATGAAGAACTTTCTGAGAATGCTTCTCTGTAGTTTTTAGGTGAAGATATTCCAAAACCCAGCACAGGCCTCAAAGTGCTCCAAATAACCACTTGCAGATTTTACCAAAAGAGTGTTTCAAAACTGCTCTTTCTATAGGTAAGTTCAAGTCTGTGAGTTGAATGCACTCAACACAAAGAAGTTTCTGAGAATGCTTCTGTTCAGTTTTTATGTGAAGATATTTCCTTTTCCAGCATAGGCCTCAAACGGCTCCAAATATCCACTTGCAGATTCTACAAAAAGAGTGTTTCCAAACTTCTCTATCAATTGGTAGGTTCAACTCTGTGAGTTGAATGAAGTCATCACAAAGAAGTTTCTGAGAATCCTTCTCTCTAGTTTTTATGTGAAGATACTTCCTTTTCCAACATAGGCCTCAAAGCGCTCCAAATAAACACATGCAGATTCTACAAAAGGAGTGTTTCAAAACTGTTCTATCAAAGGGAACGTTCAAGTCTGTGAGTTGAATGTACTGATCACACAGATGTTTCTCAGAATGTTTCTGTCTAGTTTTTAGGTGAAGAGATTTCATTTCCCAGCATAGGCCTCAAAGCGCTCCAAATATCCACTTGCAGATTCTACAAGAAGAGTGTTTCCAAACTGCACTTTCAAAAGGAAGCTTCAAGTCTGTGAGTTGAATGCACTCATCACAAAGAAGTTTCTGAGAATGCTTCCGTCTAGTTTCTATATGAAGATATTTCCTTTTCCAACATAGGCCCCAAAGTGCTCCAAATAAACCCTTGCAGATTCTACAAAAGGAGTGTTTCAAAACTGCTCTTTCTATAGGTAAGTTCAAGTCTGTGAGTTGAATGCACTCAACACAAAGAAGTTTCTGAGAATGCTTCTGTTCAGTTTTTATGTGAAGATATTTCCTTTTCCAGCATAGGCCTCAAACGGCTCCAAATATCCACTTGCAGATTCTACAAAAAGAGTGTTTCCAAACTTCTCTATCAATTGGTAGGTTCAACTCTGTGAGTTGAATGAACTCATCACAAAGAAGTTTCTGAGAATCCTTCTCTCTAGTTTTTATGTGAAGATATTTCCTTTTCCAACGTAGGCCTCAAAGCGCTCCAAATAAACACATGCAGATTCTACAAAAGGAGTGTTTCAAAACTGTTCTATCAAAGAGAACGTTCAAGTCAGTGAGTTGAATGTACTCATCACACAGATGTTTCTCAGAATGCTTCTGTCTAGTTTTTAGGTGAAGAGATTTCATTTCCCAGCATAGGCCTCAAAGCGCTCCAAATATCCACTTGCAGAATCTACGAAAAGAGTGTTTCAAAGCTGCTCTTTCAAAAGCAAGGTTCAAGTCTGTGTGTTGAATGCACTCATCACAAAGAAGTTTCTGAGAACGCTTCTGTCTAGTTCTTACGTGAAGATATTTCCTTTTCCAGCTTAGACCTCAAAGCGCTCCAAATAAACACTTGCAAATTCTACAAAAGGAGTGTTTCAAAAGAGTTCTATCAAAAGGAACGTTCAAGTCTGTGAGTTGAATGCACTTATCATACCGAAGTTTCCTGGAATGCTTCTGTCTAGTTTTTATGTGAAGACATTTCCTTTTCCAGCAGAGGCCTCAAAGCACTCCAAATATCCACTTGCAGATTCTACAAAAAGAGTGTTTCAAAACTGCTCTATCAAAAGCAAGCTTCAACACTGTGAGTAGAATGCACTCATCACAAAGAAGTTTCTGAGAATGCTTCTGTCTAGTTTTTATGTGAAGATATTTCCTTTTCCAACATAGGCCTCAAAGCGCTCCAAATAAACACTTGCAGATTCTACAAAAGGAGTGTTTCGAAACTGCTCTTTCAAGAGGAACGTTCAAGTCTGTGAGTTGAATGCACTCATCACACAGAAGTTTCTGAGAATGCTTCTGTCTAGTTTTTATGTGAAGATGTTTCCTTTTCCAGCATAGGCCTCAAAACGCTCCAAATATCCTCTTGCAGATTCTACAAAAAGAGTGTTTCAAAACTGTTCTATCAAAAGGAAGGTTCAACTCTGTGAGTTGAATGAATGCATCATGAAGAACTTTCTGAGAATGCTTCTCTGTAGTTTTTAGGTGAAGATATTCCAAAACCCAGCACAGGCCTCAAAGTGCTCCAAATAACCACTTGCAGATTTTACCAAAAGAGTGTTTCAAAACTGCTCTTTCTATAGGTAAGTTCAAGTCTGTGAGTTGAATGCACTCAACACAAAGAAGTTTCTGAGAATGCTTCTGTTCAGTTTTTATGTGAAGATATTTCCTTTTCCAGCATAGGCCTCAAACGGCTCCAAATATCCACTTGCAGATTCTACAAAAAGAGTGTTTCCAAACTTCTCTATCAATTGGTAGGTTCAACTCTGTGAGTTGAATGAAGTCATCACAAAGAAGTTTCTGAGAATCCTTCTCTCTAGTTTTTATGTGAAGATACTTCCTTTTCCAACATAGGCCTCAAAGCGCTCCAAATAAACACATGCAGATTCTACAAAAGGAGTGTTTCAAAACTGTTCTATCAAAGGGAACGTTCAAGTCTGTGAGTTGAATGTACTGATCACACAGATGTTTCTCAGAATGTTTCTGTCTAGTTTTTAGGTGAAGAGATTTCATTTCCCAGCATAGGCCTCAAAGCGCTCCAAATATCCACTTGCAGATTCTACAAGAAGAGCGTTTCCAAACTGCACTTTCAAAAGGAAGCTTCAAGTCTGTGAGTTGAATGCACTCATCACAAAGAAGTTTCTGAGAATGCTTCCGTCTAGTTTCTATATGAAGATATTTCCTTTTCCAACATAGGCCCCAAAGTGCTCCAAATAAACCCTTGCAGATTCTACAAAAGGAGTGTTTCAAAACTGCTCTTTCTATAGGTAAGTTCAAGTCTGTGAGTTGAATGCACTCAACACAAAGAAGTTTCTGAGAATGCTTCTGTTCAGTTTTTATGTGAAGATATTTCCTTTTCCAGCATAGGCCTCAAACGGCTCCAAATATCCACTTGCAGATTCTACAAAAAGAGTGTTTCCAAACTTCTCTATCAATTGGTAGGTTCAACTCTGTGAGTTGAATGAACTCATCACAAAGAAGTTTCTGAGAATCCTTCTCTCTAGTTTTTATGTGAAGATATTTCCTTTTCCAACGTAGGCCTCAAAGCGCTCCAAATAAACACATACAGATTCTACAAAAGGAGTGTTTCAAAACTGTTCTATCAAAGAGAACGTTCAAGTCTGTGAGTTGAATGTACTCATCACACAGATGTTTCTCAGAATGCTTCTGTCTAGTTTTTAGGTGAAGAGATTTCATTTCCCAGCATAGGCCTCAAAGCGCTCCAAATATCCACTTGCAGAATCTACGAAAAGAGTGTTTCAAAGCTGCTCTTTCAAAAGCAAGGTTCAAGTCTGTGTGTTGAATGCACTCATCACAAAGAAGTTTCTGAGAACGCTTCTGTCTAGTTCTTACGTGAAGATATTTCCTTTTCCAGCTTAGACCTCAAAGCGCTCCAAATAAACACTTGCAAATTCTACAAAAGGAGTGTTTCAAAAGAGTTCTATCAAAAGGAACGTTCAAGTCTGTGAGTTGAATGCACTTATCATACCGAAGTTTCCTGGAATGCTTCTGTCTAGTTTTTATGTGAAGACATTTCCTTTTCCAGCAGAGGCCTCAAAGCACTCCAAATATCCACTTGCAGATTCTACAAAAAGAGTGTTTCAAAACTGCTCTATCAAAAGCAAGCTTCAACACTGTGAGTAGAATGCACTCATCACAAAGAAGTTTCTGAGAATGCTTCTGTCTAGTTTTTATGTGAAGATATTTCCTTTTCCAACATAGGCCTCAAAGCGCTCCAAATAAACACTTGCAGATTCTACAAAAGGAGTGTTTCGAAACTGCTCTTTCAAGAGGAACGTTCAAGTCTGTGAGTTGAATGCACTCATCACACAGAAGTTTCTGAGAATGCTTCTGTCTAGTTTTTATGTGAAGATGTTTCCTTTTCCAGCATAGGCCTCAAAACGCTCCAAATATCCTCTTGCAGATTCTACAAAAAGAGTGTTTCAAAACTGTTCTATCAAAAGGAAGGTTCAACTCTGTGAGTTGAATGAATGCATCATGAAGAACTTTCTGAGAATGCTTCTCTGTAGTTTTTAGGTGAAGATATTCCAAAACCCAGCACAGGCCTCGAAGTGCTCCAAATAACCACTTGCAGATTTTACCAAAAGAGTGTTTCAAAACTGCTCTTTCTATAGGTAAGTTCAAGTCTGTGAGTTGAATGCACTCAACACAAAGAAGTTTCTGAGAATGCTTCTGTTCAGTTTTTATGTGAAGATATTTCCTTTTCCAGCATAGGCCTCAAACGGCTCCAAATATCCACTTGCAGATTCTACAAAAAGAGTGTTTCCAAACTTCTCTATCAATTGGTAGGTTCAACTCTGTGAGTTGAATGAAGTCATCACAAAGAAGTTTCTGAGAATCCTTCTCTCTAGTTTTTATGTGAAGATACTTCCTTTTCCAACATAGGCCTCAAAGCGCTCCAAATAAACACATGCAGATTCTACAAAAGGAGTGTTTCAAAACTGTTTTATCAAAGGGAACGTTCAAGTCAGTGAGTTGAATGTACTGATCACACAGATGTTTCTCAGAATGTTTCTGTCTAGTTTTTAGGTGAAGAGATTTCATTTCCCAGCATAGGCCTCAAAGCGCTCCAAATATCCACTTGCAGATTCTACAAGAAGAGTGTTTCCAAACTGCTCTTTCAAAAGGAAGCTTCAAGTCTGTGAGTTGAATGCACTCATCACAAAGAAGTTTCTGAGAATGCTTCCGTCTAGTTTCTATATGAAGATATTTCCTTTTCCAACATAGGCCCCAAAGTGCTCCAAATAAACCCTTGCAGATTCTACAAAAGGAGTGTTTCAAAACTGCTCTTTCTATAGGTAAGTTCAAGTCTGTGAGTTGAATGCACTCAACACAAAGAAGTTTCTGAGAATGCTTCTGTTCAGTTTTTATGTGAAGATATTTCCTTTTCCAGCATAGGCCTCAAACGGCTCCAAATATCCACTTGCAGATTCTACAAAAAGAGTGTTTCCGAACTTCTCTATCAATTGGTAGGTTCAACTCTGTGAGTTGAATGAAGTCATCACAAAGAAGTTTCTGAGAATCCTTCTCTCTAGTTTTTATGTGAAGATATTTCCTTTTCCAACGTAGGCCTCAAAGCGCTCCAAATAAACACATGCAGATTCTACAAAAGGAGTGTTTCAAAACTGTTCTATCAAAGGGAACGTTCAAGTCTGTGAGTTGAATGTACTCATCACACAGATGTTTCTCAGAATGCTTCTGTCTAGTTTTTAGGTGAAGAGATTTCATTTCCCAGCATAGGCCTCAAAGCGCTCCAAATATCCACTTGCAGATTCTATAAGAAGAGAGTTTCCAAACTGCTCTTTCAAAAGGAGCTTCAAGTCTGTGAGTTGAATGCACTCATCACAAAGAAGTTTCTGAGAATGCTTCCGTCTAGTTTTTATATGAAGATATTTCCTTTTCCAACATAGGCCCCAAAGTGCTCCAAATAAACCCTTGCAGATTCTACAAAAGGAGTGTTTCAAAACTGCTCTTTCTATAGGTAAGTTCAAGTCTGTGAGTTGAATGCACTCAACACAAAGAAGTTTCTGAGAATGCTTCTGTTCAGTTTTTATGTGAAGATATTTCCTTTTCCAGCATAGGCCTCAAACGGCTCCAAATATCCACTTGCAGATTCTACAAAAAGAGTGTTTCCAAACTTCTCTATCAATTGGTAGGTTCAACTCTGTGAGTTGAATGAACTCATCACAAAGAAGTTTCTGAGAATCCTTCTCTCTAGTTTTTATGTGAAGATATTTCCTTTTCCAACGTAGGCCTCAAAGCGCTCCAAATAAACACATGCAGATTCTACAAAAGGAGTGTTTCAAAACTGTTCTATCAAAGGGAACGTTCAAGTCTGTGAGTTGAATGTACTCATCACACAGATGTTTCTCAGAATGCTTCTGTCTAGTTTTTAGTTGAAGAGATTTCATTTCCCAGCATAGGCCTCAAAGCGCTCCAAATATCCACTTGCAGAATCTACGAAAAGAGTGTTTCAAAGCTGCTCTTTCAAAAGCAAGGTTCAAGTCTGTGTGTTGAATGCACTCATCCGAAAGAAGTTTCTGAGAACGCTTCTGTCTAGTTCTTACGTGAAGATATTTCCTTTTCCAGCTTAGACCTCAAAGCGCTCCAAATAAACACTTGCAAATTCTACAAAAGGAGTGTTTCAAAAGAGTTCTATCAAAAGGAACGTTCAAGTCTGTGAGTTGAATGCACTTATCATACCGAAGTTTCCTGGAATGCTTCTGTCTAGTTTTTATGTGAAGACATTTCCTTTTCCAGCAGAGGCCTCAAAGCACTCCAAATATCCACTTGCAGATTCTACAAAAAGAGTGTTTCAAAACTGCTCTATCAAAAGCAAGCTTCAACACTGTGAGTAGAATGCACTCATCACAAAGAAGTTTCTGAGAATGCTTCTGTCTAGTTTTTATGTGAAGATATTTCCTTTTCCAACATAGGCCTCAAAGCGCTCCAAATAAACACTTGCAGATTCTACAAAAGGAGTGTTTCGAAACTGCTCTTTCAAGAGGAACGTTCAAGTCTGTGAGTTGAATGCACTCATCACACAGAAGTTTCTGAGAATGCTTCTGTCTAGTTTTTATGTGAAGATGTTTCCTTTTCCAGAATAGGCCTCCAAACGCTCCAAATATCCTCTTGCAGATTCTACAAAAAAGAGTGTTTCAAAACTGTTCTATCAAAAGGAAGGTTCAACTCTGTGAGTTGAATGAATGCATCATGAAGAACTTTCTGAGAATGCTTCTCTGTAGTTTTTAGGTGAAGATATTCCAAAACCCAGCACAGGCCTCGAAGTGCTCCAAATAACCACTTGCAGATTTTACCAAAAGAGTGTTTCAAAACTGCTCTTTCTATAGGTAAGTTCAAGTCTGTGAGTTGAATGCACTCAACACAAAGAAGTTTCTGAGAATGCTTCTGTTCAGTTTTTATGTGAAGATATTTCCTTTTCCAGCATAGGCCTCAAACGGCTCCAAATATCCACTTGCAGATTCTACAAAAAGAGTGTTTCCAAACTTCTCTATCAATTGGTAGGTTCAACTCTGTGAGTTGAATGAAGTCATCACAAAGAAGTTTCTGAGAATCCTTCTCTCTAGTTTTTATGTGAAGATATTTCCTTTTCCAACATAGGCCTCAAGGTGCTCCGAATAAACACTTGCAGATTCTACAAACTTAATGTTTCAAAACTGTTCTATCAAAAGGAACGTTGAAGTCTGTGAGTTGAATGCACTCATCACAAAGAAGTTTCTCAGAATGCTTCCGTCTAGTTTTTAGGTGAAGAGATTTCATTTCCCAGCATAGGCCTCAAAGCGCTCCAAATATCCACTTGCAGATTCTACAAGAAGAGTGTTTCCAAACTGCTCTTTCAAAAGGAAGCTTCAAGTCTGTGAGTTGAATGCACTCATCACAAAGAAGTTTCTGAGAATGCTTCCGTCTAGTTTCTATATGAAGATATTTCCTTTTCCAACATAGGCCCCAAAGTGCTCCAAATAAACCCTTGCAGATTCTACAAAAGGAGTGTTTCAAAACTGCTCTTTCTATAGGTAAGTTCAAGTCTGTGAGATGAATGCACTCAACACAAAGAAGTTTCTGAGAATGCTTCTGTTCAGTTTTTATGTGAAGATATTTCCTTTTCCAGCATAGGCCTCAAACGGCTCCAAATATCCACTTGCAGATTCTACAAAAAGAGTGTTTCCGAACTTCTCTATCAATTGGTAGGTTCAACTCTGTGAGTTGAATGAAGTCATCACAAAGAAGTTTCTGAGAATCTTTCTCTCTAGTTTTTACGTGAAGATATTTCCTTTTCCAGCGTAGGCCTCAAAGCGCTCCAAACAAACACATGCAGATTCTACAAAAGGAGTGTTTCAAAACTGTTCTATCAAACGGAACGTTCAAGTCTGTGAGTTGAATGTACTCATCACACAGATGTTTCTCAGAATGCTTCTGTCTAGTTTTTAGGTGAAGAGATTTCATTTCCCAGCATAGGCCTCAAAGCGCTCCAAATATCCACTTGCAGATTCTATAAGAAGAGAGTTTCCAAACTGCTCTTTCAAAAGGAAGCTTCAAGTCTGTGAGTTGAATGCACTCATCACAAAGAAGTTTCTGAGAATGCTTCCGTCTAGTTTCTATATGAAGATATTTCCTTTTCCAACATAGGCCCCAAAGTGCTCCAAATAAACCCTTGCAGATTCTACAAAAGGAGTGTTTCAAAACTGCTCTTTCTATAGGTAAGTTCAAGTCTGTGAGTTGAATGCACTCAACACAAAGAAGTTTCTGAGAATGCTTCTGTTCAGTTTTTATGTGAAGATATTTCCTTTTCCAGCATAGGCCTCAAACGGCTCCAAATATCCACTTGCAGATTCTACAAAAAGAGTGTTTCCAAACTTCTCTATCAATTGGTAGGTTCAACTCTGTGAGTTGAATGAACTCATCACAAAGAAGTTTCTGAGAATCCTTCTCTCTAGTTTTTATGTGAAGATATTTCCTTTTCCAACGTAGGCCTCAAAGCGCTCCAAATAAACACATGCAGATTCTACAAAAGGAGTGTTTCAAAACTGTTCTATCAAAGGGAACGTTCAAGTCTGTGAGTTGAATGTACTCATCACACAGATGTTTCTCAGAATGCTTCTGTCTAGTTTTTAGTTGAAGAGATTTCATTTCCCAGCATAGGCCTCAAAGCGCTCCAAATATCCACTTGCAGAATCTATGAAAAGAGTGTTTCAAAGCTGCTCTTTCAAAAGCAAGGTTCAAGTCTGTGTGTTGAATGCACTCATCCGAAAGAAGTTTCTGAGAACGCTTCTGTCTAGTTCTTACGTGAAGATATTTCCTTTTCCAGCTTAGACCTCAAAGCGCTCCAAATAAACACTTGCAAATTCTACAAAAGGAGTGTTTCAAAAGAGTTCTATCAAAAGGAACGTTCAAGTCTGTGAGTTGAATGCACTTATCATACCGAAGTTTCCTGGAATGCTTCTGTCTAGTTTTTATGTGAAGACATTTCCTTTTCCAGCAGAGGCCTCAAAGCACTCCAAATATCCACTTGCAGATTCTACAAAAAGAGTGTTTCAAAACTGCTCTATCAAAAGCAAGCTTCAACACTGTGAGTAGAATGCACTCATCACAAAGAAGTTTCTGAGAATGCTTCTGTCTAGTTTTTATGTGAAGATATTTCCTTTTCCAACATAGGCCTCAAAGCGCTCCAAATAAACACTTGCAGATTCTACAAAAGGAGTGTTTCGAAACTGCTCTTTCAAGAGGAACGTTCAAGTCTGTGAGTTGAATGCACTCATCACACAGAAGTTTCTGAGAATGCTTCTGTCTAGTTTTTATGTGAAGATGTTTCCTTTTCCAGCATAGGCCTCAAAACGCTCCAAATATCCTCTTGCAGATTCTACAAAAAGAGTGTTTCAAAACTGTTCTATCAAAAGGAAGGTTCAACTCTGTGAGTTGAATGAATGCATCATGAAGAACTTTCTGAGAATGCTTCTCTGTAGTTTTTAGGTGAAGATATTCCAAAACCCAGCACAGGCCTCGAAGTGCTCCAAATAACCACTTGCAGATTTTACCAAAAGAGTGTTTCAAAACTGCTCTTTCTATAGGTAAGTTCAAGTCTGTGAGTTGAATGCACTCAACACAAAGAAGTTTCTGAGAATGCTTCTGTTCAGTTTTTATGTGAAGATATTTCCTTTTCCAGCATAGGCCTCAAACGGCTCCAAATATCCACTTGCAGATTCTACAAAAAGAGTGTTTCCAAACTTCTCTATCAATTGGTAGGTTCAACTCTGTGAGTTGAATGAAGTCATCACAAAGAAGTTTCTGAGAATCCTTCTCTCTAGTTTTTATGTGAAGATATTTCCTTTTCCAACATAGGCCTCAAGGTGCTCCGAATAAACACTTGCAGATTCTACAAACTTAATGTTTCAAAACTGTTCTATCAAAAGGAACGTTGAAGTCTGTGAGTTGAATGCACTCATCACAAAGAAGTTTCTCAGAATGCTTCCGTCTAGTTTTTAGGTGAAGAGATTTCATTTCCCAGCATAGGCCTCAAAGCGCTCCAAATATCCACTTGCAGATTCTACAAGAAGAGTGTTTCCAAACTGCTCTTTCAAAAGGAAGCTTCAAGTCTGTGAGTTGAATGCACTCATCACAAAGAAGTTTCTGAGAATGCTTCCGTCTAGTTTCTATATGAAGATATTTCCTTTTCCAACATAGGCCCCAAAGTGCTCCAAATAAACCCTTGCAGATTCTACAAAAGGAGTGTTTCAAAACTGCTCTTTCTATAGGTAAGTTCAAGTCTGTGAGTTGAATGCACTCAACACAAAGATGTTTCTGAGAATGCTTCTGTTCAGTTTTTATGTGAAGATATTTCCTTTTCCAGCATAGGCCTCAAACGGCTCCAAATATCCACTTGCAGATTCTACAAAAAGAGTGTTTCCAAACTTCTCTATCAATTGGTAGGTTCAACTCTGTGAGTTGAATGAAGTCATCACAAAGAAGTTTCTGAGAATCCTTCTCTCTAGTTTTTATGTGAAGATATTTCCTTTTCCAACATAGGCCTCAAGGTGCTCCGAATAAACACTTGCAAATTCTACAAAAGGAGTGTTTCAAAAGAGTTCTATCAAAAGGAACGTTCAAGTCTGTGAGTTGAATGCACTTATCATACCGAAGTTTCCTGGAATGCTTCTGTCTAGTTTTTATGTGAAGACATTTCCTTTTCCAGCAGAGGCCTCAAAGCACTCCAAATATCCACTTGCAGATTCTACAAAAAGAGTGTTTCAAAACTGCTCTATCAAAAGCAAGGTTCAACACTGTGAGTAGAATGCACTCATCACAAAGAAGTTTCTGAGAATGATTCTGTCTAGTTTTTATGTGAAGATATTTCCTTTTCCAACATAGGCCTCAAAGCGCTCCAAGTAAACACTTGCAGATTCTACAAAAGGAGTGTTTCGAAACTGCTCTTTCAAGAGGAACGTTCAAGTCTGTGAGTTGAATGCACTCATCACACAGAAGTTTCTGAGAATGCTTCTGTCTAGTTTTTATGTGAAGATGTTTCCTTTTCCAGCATAGGCCTCAAAACGCTCCAAATATCCTCTTGCAGATTCTACAAAAAGAGTGTTTCAAAACTGTTCTATCAAAAGGAAGGTTCAACTCTGTGAGTTGAATGAATGCATCATGAAGAACTTTCTGAGAATGCTTCTCTGTAGTTTTTAGGTGAAGATATTCCAAAACCCAGCACAGGCCTCGAAGTGCTCCAAATAACCACTTGCAGATTTTACCAAAAGAGTGTTTCAAAACTGCTCTTTCTATAGGTAAGTTCAAGTCTGTGAGTTGAATGCACTCAACACAAAGAAGTTTCTGAGAATGCTTCTGTTCAGTTTTTATGTGAAGATATTTCCTTTTCCAGCATAGGCCTCAAACGGCTCCAAATATCCACTTGCAGATTCTACAAAAAGAGTGTTTCCAAACTTCTCTATCAATTGGTAGGTTCAACTCTGTGAGTTGAATGAAGTCATCACAAAGAAGTTTCTGAGAATCCTTCTCTCTAGTTTTTATGTGAAGATATTTCCTTTTCCAACATAGGCCTCAAGGTGCTCCGAATAAACACTTGCAGATTCTACAAACTTAATGTTTCAAAACTCTTCTATCAAAAGGAACGTTGAAGTCTGTGAGTTGAATGCACTCATCACAAAGAAGTTTCTCAGAATGCTTCCGTCTAGTTTTTAGGTGAAGAGATTTCATTTCCCAGCACAGGCCTCAAAGCGCTCCAAATATCCACTTGCAGATTCTACAAGAAGAGTGTTTCCAAACTGCTCTTTCAAAAGGAAGCTTCAAGTCTGTGAGTTGAATGCACTCATCACAAAGAAGTTTCTGAGAATGCTTCCGTCTAGTTTCTATATGAAGATATTTCCTTTTCCAACATAGGCCCCAAAGTGCTCCAAATAAACCCTTGCAGATTCTACAAAAGGAGTGTTTCAAAGCTGCTCTTTCTATAGGTAAGTTCAAGTCTGTGAGTTGAATGCACTCAACACAAAGAAGTTTCTGAGAATCCTTCTGTTCAGTTTTTATGTGAAGATATTTCCTTTTCCAGCATAGGCCTCAAACGGCTCCAAATATCCACTTGCAGATTCTACAAAAGGAGTGTTTCCAAACTTCTCTATCAATTGGTAGGTTCAACTCTGTGAGTTGAATGAAGTCATCACAAAGAAGTTTCTGAGAATCCTTCTCTCTAGTTTTTATGTGAAGATATTTCCTTTTCCAACGTAGGCCTCAAAGCGCTCCAAATAAACACATGCAGATTCTACAAAAGGAGTGTTTCAAAACTGTTCTATCAAAGGGAACGTTCAAGTCTGTGAGTTGAATGTACTCATCACACAGATGTTTCTCAGAATGCTTCTGTCTAGTTTTTAGTTGAAGAGATTTCATTTCCCAGCATAGGCCTCAAAGCACTCCAAATATCCACTTGCAGAATCTATGAAAAGAGTGTTTCAAAGCTGCTCTTTCAAAAGCAAGGTTCAAGTCTGTGTGTTGAATGCACTCATCCGAAAGAAGTTTCTGAGAACGCTTCTGTCTAGTTCTTACGTGAAGATATTTCCTTTTCCAGCTTAGACCTCAAAGCGCTCCAAATAAACACTTGCAAATTCTACAAAAGGAGTGTTTCAAAAGAGTTCTATCAAAAGGAACGTTCAAGTCTGTGAGTTGAATGCACTTATCATACCGAAGTTTCCTGGAATGCTTCTGTCTAGTTTTTATGTGAAGACATTTCCTTTTCCAGCAGAGGCCTCAAAGCACTCCAAATATCCACTTGCAGATTCTACAAAAAGAGTGTTTCAAAACTGCTCTATCAAAAGCAAGCTTCAACACTGTGAGTAGAATGCACTCATCACAAAGAAGTTTCTGAGAATGCTTCTGTCTAGTTTTTATGTGAAGATATTTCCTTTTCCAACATAGGCCTCAAAGCGCTCCAAATAAACACTTGCAGATTCTACAAAAGGAGTGTTTCGAAACTGCTCTTTCAAGAGGAACGTTCAAGTCTGTGAGTTGAATGCACTCATCACACAGAAGTTTCTGAGAATGCTTCTGTCTAGTTTTTATGTGAAGATGTTTCCTTTTCCAGCATAGGCCTCAAAACGCTCCAAATATCCTCTTGCAGATTCTACAAAAAGAGTGTTTCAAAACTGTTCTATCAAAAGGAAGGTTCAACTCTGTGAGTTGAATGAATGCATCATGAAGAACTTTCTGAGAATGCTTCTCTGTAGTTTTTAGGTGAAGATATTCCAAAACCCAGCACAGGCCTCGAAGTGCTCCAAATAACCACTTGCAGATTTTACCAAAAGAGTGTTTCAAAACTTCTCTTTCTATAGGTAAGTTCAAGTCTGTGAGTTGAATGCACTCAACACAAAGAAGTTTCTGAGAATGCTTCTGTTCAGTTTTTATGTGAAGATATTTCCTTTTCCAGCATAGGCCTCAAACGGCTCCAAATATCCACTTGCAGATTCTACAAAAAGAGTGTTTCCAAACTTCTCTATCAATTGGTAGGTTCAACTCTGTGAGTTGAATGAAGTCATCACAAAGAAGTTTCTGAGAATCCTTCTCTCTAGTTTTTATGTGAAGATATTTCCTTTTCCAACATAGGCCTCAAGGTGCTCCGAATAAACACTTGCAGATTCTACAAACTTAATGTTTCAAAACTGTTCTATCAAAAGGAACGTTGAAGTCTGTGAGTTGAATGCACTCATCACAAAGAAGTTTCTCAGAATGCTTCCGTCTAGTTTTTAGGTGAAGAGATTTCATTTCCCAGCATAGGCCTCAAAGCGCTCCAAATATCCACTTGCAGATTCTACAAGAAGAGTGTTTCCAAACTGCTCTTTCAAAAGGAAGCTTCAAGTCTGTGAGTTGAATGCACTCATCACAAAGAAGTTTCTGAGAATGCTTCCGTCTAGTTTCTATATGAAGATATTTCCTTTTCCAACATAGGCCCCAAAGTGCTCCAAATAAACCCTTGCAGATTCTACAAAAGGAGTGTTTCAAAACTGCTCTTTCTATAGGTAAGTTCAAGTCTGTGAGTTGAATGCACTCAACACAAAGAAGTTTCTGAGAATGCTTCTGTTCAGTTTTTATGTGAAGATATTTCCTTTTCCAGCATAGGCCTCAAACGGCTCCAAATATCCACTTGCAGATTCTACAAAAAGAGTGTTTCCAAACTTCTCTATCAATTGGTAGGTTCAACTCTGTGAGTTGAATGAAGTCATCACAAAGAAGTTTCTGAGAATCCTTCTCTCTAGTTTTTATGTGAAGATATTTCCTTTTCCAACATAGGCCTCAAGGTGCTCCGAATAAACACTTGCAAATTCTACAAAAGGAGTGTTTCAAAAGAGTTCTATCAAAAGGAACGTTCAAGTCTGTGAGTTGAATGCACTTATCATACCGAAGTTTCCTGGAATGCTTCTGTCTAGTTTTTATGTGAAGACATTTCCTTTTCCAGCAGAGGCCTCAAAGCACTCCAAATATCCACTTGCAGATTCTACAAAAAGAGTGTTTCAAAACTGCTCTATCAAAAGCAAGGTTCAACACTGTGAGTAGAATGCACTCATCACAAAGAAGTTTCTGAGAATGATTCTGTCTAGTTTTTATGTGAAGATATTTCCTTTTCCAACATAGGCCTCAAAGCGCTCCAAATAAACACTTGCAGATTCTACAAAAGGAGTGTTTCGAAACTGCTCTTTCAAGAGGAACGTTCAAGTCTGTGAGTTGAATGCACTCATCACACAGAAGTTTCTGAGAATGCTTCTGTCTAGTTTTTATGTGAAGATGTTTCCTTTTCCAGCATAGGCCTCAAAACGCTCCAAATATCCTCTTGCAGATTCTACAAAAAGAGTGTTTCAAAACTGTTCTATCAAAAGGAAGGTTCAACTCTGTGAGTTGAATGAATGCATCATGAAGAACTTTCTGAGAATGCTTCTCTGTAGTTTTTAGGTGAAGATATTCCAAAACCCAGCACAGGCCTCGAAGTGCTCCAAATAACCACTTGCAGATTTTACCAAAAGAGTGTTTCAAAACTGCTCTTTCTATAGGTAAGTTCAAGTCTGTGAGTTGAATGCACTCAACACAAAGAAGTTTCTGAGAATGCTTCTGTTCAGTTTTTATGTGAAGATATTTCCTTTTCCAGCATAGGCCTCAAACGGCTCCAAATATCCACTTGCAGATTCTACAAAAAGAGTGTTTCCAAACTTCTCTATCAATTGGTAGGTTCAACTCTGTGAGTTGAATGAAGTCATCACAAAGAAGTTTCTGAGAATCATTCTCTCTAGTTTTTATGTGAAGATACTTCCTTTTCCAACATAGGCCTCAAGGTGCTCCGAATAAACACTTGCAGATTCTACAAACTTAATGTTTCAAAACTCTTCTATCAAAAGGAACGTTGAAGTCTGTGAGTTGAATGCACTCATCACAAAGAAGTTTCTCAGAATGCTTCCGTCTAGTTTTTAGGTGAAGAGATTTCATTTCCCAGCACAGGCCTCAAAGCGCTCCAAATATCCACTTGCAGATTCTACAAGAAGAGTGTTTCCAAACTGCTCTTTCAAAAGGAAGCTTCAAGTCTGTGAGTTGAATGCACTCATCACAAAGAAGTTTCTGAGAATGCTTCCGTCTAGTTTCTATATGAAGATATTTCCTTTTCCAACATAGGCCCCAAAGTGCTCCAAATAAACCCTTGCAGATTCTACAAAAGGAGTGTTTCAAAGCTGCTCTTTCTATAGGTAAGTTCAAGTCTGTGAGTTGAATGCACTCAACACAAAGAAGTTTCTGAGAATCCTTCTGTTCAGTTTTTATGTGAAGATATTTCCTTTTCCAGCATAGGCCTCAAACGGCTCCAAATATCCACTTGCAGATTCTACAAAAGGAGTGTTTCCAAACTTCTCTATCAATTGGTAGGTTCAACTCTGTGAGTTGAATGAAGTCATCACAAAGAAGTTTCTGAGAATCCTTCTCTCTAGTTTTTATGTGAAGATATTTCCTTTTCCAACGTAGGCCTCAAAGCGCTCCAAATAAACACATGCAGATTCTACAAAAGGAGTGTTTCAAAACTGTTCTATCAAAGGGAACGTTCAAGTCTGTGAGTTGAATGTACTCATCACACAGATGTTTCTCAGAATGCTTCTGTCTAGTTTTTAGTTGAAGAGATTTCATTTCCCAGCATAGGCCTCAAAGCGCTCCAAATATCCACTTGCAGAATCTATGAAAAGAGTGTTTCAAAGCTGCTCTTTCAAAAGCAAGGTTCAAGTCTGTGTGTTGAATGCACTCATCCGAAAGAAGTTTCTGAGAACGCTTCTGTCTAGTTCTTACGTGAAGATATTTCCTTTTCCAGCTTAGACCTCAAAGCGCTCCAAATAAACACTTGCAAATTCTACAAAAGGAGTGTTTCAAAAGAGTTCTATCAAAAGGAACGTTCAAGTCTGTGAGTTGAATGCACTTATCATACCGAAGTTTCCTGGAATGCTTCTGTCTAGTTTTTATGTGAAGACATTTCCTTTTCCAGCAGAGGCCTCAAAGCACTCCAAATATCCACTTGCAGATTCTACAAAAAGAGTGTTTCAAAACTGCTCTATCAAAAGCAAGCTTCAACACTGTGAGTAGAATGCACTCATCACAAAGAAGTTTCTGAGAATGCTTCTGTCTAGTTTTTATGTGAAGATATTTCCTTTTCCAACATAGGCCTCAAAGCGCTCCAAATAAACACTTGCAGATTCTACAAAAGGAGTGTTTCGAAACTGCTCTTTCAAGAGGAACGTTCAAGTCTGTGAGTTGAATGCACTCATCACACAGAAGTTTCTGAGAATGCTTCTGTCTAGTTTTTATGTGAAGATGTTTCCTTTTCCAGCATAGGCCTCAAAACGCTCCAAATATCCTCTTGCAGATTCTACAAAAAGAGTGTTTCAAAACTGTTCTATCAAAAGGAAGGTTCAACTCTGTGAGTTGAATGAATGCATCATGAAGAACTTTCTGAGAATGCTTCTCTGTAGTTTTTAGGTGAAGATATTCCAAAACCCAGCACAGGCCTCGAAGTGCTCCAAATAACCACTTGCAGATTTTACCAAAAGAGTGTTTCAAAACTTCTCTTTCTATAGGTAAGTTCAAGTCTGTGAGTTGAATGCACTCAACACAAAGAAGTTTCTGAGAATGCTTCTGTTCAGTTTTTATGTGAAGATATTTCCTTTTCCAGCATAGGCCTCAAACGGCTCCAAATATCCACTTGCAGATTCTACAAAAAGAGTGTTTCCAAACTTCTCTATCAATTGGTAGGTTCAACTCTGTGAGTTGAATGAAGTCATCACAAAGAAGTTTCTGAGAATCCTTCTCTCTAGTTTTTATGTGAAGATATTTCCTTTTCCAACATAGGCCTCAAGGTGCTCCGAATAAACACTTGCAGATTCTACAAACTTAATGTTTCAAAACTGTTCTATCAAAAGGAACGTTGAAGTCTGTGAGTTGAATGCACTCATCACAAAGAAGTTTCTCAGAATGCTTCCGTCTAGTTTTTAGGTGAAGAGATTTCATTTCCCAGCATAGGCCTCAAAGCGCTCCAAATATCCACTTGCAGATTCTACAAGAAGAGTGTTTCCAAACTGCTCTTTCAAAAGGAAGCTTCAAGTCTGTGAGTTGAATGCACTCATCACAAAGAAGTTTCTGAGAATGCTTCCGTCTAGTTTCTATATGAAGATATTTCCTTTTCCAACATAGGCCCCAAAGTGCTCCAAATAAACCCTTGCAGATTCTACAAAAGGAGTGTTTCAAAACTGCTCTTTCTATAGGTAAGTTCAAGTCTGTGAGTTGAATGCACTCAACACAAAGAAGTTTCTGAGAATGCTTCTGTTCAGTTTTTATGTGAAGATATTTCCTTTTCCAGCATAGGCCTCAAACGGCTCCAAATATCCACTTGCAGATTCTACAAAAAGAGTGTTTCCAAACTTCTCTATCAATTGGTAGGTTCAACTCTGTGAGTTGAATGAAGTCATCACAAAGAAGTTTCTGAGAATCCTTCTCTCTAGTTTTTATGTGAAGATATTTCCTTTTCCAACATAGGCCTCAAGGTGCTCCGAATAAACACTTGCAAATTCTACAAAAGGAGTGTTTCAAAAGAGTTCTATCAAAAGGAACGTTCAAGTCTGTGAGTTGAATGCACTTATCATACCGAAGTTTCCTGGAATGCTTCTGTCTAGTTTTTATGTGAAGACATTTCCTTTTCCAGCAGAGGCCTCAAAGCACTCCAAATATCCACTTGCAGATTCTACAAAAAGAGTGTTTCAAAACTGCTCTATCAAAAGCAAGGTTCAACACTGTGAGTAGAATGCACTCATCACAAAGAAGTTTCTGAGAATGATTCTGTCTAGTTTTTATGTGAAGATATTTCCTTTTCCAACATAGGCCTCAAAGCGCTCCAAGTAAACACTTGCAGATTCTACAAAAGGAGTGTTTCGAAACTGCTCTTTCAAGAGGAACGTTCAAGTCTGTGAGTTGAATGCACTCATCACACAGAAGTTTCTGAGAATGCTTCTGTCTAGTTTTTATGTGAAGATGTTTCCTTTTCCAGCATAGGCCTCAAAACGCTCCAAATATCCTCTTGCAGATTCTACAAAAACAGTGTTTCAAAACTGTTCTATCAAAAGGAAGGTTCAACTCTGTGAGTTGAATGAATGCATCATGAAGAACTTTCTGAGAATGCTTCTCTGTAGTTTTTAGGTGAAGATATTCCAAAACCCAGCACAGGCCTCGAAGTGCTCCAAATAACCACTTGCAGATTTTACCAAAAGAGTGTTTCAAAACTGCTCTTTCTATAGGTAAGTTCAAGTCTGTGAGTTGAATGCACTCAACACAAAGAAGTTTCTGAGAATGCTTCTGTTCAGTTTTTATGTGAAGATATTTCCTTTTCCAGCATAGGCCTCAAACGGCTCCAAATATCCACTTGCAGATTCTACAAAAAGAGTGTTTCCAAACTTCTCTATCAATTGGTAGGTTCAACTCTGTGAGTTGAATGAAGTCATCACAAAGAAGTTTCTGAGAATCCTTCTCTCTAGTTTTTATGTGAAGATATTTCCTTTTCCAACATAGGCCTCAAGGTGCTCCGAATAAACACTTGCAGATTCTACAAACTTAATGTTTCAAAACTGTTCTATCAAAAGGAACGTTGAAGTCTGTGAGTTGAATGCACTCATCACAAAGAAGTTTCTCAGAATGCTTCCGTCTAGTTTTTAGGTGAAGAGATTTCATTTCCCAGCACAGGCCTCAAAGCGCTCCAAATATCCACTTGCAGATTCTACAAGAAGAGTGTTTCCAAACTGCTCTTTCAAAAGGAAGCTTCAAGTCTGTGAGTTGAATGCACTCATCACAAAGAAGTTTCTGAGAATGCTTCCGTCTAGTTTCTATATGAAGATATTTCCTTTTCCAACATAGGCCCCAAAGTGCTCCAAATAAACCCTTGCAGATTCTACAAAAGGAGTGTTTCAAAACTGCTCTTTCTATAGGTAAGTTCAAGTCTGTGAGTTGAATGCACTCAACACAAAGAAGTTTCTGAGAATGCTTCTGTTCAGTTTTTATGTGAAGATATTTCCTTTTCCAGCATAGGCCTCAAACGGCTCCAAATATCCACTTGCAGATTCTACAAAAAGAGTGTTTCCAAACTTCTCTATCAATTGGTAGGTTCAACTCTGTGAGTTGAATGAACTCATCACAAAGAAGTTTCTGAGAATCCTTCTCTCTAGTTTTTATGTGAAGATATTTCCTTTTCCAACGTAGGCCTCAAAGCGCTCCAAATAAACACATGCAGATTCTACAAAAGGAGTGTTTCAAAACTGTTCTATCAAAGGGAACGTTCAAGTCTGTGAGTTGAATGTACTCATCACACAGATGTTTCTCAGAATGCTTCTGTCTAGTTTTTAGTTGAAGAGATTTCATTTCCCAGCATAGGCCTCAAAGCGCTCCAAATATCCACTTGCAGAATCTATGAAAAGAGTGTTTCAAAGCTGCTCTTTCAAAAGCAAGGTTCAAGTCTGTGTGTTGAATGCACTCATCCGAAAGAAGTTTCTGAGAACGCTTCTGTCTAGTTCTTACGTGAAGATATTTCCTTTTCCAGCTTAGACCTCAAAGCGCTCCAAATAAACACTTGCAAATTCTACAAAAGGAGTGTTTCAAAAGAGTTCTATCAAAAGGAACGTTCAAGTCTGTGAGTTGAATGCACTTATCATACCGAAGTTTCCTGGAATGCTTCTGTCTAGTTTTTATGTGAAGACATTTCCTTTTCCAGCAGAGGCCTCAAAGCACTCCAAATATCCACTTGCAGATTCTACAAAAAGAGTGTTTCAAAACTGCTCTATCAAAAGCAAGCTTCAACACTGTGAGTAGAATGCACTCATCACAAAGAAGTTTCTGAGAATGCTTCTGTCTAGTTTTTATGTGAAGATATTTCCTTTTCCAACATAGGCCTCAAAGCGCTCCAAATAAACACTTGCAGATTCTACAAAAGGAGTGTTTCGAAACTGCTCTTTCAAGAGGAACGTTCAAGTCTGTGAGTTGAATGCACTCATCACACAGAAGTTTCTGAGAATGCTTCTGTCTAGTTTTTATGTGAAGATGTTTCCTTTTCCAGCATAGGCCTCAAAACGCTCCAAATATCCTCTTGCAGATTCTACAAAAAGAGTGTTTCAAAACTGTTCTATCAAAAGGAAGGTTCAACTCTGTGAGTTGAATGAATGCATCATGAAGAACTTTCTGAGAATGCTTCTCTGTAGTTTTTAGGTGAAGATATTCCAAAACCCAGCACAGGCCTCGAAGTGCTCCAAATAACCACTTGCAGATTTTACCAAAAGAGTGTTTCAAAACTGCTCTTTCTATAGGTAAGTTCAAGTCTGTGAGTTGAATGCACTCAACACAAAGAAGTTTCTGAGAATGCTTCTGTTCAGTTTTTATGTGAAGATATTTCCTTTTCCAGCATAGGCCTCAAACGGCTCCAAATATCCACTTGCAGATTCTACAAAAAGAGTGTTTCCAAACTTCTCTATCAATTGGTAGGTTCAACTCTGTGAGTTGAATGAAGTCATCACAAAGAAGTTTCTGAGAATCCTTCTCTCTAGTTTTTATGTGAAGATATTTCCTTTTCCAACATAGGCCTCAAGGTGCTCCGAATAAACACTTGCAGATTCTACAAACTTAATGTTTCAAAACTGTTCTATCAAAAGGAACGTTGAAGTCTGTGAGTTGAATGCACTCATCACAAAGAAGTTTCTCAGAATGCTTCCGTCTAGTTTTTAGGTGAAGAGATTTCATTTCCCAGCATAGGCCTCAAAGCGCTCCAAATATCCACTTGCAGATTCTACAAGAAGAGTGTTTCCAAACTGCTCTTTCAAAAGGAAGCTTCAAGTCTGTGAGTTGAATGCACTCATCACAAAGAAGTTTCTGAGAATGCTTCCGTCTAGTTTCTATATGAAGATATTTCCTTTTCCAACATAGGCCCCAAAGTGCTCCAAATAAACCCTTGCAGATTCTACAAAAGGAGTGTTTCAAAACTGCTCTTTCTATAGGTAAGTTCAAGTCTGTGAGTTGAATGCACTCAACACAAAGAAGTTTCTGAGAATGCTTCTGTTCAGTTTTTATGTGAAGATATTTCCTTTTCCAGCATAGGCCTCAAACGGCTCCAAATATCCACTTGCAGATTCTACAAAAAGAGTGTTTCCAAACTTCTCTATCAATTGGTAGGTTCAACTCTGTGAGTTGAATGAAGTCATCACAAAGAAGTTTCTGAGAATCCTTCTCTCTAGTTTTTATGTGAAGATATTTCCTTTTCCAACATAGGCCTCAAGGTGCTCCGAATAAACACTTGCAAATTCTACAAAAGGAGTGTTTCAAAAGAGTTCTATCAAAAGGAACGTTCAAGTCTGTGAGTTGAATGCACTTATCATACCGAAGTTTCCTGGAATGCTTCTGTCTAGTTTTTATGTGAAGACATTTCCTTTTCCAGCAGAGGCCTCAAAGCACTCCAAATATCCACTTGCAGATTCTACAAAAAGAGTGTTTCAAAACTGCTCTATCAAAAGCAAGGTTCAACACTGTGAGTAGAATGCACTCATCACAAAGAAGTTTCTGAGAATGATTCTGTCTAGTTTTTATGTGAAGATATTTCCTTTTCCAACATAGGCCTCAAAGCGCTCCAAGTAAACACTTGCAGATTCTACAAAAGGAGTGTTTCGAAACTGCTCTTTCAAGAGGAACGTTCAAGTCTGTGAGTTGAATGCACTCATCACACAGAAGTTTCTGAGAATGCTTCTGTCTAGTTTTTATGTGAAGATGTTTCCTTTTACAGCATAGGCCTCAAAACGCTCCAAATATCCTCTTGCAGATTCTACAAAAACAGTGTTTCAAAACTGTTCTATCAAAAGGAAGGTTCAACTCTGTGAGTTGAATGAATGCATCATGAAGAACTTTCTGAGAATGCTTCTCTGTAGTTTTTAGGTGAAGATATTCCAAAACCCAGCACAGGCCTCGAAGTGCTCCAAATAACCACTTGCAGATTTTACCAAAAGAGTGTTTCAAAACTGCTCTTTCTATAGGTAAGTTCAAGTCTGTGAGTTGAATGCACTCAACACAAAGAAGTTTCTGAGAATGCTTCTGTTCAGTTTTTATGTGAAGATATTTCCTTTTCCAGCATAGGCCTCAAACGGCTCCAAATATCCACTTGCAGATTCTACAAAAAGAGTGTTTCCAAACTTCTCTATCAATTGGTAGGTTCAACTCTGTGAGTTGAATGAAGTCATCACAAAGAAGTTTCTGAGAATCCTTCTCTCTAGTTTTTATGTGAAGATATTTCCTTTTCCAACATAGGCCTCAAGGTGCTCCGAATAAACACTTGCAGATTCTACAAACTTAATGTTTCAAAACTCTTCTATCAAAAGGAACGTTGAAGTCTGTGAGTTGAATGCACTCATCACAAAGAAGTTTCTCAGAATGCTTCCGTCTAGTTTTTAGGTGAAGAGATTTCATTTCCCAGCACAGGCCTCAAAGCGCTCCAAATATCCACTTGCAGATTCTACAAGAAGAGTGTTTCCAAACTGCTCTTTCAAAAGGAAGCTTCAAGTCTGTGAGTTGAATGCACTCATCACAAAGAAGTTTCTGAGAATGCTTCCGTCTAGTTTCTATATGAAGATATTTCCTTTTCCAACATAGGCCCCAAAGTGCTCCAAATAAACCCTTGCAGATTCTACAAAAGGAGTGTTTCAAAGCTGCTCTTTCTATAGGTAAGTTCAAGTCTGTGAGTTGAATGCACTCAACACAAAGAAGTTTCTGAGAATCCTTCTGTTCAGTTTTTATGTGAAGATATTTCCTTTTCCAGCATAGGCCTCAAACGGCTCCAAATATCCACTTGCAGATTCTACAAAAGGAGTGTTTCCAAACTTCTCTATCAATTGGTAGGTTCAACTCTGTGAGTTGAATGAAGTCATCACAAAGAAGTTTCTGAGAATCCTTCTCTCTAGTTTTTATGTGAAGATATTTCCTTTTCCAACGTAGGCCTCAAAGCGCTCCAAATAAACACATGCAGATTCTACAAAAGGAGTGTTTCAAAACTGTTCTATCAAAGGGAACGTTCAAGTCTGTGAGTTGAATGTACTCATCACACAGATGTTTCTCAGAATGCTTCTGTCTAGTTTTTAGTTGAAGAGATTTCATTTCCCAGCATAGGCCTCAAAGCGCTCCAAATATCCACTTGCAGAATCTATGAAAAGAGTGTTTCAAAGCTGCTCTTTCAAAAGCAAGGTTCAAGTCTGTGTGTTGAATGCACTCATCCGAAAGAAGTTTCTGAGAACGCTTCTGTCTAGTTCTTACGTGAAGATATTTCCTTTTCCAGCTTAGACCTCAAAGCGCTCCAAATAAACACTTGCAAATTCTACAAAAGGAGTGTTTCAAAAGAGTTCTATCAAAAGGAACGTTCAAGTCTGTGAGTTGAATGCACTTATCATACCGAAGTTTCCTGGAATGCTTCTGTCTAGTTTTTATGTGAAGACATTTCCTTTTCCAGCAGAGGCCTCAAAGCACTCCAAATATCCACTTGCAGATTCTACAAAAAGAGTGTTTCAAAACTGCTCTATCAAAAGCAAGCTTCAACACTGTGAGTAGAATGCACTCATCACAAAGAAGTTTCTGAGAATGCTTCTGTCTAGTTTTTATGTGAAGATATTTCCTTTTCCAACATAGGCCTCAAAGCGCTCCAAATAAACACTTGCAGATTCTACAAAAGGAGTGTTTCGAAACTGCTCTTTCAAGAGGAACGTTCAAGTCTGTGAGTTGAATGCACTCATCACACAGAAGTTTCTGAGAATGCTTCTGTCTAGTTTTTATGTGAAGATGTTTCCTTTTCCAGCATAGGCCTCAAAACGCTCCAAATATCCTCTTGCAGATTCTACAAAAAGAGTGTTTCAAAACTGTTCTATCAAAAGGAAGGTTCAACTCTGTGAGTTGAATGAATGCATCATGAAGAACTTTCTGAGAATGCTTCTCTGTAGTTTTTAGGTGAAGATATTCCAAAACCCAGCACAGGCCTCGAAGTGCTCCAAATAACCACTTGCAGATTTTACCAAAAGAGTGTTTCAAAACTTCTCTTTCTATAGGTAAGTTCAAGTCTGTGAGTTGAATGCACTCAACACAAAGAAGTTTCTGAGAATGCTTCTGTTCAGTTTTTATGTGAAGATATTTCCTTTTCCAGCATAGGCCTCAAACGGCTCCAAATATCCACTTGCAGATTCTACAAAAAGAGTGTTTCCAAACTTCTCTATCAATTGGTAGGTTCAACTCTGTGAGTTGAATGAAGTCATCACAAAGAAGTTTCTGAGAATCCTTCTCTCTAGTTTTTATGTGAAGATATTTCCTTTTCCAACATAGGCCTCAAGGTGCTCCGAATAAACACTTGCAGATTCTACAAACTTAATGTTTCAAAACTGTTCTATCAAAAGGAACGTTGAAGTCTGTGAGTTGAATGCACTCATCACAAAGAAGTTTCTCAGAATGCTTCCGTCTAGTTTTTAGGTGAAGAGATTTCATTTCCCAGCATAGGCCTCAAAGCGCTCCAAATATCCACTTGCAGATTCTACAAGAAGAGTGTTTCCAAACTGCTCTTTCAAAAGGAAGCTTCAAGTCTGTGAGTTGAATGCACTCATCACAAAGAAGTTTCTGAGAATGCTTCCGTCTAGTTTCTATATGAAGATATTTCCTTTTCCAACATAGGCCCCAAAGTGCTCCAAATAAACCCTTGCAGATTCTACAAAAGGAGTGTTTCAAAACTGCTCTTTCTATAGGTAAGTTCAAGTCTGTGAGTTGAATGCACTCAACACAAAGAAGTTTCTGAGAATGCTTCTGTTCAGTTTTTATGTGAAGATATTTCCTTTTCCAGCATAGGCCTCAAACGGCTCCAAATATCCACTTGCAGATTCTACAAAAAGAGTGTTTCCAAACTTCTCTATCAATTGGTAGGTTCAACTCTGTGAGTTGAATGAAGTCATCACAAAGAAGTTTCTGAGAATCCTTCTCTCTAGTTTTTATGTGAAGATATTTCCTTTTCCAACATAGGCCTCAAGGTGCTCCGAATAAACACTTGCAAATTCTACAAAAGGAGTGTTTCAAAAGAGTTCTATCAAAAGGAACGTTCAAGTCTGTGAGTTGAATGCACTTATCATACCGAAGTTTCCTGGAATGCTTCTGTCTAGTTTTTATGTGAAGACATTTCCTTTTCCAGCAGAGGCCTCAAAGCACTCCAAATATCCACTTGCAGATTCTACAAAAAGAGTGTTTCAAAACTGCTCTATCAAAAGCAAGGTTCAACACTGTGAGTAGAATGCACTCATCACAAAGAAGTTTCTGAGAATGATTCTGTCTAGTTTTTATGTGAAGATATTTCCTTTTCCAACATAGGCCTCAAAGCGCTCCAAATAAACACTTGCAGATTCTACAAAAGGAGTGTTTCGAAACTGCTCTTTCAAGAGGAACGTTCAAGTCTGTGAGTTGAATGCACTCATCACACAGAAGTTTCTGAGAATGCTTCTGTCTAGTTTTTATGTGAAGATGTTTCCTTTTCCAGCATAGGCCTCAAAACGCTCCAAATATCCTCTTGCAGATTCTACAAAAAGAGTGTTTCAAAACTGTTCTATCAAAAGGAAGGTTCAACTCTGTGAGTTGAATGAATGCATCATGAAGAACTTTCTGAGAATGCTTCTCTGTAGTTTTTAGGTGAAGATATTCCAAAACCCAGCACAGGCCTCGAAGTGCTCCAAATAACCACTTGCAGATTTTACCAAAAGAGTGTTTCAAAACTGCTCTTTCTATAGGTAAGTTCAAGTCTGTGAGTTGAATGCACTCAACACAAAGAAGTTTCTGAGAATGCTTCTGTTCAGTTTTTATGTGAAGATATTTCCTTTTCCAGCATAGGCCTCAAACGGCTCCAAATATCCACTTGCAGATTCTACAAAAAGAGTGTTTCCAAACTTCTCTATCAATTGGTAGGTTCAACTCTGTGAGTTGAATGAAGTCATCACAAAGAAGTTTCTGAGAATCCTTCTCTCTAGTTTTTATGTGAAGATATTTCCTTTTCCAACATAGGCCTCAAGGTGCTCCGAATAAACACTTGCAGATTCTACAAACTTAATGTTTCAAAACTCTTCTATCAAAAGGAACGTTGAAGTCTGTGAGTTGAATGCACTCATCACAAAGAAGTTTCTCAGAATGCTTCCGTCTAGTTTTTAGGTGAAGAGATTTCATTTCCCAGCACAGGCCTCAAAGCGCTCCAAATATCCACTTGCAGATTCTACAAGAAGAGTGTTTCCAAACTGCTCTTTCAAAAGGAAGCTTCAAGTCTGTGAGTTGAATGCACTCATCACAAAGAAGTTTCTGAGAATGCTTCCGTCTAGTTTCTATATGAAGATATTTCCTTTTCCAACATAGGCCCCAAAGTGCTCCAAATAAACCCTTGCAGATTCTACAAAAGGAGTGTTTCAAAGCTGCTCTTTCTATAGGTAAGTTCAAGTCTGTGAGTTGAATGCACTCAACACAAAGAAGTTTCTGAGAATCCTTCTGTTCAGTTTTTATGTGAAGATATTTCCTTTTCCAGCATAGGCCTCAAACGGCTCCAAATATCCACTTGCAGATTCTACAAAAGGAGTGTTTCCAAACTTCTCTATCAATTGGTAGGTTCAACTCTGTGAGTTGAATGAAGTCATCACAAAGAAGTTTCTGAGAATCCTTCTCTCTAGTTTTTATGTGAAGATATTTCCTTTTCCAACGTAGGCCTCAAAGCGCTCCAAATAAACACATGCAGATTCTACAAAAGGAGTGTTTCAAAACTGTTCTATCAAAGGGAACGTTCAAGTCTGTGAGTTGAATGTACTCATCACACAGATGTTTCTCAGAATGCTTCTGTCTAGTTTTTAGTTGAAGAGATTTCATTTCCCAGCATAGGCCTCAAAGCGCTCCAAATATCCACTTGCAGAATCTATGAAAAGAGTGTTTCAAAGCTGCTCTTTCAAAAGCAAGGTTCAAGTCTGTGTGTTGAATGCACTCATCCGAAAGAAGTTTCTGAGAACGCTTCTGTCTAGTTCTTACGTGAAGATATTTCCTTTTCCAGCTTAGACCTCAAAGCGCTCCAAATAAACACTTGCAAATTCTACAAAAGGAGTGTTTCAAAAGAGTTCTATCAAAAGGAACGTTCAAGTCTGTGAGTTGAATGCACTTATCATACCGAAGTTTCCTGGAATGCTTCTGTCTAGTTTTTATGTGAAGACATTTCCTTTTCCAGCAGAGGCCTCAAAGCACTCCAAATATCCACTTGCAGATTCTACAAAAAGAGTGTTTCAAAACTGCTCTATCAAAAGCAAGCTTCAACACTGTGAGTAGAATGCACTCATCACAAAGAAGTTTCTGAGAATGCTTCTGTCTAGTTTTTATGTGAAGATATTTCCTTTTCCAACATAGGCCTCAAAGCGCTCCAAATAAACACTTGCAGATTCTACAAAAGGAGTGTTTCGAAACTGCTCTTTCAAGAGGAACGTTCAAGTCTGTGAGTTGAATGCACTCATCACACAGAAGTTTCTGAGAATGCTTCTGTCTAGTTTTTATGTGAAGATGTTTCCTTTTCCAGCATAGGCCTCAAAACGCTCCAAATATCCTCTTGCAGATTCTACAAAAAGAGTGTTTCAAAACTGTTCTATCAAAAGGAAGGTTCAACTCTGTGAGTTGAATGAATGCATCATGAAGAACTTTCTGAGAATGCTTCTCTGTAGTTTTTAGGTGAAGATATTCCAAAACCCAGCACAGGCCTCGAAGTGCTCCAAATAACCACTTGCAGATTTTACCAAAAGAGTGTTTCAAAACTTCTCTTTCTATAGGTAAGTTCAAGTCTGTGAGTTGAATGCACTCAACACAAAGAAGTTTCTGAGAATGCTTCTGTTCAGTTTTTATGTGAAGATATTTCCTTTTCCAGCATAGGCCTCAAACGGCTCCAAATATCCACTTGCAGATTCTACAAAAAGAGTGTTTCCAAACTTCTCTATCAATTGGTAGGTTCAACTCTGTGAGTTGAATGAAGTCATCACAAAGAAGTTTCTGAGAATCCTTCTCTCTAGTTTTTATGTGAAGATATTTCCTTTTCCAACATAGGCCTCAAGGTGCTCCGAATAAACACTTGCAGATTCTACAAACTTAATGTTTCAAAACTGTTCTATCAAAAGGAACGTTGAAGTCTGTGAGTTGAATGCACTCATCACAAAGAAGTTTCTCAGAATGCTTCCGTCTAGTTTTTAGGTGAAGAGATTTCATTTCCCAGCATAGGCCTCAAAGCGCTCCAAATATCCACTTGCAGATTCTACAAGAAGAGTGTTTCCAAACTGCTCTTTCAAAAGGAAGCTTCAAGTCTGTGAGTTGAATGCACTCATCACAAAGAAGTTTCTGAGAATGCTTCCGTCTAGTTTCTATATGAAGATATTTCCTTTTCCAACATAGGCCCCAAAGTGCTCCAAATAAACCCTTGCAGATTCTACAAAAGGAGTGTTTCAAAACTGCTCTTTCTATAGGTAAGTTCAAGTCTGTGAGTTGAATGCACTCAACACAAAGAAGTTTCTGAGAATGCTTCTGTTCAGTTTTTATGTGAAGATATTTCCTTTTCCAGCATAGGCCTCAAACGGCTCCAAATATCCACTTGCAGATTCTACAAAAAGAGTGTTTCCAAACTTCTCTATCAATTGGTAGGTTCAACTCTGTGAGTTGAATGAAGTCATCACAAAGAAGTTTCTGAGAATCCTTCTCTCTAGTTTTTATGTGAAGATATTTCCTTTTCCAACATAGGCCTCAAGGTGCTCCGAATAAACACTTGCAAATTCTACAAAAGGAGTGTTTCAAAAGAGTTCTATCAAAAGGAACGTTCAAGTCTGTGAGTTGAATGCACTTATCATACCGAAGTTTCCTGGAATGCTTCTGTCTAGTTTTTATGTGAAGACATTTCCTTTTCCAGCAGAGGCCTCAAAGCACTCCAAATATCCACTTGCAGATTCTACAAAAAGAGTGTTTCAAAACTGCTCTATCAAAAGCAAGGTTCAACACTGTGAGTAGAATGCACTCATCACAAAGAAGTTTCTGAGAATGATTCTGTCTAGTTTTTATGTGAAGATATTTCCTTTTCCAACATAGGCCTCAAAGCGCTCCAAGTAAACACTTGCAGATTCTACAAAAGGAGTGTTTCGAAACTGCTCTTTCAAGAGGAACGTTCAAGTCTGTGAGTTGAATGCACTCATCACACAGAAGTTTCTGAGAATGCTTCTGTCTAGTTTTTATGTGAAGATGTTTCCTTTTCCAGCATAGGCCTCAAAACGCTCCAAATATCCTCTTGCAGATTCTACAAAAACAGTGTTTCAAAACTGTTCTATCAAAAGGAAGGTTCAACTCTGTGAGTTGAATGAATGCATCATGAAGAACTTTCTGAGAATGCTTCTCTGTAGTTTTTAGGTGAAGATATTCCAAAACCCAGCACAGGCCTCGAAGTGCTCCAAATAACCACTTGCAGATTTTACCAAAAGAGTGTTTCAAAACTGCTCTTTCTATAGGTAAGTTCAAGTCTGTGAGTTGAATGCACTCAACACAAAGAAGTTTCTGAGAATGCTTCTGTTCAGTTTTTATGTGAAGATATTTCCTTTTCCAGCATAGGCCTCAAACGGCTCCAAATATCCACTTGCAGATTCTACAAAAAGAGTGTTTCCAAACTTCTCTATCAATTGGTAGGTTCAACTCTGTGAGTTGAATGAAGTCATCACAAAGAAGTTTCTGAGAATCCTTCTCTCTAGTTTTTATGTGAAGATATTTCCTTTTCCAACATAGGCCTCAAGGTGCTCCGAATAAACACTTGCAGATTCTACAAACTTAATGTTTCAAAACTGTTCTATCAAAAGGAACGTTGAAGTCTGTGAGTTGAATGCACTCATCACAAAGAAGTTTCTCAGAATGCTTCCGTCTAGTTTTTAGGTGAAGAGATTTCATTTCCCAGCACAGGCCTCAAAGCGCTCCAAATATCCACTTGCAGATTCTACAAGAAGAGTGTTTCCAAACTGCTCTTTCAAAAGGAAGCTTCAAGTCTGTGAGTTGAATGCACTCATCACAAAGAAGTTTCTGAGAATGCTTCCGTCTAGTTTCTATATGAAGATATTTCCTTTTCCAACATAGGCCCCAAAGTGCTCCAAATAAACCCTTGCAGATTCTACAAAAGGAGTGTTTCAAAGCTGCTCTTTCTATAGGTAAGTTCAAGTCTGTGAGTTGAATGCACTCAACACAAAGAAGTTTCTGAGAATCCTTCTGTTCAGTTTTTATGTGAAGATATTTCCTTTTCCAGCATAGGCCTCAAACGGCTCCAAATATCCACTTGCAGATTCTACAAAAGGAGTGTTTCCAAACTTCTCTATCAATTGGTAGGTTCAACTCTGTGAGTTGAATGAAGTCATCACAAAGAAGTTTCTGAGAATCCTTCTCTCTAGTTTTTATGTGAAGATATTTCCTTTTCCAACGTAGGCCTCAAAGCGCTCCAAATAAACACATGCAGATTCTACAAAAGGAGTGTTTCAAAACTGTTCTATCAAAGGGAACGTTCAAGTCTGTGAGTTGAATGTACTCATCACACAGATGTTTCTCAGAATGCTTCTGTCTAGTTTTTAGTTGAAGAGATTTCATTTCCCAGCATAGGCCTCAAAGCGCTCCAAATATCCACTTGCAGAATCTATGAAAAGAGTGTTTCAAAGCTGCTCTTTCAAAAGCAAGGTTCAAGTCTGTGTGTTGAATGCACTCATCCGAAAGAAGTTTCTGAGAACGCTTCTGTCTAGTTCTTACGTGAAGATATTTCCTTTTCCAGCTTAGACCTCAAAGCGCTCCAAATAAACACTTGCAAATTCTACAAAAGGAGTGTTTCAAAAGAGTTCTATCAAAAGGAACGTTCAAGTCTGTGAGTTGAATGCACTTATCATACCGAAGTTTCCTGGAATACTTCTGTCTAGTTTTTATGTGAAGACATTTCCTTTTCCAGCAGAGGCCTCAAAGCACTCCAAATATCCACTTGCAGATTCTACAAAAAGAGTGTTTCAAAACTGCTCTATCAAAAGCAAGCTTCAACACTGTGAGTAGAATGCACTCATCACAAAGAAGTTTCTGAGAATGCTTCTGTCTAGTTTTTATGTGAAGATATTTCCTTTTCCAACATAGGCCTCAAAGCGCTCCAAATAAACACTTGCAGATTCTACAAAAGGAGTGTTTCGAAACTGCTCTTTCAAGAGGAACGTTCAAGTCTGTGAGTTGAATGCACTCATCACACAGAAGTTTCTGAGAATGCTTCTGTCTAGTTTTTATGTGAAGATGTTTCCTTTTCCAGCATAGGCCTCAAAACGCTCCAAATATCCTCTTGCAGATTCTACAAAAAGAGTGTTTCAAAACTGTTCTATCAAAAGGAAGGTTCAACTCTGTGAGTTGAATGAATGCATCATGAAGAACTTTCTGAGAATGCTTCTCTGTAGTTTTTAGGTGAAGATATTCCAAAACCCAGCACAGGCCTCGAAGTGCTCCAAATAACCACTTGCAGATTTTACCAAAAGAGTGTTTCAAAACTTCTCTTTCTATAGGTAAGTTCAAGTCTGTGAGTTGAATGCACTCAACACAAAGAAGTTTCTGAGAATGCTTCTGTTCAGTTTTTATGTGAAGATATTTCCTTTTCCAGCATAGGCCTCAAACGGCTCCAAATATCCACTTGCAGATTCTACAAAAAGAGTGTTTCCAAACTTCTCTATCAATTGGTAGGTTCAACTCTGTGAGTTGAATGAAGTCATCACAAAGAAGTTTCTGAGAATCCTTCTCTCTAGTTTTTATGTGAAGATATTTCCTTTTCCAACATAGGCCTCAAGGTGCTCCGAATAAACACTTGCAGATTCTACAAACTTAATGTTTCAAAACTGTTCTATCAAAAGGAACGTTGAAGTCTGTGAGTTGAATGCACTCATCACAAAGAAGTTTCTCAGAATGCTTCCGTCTAGTTTTTAGGTGAAGAGATTTCATTTCCCAGCATAGGCCTCAAAGCGCTCCAAATATCCACTTGCAGATTCTACAAGAAGAGTGTTTCCAAACTGCTCTTTCAAAAGGAAGCTTCAAGTCTGTGAGTTGAATGCACTCATCACAAAGAAGTTTCTGAGAATGCTTCCGTCTAGTTTCTATATGAAGATATTTCCTTTTCCAACATAGGCCCCAAAGTGCTCCAAATAAACCCTTGCAGATTCTACAAAAGGAGTGTTTCAAAACTGCTCTTTCTATAGGTAAGTTCAAGTCTGTGAGTTGAATGCACTCAACACAAAGAAGTTTCTGAGAATGCTTCTGTTCAGTTTTTATGTGAAGATATTTCCTTTTCCAGCATAGGCCTCAAACGGCTCCAAATATCCACTTGCAGATTCTACAAAAAGAGTGTTTCCAAACTTCTCTATCAATTGGTAGGTTCAACTCTGTGAGTTGAATGAAGTCATCACAAAGAAGTTTCTGAGAATCCTTCTCTCTAGTTTTTATGTGAAGATATTTCCTTTTCCAACATAGGCCTCAAGGTGCTCCGAATAAACACTTGCAAATTCTACAAAAGGAGTGTTTCAAAAGAGTTCTATCAAAAGGAACGTTCAAGTCTGTGAGTTGAATGCACTTATCATACCGAAGTTTCCTGGAATGCTTCTGTCTAGTTTTTATGTGAAGACATTTCCTTTTCCAGCAGAGGCCTCAAAGCACTCCAAATATCCACTTGCAGATTCTACAAAAAGAGTGTTTCAAAACTGCTCTATCAAAAGCAAGGTTCAACACTGTGAGTAGAATGCACTCATCACAAAGAAGTTTCTGAGAATGATTCTGTCTAGTTTTTATGTGAAGATATTTCCTTTTCCAACATAGGCCTCAAAGCGCTCCAAATAAACACTTGCAGATTCTACAAAAGGAGTGTTTCGAAACTGCTCTTTCAAGAGGAACGTTCAAGTCTGTGAGTTGAATGCACTCATCACACAGAAGTTTCTGAGAATGCTTCTGTCTAGTTTTTATGTGAAGATGTTTCCTTTTCCAGCATAGGCCTCAAAACGCTCCAAATATCCTCTTGCAGATTCTACAAAAACAGTGTTTCAAAACTGTTCTATCAAAAGGAAGGTTCAACTCTGTGAGTTGAATGAATGCATCATGAAGAACTTTCTGAGAATGCTTCTCTGTAGTTTTTAGGTGAAGATATTCCAAAACCCAGCACAGGCCTCGAAGTGCTCCAAATAACCACTTGCAGATTTTACCAAAAGAGTGTTTCAAAACTGCTCTTTCTATAGGTAAGTTCAAGTCTGTGAGTTGAATGCACTCAACACAAAGAAGTTTCTGAGAATGCTTCTGTTCAGTTTTTATGTGAAGATATTTCCTTTTCCAGCATAGGCCTCAAACGGCTCCAAATATCCACTTGCAGATTCTACAAAAAGAGTGTTTCCAAACTTCTCTATCAATTGGTAGGTTCAACTCTGTGAGTTGAATGAAGTCATCACAAAGAAGTTTCTGAGAATCCTTCTCTCTAGTTTTTATGTGAAGATATTTCCTTTTCCAACATAGGCCTCAAGGTGCTCCGAATAAACACTTGCAGATTCTACAAACTTAATGTTTCAAAACTCTTCTATCAAAAGGAACGTTGAAGTCTGTGAGTTGAATGCACTCATCACAAAGAAGTTTCTCAGAATGCTTCCGTCTAGTTTTTAGGTGAAGAGATTTCATTTCCCAGCACAGGCCTCAAAGCGCTCCAAATATCCACTTGCAGATTCTACAAGAAGAGTGTTTCCAAACTGCTCTTTCAAAAGGAAGCTTCAAGTCTGTGAGTTGAATGCACTCATCACAAAGAAGTTTCTGAGAATGCTTCCGTCTAGTTTCTATATGAAGATATTTCCTTTTCCAACATAGGCCCCAAAGTGCTCCAAATAAACCCTTGCAGATTCTACAAAAGGAGTGTTTCAAAGCTGCTCTTTCTATAGGTAAGTTCAAGTCTGTGAGTTGAATGCACTCAACACAAAGAAGTTTCTGAGAATCCTTCTGTTCAGTTTTTATGTGAAGATATTTCCTTTTCCAGCATAGGCCTCAAACGGCTCCAAATATCCACTTGCAGATTCTACAAAAGGAGTGTTTCCAAACTTCTCTATCAATTGGTAGGTTCAACTCTGTGAGTTGAATGAAGTCATCACAAAGAAGTTTCTGAGAATCCTTCTCTCTAGTTTTTATGTGAAGATATTTCCTTTTCCAACGTAGGCCTCAAAGCGCTCCAAATAAACACATGCAGATTCTACAAAAGGAGTGTTTCAAAACTGTTCTATCAAAGGGAACGTTCAAGTCTGTGAGTTGAATGTACTCATCACACAGATGTTTCTCAGAATGCTTCTGTCTAGTTTTTAGGTGAAGAGATTTCATTTCCCAGCATAGGCCTCAAAGCGCTCCAAATATCCACTTGCAGAATCTACGAAAAGAGTGTTTCCAAACTGCTCTTTCAAAAGGAAGCTTCAAGTCTGTGTGTTGAATGCACTCATCCAAAAGAAGTTTCTGAGAATGCTTCTGTCTAGTTCTTACGTGAAGATATTTCCTTTTCCAGGTAAGGCCTCAAAGCGCTCCAAATAAACACTTGCAAATTCTACAAAAGGAGTGTTTCAAAAGAGTTCTATCAAAAGGAACGTTCAAGTCTGTGAGTTGAATGCACTTATCATACCGAAGTTTCCTGGAATGCTTCTGTCTAGTTTTTATGTGAAGACATTTCCTTTTCCAGCAGAGGCCTCAAAGCACTCCAAATATCCACTTGCAGATTCTACAAAAAGAGTGTTTCAAAACTGCTCTATCAAAAGCAAGGTTCAACACTGTGAGTAGAATGCACTCATCACAAAGAAGTTTCTGAGAATGCTTCTGTCTAGGTTTTATGTGAAGATATTTCCTTTTCCAACATAGGCCTCAAAGCACTCCAAATAAACACTTGCAGATTCTACAAAAGGAGTGTTTCGAAACTGCTCTTTCAACAGGAACGTTCAAGTCTGTGAGTTGAATGCACTCATCACACAGAAGTTTCTGAGAATGCTTCTGTCTAGTTTTTATGTGAAGATGTTTCCTTTTCCAGCATAGGCCTCAAAACGCTCCAAATATCCTCTTGCAGATTCTACAAAAACAGTGTTTCAAAACTGTTCTATCAAAAGGAAGGTTCAACTCTGTGAGTTGAATGAATGCATCATGAAGAACTTTCTGAGAATGCTTCTCTGTAGTTTTTAGGTGAAGATATTCCAAAACCCAGCACAGGCCTCGAAGTGCTCCAAATAACCACTTGCAGATTTTACCAAAAGAGTGTTTCAAAACTTCTCTTTCTATAGGTAAGTTCAAGTCTGTGAGTTGAATGCACTCAACACAAAGAAGTTTCTGAGAATGCTTCTGTTCAGTTTTTATGTGAAGATATTTCCTTTTCCAGCATAGGCCTCAAACGGCTCCAAATATCCACTTGCAGATTCTACAAAAAGAGTGTTTCCAAACTTCTCTATCAATTGGTAGGTTCAACTCTGTGAGTTGAATGAAGTCATCACAAAGAAGTTTCTGAGAATCCTTCTCTCTAGTTTTTATGTGAAGATATTTCCTTTTCCAACATAGGCCTCAAGGTGCTCCGAATAAACACTTGCAGATTCTACAAACTTAATGTTTCAAAACTGTTCTATCAAAAGGAACGTTGAAGTCTGTGAGTTGAATGCACTCATCACAAAGAAGTTTCTCAGAATGCTTCCGTCTAGTTTTTAGGTGAAGAGATTTCATTTCCCAGCATAGGCCTCAAAGCGCTCCAAATATCCACTTGCAGATTCTACAAGAAGAGTGTTTCCAAACTGCTCTTTCAAAAGGAAGCTTCAAGTCTGTGAGTTGAATGCACTCATCACAAAGAAGTTTCTGAGAATGCTTCCGTCTAGTTTCTATATGAAGATATTTCCTTTTCCAACATAGGCCCCAAAGTGCTCCAAATAAACCCTTGCAGATTCTACAAAAGGAGTGTTTCAAAACTGCTCTTTCTATAGGTAAGTTCAAGTCTGTGAGTTGAATGCACTCAACACAAAGAAGTTTCTGAGAATGCTTCTGTTCAGTTTTTATGTGAAGATATTTCCTTTTCCAGCATAGGCCTCAAACGGCTCCAAATATCCACTTGCAGATTCTACAAAAAGAGTGTTTCCAAACTTCTCTATCAATTGGGAGGTTCAACTCTGTGAGTTGAATGAAGTCATCACAAAGAAGTTTCTGAGAATCCTTCTCTCTAGTTTTTATGTGAAGATATTTCCTTTTCCAACATAGGCCTCAAGGTGCTCCGAATAAACACTTGCAAATTCTACAAAAGGAGTGTTTCAAAAGAGTTCTATCAAAAGGAACGTTCAAGTCTGTGAGTTGAATGCACTTATCATACCGAAGTTTCCTGGAATGCTTCTGTCTAGTTTTTATGTGAAGACATTTCCTTTTCCAGCAGAGGCCTCAAAGCACTCCAAATATCCACTTGCAGATTCTACAAAAAGAGTGTTTCAAAACTGCTCTATCAAAAGCAAGGTTCAACACTGTGAGTAGAATGCACTCATCACAAAGAAGTTTCTGAGAATGATTCTGTCTAGTTTTTATGTGAAGATATTTCCTTTTCCAACATAGGCCTCAAAGCGCTCCAAGTAAACACTTGCAGATTCTACAAAAGGAGTGTTTCGAAACTGCTCTTTCAAGAGGAACGTTCAAGTCTGTGAGTTGAATGCACTCATCACACAGAAGTTTCTGAGAATGCTTCTGTCTAGTTTTTATGTGAAGATGTTTCCTTTTCCAGCATAGGCCTCAAAACGCTCCAAATATCCTCTTGCAGATTCTACAAAAACAGTGTTTCAAAACTGTTCTATCAAAAGGAAGGTTCAACTCTGTGAGTTGAATGAATGCATCATGAAGAACTTTCTGAGAATGCTTCTCTGTAGTTTTTAGGTGAAGATATTCCAAAACCCAGCACAGGCCTCGAAGTGCTCCAAATAACCACTTGCAGATTTTACCAAAAGAGTGTTTCAAAACTGCTCTTTCTATAGGTAAGTTCAAGTCTGTGAGTTGAATGCACTCAACACAAAGAAGTTTCTGAGAATGCTTCTGTTCAGTTTTTATGTGAAGATATTTCCTTTTCCAGCATAGGCCTCAAACGGCTCCAAATATCCACTTGCAGATTCTACAAAAAGAGTGTTTCCAAACTTCTCTATCAATTGGTAGGTTCAACTCTGTGAGTTGAATGAAGTCATCACAAAGAAGTTTCTGAGAATCCTTCTCTCTAGTTTTTATGTGAAGATATTACCTTTTCCAACATAGGCCTCAAGGTGCTCCGAATAAACACTTGCAGATTCTACAAACTTAATGTTTCAAAACTCTTCTATCAAAAGGAACGTTGAAGTCTGTGAGTTGAATGCACTCATCACAAAGAAGTTTCTCAGAATGCTTCCGTCTAGTTTTTAGGTGAAGAGATTTCATTTCCCAGCACAGGCCTCAAAGCGCTCCAAATATCCACTTGCAGATTCTACAAGAAGAGTGTTTCCAAACTGCTCTTTCAAAAGGAAGCTTCAAGTCTGTGAGTTGAATGCACTCATCACAAAGAAGTTTCTGAGAATGCTTCCGTCTAGTTTCTATATGAAGATATTTCCTTTTCCAACATAGGCCCCAAAGTGCTCCAAATAAACCCTTGCAGATTCTACAAAAGGAGTGTTTCAAAGCTGCTCTTTCTATAGGTAAGTTCAAGTCTGTGAGTTGAATGCACTCAACACAAAGAAGTTTCTGAGAATCCTTCTGTTCAGTTTTTATGTGAAGATATTTCCTTTTCCAGCATAGGCCTCAAACGGCTCCAAATATCCACTTGCAGATTCTACAAAAGGAGTGTTTCCAAACTTCTCTATCAATTGGTAGGTTCAACTCTGTGAGTTGAATGAAGTCATCACAAAGAAGTTTCTGAGAATCCTTCTCTCTAGTTTTTATGTGAAGATATTTCCTTTTCCAACGTAGGCCTCAAAGCGCTCCAAATAAACACATGCAGATTCTACAAAAGGAGTGTTTCAAAACTGTTCTATCAAAGGGAACGTTCAAGTCTGTGAGTTGAATGTACTCATCACACAGATGTTTCTCAGAATGCTTCTGTCTAGTTTTTAGTTGAAGAGATTTCATTTCCCAGCATAGGCCTCAAAGCGCTCCAAATATCCACTTGCAGAATCTATGAAAAGAGTGTTTCAAAGCTGCTCTTTCAAAAGCAAGGTTCAAGTCTGTGTGTTGAATGCACTCATCCGAAAGAAGTTTCTGAGAACGCTTCTGTCTAGTTCTTACGTGAAGATATTTCCTTTTCCAGCTTAGACCTCAAAGCGCTCCAAATAAACACTTGCAAATTCTACAAAAGGAGTGTTTCAAAAGAGTTCTATCAAAAGGAACGTTCAAGTCTGTGAGTTGAATGCACTTATCATACCGAAGTTTCCTGGAATGCTTCTGTCTAGTTTTTATGTGAAGACATTTCCTTTTCCAGCAGAGGCCTCAAAGCACTCCAAATATCCACTTGCAGATTCTACAAAAAGAGTGTTTCAAAACTGCTCTATCAAAAGCAAGCTTCAACACTGTGAGTAGAATGCACTCATCACAAAGAAGTTTCTGAGAATGCTTCTGTCTAGTTTTTATGTGAAGATATTTCCTTTTCCAACATAGGCCTCAAAGCGCTCCAAATAAACACTTGCAGATTCTACAAAAGGAGTGTTTCGAAACTGCTCTTTCAAGAGGAACGTTCAAGTCTGTGAGTTGAATGCACTCATCACACAGAAGTTTCTGAGAATGCTTCTGTCTAGTTTTTATGTGAAGATGTTTCCTTTTCCAGCATAGGCCTCAAAACGCTCCAAATATCCTCTTGCAGATTCTACAAAAAGAGTGTTTCAAAACTGTTCTATCAAAAGGAAGGTTCAACTCTGTGAGTTGAATGAATGCATCATGAAGAACTTTCTGAGAATGCTTCTCTGTAGTTTTTAGGTGAAGATATTCCAAAACCCAGCACAGGCCTCGAAGTGCTCCAAATAACCACTTGCAGATTTTACCAAAAGAGTGTTTCAAAACTTCTCTTTCTATAGGTAAGTTCAAGTCTGTGAGTTGAATGCACTCAACACAAAGAAGTTTCTGAGAATGCTTCTGTTCAGTTTTTATGTGAAGATATTTCCTTTTCCAGCATAGGCCTCAAACGGCTCCAAATATCCACTTGCAGATTCTACAAAAAGAGTGTTTCCAAACTTCTCTATCAATTGGTAGGTTCAACTCTGTGAGTTGAATGAAGTCATCACAAAGAAGTTTCTGAGAATCCTTCTCTCTAGTTTTTATGTGAAGATATTACCTTTTCCAACATAGGCCTCAAGGTGCTCCGAATAAACACTTGCAGATTCTACAAACTTAATGTTTCAAAACTCTTCTATCAAAAGGAACGTTGAAGTCTGTGAGTTGAATGCACTCATCACAAAGAAGTTTCTCAGAATGCTTCCGTCTAGTTTTTAGGTGAAGAGATTTCATTTCCCAGCACAGGCCTCAAAGCGCTCCAAATATCCACTTGCAGATTCTACAAGAAGAGTGTTTCCAAACTGCTCTTTCAAAAGGAAGCTTCAAGTCTGTGAGTTGAATGCACTCATCACAAAGAAGTTTCTGAGAATGCTTCCGTCTAGTTTCTATATGAAGATATTTCCTTTTCCAACATAGGCCCCAAAGTGCTCCAAATAAACCCTTGCAGATTCTACAAAAGGAGTGTTTCAAAGCTGCTCTTTCTATAGGTAAGTTCAAGTCTGTGAGTTGAATGCACTCAACACAAAGAAGTTTCTGAGAATCCTTCTGTTCAGTTTTTATGTGAAGATATTTCCTTTTCCAGCATAGGCCTCAAACGGCTCCAAATATCCACTTGCAGATTCTACAAAAGGAGTGTTTCCAAACTTCTCTATCAATTGGTAGGTTCAACTCTGTGAGTTGAATGAAGTCATCACAAAGAAGTTTCTGAGAATCCTTCTCTCTAGTTTTTATGTGAAGATATTTCCTTTTCCAACGTAGGCCTCAAAGCGCTCCAAATAAACACATGCAGATTCTACAAAAGGAGTGTTTCAAAACTGTTCTATCAAAGGGAACGTTCAAGTCTGTGAGTTGAATGTACTCATCACACAGATGTTTCTCAGAATGCTTCTGTCTAGTTTTTAGTTGAAGAGATTTCATTTCCCAGCATAGGCCTCAAAGCGCTCCAAATATCCACTTGCAGAATCTATGAAAAGAGTGTTTCAAAGCTGCTCTTTCAAAAGCAAGGTTCAAGTCTGTGTGTTGAATGCACTCATCCGAAAGAAGTTTCTGAGAACGCTTCTGTCTAGTTCTTACGTGAAGATATTTCCTTTTCCAGCTTAGACCTCAAAGCGCTCCAAATAAACACTTGCAAATTCTACAAAAGGAGTGTTTCAAAAGAGTTCTATCAAAAGGAACGTTCAAGTCTGTGAGTTGAATGCACTTATCATACCGAAGTTTCCTGGAATGCTTCTGTCTAGTTTTTATGTGAAGACATTTCCTTTTCCAGCAGAGGCCTCAAAGCACTCCAAATATCCACTTGCAGATTCTACAAAAAGAGTGTTTCAAAACTGCTCTATCAAAAGCAAGGTTCAACACTGTGAGTAGAATGCACTCATCACAAAGAAGTTTCTGAGAATGCTTCTGTCTAGGTTTTATGTGAAGATATTTCCTTTTCCAACATAGGCCTCAAAGCGCTCCAAATAAACACTTGCATATTCTACAAAAGGAGTGTTTCGAAACTGCTCTTTCAAGAGGAACGTTCAAGTCTGTGAGTTGAATGCACTCATCACACAGAAGTTTCTGAGAATGCTTCTGTCTAGTTTTTATGTGAAGATGTTTCCTTTTCCAGCATAGGCCTCAAAACGCTCCAAATATCCTCTTGCAGATTCTACAAAAAGAGTGTTTCAAAACTGTTCTATCAAAAGGAAGGTTCAACTCTGTGAGTTGAATGAATGCATCATGAAGAACTTTCTGAGAATGCTTCTCTGTAGTTTTTAGGTGAAGATATTCCAAAACCCAGCACAGGCCTCGAAGTGCTCCAAATAACCACTTGCAGATTTTACCAAAAGAGTGTTTCAAAACTTCTCTTTCTATAGGTAAGTTCAAGTCTGTGAGTTGAATGCACTCAACACAAAGAAGTTTCTGAGAATGCTTCTGTTCAGTTTTTATGTGAAGATATTTCCTTTTCCAGCATAGGCCTCAAACGGCTCCAAATATCCACTTGCAGATTCTACAAAAAGAGTGTTTCCAAACTTCTCTATCAATTGGTAGGTTCAACTCTGTGAGTTGAATGAAGTCATCACAAAGAAGTTTCTGAGAATCCTTCTCTCTAGTTTTTATGTGAAGATATTTCCTTTTCCAACATAGGCCTCAAGGTGCTCCGAATAAACACTTGCAGATTCTACAAACTTAATGTTTCAAAACTGTTCTATCAAAAGGAACGTTGAAGTCTGTGAGTTGAATGCACTCATCACAAAGAAGTTTCTCAGAATGCTTCCGTCTAGTTTTTAGGTGAAGAGATTTCATTTCCCAGCATAGGCCTCAAAGCGCTCCAAATATCCACTTGCAGATTCTACAAGAAGAGTGTTTCCAAACTGCTCTTTCAAAAGGAAGCTTCAAGTCTGTGAGTTGAATGCACTCATCACAAAGAAGTTTCTGAGAATGCTTCCGTCTAGTTTCTATATGAAGATATTTCCTTTTCCAACATAGGCCCCAAAGTGCTCCAAATAAACCCTTGCAGATTCTACAAAAGGAGTGTTTCAAAACTGCTCTTTCTATAGGTAAGTTCAAGTCTGTGAGTTGAATGCACTCAACACAAAGAAGTTTCTGAGAATGCTTCTGTTCAGTTTTTATGTGAAGATATTTCCTTTTCCAGCATAGGCCTCAAACGGCTCCAAATATCCACTTGCAGATTCTACAAAAAGAGTGTTTCCAAACTTCTCTATCAATTGGTAGGTTCAACTCTGTGAGTTGAATGAAGTCATCACAAAGAAGTTTCTGAGAATCCTTCTCTCTAGTTTTTATGTGAAGATATTTCCTTTTCCAACATAGGCCTCAAGGTGCTCCGAATAAACACTTGCAAATTCTACAAAAGGAGTGTTTCAAAAGAGTTCTATCAAAAGGAACGTTCAAGTCTGTGAGTTGAATGCACTTATCATACCGAAGTTTCCTGGAATGCTTCTGTCTAGTTTTTATGTGAAGACATTTCCTTTTCCAGCAGAGGCCTCAAAGCACTCCAAATATCCACTTGCAGATTCTACAAAAAGAGTGTTTCAAAACTGCTCTATCAAAAGCAAGGTTCAACACTGTGAGTAGAATGCACTCATCACAAAGAAGTTTCTGAGAATGATTCTGTCTAGTTTTTATGTGAAGATATTTCCTTTTCCAACATAGGCCTCAAAGCGCTCCAAATAAACACTTGCAGATTCTACAAAAGGAGTGTTTCGAAACTGCTCTTTCAAGAGGAACGTTCAAGTCTGTGAGTTGAATGCACTCATCACACAGAAGTTTCTGAGAATGCTTCTGTCTAGTTTTTATGTGAAGATGTTTCCTTTTCCAGCATAGGCCTCAAAACGCTCCAAATATCCTCTTGCAGATTCTACAAAAACAGTGTTTCAAAACTGTTCTATCAAAAGGAAGGTTCAACTCTGTGAGTTGAATGAATGCATCATGAAGAACTTTCTGAGAATGCTTCTCTGTAGTTTTTAGGTGAAGATATTCCAAAACCCAGCACAGGCCTCGAAGTGCTCCAAATAACCACTTGCAGATTTTACCAAAAGAGTGTTTCAAAACTGCTCTTTCTATAGGTAAGTTCAAGTCTGTGAGTTGAATGCACTCAACACAAAGAAGTTTCTGAGAATGCTTCTGTTCAGTTTTTATGTGAAGATATTTCCTTTTCCAGCATAGGCCTCAAACGGCTCCAAATATCCACTTGCAGATTCTACAAAAAGAGTGTTTCCAAACTTCTCTATCAATTGGTAGGTTCAACTCTGTGAGTTGAATGAAGTCATCACAAAGAAGTTTCTGAGAATCCTTCTCTCTAGTTTTTATGTGAAGATATTTCCTTTTCCAACATAGGCCTCAAGGTGCTCCGAATAAACACTTGCAGATTCTACAAACTTAATGTTTCAAAACTCTTCTATCAAAAGGAACGTTGAAGTCTGTGAGTTGAATGCACTCATCACAAAGAAGTTTCTCAGAATGCTTCCGTCTAGTTTTTAGGTGAAGAGATTTCATTTCCCAGCACAGGCCTCAAAGCGCTCCAAATATCCACTTGCAGATTCTACAAGAAGAGTGTTTCCAAACTGCTCTTTCAAAAGGAAGCTTCAAGTCTGTGAGTTGAATGCACTCATCACAAAGAAGTTTCTGAGAATGCTTCCGTCTAGTTTCTATATGAAGATATTTCCTTTTCCAACATAGGCCCCAAAGTGCTCCAAATAAACCCTTGCAGATTCTACAAAAGGAGTGTTTCAAAGCTGCTCTTTCTATAGGTAAGTTCAAGTCTGTGAGTTGAATGCACTCAACACAAAGAAGTTTCTGAGAATCCTTCTGTTCAGTTTTTATGTGAAGATATTTCCTTTTCCAGCATAGGCCTCAAACGGCTCCAAATATCCACTTGCAGATTCTACAAAAGGAGTGTTTCCAAACTTCTCTATCAATTGGTAGGTTCAACTCTGTGAGTTGAATGAAGTCATCACAAAGAAGTTTCTGAGAATCCTTCTCTCTAGTTTTTATGTGAAGATATTTCCTTTTCCAACGTAGGCCTCAAAGCGCTCCAAATAAACACATGCAGATTCTACAAAAGGAGTGTTTCAAAACTGTTCTATCAAAGGGAACGTTCAAGTCTGTGAGTTGAATGTACTCATCACACAGATGTTTCTCAGAATGCTTCTGTCTAGTTTTTAGGTGAAGAGATTTCATTTCCCAGCATAGGCCTCAAAGCGCTCCAAATATCCACTTGCAGAATCTACGAAAAGAGTGTTTCCAAACTGCTCTTTCAAAAGGAAGCTTCAAGTCTGTGTGTTGAATGCACTCATCCAAAAGAAGTTTCTGAGAATGCTTCTGTCTAGTTCTTACGTGAAGATATTTCCTTTTCCAGGTAAGGCCTCAAAGCGCTCCAAATAAACACTTGCAAATTCTACAAAAGGAGTGTTTCAAAAGAGTTCTATCAAAAGGAACGTTCAAGTCTGTGAGTTGAATGCACTTATCATACCGAAGTTTCCTGGAATGCTTCTGTCTAGTTTTTATGTGAAGACATTTCCTTTTCCAGCAGAGGCCTCAAAGCACTCCAAATATCCACTTGCAGATTCTACAAAAAGAGTGTTTCAAAACTGCTCTATCAAAAGCAAGGTTCAACACTGTGAGTAGAATGCACTCATCACAAAGAAGTTTCTGAGAATGCTTCTGTCTAGGTTTTATGTGAAGATATTTCCTTTTCCAACATAGGCCTCAAAGCACTCCAAATAAACACTTGCAGATTCTACAAAAGGAGTGTTTCGAAACTGCTCTTTCAACAGGAACGTTCAAGTCTGTGAGTTGAATGCACTCATCACACAGAAGTTTCTGAGAATGCTTCTGTCTAGTTTTTATGTGAAGATGTTTCCTTTTCCAGCATAGGCCTCAAAACGCTCCAAATATCCTCTTGCAGATTCTACAAAAACAGTGTTTCAAAACTGTTCTATCAAAAGGAAGGTTCAACTCTGTGAGTTGAATGAATGCATCATGAAGAACTTTCTGAGAATGCTTCTCTGTAGTTTTTAGGTGAAGATATTCCAAAACCCAGCACAGGCCTCGAAGTGCTCCAAATAACCACTTGCAGATTTTACCAAAAGAGTGTTTCAAAACTGCTCTTTCTATAGGTAAGTTCAAGTCTGTGAGTTGAATGCACTCAACACAAAGAAGTTTCTGAGAATGCTTCTGTTCTGTTTTTATGTGAAGATATTTCCTTTTCCAGCATAGGCCTCAAACGGCTCCAAATATCCACTTGCAGATTCTACAAAAAGAGTGTTTCCAAACTTCTCTATCAATTGGTAGGTTCAACTCTGTGAGTTGAATGAAGTCATCACAAAGAAGTTTCTGAGAATCATTCTCTCTAGTTTTTATGTGAAGATATTTCCTTTTCCAACATAGGCCTCAAGGTGCTCCGAATAAACACTTGCAGATTCTACAAACTTAACGTTTCAAAACTCTTCTATCAAAAGGAACGTTGAAGTCTGTGAGTTGAATGCACTCATCACAAAGAAGTTTCTCAGAATGCTTCCGTCTAGTTTTTAGGTGAAGAGATTTCATTTCCCAGCACAGGCCTCAAAGCGCTCCAAATATCCACTTGCAGATTCTACAAGAAGAGTGTTTCCAAACTGCTCTTTCAAAAGGAAGCTTCAAGTCTGTGAGTTGAATGCACTCATCACAAAGAAGTTTCTGAGAATGCTTCCGTCTAGTTTCTATATGAAGATATTTCCTTTTCCAACATAGGCCCCAAAGTGCTCCAAATAAACCCTTGCAGATTCTACAAAAGGAGTGTTTCAAAACTGCTCTTTCTATAGGTAAGTTCAAGTCTGTGAGTTGAATGCACTCAACACAAAGAAGTTTCTGAGAATGCTTCTGTTCAGTTTTTATGTGAAGATATTTCCTTTTCCAGCATAGGCCTCAAACGGCTCCAAATATCCACTTGCAGATTCTACAAAAGGAGTGTTTCCAAACTTCTCTATCAATTGGTAGGTTCAACTCTGTGAGTTGAATGAAGTCATCACAAAGAAGTTTCTGAGAATCCTTCTCTCTAGTTTTTATGTGAAGATATTTCCTTTTCCAACGTAGGCCTCAAAGCGCTCCAAATAAACACATGCAGATTCTACAAAAGGAGTGTTTCAAAACTGTTCTATCAAAGGGAACGTTCAAGTCTGTGAGTTGAATGTACTCATCACACAGATGTTTCTCAGAATGCTTCTGTCTAGTTTTTAGGTGAAGAGATTTCATTTCCCAGCATAGGCCTCAAAGCGCTCCAAATATCCACTTGCAGAATCTACGAAAAGAGTGTTTCCAAACTGCTCTTTCAAAAGGAAGCTTCAAGTCTGTGTGTTGAATGCACTCATCCAAAAGAAGTTTCTGAGAATGCTTCTGTCTAGTTCTTACGTGAAGATATTTCCTTTTCCAGGTAAGGCCTCAAAGCGCTCCAAATAAACACTTGCAAATTCTACAAAAGGAGTGTTTCAAAAGAGTTCTATCAAAAGGAACGTTCAAGTCTGTGAGTTGAATGCACTTATCATACCGAAGTTTCCTGGAATGCTTCTGTCTAGTTTTTATGTGAAGACATTTCCTTTTCCAGCAGAGGCCTCAAAGCACTCCAAATATCCACTTGCAGATTCTACAAAAAGAGTGTTTCAAAACTGCTCTATCAAAAGCAAGGTTCAACACTGTGAGTAGAATGCACTCATCACAAAGAAGTTTCTGAGAATGCTTCTGTCTAGGTTTTATGTGAAGATATTTCCTTTTCCAACATAGGCCTCAAAGCGCTCCAAATAAACACTTGCAGATTCTACAAAAGGAGTGTTTCGAAACTGCTCTTTCAAGAGGAACGTTCAAGTCTGTGAGTTGAATGCACTCATCACACAGAAGTTTCTGAGAATGCTTCTGTCTAGTTTTTATGTGAAGATGTTTCCTTTTCCAGCATAGGCCTCAAAACGCTCCAAATATCCTCTTGCAGATTCTACAAAAAGAGTGTTTCAAAACTGTTCTATCAAAAGGAAGGTTCAACTCTGTGAGTTGAATGAATGCATCATGAAGAACTTTCTGAGAATGCTTCTCTGTAGTTTTTAGGTGAAGATATTCCAAAACCCAGCACAGGCCTCGAAGTGCTCCAAATAACCACTTGCAGATTTTACCAAAAGAGTGTTTCAAAACTGCTCTTTCTATAGGTAAGTTCAAGTCTGTGAGTTGAATGCACTCAACACAAAGAAGTTTCTGAGAATGCTTCTGTTCAGTTTTTATGTGAAGATATTTCCTTTTCCAGCATAGGCCTCAAACGGCTCCAAATATCCACTTGCAGATTCTACAAAAAGAGTGTTTCCAAACTTCTCTATCAATTGGTAGGTTCAACTCTGTGAGTTGAATGAAGTCATCACAAAGAAGTTTCTGAGAATCCTTCTGTCTAGTTTTTATGTGAAGATATTTCCTTTTCCAGCATAGGCCTCAAAGCGCTCCAAATAAACACATGCAGATTCTACAAAAGGAGTGTTTCAAAACTGTTCTATCAAAGGGAACGTTCAAGTCAGTGAGTTGAATGTACTGATCACACAGATGTTTCTCAGAATGTTTCTGTCTAGTTTTTAGGTGAAGAGATTTCATTTCCCAGCATAGGCCTCAAAGCGCTCCAAATATCCACTTGCAGATTCTACAAGAAGAGTGTTTCCAAACTGCTCTTTCAAAAGGAAGCTTCAAGTCTGTGAGTTGAATGCACTCATCACAAAGAAGTTTCTGAGAATGCTTCCGTCTAGTTTCTATATGAAGATATTTCCTTTTCCAACATAGGCCCCAAAGTGCTCCAAATAAACCCTTGCAGATTCTACAAAAGGAGTGTTTCAAAACTGCTCTTTCTATAGGTAAGTTCAAGTCTGTGAGTTGAATGCACTCAACACAAAGAAGTTACTGAGAATGCTTCTGTTCAGTTTTTATGTGAAGATATTTCCTTTTCCAGCATAGGCCTCAAACGGCTCCAAATATCCACTTGCAGATTCTACAAAAAGAGTGTTTCCAAACTTCTCTATCAATTGGTAGGTTCAACTCTGTGAGTTGAATGAAGTCATCACAAAGAAGTTTCTGAGAATCCTTCTCTCTAGTTTTTACGTGAAGATATTTCCTTTTCCAGCGTAGGCCTCAAAGCGCTCCAAATAAACACATGCAGATTCTACAAAAGGAGTGTTTCAAAACTGTTCTATCAAAGGGAACGTTCAAGTCTGTGAGTTGAATGTACTCATCACACAGATGTTTCTCAGAATGCTTCTGTCTAGTTTTTAGGTGAAGAGATTTCATTTCCCAGCATAGGCCTCAAAGCGCTCCAAATATCCACTTGCAGATTCTATAAGAAGAGAGTTTCCAAACTGCTCTTTCAAAAGGAGCTTCAAGTCTGTGAGTTGAATGCACTCATCACAAAGAAGTTTCTGAGAATGCTTCCGTCTAGTTTCTATATGAAGATATTTCCTTTTCCAACATAGGCATCAAAGTGCTCCAAATAAACCCTTGCAGATTCTACAAAAGGAGTGTTTCAAAACTGCTCTTTCTATAGGTAAGTTCAAGTCTGTGAGTTGAATGCACTCAACACAAAGAAGTTTCTGAGAATGCTTCTGTTCAGTTTTTATGTGAAGATATTTCCTTTTCCAGCATAGGCCTCAAACGGCTCCAAATATCCACTTGCAGATTCTACAAAAAGAGTGTTTCCAAACTTCTCTATCAATTGGTAGGTTCAACTCTGTGAGTTGAATGAACTCATCACAAAGAAGTTTCTGAGAATCCTTCTCTCTAGTTTTTATGTGAAGATATTTCCTTTTCCAGCGTAGGCCTCAAAGCGCTCCAAATAAACACATGCAGATTCTACAAAAGGAGTGTTTCAAAACTGTTCTATCAAAGGGAACGTTCAAGTCTGTGAGTTGAATGTACTCATCACACAGATGTTTCTCAGAATGCTTCTGTCTAGTTTTTAGTTGAAGAGATTTCATTTCCCAGCATAGGCCTCAAAGCGCTCCAACTATCCACTTGCAGAATCTACGAAAAGAGTGTTTCAAAGCTGCTCTTTCAAAAGCAAGGTTCAAGTCTGTGTGTTGAATGCACTCATCCGAAAGAAGTTTCTGAGAACGCTTCTGTCTAGTTCTTACGTGAAGATATTTCCTTTTCCAGCTTAGACCTCAAAGCGCTCCAAATAAACACTTGCAAATTCTACAAAAGGAGTGTTTCAAAAGAGTTCTATCAAAAGGAACGTTCAAGTCTGTGAGTTGAATGCACTTATCATACCGAAGTTTCCTGGAATGCTTCTGTCTAGTTTTTATGTGAAGACATTTCCTTTTCCAGCAGAGGCCTCAAAGCACTCCAAATATCCACTTGCAGATTCTACAAAAAGAGTGTTTCAAAACTGCTCTATCAAAAGCAAGCTTCAACACTGTGAGTAGAATGCACTCATCACAAAGAAGTTTCTGAGAATGCTTCTGTCTAGTTTTTATGTGAAGATATTTCCTTTTCCAACATAGGCCTCAAAGCGCTCCAAATAAACACTTGCAGATTCTACAAAAGGAGTGTTTCGAAACTGCTCTTTCAAGAGGAACGTTCAAGTCTGTGAGTTGAATGCACTCATCACACAGAAGTTTCTGAGAATGCTTCTGTCTAGTTTTTATGTGAAGATGTTTCCTTTTCCAGAATAGGCCTCCAAACGCTCCAAATATCCTCTTGCAGATTCTACAAAAAAGAGTGTTTCAAAACTGTTCTATCAAAAGGAAGGTTCAACTCTGTGAGTTGAATGAATGCATCATGAAGAACTTTCTGAGAATGCTTCTCTGTAGTTTTTAGGTGAAGATATTCCAAAACCCAGCACAGGCCTCGAAGTGCTCCAAATAACCACTTGCAGATTTTACCAAAAGAGTGTTTCAAAACTGCTCTTTCTATAGGTAAGTTCAAGTCTGTGAGTTGAATGCACTCAACACAAAGAAGTTTCTGAGAATGCTTCTGTTCAGTTTTTATGTGAAGATATTTCCTTTTCCAGCATAGGCCTCAAACGGCTCCAAATATCCACTTGCAGATTCTACAAAAAGAGTGTTTCCAAACTTCTCTATCAATTGGTAGGTTCAACTCTGTGAGTTGAATGAAGTCATCACAAAGAAGTTTCTGAGAATCCTTCTCTCTAGTTTTTATGTGAAGATATTTCCTTTTCCAACATAGGCCTCAAGTTGCTCCGAATAAACACTTGCAGATTCTACAAACTTAATGTTTCAAAACTGTTCTATCAAAAGGAAGGTTGAAGTCTGTGAGTTGAATGCACTCATCACAAAGAAGTTTCTCAGAATGCTTCCGTCTAGTTTTTAGGTGAAGAGATTTCATTTCCCAGCACAGGCCTCAAAGCGCTCCAAATATCCACTTGCAGATTCTACAAGAAGAGTGTTTCCAAACTGCTCTTTCAAAAGGAAGCTTCAAGTCTGTGAGTTGAATGCACTCATCACAAAGAAGTTTCTGAGAATGCTTCCGTCTAGTTTCTATATGAAGGTATTTCCTTTTCCAACATAGGCCCCAAAGTGCTCCAAATAAACCCTTGCAGATTCTACAAAAGGAGTGTTTCAAAACTGCTCTTTCTATAGGTAAGTTCAAGTCTGTGAGTTGAATGCACTCAACACAAAGAAGTTTCTGAGAATGCTGCTGTTCAGTTTTTATGTGAAGATATTTCCTTTTCCAGCATAGGCCTCAAACGGCTCCAAATATCCACTTGCAGATTCTACAAAAGGAGTGTTTCCAAACTTCTCTATCAATTGGTAGGTTCAACTCTGTGAGTTGAATGAAGTCATCACAAAGAAGTTTCTGAGAATCCTTCTCTCTAGTTTTTATGTGAAGATATTTCCTTTTCCAACGTAGGCCTCAAAGCGCTCCAAATAAACACATGCAGATTCTACAAAAGGAGTGTTTCAAAACTGTTCTATCAAAGGGAACGTTCAAGTCTGTGAGTTGAATGTACTCATCACACAGATGTTTCTCAGAATGCTTCTGTCTAGTTTTTAGGTGAAGAGATTTCATTTCCCAGCATAGGCCTCAAAGCGCTCCAAATATCCACTTGCAGATTCTATAAGAAGAGAGTTTCCAAACTGCTCTTTCAAAAGGAAGCTTCAAGTCTGTGAGTTGAATGCACTCATCACAAAGAAGTTTCTGAGAATGCTTCCGTCTAGTTTCTATATGAAGATATTTCCTTTTCCAACATAGGCCCCAAAGTGCTCCAAATAAACCCTTGCAGATTCTACAAAAGGAGTGTTTCAAAACTGCTCTTTCTATAGGTAAGTTCAAGTCTGTGAGTTGAATGCACTCAACACAAAGAAGTTTCTGAGAATGCTTCTGTTCAGTTTTTATGTGAAGATATTTCCTTTTCCAGCATAGGCCTCAAACGGCTCCAAATATCCACTTGCAGATTCTACAAAAAGAGTGTTTCCAAACTTCTCTATCAATTGGTAGGTTCAACTCTGTGAGTTGAATGAACTCATCACAAAGAAGTTTCTGAGAATCCTTCTCTCTAGTTTTTATGTGAAGATATTTCCTTTTCCAGCGTAGGCCACAAAGCGGTCCAAATAAACACATGCAGATTCTACAAAAGGAGTGTTTCAAAACTGTTCTATCAAAGGGAACGTTCAAGTCTGTGAGTTGAATGTACTCATCACACAGATGTTTCTCAGAATGCTTCTGTCTAGTTTTTAGTTGAAGAGATTTCATTTCCCAGCATAGGCCTCAAAGCGCTCCAAATATCCACTTGCAGAATCTACGAAAAGAGTGTTTCAAAGCTGCTCTTTCAAAAGGAAGCTTCAAGTCTGTGTGTTGAATGCACTCATCCGAAAGAAGTTTCTGAGAATGCTTCTGTCTAGTTCTTACGTGAAGATATTTCCTTTTCCAGCTTAGGCCTCAAAGCGCTCCAAATAAACACTTGCAAATTCTACAAAAGGAGTGTTTCAAAAGAGTTCTATCAAAAGGAACGTTCAAGTCTGTGAGTTGAATGCACTTTTCATACCGAAGTTTCCTGGAATGCTTCTGTCTAGTTTTTATGTGAAGACATTTCCTTTTCCAGCAGAGGCCTCAAAGCACTCCAAATATCCACTTGCAGATTCTACAAAAAGAGAGTTTCAAAACTGCTCTATCAAAAGCAAGCTTCAACACTGTGAGTAGAATGCACTCATCACAAAGAAGTTTCTGAGAATGCTTCTGTCTAGTTTTTATGTGAAGATATTTCCTTTTCCAACATAGGCCTCAAAGCGCTCCAAATAAACACTTGCAGATTCTACAAAAGGATTGTTTCGAAACTGCTCTTTCAACAGGAACGTTCAAGTCTGTGAGTTGAATGCACTCATCACACAGAAGTTTCTCAGAATGCTTCTGTCTAGTTTTTATGTGAAGATATTTCCTTTTCCAGCATAGGCCTCAGAACGCTCCAAATATCCTCTTGCAGATTCTACAAAAAGAGTGTTTCAAAACTGTTCTATCAAAAGGAAGGTTCAAGTCTGTGAGTTGAATGAATGCATCATGAAGAACTTTCTGAGAATGCTTCTCTGTAGTTTTTAGGTGAAGATATTCCAAAACCCAGCACAGGCCTCGAAGTGCTCCAAATAACCACTTGCAGATTTTACCAAAAGAGTGTTTCAAAACTGCTCTTTCTATACGTAAGTTCAAGTCTGTGAGATGAATGCACTCAACACAAAGAAGTTTCTGAGAATGCTTCTGTTCAGTTTTTATGTGAAGATATTTCCTTTTCCAGCATAGGCCTCAAACGGCTCCAAATTTTCACTTGCAGATTCTACAAAAAGAGTGTTTCCAAACTTCCCTATCAATTGGTAGGTTCAACCCTGTGAGTTGAATGAAGTCATCACAAAGAAGTTTCTGAGAATCCTTCTCTCTAGTTTTTATGTGAAGATATTTCCTTTTCCAACATAGGCCTCAAGGTGCTCCGAATAAACACTTGCAGATTCTACAAACTTAATGTTTCAAAACTGTTCTATCAAAAGGAACGTTGAAGTCTGTGAGTTGAATGCACTCATCACAAAGAAGTTTCTCAGAATGCTTCCGTCTAGTTTTTAGGTGAAGAGATTTCATTTCCCAGCATAGGCCTCAAAGCGCTCCAAATATCCACTTGCAGATTCTATAAGAAGAGAGTTTCCAAACTGCTCTTTCAAAAGGAAGCTTCAAGTCTGTGAGTTGAATGCACTCATCACAAAGAAGTTTCTGAGAATGCTTCCGTCTAGTTTCTATATGAAGATATTTCCTTTTCCAACATAGGCCCCAAAGTGCTCCAAATAAACCCTTGCAGATTCTACAAAAGGAGTGTTTCAAAACTGCTCTTTCTATAGGTAAGTTCAAGTCTGTGAGTTGAATGCACTCAACACAAAGAAGTTTCTGAGAATGCTTCTGTTCAGTTTTTATGTGAAGATATTTCCTTTTCCAGCATAGGCCTCAAACGGCTCCAAATATCCACTTGCAGATTCTACAAAAAGAGTGTTTCCAAACTTCTCTATCAATTGGTAGGTTCAACTCTGTGAGTTGAATGAACTCATCACAAAGAAGTTTCTGAGAATCCTTCTCTCTAGTTTTTATGTGAAGATATTTCCTTTTCCAACGTAGGCCTCAAAGCGCTCCAAATAAAAACATGCAGATTCTACAAAAGGAGTGTTTCAAAACTGTTCTATCAAAGGGAACGTTCAAGTCTGTGAGTTGAATGTACTCATCACACAGGTGTTTCTCAGAATGCTTCTGTCTAGTTTTTAGGTGAAGAGATTTCATTTCCCAGCATAGGCCTCAAAGCGCTCCAAATATCCACTTGCAGATTCTATAAGAAGAGAGTTTCCAAACTGCTCTTTCAAAAGGAAGCTTCAAGTCTGTGTGTTGAATGCACTCATCCAAAAGAAGTTTCTGAGAATGCTTCTGTCTAGTTCTTACGTGAAGATATTTCCTTTTCCAGGTAAGGCCTCAAAGCGCTCCAAATAAACACTTGCAAATTCTACAAAAGGAGTGTTTCAAAAGAGTTCTATCAAAAGGAACGTTCAAGTCTGTGAGTTGAATGCACTTATCATACCGAAGTTTCCTGGAATGCTTCTGTCTAGTTTTTATGTGAAGACATTTCCTTTTCCAGCAGAGGCCTCAAAGCACTCCAAATATCCACTTGCAGATTCTACAAAAAGAGTGTTTCAAAACTGCTCTATCAAAAGCAAGGTTCAACACTGTGAGTAGAATGCACTCATCACAAAGAAGTTTCTGAGAATGCTTCTGTCTAGTTTTTATGTGAAGATATTTCCTTTTCCAACATAGGCCTCAAAGCGCTCCAAATAAACACTTGCAGATTCTACAAAAGGAGTGTTTCGAAACTGCTCTTTCAAGAGGAACGTTCAAGTCTGTGAGTTGAATGCACTCATCACACAGAAGTTTCTGAGAATGCTTCTGTCTAGTTTTTATGTGAAGATGTTTCCTTTTCCAGCATAGGCCTCAAAACGCTCCAAATATCCTCTTGCAGATTCTACAAAAAGAGTGTTTCAAAACTGTTCTATCAAAAGGAAGGTTCAACTCTGTGAGTTGAATGAATGCATCATGAAGAACTTTCTGAGAATGCTTCTCTGTAGTTTTTAGGTGAAGATATTCCAAAACCCAGCACAGGCCTCGAAGTGCTCCAAATAACCACTTGCAGATTTTACCAAAAGAGTGTTTCAAAACTGCTCTTTCTATAGGTAAGTTCAAGTCTGTGAGTTGAATGCACTCAACACAAAGAAGTTTCTGAGAATGCTTCTGTTCAGTTTTTATGTGAAGATATTTCCTTTTCCAGCATAGGCCTCAAACGGCTCCAAATATCCACTTGCAGATTCTACAAAAAGAGTGTTTCCAAACTTCTCTATCAATTGGTAGGTTCAACTCTGTGAGTTGAATGAAGTCATCACAAAGAAGTTTCTGAGAATGCTTCCGTCTAGTTTCTATATGAAGATATTTCCTTTTCCAACATAGGCCCCAAAGTGCTCCAAATAAACCCTTGCAGATTCTACAAAAGGAGTGTTTCAAAACTGCTCTTTCTATAGGTAAGTTCAAGTCTGTGAGTTGAATGCACTCAACACAAAGAAGTTTCTGAGAATGCTTCTGTTCAGTTTTTATGTGAAGATATTTCCTTTTCCAGCATAGGCCTCAAACGGCTCCAAATATCCACTTGCAGATTCTACAAAAAGAGTGTTTCCAAACTTCTCTATCAATTGGTAGGTTCAACTCTGTGAGTTGAATGAAGTCATCACAAAGAAGTTTCTGAGAATCCTTCTCTCTAGTTTTTACGTGAAGATATTTCCTTTTCCAGTGTAGGCCTCAAAGCGCTCCAAATAAACACATGCAGATTCTACAAAAGGAGTGTTTCAAAACTGTTCTATCAAAGGGAACGTTCAAGTCTGTGAGTTGAATGTACTCATCACACAGATGTTTCTCAGAATGCTTCTGTCTAGTTTTTAGGTGAAGAGATTTCATTTCCCAGCATAGGCCTCAAAGCGCTCCAAATATCCACTTGCAGATTCTATAAGAAGAGAGTTTCCAAACTGCTCTTTCAAAAGGAAGCTTCAAGTCTGTGAGTTGAATGCACTCATCACAAAGAAGTTTCTGAGAATGCTTCCGTCTAGTTTCTATATGAAGATATTTCCTTTTCCAACATAGGCCCCAAAGTGCTCCAAATAAACCCTTGCAGATTCTACAAAAGGAGTGTTTCAAAACTGCTCTTTCTATAGGTAAGTTCAAGTCTGTGAGTTGAATGCACTCAACACAAAGAAGTTTCTGAGAATGCTTCTGTTCAGTTTTTATGTGAAGAGATTTCCTTTTCCAGCATAGGCCTCAAACGGCTCCAAATATCCACTTGCAGATTCTACAAAAAGAGTGTTTCCAAACTTCTCTATCAATTGGTAGGTTCAACTCTGTGAGTTGAATGAACTCATCACAAAGAAGTTTCTGAGAATCCTTCTCTCTAGTTTTTATGTGAAGATATTTCCTTTTCCAGCGTAGGCCACAAAGCGCTCCAAATAAACACATGCAGATTCTACAAAAGGAGTGTTTCAAAACTGTTCTATCAAAGGGAACGTTCAAGTCTGTGAGTTGAATGTACTCATCACACAGATGTTTCTCAGAATGCTTCTGTCTAGTTTTTAGGTGAAGAGATTTCATTTCCCAGCATAGGCCTCAAAGCGCTCCAAATATCCACTTGCAGAATCTACGAAAAGAGTGCTTCAAAGCTGCTCTTTCAAAAGCAAGGTTCAAGTCTGTGTGTTGAATGCACTCATCCAAAAGAAGTTTCTGAGAATGCTTCTGTCTAGTTCTTACGTGAAGATATTTCCTTTTCCAGCTTAGGCCTCAAAGCGCTCCAAATAAACACTTGCAAATTCTACAAAAGGAGTGTTTCAAAAGAGTTCTATCAAAAGGAACGTTCAAGTCTGTGAGTTGAATGCACTTATCATACCGAAGTTTCCTGGAATGCTTCTGTCTAGTTTTTATGTGAAGACATTTCCTTTTCCAGCATAGGCCTCATAGCACTCCAAATATCCACTTGCAGATTCTACAAAAAGAGAGTTTCAAAACTGCTCTATCAAAAGCAATCTTCAACACTGTGAGTAGAATGCACTCATCACAAAGAAGTTTCTGAGAATGCTTCTGTCTAGTTTTTATGTGAAGATATTTCCTTTTCCAACATAGGCCTCAAAGCGCTCCAAATAAACACTTGCAGATTCTACAAAAGGAGTGTTTCGAAACTGCTCTTTCAACAGGAACGTTCAAGTCTGTGAGTTGAATGCACTCATCACACAGAAGTTTCTCAGAATGCTTCTGTCTAGTTTTTATGTGAAGATATTTCCTTTTCCAGCATAGGCCTCAGAACGCTCCAAATATCCTCTTGCAGATTCTACAAAAAGAGTGTTTCAAAACTGTTCTATCAAAAGGAAGGTTCAACTCTGTGAGTTGAATGAATGCATCATGAAGAACTTTCTGAGAATGCTTCTCTGTAGTTTTTAGGTGAAGATATTCCAAAACCCAGCACAGGCCTCGAAGTGCTCCAAATAACCACTTGCAGATTTTACCAAAAGAGTGTTTCAAAACTGCTCTTTCTATACGTAAGTTCAAGTCTGTCAGATGAATGCACTCAACACAAAGAAGTTTCTGAGAATGCTTCTGTTCAGATTTTATGTGAAGATATTTCCTTTTCCAGCATAGGCCTCAAACGGCTCCAAATTTTCACTTGCAGATTCTACAAAAAGAGTGTTTCCAAACTTCTCTATCAATTGGTAGGTTCAACCCTGTGAGTTGAATGAAGTCATCACAAAGAAGTTTCTGAGAATCCTTCTCTCTAGTTTTTATGTGAAGATATTTCCTTTTCCAACATAGGCCTCAAGGTGCTCCGAATAAACACTTGCAGATTCTACAAACTTAATGTTTCAAAACTCTTCTATCAAAAGGAACGTTGAAGTCTGTGAGTTGAATGCACTCATCACAAAGAAGTTTCTCAGAATGCTTCCGTCTAGTTTTTAGGTGAAGAGATTTCATTTCCCAGCACAGGCCTCAAAGCGCTCCAAATATCCACTTGCAGATTCTACAAGAAGAGTGTTTCCAAACTGCTCTTTCAAAAGGAAGCTTCAAGTCTGTGAGTTGAATGCACTCATCACAAAGAAGTTTCTGAGAATGCTTCCGTCTAGTTTCTCTATGAAGATATTTCCTTTTCCAACATAGGCCCCAAAGTGCTCCAAATAAACCCTTGCAGATTCTACAAAAGGAGTGTTTCAAAACTGCTCTTTCTATAGTTAAGTTCAAGTCTGTGAGTTGAATGCACTCAACACAAAGAAGTTTCTGAGAATGCTTCTGTTCAGTTTTTATGTGAAGATATTTCCTTTTCCAGCATAGGCCTCAAACGGCTCCAAATATCCACTTGCAGATTCTACAAAAAGAGTGTTTCCAAACTTCTCTATCAATTGGTAGGTTCAACTCTGTGAGTTGAATGAAGTCATCACAAAGAAGTTTCTGAGAATCCTTCTCTCTAGTTTTTACGTGAAGATATTTCCTTTTCCAGCGTAGGCCTCAAAGCGCTCCAAATAAACACATGCAGATTCTACAAAAGGAGTGTTTCAAAACTGTTCTATCAAAGGGAACGTTCAAGTCTGTGAGTTGAATGTACTCATCACACAGATGTTTCTCAGAATGCTTCTGTCTAGTTTTTAGGTGAAGAGATTTCATTTCCCAGCATAGGCCTCAAAGCGCTCCAAATATCCACTTGCAGATTCTATAAGAAGAGAGTTTCCAAACTGCTCTTTCAAAAGGAAGCTTCAAGTCTGTGAGTTGAATGCACTCATCACAAAGAAGTTTCTGAGAATGCTTCCGTCTGGTTTCTATATGAAGATATTTCCTTTTCCAACATAGGCCCCAAAGTGCTCCAAATAAACCCTTGCAGATTCTACAAAAGGAGTGTTTCAAAACTGCTCTTTCTATAGGTAAGTTCAAGTCTGTGAGTTGAATGCACTCAACACAAAGAAGTTTCTGAGAATGCTTCTGTTCAGTTTTTATGTGAAGATATTTCCTTTTCCAGCATAGGCCTCAAACGGCTCCAAATATCCACTTGCAGATTCTACAAAAAGAGTGTTTCCAAACTTCTCTATCAATTGGTAGGTTCAACTCTGTGAGTTGAATGAACTCATCACAAAGAAGTTTCTGAGAATCCTTCTCTCTAATTTTTATGTGAAGATATTTCCTTTTCCAACGTAGGCCTCAAAGCGCTCCAAATAAACACATGCAGATTCTACAAAAGGAGTGTTTCAAAACTGTTCTATCAAAGGGAACGTTCAAGTCTGTGAGTTGAATGTACTCATCACACAGATGTTTCTCAGAATGCTTCTGTCTAGTTTTTAGTTGAAGAGATTTCATTTCCCAGCATAGGCCTCAAAGCGCTCCAAATATCCACTTGCAGAATCTACGAAAAGAGTGTTTCAAAGCTGCTCTTTCAAAAGCAAGGTTCAAGTCTGTGTGTTGAATGCACTCATCCGAAAGAAGTTTCTGAGAACGCTTCTGTCTAGTTCTTACGTGAAGATATTTCCTTTTCCAGCTTAGACCTCAAAGCGCTCCAAATAAACACTTGCAAATTCTACAAAAGGAGTGTTTCAAAAGAGTTCTATCAAAAGGAACGTTCAAGTCTGTGAGTTGAATGCACTTATCATACCGAAGTTTCCTGGAATGCTTCTGTCTAGTTTTTATGTGAAGACATTTCCTTTTCCAGCAGAGGCCTCAAAGCACTCCAAATATCCACTTGCAGATTCTACAAAAAGAGTGTTTCAAAACTGCTCTATCAAAAGCAAGCTTCAACACTGTGAGTAGAATGCACTCATCACAAAGAAGTTTCTGAGAATGCTTCTGTCTAGTTTTTATGTGAAGATATTTCCTTTTCCAACATAGGCCTCAAAGCGCTCCAAATAAACACTTGCAGATTCTACAAAAGGAGTGTTTCGAAACTGCTCTTTCAAGAGGAACGTTCAAGTCTGTGAGTTGAATGCACTCATCACACAGAAGTTTCTGAGAATGCTTCTGTCTAGTTTTTATGTGAAGATGTTTCCTTTTCCAGCATAGGCCTCAAAACGCTCCAAATATCCTCTTGCAGATTCTACAAAAAGAGTGTTTCAAAACTGTTCTATCAAAAGGAAGGTTCAACTCTGTGAGTTGAATGAATGCATCATGAAGAACTTTCTGAGAATGCTTCTCTGTAGTTTTTAGGTGAAGATATTCCAAAACCCAGCACAGGCCTCGAAGTGCTCCAAATAACCACTTGCAGATTTTACCAAAAGAGTGTTTCAAAACTGCTCTTTCTATAGGTAAGTTCAAGTCTGTGAGTTGAATGCACTCAACACAAAGAAGTTTCTGAGAATGCTTCTGTTCAGTTTTTATGTGAAGATATTTCCTTTTCCAGCATAGGCCTCAAACGGCTCCAAATATCCACTTGCAGATTCTACAAAAAGAGTGTTTCCAAACTTCTCTATCAATTGGTAGGTTCAACTCTGTGAGTTGAATGAAGTCATCACAAAGAAGTTTCTGAGAATGCTTCCGTCTAGTTTCTATATGAAGATATTTCCTTTTCCAACATAGGCCCCAAAGTGCTCCAAATAAACCCTTGCAGATTCTACAAAAGGAGTGTTTCAAAACTGCTCTTTCTATAGGTAAGTTCAAGTCTGTGAGTTGAATGCACTCAACACAAAGAAGTTTCTGAGAATGCTTCTGTTCAGGTTTTATGTGAAGATATTTCCTTTTCCAGCATAGGCCTCAAACGGCTCCAAATATCCACTTGCAGATTCTACAAAAAGAGTGTTTCCAAACTTCTCTATCAATTGGTAGGTTCAACTCTGTGAGTTGAATGAAGTCATCACAAAGAAGTTTCTGAGAATCCTTCTCTCTAGTTTTTATGTGAAGATATTTCCTTTTCCAGCGTAGGCCTCAAAGCGCTCCAATTAAACACATGCAGATTCTACAAAAGGAGTGTTTCAAAACTGTTCTATCAAAGGGAACGTTCAAGTCTGTGAGTTGAATGTACTCATCACACAGATGTTTCTCAGAATGCTTCTGTCTAGTTTTTAGGTGAAGAGATTTCATTTCCCAGCATAGGCCTCAAAGCGCTCCAAATATCCACTTGCAGATTCTATAAGAAGAGAGTTTCCAAACTGCTCTTTCAAAAGGAAGCTTCAAGTCTGTGAGTTGAATGCACTCATCACAAAGAAGTTTCTGAGAATGCTTCCGTCTAGTTTCTATATGAAGATATTTCCTTTTCCAACATAGGCCCCAAAGTGCTCCAAATAAACCCTTGCAGATTCTACAAAAGGAGTGTTTCAAAACTGCTCTTTCTATAGGTAAGTTCAAGTCTGTGAGTTGAATGCACTCAACACAAAGAAGTTTCTGAGAATGCTTCTGTTCAGTTTTTATGTGAAGATATTTCCTTTTCCAGCATAGGCCTCAAACGGCTCCAAATATCCACTTGCAGATTCTACAAAAAGAGTGTTTCCAAACTTCTCTATCAATTGGTAGGTTCAACTCTGTGAGTTGAATGAACTCATCACAAAGAAGTTTCTGAGAATCCTTCTCTCTAGTTTTTATGTGAAGATATTTCCTTTTCCAGCGTAGGCCACAAAGCGCTCCAAATAAACACATGCAGATTCTACAAAAGGAGTGTTTCAAAACTGTTCTATCAAAGGGAACGTTCAAGTCTGTGAGTTGAATGTACTCATCACACAGATGTTTCTCAGAATGCTTCTGTCTAGTTTTTAGGTGAAGAGATTTCATTTCCCAGCATAGGCCTCAAAGCGCTCCAAATATCCACTTGCAGAATCTATGAAAAGAGTGTTTCAAAGCTGCTCTTTCAAAAGCAAGGTTCAAGTCTGTGTGTTGAATGCACTCATCTGAAAGAAGTTTCTGAGAATGCTTCTGTCTAGTTCTTACGTGAAGATATTTCCTTTTCCAGCTTAGGCCTCAAAGCGCTCCAAATAAACACTTGCAAATTCTACAAAAGGAGTGTTTCAAAAGAGTTCTATCAAAAGGAACGTTCAAGTCTGTGAGTTGAATGCACTTTTCATACCGAAGTTTCCTGGAATGCTTCTGTCTAGTTTTTATGTGAAGACATTTCCTTTTCCAGCATAGGCCTCAAAGCATTCCAAATATCCACTTGCAGATTCTACAAAAAGAGAGTTTCAAAACTGCTCTATCAAAAGCAAGCTTCAACACTGTGAGTAGAATGCACTCATCACAAAGAAGTTTCTGAGAATGCTTCTGTCTAGTTTTTATGTGAAGATATTTCCTTTTCCAACATAGGCCTCAAAGCGCTCCAAATAAACACTTGCAGATTCTACAAAAGGAGTGTTTCGAAACTGCTCTTTCAACAGGAACGTTCAAGTCTGTGAGTTGAATGCACTCATCACACAGAAGTTTCTCAGAATGCTTCTGTCTAGTTTTTATGTGAAGATATTTCCTTTTCCAGCATAGGCCTCAGAACGCTCCAAATATCCTCTTGCAGATTCTACAAAAAGAGTGTTTCAAAACTGTTCTATCAAAAGGTAGGTTCAACTCTGTGAGTTGAATGAATGCATCATGAAGAACTTTCTGAGAATGCTTCTCTGTAGTTTTTAGGTGAAGATATTCCAAAACCCAGCACAGGCCTCGAAGTGCTCCAAATAACCACTTGCAGATTTTACCAAAAGAGTGTTTCAAAACTGCTCTTTCTATACGTAAGTTCAAGTCTGTGAGATGAATGCACTCAACACAAAGAAGTTTCTGAGAATGCTTCTGTTCAGTTTTTATGTGAAGATATTTCCTTTTCCAGCATAGGCCTCAAACGGCTCCAAATTTTCACTTGCAGATTCTACAAAAAGAGTGTTTCCAAACTTCCCTATCAATTGGTAGGTTCAACCCTGTGAGTTGAATGAAGTCATCACAAAGAAGTTTCTGAGAATCCTTCTCTCTAGTTTTTATGTGAAGATATTTCCTTTTCCAACATAGGCCTCAAGGTGCTCCGAATAAACACTTGCAGATTCTACAAACTTAATGTTTCAAAACTCTTCTATCAAAAGGAACGTTGAAGTCTGTGAGTTGAATGCACTCATCACAAAGAAGTTTCTCAGAATGCTTCCGTCTAGTTTTTAGGTGAAGAGATTTCATTTCCCAGGATAGGCCTCAAAGCGCTCCAAATATCCGCTTGCAGATTCTATAAGAAGAGAGTTTCCAAACTGCTCTTTCAAAAGGAAGCTTCAAGTCTGTGAGTTGAATGCACTCATCACAAAGAAGTTTCTGAGAATGCTTCCGTCTAGTTTCTATATGAAGATATTTCCTTTTCCAACATAGGCCCCAAAGTGCTCCAAATAAACCCTTGCAGATTCTACAAAAGGAGTGTTTCAAAACTGCTCTTTCTATAGGTAAGTTCAAGTCTGTGAGTTGAATGCACTCAACACAAAGAAGTTTCTGAGAATGCTTCTGTTCAGTTTTTATGTGAAGATATTTCCTTTTCCAGCATAGGCCTCAAACGGCTCCAAATATCCACTTGCAGATTCTACAAAAAGAGTGTTTCCAAACTTCTCTATCAATTGGTAGGTTCAACTCTGTGAGTTGAATGAACTCATCACAAAGAAGTTTCTGAGAATCCTTCTCTCTAGTTTTTATGTGAAGATATTTCCTTTTCCAACGTAGGCCTCAAAGCGCTCCAAATAAAAACATGCAGATTCTACAAAAGGAGTGTTTCAAAACTGTTCTATCAAAGGGAACGTTCAAGTCTGTGAGTTGAATGTACTCATCACACAGGTGTTTCTCAGAATGCTTCTGTCTAGTTTTTAGGTGAAGAGATTTCATTTCCCAGCATAGGCCTCAAAGCGCTCCAAATATCCACTTGCAGATTCTATAAGAAGAGAGTTTCCAAACTGCTCTTTCAAAAGGAAGCTTCAAGTCTGTGTGTTGAATGCACTCATCCAAAAGAAGTTTCTGAGAATGCTTCTGTCTAGTTCTTACGTGAAGATATTTCCTTTTCCAGGTAAGGCCTCAAAGCGCTCCAAATAAACACTTGCAAATTCTACAAAAGGAGTGTTTCAAAAGAGTTCTATCAAAAGGAACGTTCAAGTCTGTGAGTTGAATGCACTTATCATACCGAAGTTTCCTGGAATGCTTCTGTCTAGTTTTTATGTGAAGACATTTCCTTTTCCAGCAGAGGCCTCAAAGCACTCCAAATATCCACTTGCAGATTCTACAAAAAGAGTGTTTCAAAACTGCTCTATCAAAAGCAAGGTTCAACACTGTGAGTAGAATGCACTCATCACAAAGAAGTTTCTGAGAATGCTTCTGTCTAGTTTTTATGTGAAGATATTTCCTTTTCCAACATAGGCCTCAAAGCGCTCCAAATAAACACTTGCAGATTCTACAAAAGGAGTGTTTCGAAACTGCTCTTTCAAGAGGAACGTTCAAGTCTGTGAGTTGAATGCACTCATCACACAGAAGTTTCTGAGAATGCTTCTGTCTAGTTTTTATGTGAAGATGTTTCCTTTTCCAGCATAGGCCTCAAAACGCTCCAAATATCCTCTTGCAGATTCTACAAAAAGAGTGTTTCAAAACTGTTCTATCAAAAGGAAGGTTCAACTCTGTGAGTTGAATGAATGCATCATGAAGAACTTTCTGAGAATGCTTCTCTGTAGTTTTTAGGTGAAGATATTCCAAAACCCAGCACAGGCCTCGAAGTGCTCCAAATAACCACTTGCAGATTTTACCAAAAGAGTGTTTCAAAACTGCTCTTTCTATAGGTAAGTTCAAGTCTGTGAGTTGAATGCACTCAACACAAAGAAGTTTCTGAGAATGCTTCTGTTCAGTTTTTATGTGAAGATATTTCCTTTTCCAGCATAGGCCTCAAACGGCTCCAAATATCCACTTGCAGATTCTACAAAAAGAGTGTTTCCAAACTTCTCTATCAATTGGTAGGTTCAACTCTGTGAGTTGAATGAAGTCATCACAAAGAAGTTTCTGAGAATGCTTCCGTCTAGTTTCTATATGAAGATATTTCCTTTTCCAACATAGGCCCCAAAGTGCTCCAAATAAACCCTTGCAGATTCTACAAAAGGAGTGTTTCAAAACTGCTCTTTCTATAGGTAAGTTCAAGTCTGTGAGTTGAATGCACTCAACACAAAGAAGTTTCTGAGAATGCTTCTGTTCAGTTTTTATGTGAAGATATTTCCTTTTCCAGCATAGGCCTCAAACGGCTCCAAATATCCACTTGCAGATTCTACAAAAAGAGTGTTTCCAAACTTCTCTATCAATTGGTAGGTTCAACTCTGTGAGTTGAATGAAGTCATCACAAAGAAGTTTCTGAGAATCCTTCTCTCTAGTTTTTATGTGAAGATATTTCCTTTTCCAGCGTAGGCCTCAAAGCGCTCCAATTAAACACATGCAGATTCTACAAAAGGAGTGTTTCAAAACTGTTCTATCAAAGGGAACGTTCAAGTCTGTGAGTTGAATGTACTCATCACACAGATGTTTCTCAGAATGCTTCTGTCTAGTTTTTAGGTGAAGAGATTTCATTTCCCAGCATAGGCCTCAAAGCGCTCCAAATATCCACTTGCAGATTCTATAAGAAGAGAGTTTCCAAACTGCTCTTTCAAAAGGAAGCTTCAAGTCTGTGAGTTGAATGCACTCATCACAAAGAAGTTTCTGAGAATGCTTCCGTCTAGTTTCTATATGAAGATATTTCCTTTTCCAACATAGGCCCCAAAGTGCTCCAAATAAACCCTTGCAGATTCTACAAAAGGAGTGTTTCAAAACTGCTCTTTCTATAGGTAAGTTCAAGTCTGTGAGTTGAATGCACTCAACACAAAGAAGTTTCTGAGAATGCTTCTGTTCAGTTTTTATGTGAAGATATTTCCTTTTCCAGCATAGGCCTCAAACGGCTCCAAATATCCACTTGCAGATTCTACAAAAAGAGTGTTTCCAAACTTCTCTATCAATTGGTAGGTTCAACTCTGTGAGTTGAATGAACTCATCACAAAGAAGTTTCTGAGAATCCTTCTCTCTAGTTTTTATGTGAAGATATTTCCTTTTCCAGCGTAGGCCACAAAGCGCTCCAAATAAACACATGCAGATTCTACAAAAGGAGTGTTTCAAAACTGTTCTATCAAAGGGAACGTTCAAGTCTGTGAGTTGAATGTACTCATCACACAGATGTTTCTCAGAATGCTTCTGTCTAGTTTTTAGGTGAAGAGATTTCATTTCCCAGCATAGGCCTCAAAGCGCTCCAAATATCCACTTGCAGAATCTACGAAAAGAGTGTTTCAAAGCTGCTCTTTCAAAAGCAAGGTTCAAGTCTGTGTGTTGAATGCACTCATCTGAAAGAAGTTTCTGAGAATGCTTCTGTCTAGTTCTTACGTGAAGATATTTCCTTTTCCAGCTTAGGCCTCAAAGCGCTCCAAATAAACACTTGCAAATTCTACAAAAGGAGTGTTTCAAAAGAGTTCTATCAAAAGGAACGTTCAAGTCTGTGAGTTGAATGCACTTTTCATACCGAAGTTTCCTGGAATGCTTCTGTCTAGTTTTTATGTGAAGACATTTCCTTTTCCAGCAGAGGCCTCAAAGCACTCCAAATATCCACTTGCAGATTCTACAAAAAGAGAGTTTCAAAACTGCTCTATCAAAAGCAAGCTTCAACACTGTGAGTAGAATGCACTCATCACAAAGAAGTTTCTGAGAATGCTTCTGTCTAGTTTTTATGTGAAGATATTTCCTTTTCCAACATAGGCCTCAAAGCGCTCCAAATAAACACTTGCAGATTCTACAAAAGGAGTGTTTCGAAACTGCTCTTTCAACAGGAACGTTCAAGTCTGTGAGTTGAATGCACTCATCACACAGAAGTTTCTCAGAATGCTTCTGTCTAGTTTTTATGTGAAGATATTTCCTTTTCCAGCATAGGCCTCAGAACGCTCCAAATATCCTCTTGCAGATTCTACAAAAAGAGTGTTTCAAAACTGTTCTATCAAAAGGAAGGTTCAACTCTGTGAGTTGAATGAATGCATCATGAAGAACTTTCTGAGAATGCTTCTCTGTAGTTTTTAGGTGAAGATATTCCAAAACCCAGCACAGGCCTCGAAGTGCTCCAAATAACCACTTGCAGATTTTACCAAAAGAGTGTTTCAAAACTGCTCTTTCTATACGTAAGTTCAAGTCCGTGAGATGAATGCACTCAACACAAAGAAGTTTCTGAGAATGCTTCTGTTCAGTTTTTATGTGAAGATATTTCCTTTTCCAGCATAGGCCTCAAACGGCTCCAAATTTTCACTTGCAGATTCTACAAAAAGAGTGTTTCCAAACTTCCCTATCAATTGCTAGGTTCAACCCTGTGAGTTGAATGAAGTCATCACAAAGAAGTTTCTGAGAATCCTTCTCTCTAGTTTTTATGTGAAGATATTTCCTTTTCCAACATAGGCCTCAAGGTGCTCCGAATAAACACTTGCAGATTCTACAAACTTAATGTTTCAAAACTGTTCTATCAAAAGGAACGTTGAAGTCTGTGAGTTGAATGAACTCGTCACAAAGAAGTTTCTCAGAATGCTTCCGTCTAGTTTTTAGGTGAAGAGATTTCATTTCCCAGCATAGGCCTCAAAGCGCTCCAAATATCCACTTGCAGATTCTATAAGAAGAGAGTTTCCAAACTGCTCTTTAAAAAGGAAGCTTCAAGTCTGTGAGTTGAATGCACTCATCACAAAGAAGTTTCTGAGAATGCTTCCGTCTAGTTTCTATATGAAGATATTTCCTTTTCCAACATAGGCCCCAAAGTGCTCCAAATAAACCCTTGCAGATTCTACAAAAGGAGTGTTTCAAAACTGCTCTTTCTATAGGTAAGTTCAAGTCTGTGAGTTGAATGCACTCAACACAAAGAAGTTTCTGAGAATGCTTCTGTTCAGTTTTTATGTGAAGATATTTCCTTTTCCAGCATAGGCCTCAAACGGCTCCAAATATCCACTTGCAGATTCTACAAAAAGAGTGTTTCCAAACTTCTCTATCAATTGGTAGGTTCAACTCTGTGAGTTGAATGAAGTCATCACAAAGAAGTTTCTGAGAATCCTTCTCTCTAGTTTTTATGTGAAGATATTTCCTTTTCCAACGTAGGCCTCAAAGCGCTCCAAATAAAAACATGCAGATTCTACAAAAGGAGTGTTTCAAAACTGTTCTATCAAAGGGAACGTTCAAGTCTGTGAGTTGAATGTACTCATCACACAGGTGTTTCTCAGAATGCTTCTGTCTAGTTTTTAGGTGAAGAGATTTCATTTCCCAGCATAGGCCTCAAAGCGCTCCAAATATCCACTTGCAGATTCTATAAGAAGAGAGTTTCCAAACTGCTCTTTCAAAAGGAAGCTTCAAGTCTGTGTGTTGAATGCACTCATCCAAAAGAAGTTTCTGAGAATGCTTCTGTCTAGTTCTTACGTGAAGATATTTCCTTTTCCAGGTAAGGCCTCAAAGCGCTCCAAATAAACACTTGCAAATTCTACAAAAGGAGTGTTTCAAAAGAGTTCTATCAAAAGGAACGTTCAAGTCTGTGAGTTGAATGCACTTATCATACCGAAGTTTCCTGGAATGCTTCTGTCTAGTTTTTATGTGAAGACATTTCCTTTTCCAGCAGAGGCCTCAAAGCACTCCAAATATCCACTTGCAGATTCTACAAAAAGAGTGTTTCAAAACTGCTCTATCAAAAGCAAGCTTCAACACTGTGAGTAGAATGCACTCATCACAAAGAAGTTTCTGAGAATGCTTCTGTCTAGTTTTTATGTGAAGATATTTCCTTTTCCAACATAGGCCTCAAAGCGCTCCAAATAAACACTTGCAGATTCTACAAAAGGAGTGTTTCGAAACTGCTCTTTCAAGAGGAACGTTCAAGTCTGTGAGTTGAATGCACTCATCACACAGAAGTTTCTGAGAATGCTTCTGTCTAGTTTTTATGTGAAGATGTTTCCTTTTCCAGCATAGGCCTCAAAACGCTCCAAATATCCTCTTGCAGATTCTACAAAAAGAGTGTTTCAAAACTGTTCTATCAAAAGGAAGGTTCAACTCTGTGAGTTGAATGAATGCATCATGAAGAACTTTCTGAGAATGCTTCTCTGTAGTTTTTAGGTGAAGATATTCCAAAACCCAGCACAGGCCTCGAAGTGCTCCAAATAACCACTTGCAGATTTTACCAAAAGAGTGTTTCAAAACTGCTCTTTCTATAGGTAAGTTCAAGTCTGTGAGTTGAATGCACTCAACACAAAGAAGTTTCTGAGAATGCTTCTGTTCAGTTTTTATGTGAAGATATTTCCTTTTCCAGCATAGGCCTCAAACGGCTCCAAATATCCACTTGCAGATTCTACAAAAAGAGTGTTTCCAAACTTCTCTATCAATTGGTAGGTTCAACTCTGTGAGTTGAATGAAGTCATCACAAAGAAGTTTCTGAGAATCCTTCTCTCTAGTTTTTATGTGAAGATATTTCCTTTTCCAGCGTAGGCCACAAAGCGCTCCAAATAAACACATGCAGATTCTACAAAAGGAGTGTTTCAAAACTGTTCTATCAAAGGGAACGTTCAAGTCTGTGAGTTGAATGTACTCATCACACAGATGTTTCTCAGAATGCTTCTGTCTAGTTTTTAGGTGAAGAGATTTCATTTCCCAGCATAGGCCTCAAAGCGCTCCAAATATCCACTTGCAGAATCTACGAAAAGAGTGTTTCAAAGCTGCTCTTTCAAAAGCAAGGTTCAAGTCTGTGTGTTGAATGCACTCATCCGAAAGAAGTTTCTGAGAATGCTTCTGTCTATTTCTTACGTGAAGATATTTCCTTTTCCAGCTTAGGCCTCAAAGCGCTCCAAATAAACACTTGCAAATTCTACAAAAGGAGTGTTTCAAAAGAGTTCTATCAAAAGGAACGTTCAAGTCTGTGAGTTGGATGCGCTTATCATACCGAAGTTTCCTGGAATGCTTCTGTCTAGTTTTTATGTGAAGACATTTCCTTTTCCAGCATAGGCCTCAAAGCACTCCAAATATCCACTTGCAGATTCTACAAAAAGAGAGTTTCAAAACTGCTCTATCAAAAGCAAGCTTCAACACTGTGAGTAGAATGCACTCATCACAAAGAAGTTTCTGAGAATGCTTCTGTCTAGTTTTTATGTGAAGATATTTCCTTTTCCAACATAGGCCTCAAAGCGCTCCAAATAAACACTTGCAGATTCTACAAAAGGAGTGTTTCGAAACTGCTCTTTCAACAGGAACGTTCAAGTCTGTGAGTTGAATGCACTCATCACACAGAAGTTTCTCAGAATGCTTCTGTCTAGTTTTTATGTGAAGATATTTCCTTTTCCAGCATAGGCCTCAGAACGCTCCAAATATCCTCTTGCAGATTCTACAAAAAGAGTGTTTCAAAACTGTTCTATCAAAAGGAAGGTTCAACTCTGTGAGTTGAATGAATGCATCATGAAGAACTTTCTGAGAATGCTTCTCTGTAGTTTTTAGGTGAAGATATTCCAAAACCCAGCACAGGCCACGAAGTGCTCCAAATAACCACTTGCAGATTTTACCAAAAGAGTGTTTCAAAACTGCTCTTTCTATAGGTAAGTTCAAGTCTGTCAGATGAATGCACTCAACACAAAGAAGTTTCTGAGAATGCTTCTGTTCAGTTTTTATGTGAAGATATTTCCTTTTCCAGCATAGGCCTCAAACGGCTCCAAATATCCACTTGCAGATTCTACAAAAAGAGTGTTTCCAAACTTCTCTATCAATTGGTAGGTTCAACTCTGTGAGTTGAATGAAGTCATCACAAAGAAGTTTCTGAGAATCCTTCTCTCTAGTTTTTACGTGAAGATATTTCCTTTTCCAGCGTAGGCCTCAAAGCGCTCCAAATAAACACATGCAGATTCTACAAAAGGAGTGTTTCAAAACTGTTCTATCAAAGGGAACGTTCAAGTCTGTGAGTTGAATGTACTCATCACACAGATGTTTCTCAGAATGCTTCTGTCTAGTTTTTAGGTGAAGAGATTTCATTTCCCAGCATAGGCCTCAAAGCGCTCCAAATATCCACTTGCAGATTCTATAAGAAGAGAGTTTCCAAACTGCTCTTTCAAAAGGAAGCTTCAAGTCTGTGAGTTGAATGCACTCATCACAAAGAAGTTTCTGAGAATGCTTCCGTCTAGTTTCTATATGAAGATATTTCCTTTTCCAACATAGGCCCCAAAGTGCTCCAAATAAACCCTTGCAGATTCTACAAAAGGAGTGTTTCAAAACTGCTCTTTCTATAGGTAAGTTCAAGTCTGTGAGTTGAATGCACTCAACACAAAGAAGTTTCTGAGAATGCTTCTGTTCAGTTTTTATGTGAAGATATTTCCTTTTCCAGCATAGGCCTCAAACGGCTCCAAATATCCACTTGCAGATTCTACAAAAGGAGTGTTTCCAAACTTCTCTATCAATTGGTAGGTTCAACTCTGTGAGTTGAATGAACTCATCACAAAGAAGTTTCTGAGAATCCTTCTCTCTAGTTTTTATGTGAAGATATTTCCTTTTCCAACGTAGGCCTCAAAGCGCTCCAAATAAACACATGCAGATTCTACAAAAGGAGTGTTTCAAAACTGTTCTATCAAAGGGAACGTTCAAGCCTGTGAGTTGAATGTACTCATCACACAGATGTTTCTCAGAATGCTTCTGTCTAGTTTTTAGGTGAAGAGATTTCATTTCCCAGCATAGGCCTCAAAGCGCTCCAAATATCCACTTGCAGAATCTACGAAAAGAGTGTTTCAAAGCTGCTCTTTCAAAAGCAAGGTTCAAGTCTGTGTGTTGAATGCACTCATCCGAAAGAAGTTTCTGAGAACGCTTCTGTCTAGTTCTTACGTGAAGATATTTCCTTTTCCAGCTTAGACCTCAAAGCGCTCCAAATAAACACTTGCAAATTCTACAAAAGGAGTGTTTCAAAAGAGTTCTATCAAAAGGAACGTTCAAGTCTGTGAGTTGAATGCACTTATCATACCGAAGTTTCCTGGAATGCTTCTGTCTAGTTTTTATGTGAAGACATTTCCTTTTCCAGCAGAGGCCTCAAAGCACTCCAAATATCCACTTGCAGATTCTACAAAAAGAGTGTTTCAAAACTGCTCTATCAAAAGCAAGCTTCAACACTGTGAGTAGAATGCACTCATCACAAAGAAGTTTCTGAGAATGCTTCTGTCTAGTTTTTATGTGAAGATATTTCCTTTTCCAACATAGGCCTCAAAGCACTCCAAATAAACACTTGCAGATTCTACAAAAGGAGTGTTTCGAAACTGCTCTTTCAAGAGGAACGTTCAAGTCTGTGAGTTGAATGCACTCATCACACAGAAGTTTCTGAGAATGCTTCTGTCTAGTTTTTATGTGAAGATGTTTCCTTTTCCAGAATAGGCCTCAAAACGCTCCAAATATCCTCTTGCAGATTCTACAAAAAAGAGTGTTTCAAAACTGTTCTATCAAAAGGAAGGTTCAACTCTGTGAGTTGAATGAATGCATCATGAAGAACTTTCTGAGAATGCTTCTCTGTAGTTTTTAGGTGAAGATATTCCAAAACCCAGCACAGGCCTCGAAGTGCTCCAAATAACCACTTGCAGATTTTACCAAAAGAGTGTTTCAAAACTGCTCTTTCTATAGGTAAGTTCAAGTCTGTGAGTTGAATGCACTCAACACAAAGAAGTTTCTGAGAATGCTTCTGTTCAGTTTTTATGTGAAGATATTTCCTTTTCCAGCATAGGCCTCAAACGGCTCCAAATATCCACTTGCAGATTCTACAAAAAGAGTGTTTCCAAACTTCTCTATCAATTGGTAGGTTCAACTCTGTGAGTTGAATGAAGTCATCACAAAGAAGTTTCTGAGAATCCTTCTCTCTAGTTTTTATGTGAAGATATTTCCTTTTCCAACATAGGCCTCAAGGTGCTCCGAATAAACACTTGCAGATTCTACAAACTTAATGTTTCAAAACTGTTCTATCAAAAGGAACGTTGAAGTCTGTGAGTTGAATGCACTCATCACAAAGAAGTTTCTCAGAATGCTTCCGTCTAGTTTTTAGGTGAAGAGATTTCATTTCCCAGCACAGGCCTCAAAGCGCTCCAAATATGCACTTGCAGATTCTACAAGAAGAGTGTTTCCAAACTGCTCTTTCAAAAGGAAGCTTCAAGTCTGTGAGTTGAATGCACTCATCACAAAGAAGTTTCTGAGAATGCTTCCGTCTCGTTTCTATATGAAGGTATTTCCTTTTCCAACATAGGCCCCAAAGTGCTCCAAATAAACCCTTGCAGATTCTACAAAAGGAGTGTTTCAAAACTGCTCTTTCTATAGGTAAGTTCAAGTCTGTGAGTTGAATGCACTCAACACAAAGAAGTTTCTGAGAATGCTTCTGTTCAGTTTTTATGTGAAGATATTTCCTTTTCCAGCATAGGCCTCAAACGGCTCCAAATATCCACTTGCAGATTCTACAAAAGGAGTGTTTCCAAACTTCTCTATCAATTGGTAGGTTCAACTCTGTGAGTTGAATGAACTCATCACAAAGAAGTTTCTGAGAATCCTTCTCTCTAGTTTTTATGTGAAGATATTTCCTTTTCCAACGTAGGCCTCAAAGCGCTCCAAATAAACACATGCAGATTCTACAAAAGGAGTGTTTCAAAACTGTTCTATCAAAGGGAACGTTCAAGTCTGTGAGTTGAATGTACTCATCACACAGATGTTTCTCAGAATGCTTCTGTCTAGTTTTTAGGTGAAGAGATTTCATTTCCCAGCATAGGCCTCAAAGCGCTCCAAATATCCACTTGCAGATTCTATAAGAAGAGAGTTTCCAAACTGCTCTTTCAAAAGGAAGCTTCAAGTCTGTGTGTTGAATGCACTCATCCAAAAGAAGTTTCTGAGAATGCTTCTGTCTAGTTCTTACGTGAAGATATTTCCTTTTCCAGGTAAGGCCTCAAAGCGCTCCAAATAAACACTTGCAAATTCTACAAAAGGAGTGTTTCAAAAGAGTTCTATCAAAAGGAACGTTCAAGTCTGTGAGTTGAATGCACTTATCATACCGAAGTTTCCTGGAATGCTTCTGTCTAGTTTTTATGTGAAGACATTTCCTTTTCCAGCAGAGGCCTCAAAGCACTCCAAATATCCACTTGCAGATTCTACAAAAAGAGTGTTTCAAAACTGCTCTATCAAAAGCAAGGTTCAACACTGTGAGTAGAATGCACTCATCACAAAGAAGTTTCTGAGAATGCTTCTGTCTAGTTTTTATGTGAAGATATTTCCTTTTCCAACATAGGCCTCAAAGCGCTCCAAATAAACACTTGCAGATTCTACAAAAGGAGTGTTTCGAAACTGCTCTTTCAAGAGGAATGTTCAAGTCTGTGAGTTGAATGCACTCATCACACAGAAGTTTCTGAGAATGCTTCTGTCTAGTTTTTATGTGAAGATGTTTCCTTTTCCAGCATAGGCCTCAAAACGCTCCAAATATCCTCTTGCAGATTCTACAAAAAGAGTGTTTCAAAACTGTTCTATCAAAAGGAAGGTTCAACTCTGTGAGTTGAATGAATGCATCATGAAGAACTTTCTGAGAATGCTTCTCTGTAGTTTTTAGGTGAAGATATTCCAAAACCCAGCACAGGCCTCGAAGTGCTCCAAATAACCACTTGCAGATTTTACCAAAAGAGTGTTTCAAAACTGCTCTTTCTATAGGTAAGTTCAAGTCTGTGAGTTGAATGCACTCAACACAAAGAAGTTTCTGAGAATGCTTCTGTTCAGTTTTTATGTGAAGATATTTCCTTTTCCAGCATAGGCCTCAAACGGCTCCAAATATCCACTTGCAGATTCTACAAAAAGAGTGTTTCCAAACTTCTCTATCAATTGGTAGGTTCAACTCTGTGAGTTGAATGAAGTCATCACAAAGAAGTTTCTGAGAATCCTTCTCTCTAGTTTTTATGTGAAGATATTTCCTTTTCCAGCGTAGGCCACAAAGCGCTCCAAATAAACACATGTAGATTCTACAAAAGGAGTGTTTCAAAACTGTTCTATCAAAGGGAACGTTCAAGTCTGTGAGTTGAATGTACTCATCACACAGATGTTTCTCAGAATGCTTCTGTCTAGTTTTTAGGTGAAGAGATTTCATTTCCCAGCATAGGCCTCAAAGCGCTCCAAATATCCACTTGCAGAATCTACGAAAAGAGTGTTTCAAAGCTGCTCTTTCAAAAGCAAGGTTCAAGTCTGTGTGTTGAATGCACTCATCCGAAAGAAGTTTCTGAGAATGCTTCTGTCTATTTCTTACGTGAAGATATTTCCTTTTCCAGCTTAGGCCTCAAAGCGCTCCAAATAAACACTTGCAAATTCTACAAAAGGAGTGTTTCAAAAGAGTTCTATCAAAAGGAACGTTCAAGTCTGTGAGTTGGATGCGCTTATCATACCGAAGTTTCCTGGAATGCTTCTGTCTAGTTTTTATGTGAAGACATTTCCTTTTCCAGCATAGGCCTCAAAGCACTCCAAATATCCACTTGCAGATTCTACAAAAAGAGTGTTTCAAAACTGCTCTATCAAAAGCAAGCTTCAACACTGTGAGTAGAATGCACTCATCACAAAGAAGTTTCTGAGAATGCTTCTGTCTAGTTTTTATGTGAAGATATTTCCTTTTCCAACATAGGCCTCAAAGCGCTCCAAATAAACACTTGCAGATTCTACAAAAGGAGTGTTTCGAAACTGCTCTTTCAACAGGAACGTTCAAGTCTGTGAGTTGAATGCACTCATCACACAGAAGTTTCTCAGAATGCTTCTGTCTAGTTTTTATGTGAAGATATTTCCTTTTCCAGCATAGGCCTCAGAACGCTCCAAATATCCTCTTGCAGATTCTACAAAAAGAGTGTTTCAAAACTGTTCTATCAAAAGGAAGGTTCAACTCTGTGAGTTGAATGAATGCATCATGAAGAACTTTCTGAGAATGCTTCTCTGTAGTTTTTAGGTGAAGATATTCCAAAACCCAGCACAGGCCTCGAAGTGCTCCAAATAACCACTTGCAGATTTTACCAAAAGAGTGTTTCAAAACTGCTCTTTCTATAGGTAAGTTCAAGTCTGTCAGATGAATGCACTCAACACAAAGAAGTTTCTGAGAATGCTTCTGTTCAGTTTTTATGTGAAGATATTTCCTTTTCCAGCATAGGCCTCAAACGGCTCCAAATATCCACTTGCAGATTCTACAAAAAGAGTGTTTCCAAACTTCTCTATCAATTGGTAGGTTCAACTCTGTGAGTTGAATGAAGTCATCACAAAGAAGTTTCTGAGAATCCTTCTCTCTAGTTTTTACGTGAAGATATTTCCTTTTCCAGCGTAGGCCTCAAACGCTCCAAATAAACACATGCAGATTCTACAAAAGGAGTGTTTCAAAACTGTTCTATCAAAGGGAACGTTCAAGTCTGTGAGTTGAATGTACTCATCACACAGATGTTTCTCAGAATGCTTCTGTCTAGTTTTTAGGTGAAGAGATTTCATTTCCCAGCATAGGCCTCAAAGCGCTCCAAATATCCACTTGCAGATTCTATAAGAAGAGAGTTTCCAAACTGCTCTTTCAAAAGGAAGCTTCAAGTCTGTGAGTTGAATGCACTCATCACAAAGAAGTTTCTGAGAATGCTTCCGTCTAGTTTCTATATGAAGATATTTCCTTTTCCAACATAGGCCCCAAAGTGCTCCAAATAAACCCTTGCAGATTCTACAAAAGGAGTGTTTCAAAACTGCTCTTTCTATAGGTAAGTTCAAGTCTGTGAGTTGAATGCACTCAACACAAAGAAGTTTCTGAGAATGCTTCTGTTCAGTTTTTATGTGAAGAGATTTCCTTTTCCAGCATAGGCCTCAAACGGCTCCAAATATCCACTTGCAGATTCTACAAAAAGAGTGTTTCCAAACTTCTCTATCAATTGGTAGGTTCAACTCTGTGAGTTGAATGAACTCATCACAAAGAAGTTTCTGAGAATCCTTCTCTCTAGTTTTTATGTGAAGATATTTCCTTTTCCAACGTAGGCCTCAAAGCGCTCCAAATAAACACATGCAGATTCTACAAAAGGAGTGTTTCAAAACTGTTCTATCAAAGGGAACGTTCAAGTCTGTGAGTTGAATGTACTCATCACACAGATGTTTCTCAGAATGCTTCTGTCTAGTTTTTAGTTGAAGAGATTTCATTTCCCAGCTTAGGCCTCAAAGCGCTCCAAATATCCACTTGCAGAATCTACGAAAAGAGTGTTTCAAAGCTGCTCTTTCAAAAGCAAGGTTCAAGTCTGTGTGTTGAATGCACTCATCCGAAAGAAGTTTCTGAGAACGCTTCTGTCTAGTTCTTACGTGAAGATATTTCCTTTTCCAGCTTAGACCTCAAAGCGCTCCAAATAAACACTTGCAAATTCTACAAAAGGAGTGTTTCAAAAGAGTTCTATCAAAAGGAACGTTCAAGTCTGTGAGTTGAATGCACTTATCATACCGAAGTTTCCTGGAATGCTTCTGTCTAGTTTTTATGTGAAGACATTTCCTTTTCCAGCAGAGGCCTCAAAGCACTCCAAATATCCACTTGCAGATTCTACAAAAAGAGTGTTTCAAAACTGCTCTATCAAAAGCAAGCTTCAACACTGTGAGTAGAATGCACTCATCACAAAGAAGTTTCTGAGAATGCTTCTGTCTAGTTTTTATGTGAAGATATTTCCTTTTCCAACATAGGCCTCAAAGCGCTCCAAATAAACACTTGCAGATTCTACAAAAGGAGTGTTTCGAAACTGCTCTTTCAAGAGGAACGTTCAAGTCTGTGAGTTGAATGCACTCATCACACAGAAGTTTCTGAGAATGCTTCTGTCTAGTTTTTATGTGAAGATGTTTCCTTTTCCAGAATAGGCCTCAAAACGCTCCAAATATCCTCTTGCAGATTCTACAAAAAGAGTGTTTCAAAACTGTTCTATCAAAAGGAAGGTTCAACTCTGTGAGTTGAATGAATGCATCATGAAGAACTTTCTGAGAATGCTTCTCTGTAGTTTTTAGGTGAAGATATTCCAAAACCCAGCACAGGCCTCGAAGTGCTCCAAATAACCACTTGCAGATTTTACCAAAAGAGTGTTTCAAAACTGCTCTTTCTATAGGTAAGTTCAAGTCTGTGAGTTGAATGCACTCAACACAAAGAAGTTTCTGAGAATGCTTCTGTTCAGTTTTTATGTGAAGATATTTCCTTTTCCAGCATAGGCCTCAAACGGCTCCAAATATCCACTTGCAGATTCTACAAAAAGAGTGTTTCCAAACTTCTCTATCAATTGGTAGGTTCAACTCTGTGAGTTGAATGAAGTCATCACAAAGAAGTTTCTGAGAATCCTTCTCTCTAGTTTTTATGTGAAGATATTTCCTTTTCCAACATAGGCCTCAAGGTGCTCCGAATAAACACTTGCAGATTCTACAAACTTAATGTTTCAAAACTCTTCTATCAAAAGGAACGTTGAAGTCTGTGAGTTGAATGCACTCATCACAAAGAAGTTTCTCAGAATGCTTCCGTCTAGTTTTTAGGTGAAGAGATTTCATTTCCCAGCACAGGCCTCAAAGCGCTCCAAATATCCACTTGCAGATTCTACAAGAAGAGTGTTTCCAAACTGCTCTTTCAAAAGGAAGCTTCAAGTCTGTGAGTTGAATGCACTCATCACAAAGAAGTTTCTGAGAATGCTTCCGTCTAGTTTCTATATGAAGGTATTTCCTTTTCCAACATAGGCCCCAAAGTGCTCCAAATAAACCCTTGCAGATTCTACAAAAGGAGTGTTTCAAAACTGCTCTTTCTATAGGTAAGTTCAAGTCTGTGAGTTGAATGCACTCAACACAAAGAAGTTTCTGAGAATGCTTCTGTTCAGTTTTTATGTGAAGATATTTCCTTTTCCAGCATAGGCCTCAAACGGCTCCAAATATCCACTTGCAGATTCTACAAAAGGAGTGTTTCCAAACTTCTCTATCAATTGGTAGGTTCAACTCTGTGAGTTGAATGAACTCATCACAAAGAAGTTTCTGAGAATCCTTCTCTCTAGTTTTTATGTGAAGATATTTCCTTTTCCAACGTAGGCCTCAAAGCGCTCCAAATAAACACATGCAGATTCTACAAAAGGAGTGTTTCAAAACTGTTCTATCAAAGGGAACGTTCAAGCCTGTGAGTTGAATGTACTCATCACACAGATGTTTCTCAGAATGCTTCTGTCTAGTTTTTAGGTGAAGAGATTTCATTTCCCAGCATAGGCCTCAAAGCGCTCCGAATATCCACTTGCAGATTCTATAAGAAGAGAGTTTCCAAACTGCTCTTTCAAAAGGAAGCTTCAAGTCTGTGTGTTGAATGCACTCATCCAAAAGAAGTTTCTGAGAATGCTTCTGTCTAGTTCTTACGTGAAGATATTTCCTTTTCCAGGTAAGGCCTCAAAGCGCTCCAAATAAACACTTGCAAATTCTACAAAAGGAGTGTTTCAAAAGAGTTCTATCAAAAGGAACGTTCAAGTCTGTGAGTTGAATGCACTTATCATACCGAAGTTTCCTGGAATGCTTCTGTCTAGTTTTTATGTGAAGACATTTCCTTTTCCAGCAGAGGCCTCAAAGCACTCCAAATATCCACTTGCAGATTCTACAAAAAGAGTGTTTCAAAACTGCTCTATCAAAAGCAAGGTTCAACACTGTGAGTAGAATGCACTCATCACAAAGAAGTTTCTGAGAATGCTTCTGTCTAGTTTTTATGTGAAGATATTTCCTTTTCCAACATAGGCCTCAAAGCGCTCCAAATAAACACTTGCAGATTCTACAAAAGGAGTGTTTCGAAACTGCTCTTTCAAGAGGAACGTTCAAGTCTGTGAGTTGAATGCACTCATCACACAGAAGTTTCTGAGAATGCTTCTGTCTAGTTTTTATGTGAAGATGTTTCCTTTTCCAGCATAGGCCTCAAAACGCTCCAAATATCCTCTTGCAGATTCTACAAAAAGAGTGTTTCAAAACTGTTCTATCAAAAGGAAGGTTCAACTCTGTGAGTTGAATGAATGCATCATGAAGAACTTTCTGAGAATGCTTCTCTGTAGTTTTTAGGTGAAGATATTCCAAAACCCAGCACAGGCCTCGAAGTGCTCCAAATAACCACTTGCAGATTTTACCAAAAGAGTGTTTCAAAACTGCTCTTTCTATAGGTAAGTTCAAGTCTGTGAGTTGAATGCACTCAACACAAAGAAGTTTCTGAGAATGCTTCTGTTCAGTTTTTATGTGAAGAGATTTCCTTTTCCAGCATAGGCCTCAAACGGCTCCAAATATCCACTTGCAGATTCTACAAAAAGAGTGTTTCCAAACTTCTCTATCAATTGGTAGGTTCAACTCTGTGAGTTGAATGAACTCATCACAAAGAAGTTTCTGAGAATCCTTCTCTCTAGTTTTTATGTGAAGATATTTCCTTTTCCAACGTAGGCCTCAAAGCGCTCCAAATAAACACATGCAGATTCTACAAAAGGAGTGTTTCAAAACTGTTCTATCAAAGGGAACGTTCAAGTCTGTGAGTTGAATGTACTCATCACACAGATGTTTCTCAGAATGCTTCTGTCTAGTTTTTAGTTGAAGAGATTTCATTTCCCAGCATAGGCCTCAAAGCGCTCCAAATATCCACTTGCAGAATCTACGAAAAGAGTGTTTCAAAGCTGCTCTTTCAAAAGCAAGGTTCAAGTCTGTGTGTTGAATGCACTCATCCGAAAGAAGTTTCTGAGAACGCTTCTGTCTAGTTCTTACGTGAAGATATTTCCTTTTCCAGCTTAGACCTCAAAGCGCTCCAAATAAACACTTGCAAATTCTACAAAAGGAGTGTTTCAAAAGAGTTCTATCAAAAGGAACGTTCAAGTCTGTGAGTTGAATGCACTTATCATACCGAAGTTTCCTGGAATGCTTCTGTCTAGTTTTTATGTGAAGACATTTCCTTTTCCAGCAGAGGCCTCAAAGCACTCCAAATATCCACTTGCAGATTCTACAAAAAGAGTGTTTCAAAACTGCTCTATCAAAAGCAAGCTTCAACACTGTGAGTAGAATGCACTCATCACAAAGAAGTTTCTGAGAATGCTTCTGTCTAGTTTTTATGTGAAGATATTTCCTTTTCCAACATAGGCCTCAAAGCGCTCCAAATAAACACTTGCAGATTCTACAAAAGGAGTGTTTCGAAACTGCTCTTTCAAGAGGAACGTTCAAGTCTGTGAGTTGAATGCACTCATCACACAGAAGTTTCTGAGAATGCTTCTGTCTAGTTTTTATGTGAAGATGTTTCCTTTTCCAGAATAGGCCTCAAAACGCTCCAAATATCCTCTTGCAGATTCTACAAAAAAGAGTGTTTCAAAACTGTTCTATCAAAAGGAAGGTTCAACTCTGTGAGTTGAATGAATGCATCATGAAGAACTTTCTGAGAATGCTTCTCTGTAGTTTTTAGGTGAAGATATTCCAAAACCCAGCACAGGCCTCGAAGTGCTCCAAATAACCACTTGCAGATTTTACCAAAAGAGTGTTTCAAAACTGCTCTTTCTATAGGTAAGTTCAAGTCTGTGAGTTGAATGCACTCAACACAAAGAAGTTTCTGAGAATGCTTCTGTTCAGTTTTTATGTGAAGATATTTCCTTTTCCAGCATAGGCCTCAAACGGCTCCAAATATCCACTTGCAGATTCTACAAAAAGAGTGTTTCCAAACTTCTCTATCAATTGGTAGGTTCAACTCTGTGAGTTGAATGAAGTCATCACAAAGAAGTTTCTGAGAATCCTTCTCTCTAGTTTTTATGTGAAGATATTTCCTTTTCCAACATAGGCCTCAAGGTGCTCCGAATAAACACTTGCAGATTCTACAAACTTAATGTTTCAAAACTCTTCTATCAAAAGGAACGTTGAAGTCTGTGAGTTGAATGCACTCATCACAAAGAAGTTTCTCAGAATGCTTCCGTCTAGTTTTTAGGTGAAGAGATTTCATTTCCCACCACAGGCCTCAAAGCGCTCCAAATATCCACTTGCAGATTCTACAAGAAGAGTGTTTCCAAACTGCTCTTTCAAAAGGAAGCTTCAAGTCTGTGAGTTGAATGCACTCATCACAAAGAAGTTTCTGAGAATGCTTCCGTCTAGTTTCTATATGAAGGTATTTCCTTTTCCAACATAGGCCCCAAAGTGCTCCAAATAAACCCTTGCAGATTCTACAAAAGGAGTGTTTCAAAACTGCTCTTTCTATAGGTAAGTTCAAGTCTGTGAGTTGAATGCACTTAACACAAAGAAGTTTCTGAGAATGCTTCTGTTCAGTTTTTATGTGAAGATATTTCCTTTTCCAGCATAGGCCTCAAACGGCTCCAAATATCCACTTGCAGATTCTACAAAAGGAGTGTTTCCAAACTTCTCTATCAATTGGTAGGTTCAACTCTGTGAGTTGAATGAACTCATCACAAAGAAGTTTCTGAGAATCCTTCTCTCTAGTTTTTATGTGAAGATATTTCCTTTTCCAACGTAGGCCTCAAAGCGCTCCAAATAAACACATGCAGATTCTACAAAAGGAGTGTTTCAAAACTGTTCTATCAAAGGGAACGTTCAAGCCTGTGAGTTGAATGTACTCATCACACAGATGTTTCTCAGAATGCTTCTGTCTAGTTTTTAGGTGAAGAGATTTCATTTCCCAGCATAGGCCTCAAAGCGCTCCGAATATCCACTTGCAGATTCTATAAGAAGAGAGTTTCCAAACTGCTCTTTCAAAAGGAAGCTTCAAGTCTGTGTGTTGAATGCACTCATCCAAAAGAAGTTTCTGAGAATGCTTCTGTCTAGTTCTTACGTGAAGATATTTCCTTTTCCAGGTAAGGCCTCAAAGCGCTCCAAATAAACACTTGCAAATTCTACAAAAGGAGTGTTTCAAAAGAGTTCTATCAAAAGGAACGTTCAAGTCTGTGAGTTGAATGCACTTATCATACCGAAGTTTCCTGGAATGCTTCTGTCTAGTTTTTATGTGAAGACATTTCCTTTTCCAGCAGAGGCCTCAAAGCACTCCAAATATCCACTTGCAGATTCTACAAAAAGAGTGTTTCAAAACTGCTCTATCAAAAGCAAGGTTCAACACTGTGAGTAGAATGCACTCATCACAAAGAAGTTTCTGAGAATGCTTCTGTCTAGTTTTTATGTGAAGATATTTCCTTTTCCAACATAGGCCTCAAAGCGCTCCAAATAAACACTTGCAGATTCTACAAAAGGAGTGTTTCGAAACTGCTCTTTCAAGAGGAACGTTCAAGTCTGTGAGTTGAATGCACTCATCACACAGAAGTTTCTGAGAATGCTTCTGTCTAGTTTTTATGTGAAGATGTTTCCTTTTCCAGCATAGGCCTCAAAACGCTCCAAATATCCTCTTGCAGATTCTACAAAAAGAGTGTTTCAAAACTGTTCTATCAAAAGGAAGGTTCAACTCTGTGAGTTGAATGAATGCATCATGAAGAACTTTCTGAGAATGCTTCTCTGTAGTTTTTAGGTGAAGATATTCCAAAACCCAGCACAGGCCTCGAAGTGCTCCAAATAACCACTTGCAGATTTTACCAAAAGAGTGTTTCAAAACTGCTCTTTCTATAGGTAAGTTCAAGTCTGTGAGTTGAATGCACTCAACACAAAGAAGTTTCTGAGAATGCTTCTGTTCAGTTTTTATGTGAAGATATTTCCTTTTCCAGCATAGGCCTCAAACGGCTCCAAATATCCACTTGCAGATTCTACAAAAAGAGTGTTTCCAAACTTCTCTATCAATTGGTAGGTTCAACTCTGTGAGTTGAATGAAGTCATCACAAAGAAGTTTCTGAGAATCCTTCTCTCTAGTTTTTATGTAAAGATATTTCCTTTTCCAACATAGGCCTCAAGGTGCTCCGAATAAACACTTGCAGATTCTACAAACTTAATGTTTCAAAACTCTTCTATCAAAAGGAACGTTGAAGTCTGTGAGTTGAATGCACTCATCACAAAGAAGTTTCTCAGAATGCTTCCGTCTAGTTTTTAGGTGAAGAGATTTCATTTCCCAGCCCAGGCCTCAAAGCGCTCCAAATATCCACTTGCAGATTCTACAAGAAGAGTGTTTCCAAACTGCTCTTTCAAAAGGAAGCTTCAAGTCTGTGAGTTGAATGCACTCATCACAAAGAAGTTTCTGAGAATGCTTCCGTCTAGTTTCTATATGAAGATATTTCCTTTTCCAACATAGGCCCCAAAGTGCTCCAAATAAACCCTTGCAGATTCTACAAAAGGAGTGTTTCAAAACTGCTCTTTCTATAGGTAAGTTCAAGTCTGTGAGTTGAATGCACTCAACACAAAGAAGTTTCTGAGAATGCTTCTGTTCAGTTTTTATGTGAAGATATTTCCTTTTCCAGCATAGGCCTCAAACTGCTCCAAATATCCACTTGCAGATTCTACAAAAAGAGTGTTTCAAAACTGCTCTATCAATTGGTAGGTTCAACTCTGTGAGTTGAATGAAGTCATCACAAAGAAGTTTCTGAGAATCCTTCTCTCTAGTTTTTACGTGAAGATATTTCCTTTTCCAGCGTAGGCCTCAAAGCGCTCCAAATAAACACATGCAGATTCTACAAAAGGAGTGTTTCAAAACTGTTCTATCAAAGGGAACGTTCAAGTCTGTGAGTTGAATGTACTCATCACACAGATGTTTCTCAGAATGCTTCTGTCTAGTTTTTAGGTGAAGAGATTTCATTTCCCAGCATAGGCCTCAAAGCGCTCCAAATATCCACTTGCAGATTCTATAAGAAGAGAGTTTCCAAACTGCTCTTTCAAAAGGAAGCTTCAAGTCTGTGAGTTGAATGCACTCATCACAAAGAAGTTTCTGAGAATGCTTCCGTCTAGTTTCTATATGAAGATATTTCCTTTTCCAACATAGGCCCCAAAGTGCTCCAAATAAACCCTTGCAGATTCTACAAAAGGAGTGTTTCACAACTGCTCTTTCTATAGGTAAGTTCAAGTCTGTGTGTTGAATGCACTCATCTGAAAGAAGTTTCTGAGAATGCTTCTGTCTAGTTCTTACGTGAAGATATTTCCTTTTCCAGCTTAGGCCTCAAAGCGCTCCAAATAAACAGTTGCAAATTCTACAAAAGGAGTGTTTCAAAAGAGTTCTATCAAAACGAACTTTCAAGTCTGTGAGTTGAATGCACTTATCATACCGAAGTTTCCTGGAATGCTTCTGTCTAGTTTTTATGTGAAGACATTTCCTTTTCCAGCATAGGCCTCAAAGCACTCCAAATATCCACTTGCAGATTCTACAAAAAGAGAGTTTCAAAACTGCTCTATCAAAAGCAAGCTTCAACACTGTGAGTAGAATGCACTCATCACAAAGAAGTTTCTGAGAATGCTTCTGTCTAGTTTTTATGTGAAGATATTTCCTTTTCCAACATAGGCCTCAAAGCGCTCCAAATAAACACATGCAGATTCTACAAAAGGAGTGTTTCGAAACTGCTCTTTCAAGAGGAACATTCAAGTCTGTGAGTTGAATGCACTCATCACACAGAAGTTTCTCAGAATGCTTCTGTCTAGTTTTTATGTGAAGATATTTCCTTTTCCAGCATAGGCCTCAGAACGCTCCAAATATCCTCTTGCAGATTCTACAAAAAGAGTGTTTCAAAACTGTTCTATCAAAAGGAAGGTTCAACTCTGTGAGTCGAATGAATGCATCATGAAGAACTTTCTGAGAATGCTTCTCTGTAGTTTTTAGGTGAAGATATTCCAAAACCCAGCACAGGCCTCGAAGTGCTCCAAATAACCACTTGCAGATTTTACCAAAAGAGTGTTTCAAAACTGCTCTTTCTATACGTAAGTTCAAGTCTGTGAGATGAATGCACTCAACACAAAGAAGTTTCTGAGAATGCTTCTGTTCAGTTTTTATGTGAAGATATTTCCTTTTCCAGCCTAGTCCTCAAACGGCTCCAAATATCCACTTGCAGATTCTACAAAAAGAGTGTTTCCAAACTTCTCTATCAATTGGTAGGTTCAACCCTGTGAGTTGAATGAAGTCATCACAAAGAAGTTTCTGAGAATCCTTCTCTCTAGTTTTTATGTGAAGATATTTCCTTTTCCAACATAGGCCTCAAGGTGCTCCGAATAAACACTTGCAGATTCTACAAACTTACTGTTTCAAAACTGTTCTATCAAAAGGAACGTTGAAGTCTGTGAGTTGAATGCACTCATCACAAAGAAGTTTCTCAGAATGCTTCCGTCTAGTTTTTAGGTGAAGAGATTTCATTTCCCAGCATAGGCCTCAAAGCGCTCCAAATATCCACTTGCAGATTCTATAAGAAGAGAGTTTCCAAACTGCTCTTTCAAAAGGAAACTTCAAGTCTGTGAGTTGAATGCACTCATCACAAAGAAGTTTCTGAGAATGCTTCCGTCTAGTTTCTATATGAAGATATTTCCTTTTCCAACATAGGCCCCAAAGTGCTCCAAATAAACCCTTGCAGATTCTACAAAAGGAGTGTTTCAAAACTGCTCTTTCTATAGGTAAGTTCAAGTCTGTGAGTTGAATGCACTCAACACAAAGAAGTTTCTGAGAATGCTTCTGTTCAGTTTTTATGTGAAGATATTTCCTTTTCCAGCATAGGCCTCAAACGGCTCCAAATATCCACTTGCAGATTCTACAAAAAGAGTGTGTCCAAACTTCTCTATCAATTGGTAGGTTCAACTCTGTGAGTTGAATGAACTCATCACAAAGAAGTTTCTGAGAATCCTTCTCTCTAGTTTTTATGTGAAGATATTTCCTTTTCCAACGTAGGCCTCAAAGCGCTCCAAATAAAAACATGCAGATTCTACAAAAGGAGTGTTTCAAAACTGTTCTATCAAAGGGAACGTTCAAGTCTGTGAGTTGAATGTACTCATCACACAGGTGTTTCTCAGAATGCTTCTGTCTAGTTTTTAGGTGAAGAGATTTCATTTCCCAGCATAGGCCTCAAAGCGCTCCAAATATCCACTTGCAGATTCTATAAGAAGAGAGTTTCCAAACTGCTCTTTCAAAAGGAAGCTTCAAGTCTGTGTGTTGAATGCACTCATCCAAAAGAAGTTTCTGAGAATGCTTCTGTCTAGTTCTTACGTGAAGATATTTCCTTTTCCAGGTAAGGCCTCAAAGCGCTCCAAATAAACACTTGCAAATTCTACAAAAGGAGTGTTTCAAAAGAGTTCTATCAAAAGGAACGTTCAAGTCTGTGAGTTGAATGCACTTATCATACCGAAGTTTCCTGGAATGCTTCTGTCTAGTTTTTATGTGAAGACATTTCCTTTTCCAGCAGAGGCCTCAAAGCACTCCAAATATCCACTTGCAGATTCTACAAAAAGAGTGTTTCAAAACTGCTCTATCAAAAGCAAGCTTCAACACTGTGAGTAGAATGCACTCATCACAAAGAAGTTTCTGAGAATGCTTCTGTCTAGTTTTTATGTGAAGATATTTCCTTTTCCAACATAGGCCTCAAAGCGCTCCAAATAAACACTTGCAGATTCTACAAAAGGAGTGTTTCGAAACTGCTCTTTCAAGAGGAACGTTCAAGTCTGTGAGTTGAATGCACTCATCACACAGAAGTTTCTGACAATGCTTCTGTCTAGTTTTTATGTGAAGATGTTTCCTTTTCCAGCATAGGCCTCAAAACGCTCCAAATATCCTCTTGCAGATTCTACAAAAAGAGTGTTTCAAAACTGTTCTATCAAAAGGAAGGTTCAACTCTGTGAGTTGAATGAATGCATCATGAAGAACTTTCTGAGAATGCTTCTCTGTAGTTTTTAGGTGAAGATATTCCAAAACCCAGCACAGGCCTCGAAGTGCTCCAAATAACCACTTGCAGATTTTACCAAAAGAGTGTTTCAAAACTGCTCTTTCTATAGGTAAGTTCAAGTCTGTGAGTTGAATGCACTCAACACAAAGAAGTTTCTGAGAATGCTTCTGTTCAGTTTTTATGTGAAGATATTTCCTTTTCCAGCATAGGCCTCAAACGGCTCCAAATATCCACTTGCAGATTCTACAAAAAGAGTGTTTCCAAACTTCTCTATCAATTGGTAGGTTCAACTCTGTGAGTTGAATGAAGTCATCACAAAGAAGTTTCTGAGAATGCTTCCGTCTAGTTTCTATATGAAGATATTTCCTTTTCCAACATAGGCCCCAAAGTGCTCCAAATAAACCCTTGCAGATTCTACAAAAGGAGTGTTTCAAAACTGCTCTTTCTATAGGTAAGTTCAAGTCTGTGAGTTGAATGCACTCAACACAAAGAAGTTTCTGAGAATACTTCTGTTCAGTTTTTATGTGAAGATATTTCCTTTTCCAGCATAGGCCTCAAACGGCTCCAAATATCCACTTGCTGATTCTACAAAAAGAGTGTTTCCAAACTTCTCTATCAATTGGTAGGTTCAACTCTGTGAGTTGAATGAACTCATCACAAAGAAGTTTCTGAGAATCCTTCTCTCTAGTTTTTACGTGAAGATATTTCCTTTTCCAGCGTAGGCCTCAAAGCGCTCCAAATAAACACATGCAGATTCTACAAAAGGAGTGTTTCAAAACTGTTCTATCAAAGGGAACGTTCAAGTCTGTGAGTTGAATGTACTCATCACACAGATGTTTCTCAGAATGCTTCTGTCTAGTTTTTAGGTGAAGAGATTTCATTTCCCAGCATAGGCCTCAAAGCGCTCCAAATATCCACTTGCAGATTCTATAAGAAGAGAGTTTCCAAACTGCTCTTTCAAAAGGAAGCTTCAAGTCTGTGAGTTGAATGCACTCATCACAAAGAAGTTTCTGAGAATGCTTCCGTCTAGTTTCTATATGAAGATATTTCCTTTTCCAACATAGGCCCCAAAGTGCTCCAAATAAACCCTTGCAGATTCTACAAAAGGAGTGTTTCAAAACTGCTCTTTCTATAGGTAAGTTCAAGTCTGTGAGTTGAATGCACTCAACACAAAGAAGTTTCTGAGAATGCTTCTGTTCAGTTTTTATGTGAAGAGATTTCCTTTTCCAGCATAGGCCTCAAACGGCTCCAAATATCCACTTGCAGATTCTACAAAAAGAGTGTTTCCAAACTTCTCTATCAATTGGTAGGTTCAACTCTGTGAGTTGCATGAACTCATCACAAAGAAGTTTCTGAGAATCCTTCTCTCTAGTTTTTATGTGAAGATATTTCCTTTTCCAGCGTAGGCCACAAAGCGCTCCAAATAAACACATGCAGATTCTACAAAAGGAGTGTTTCAAAACTGTTCTATCAAAGGGAACGTTCAAGTCTGTGAGTTGAACTCATCACACAGATGTTTCTCAGAATGCTTCTGTCTAGTTTTTAGGTGAAGAGATTTCATTTCCCAGCATAGGCCTCAAAGCGCTCCAAATATCCACTTGCAGAATCTACGAAAAGAGTGTTTCAAAGCTGCTCTTTCAAAAGCAAGGTTCAAGTCTGTGTGTTGAATGCACTCATCCAAAAGAAGTTTCTGAGAATGCTTCTGTCTAGTTCTTACGTGAAGATATTTCCTTTTCCAGCTTAGGCCTCAAAGCGCTCCAAATAAACACTTGCAAATTCTACAAAAGGAGTGTTTCAAAAGAGTTCTATCAAAAGGAACGTTCAAGTCTGTGAGTTGAATGCACTTATCATACCGAAGTTTCCTGGAATGCTTCTGTCTAGTTTTTATGTGAAGACATTTCCTTTTCCAGCATAGGCCTCAAAGCACTCCAAATATCCACTTGCAGATTCTACAAAAAGAGAGTTTCAAAACTGCTTTATCAAAAGCAAGCTTCAACACTGTGAGTAGAATGCACTCATCACAAAGAAGTTTCTGAGAATGCTTCTGTCTAGTTTTTATGTGAAGATATTTCCTTTTCCAACATAGGCCTCAAAGCGCTCCAAATAAACACTTGCAGATTCTACAAAAGGAGTGTTTCGAAACTGCTCTTTCAACAGGAACGTTCAAGTCTGTGAGTTGAATGCACTCATCACACAGAAGTTTCTCAGAATGCTTCTGTCTAGTTTTTATGTGAAGATATTTCCTTTTCCAGCATAGGCCTCAGAACGCTCCAAATATCCTCTTGCAGATTCTACAAAAAGAGTGTTTCAAAACTGTTCTATCAAAAGGAAGGTTCAACTCTGTGAGTTGAATGAATGCATCATGAAGAACTTTCTGAGAATGCTTCTCTGTAGTTTTTAGGTGAAGATATTCCAAAACCCAGCACAGGCCTCGAAGTGCTCCAAATAACCACTTGCAGATTTTACCAAAAGAGTGTTTCAAAACTGCTCTTTCTATACGTAAGTTCAAGTCTGTGAGATGAATGCACTCAACACAAAGAAGTTTCTGAGAATGCTTCTGTTCAGTTTTTATGTGAAGATATTCCCTTTTCCAGCATAGGCCTCAAACGGCTCCAAATTTTCACTTGCAGATTCTACAAAAAGAGTGTTTCCAAACTTCCCTATCAATTGGTAGGTTCAACCCTGTGAGTTGAATGAAGTCATCACAAAGAAGTTTCTGAGAATCCTTCTCTCTAGTTTTTATGTGAAGATATTTCCTTTTCCAACATAGGCCTCAAGGTGCTCCGAATAAACACTTGCAGATTCTAGAAACTTAATGTTTCAAAACTGTTCTATCAAAAGGAACGTTGAAGTCTGTGAGTTGAATGCACTCATCACAGAGAAGTTTCTCAGAATGCTTCCGTCTAGTTTTTAGGTGAAGAGATTTCATTTCCCAGCATAGGCCTCAAAGCGCTCCAAATATCCACTTGCAGATTCTATAAGAAGAGAGTTTCCAAACTGCTCTTTCAAAAGGAAGCTTCAAGTCTGTGAGTTGAATGCACTCATCACAAAGAAGTTTCTGAGAATGCTTCCGTCTAGTTTCTATATGAAGATATTTCCTTTTCCAACATAGGCACCAAAGTGCTCCAAATAAACCCTTGCAGATTCTACAAAAGGAGTGTTTCAAAACTGCTCTTTCTATAGGTAAGTTCAAGTCTGTGAGTTGAATGCACTCAACACAAAGAAGTTTCTGAGAATGCTTCTGTTCAGTTTTTATGTGAAGATATTTCCTTTTCCAGCATAGGCCTCAAACGGCTCCAAATATCCACTTGCAGATTCTACAAAAAGAGTGTTTCCAAACTTCTCTATCAATTGGTAGGTTCAACTCTGTGAGTTGAATGAACTCATCACAAAGAAGTTTCTGAGAATCCTTCTCTCTAGTTTTTATGTGAAGATATTTCCTTTTCCAACGTAGGCCTCAAAGCGCTCCAAATAAACACTTGCAGATTCTACAAAAGGAGTGTTTCGAAACTGCTCTTTCAAGAGGAACGTTCAAGTCTGTGAGTTGAATGCACTCATCACACAGAAGTTTCTGAGAATGCTTCTGTCTAGTTTTTATGTGAAGATGTTTCCTTTTCCAGCATAGGCCTCCAAACGCTCCAAATATCCTCTTGCAGACTCTACAAAAAGAGTGTTTCAAAACTGTTCTATCAAAAGGAAGGTTCAACTCTGTGAGTTGAATGAATGCATCAGGAAGAACTTTCTGAGAATGCTTCTCTGTAGTTTTTAGGTGAAGATATTCCAAAACCCAGCACAGGCCTCGAAGTGCTCCAAATAACCACTTGCAGATTTTACCAAAAGAGTGTTTCAAAACTGCTCTTTGTATAGGTAAGTTCAAGTCTGTGAGTTGAATGCACTCAACACAAAGAAGTTTCTGAGAATGCTTCTGTTCAGTTTTTATGTGAAGATATTTCCTTTTCCAGCATAGGCCTCAAACGGCTCCAAATATCCACTTGCAGATTCTACAAAAAGAGTGTTTCCAAACTTCTCTATCAATTGGTAGGTTCAACTCTGTGAGTTGAATGAAGTCATCACAAAGAAGTTTCTGAGAATGCTTCCGTCTAGTTTCTATATGAAGATATTTCCTTTTCCAACATAGGCCCCAAAGTGCTCCAAATAAACCCTTGCAGATTCTACAAAAGGAGTGTTTCAAAACTGCTCTTTCTATAGGTAAGTTCAAGTCTGTGAGTTGAATGCACTCAACACAAAGAAGTTTCTGAGAATGCTTCTGTTCAGTTTTTATGTGAAGAGATTTCCTTTTCCAGCATAGGCCTCAAACGGCTCCAAATATCCACTTGCAGATTCTACAAAAAGAGTGTTTCCAAACTTCTCTATCAATTGGTAGGTTCAACTCTGTGAGTTGCATGAACTCATCACAAAGAAGTTTCTGAGAATCCTTCTCTCTAGTTTTTACGTGAAGATATTTCCTTTTCCAGCGTAGGCCTCAAAGCGCTCCAAATAAACACATGCAGATTCTACAAAAGGAGTGTTTCAAAACTGTTCTATCAAAGGGAACGTTCAAGTCTGTGAGTTGAATGTACTCATCACACAGATGTTTCTCAGAATGCTTCTGTCTAGTTTTTAGGTGAAGAGATTTCATTTCCCAGCATAGGCCTCAAAGCGCTCCAAATATCCACTTGCAGATTCTATAAGAAGAGAGTTTCCAAACTGCTCTTTCAAAAGGAAGCTTCAAGTCTGTGAGTTGAATGCACTCATCACAAAGAAGTTTCTGAGAATGCTTCCGTCTAGTTTCTATATGAAGATATTTCCTTTTCCAACATAGGCCCCAAAGTGCTCCAAATAAACCCTTGCAGATTCTACAAAAGGAGTGTTTCAAAACTGCTCTTTCTATAGGTAAGTTCAAGTCTGTGAGTTGAATGCACTCAACACAAAGAAGTTTCTGAGAATGCTTCTGTTCAGTTTTTATGTGAAGAGATTTCCTTTTCCAGCATAGGCCTCAAACGGCTCCAAATATCCACTTGCAGATTCTACAAAAAGAGTGTTTCCAAACTTCTCTATCAATTGGTAGGTTCAACTCTGTGAGTTGAATGAACTCATCACAAAGAAGTTTCTGAGAATCCTTCTCTCTAGTTTTTATGTGAAGATATTTCCTTTTCCAACGTAGGCCTCAAAGCGCTCCAAATAAACACATGCAGATTCTACAAAAGGAGTGTTTCAAAACTGTTCTATCAAAGGGAACGTTCAAGTCTGTGAGTTGAATGTACTCATCACACAGATGTTTCTCAGAATGCTTCTGTCTAGTTTTTAGTTGAAGAGATTTCATTTCCCAGCATAGGCCTCAAAGCGCTCCAAATATCCACTTGCAGAATCTACGAAAAGAGTGTTTCAAAGCTGCTCTTTCAAAAGCAAGGTTCAAGTCTGTGTGTTGAATGCACTCATCCGAAAGAAGTTTCTGAGAACGCTTCTGTCTAGTTCTTACGTGAAGATATTTCCTTTTCCAGCTTAGACCTCAAAGCGCTCCAAATAAACACTTGCAAATTCTACAAAAGGAGTGTTTCAAAAGAGTTCTATCAAAAGGAACGTTCAAGTCTGTGAGTTGAATGCACTTATCATACCGAAGTTTCCTGGAATGCTTCTGTCTAGTTTTTATGTGAAGACATTTCCTTTTCCAGCAGAGGCCTCAAAGCACTCCAAATATCCACTTGCAGATTCTACAAAAAGAGTGTTTCAAAACTGCTCTATCAAAAGCAAGCTTCAACACTGTGAGTAGAATGCACTCATCACAAAGAAGTTTCTGAGAATGCTTCTGTCTAGTTTTTATGTGAAGATATTTCCTTTTCCAACATAGGCCTCAAAGCGCTCCAAATAAACACTTGCAGATTCTACAAAAGGAGTGTTTCGAAACTGCTCTTTCAAGAGGAACGTTCAAGTCTGTGAGTTGAATGCACTCATCACACAGAAGTTTCTGAGAATGCTTCTGTCTAGTTTTTATGTGAAGATGTTTCCTTTTCCAGAATAGGCCTCAAAACGCTCCAAATATCCTCTTGCAGATTCTACAAAAAGAGTGTTTCAAAACTGTTCTATCAAAAGGAAGGTTCAACTCTGTGAGTTGAATGAATGCATCATGAAGAACTTTCTGAGAATGCTTCTCTGTAGTTTTTAGGTGAAGATATTCCAAAACCCAGCACAGGCCTCGAAGTGCTCCAAATAACCACTTGCAGATTTTACCAAAAGAGTGTTTCAAAACTGCTCTTTCTATAGGTAAGTTCAAGTCTGTGAGTTGAATGCACTCAACACAAAGAAGTTTCTGAGAATGCTTCTGTTCAGTTTTTATGTGAAGATATTTCCTTTTCCAGCATAGGCCTCAAACGGCTCCAAATATCCACTTGCAGATTCTACAAAAAGAGTGTTTCCAAACTTCTCTATCAATTGGTAGGTTCAACTCTGTGAGTTGAATGAAGTCATCACAAAGAAGTTTCTGAGAATCCTTCTCTCTAGTTTTTATGTGAAGATATTTCCTTTTCCAACATAGGCCTCAAGGTGCTCCGAATAAACACTTGCAGATTCTACAAACTTAATGTTTCAAAACTCTTCTATCAAAAGGAACGTTGAAGTCTGTGAGTTGAATGCACTCATCACAAAGAAGTTTCTCAGAATGCTTCCGTCTAGTTTTTAGGTGAAGAGATTTCATTTCCCAGCACAGGCCTCAAAGCGCTCCAAATATCCACTTGCAGATTCTACAAGAAGAGTGTTTCCAAACTGCTCTTTCAAAAGGAAGCTTCAAGTCTGTGAGTTGAATGCACTCATCACAAAGAAGTTTCTGAGAATGCTTCCGTCTAGTTTCTATATGAAGGTATTTCCTTTTCCAACATAGGCCCCAAAGTGCTCCAAATAAACCCTTGCAGATTCTACAAAAGGAGTGTTTCAAAACTGCTCTTTCTATAGGTAAGTTCAAGTCTGTGAGTTGAATGCACTCAACACAAAGAAGTTTCTGAGAATGCTTCTGTTCAGTTTTTATGTGAAGATATTTCCTTTTCCAGCATAGGCCTCAAACGGCTCCAAATATCCACTTGCAGATTCTACAAAAGGAGTGTTTCCAAACTTCTCTATCAATTGGTAGGTTCAACTCTGTGAGTTGAATGAACTCATCACAAAGAAGTTTCTGAGAATCCTTCTCTCTAGTTTTTATGTGAAGATATTTCCTTTTCCAACGTAGGCCTCAAAGCGCTCCAAATAAACACATGCAGATTCTACAAAAGGAGTGTTTCAAAACTGTTCTATCAAAGGGAACGTTCAAGCCTGTGAGTTGAATGTACTCATCACACAGATGTTTCTCAGAATGCTTCTGTCTAGTTTTTAGGTGAAGAGATTTCATTTCCCAGCATAGGCCTCAAAGCGCTCCGAATATCCACTTGCAGATTCTATAAGAAGAGAGTTTCCAAACTGCTCTTTCAAAAGGAAGCTTCAAGTCTGTGTGTTGAATGCACTCATCCAAAAGAAGTTTCTGAGAATGCTTCTGTCTAGTTCTTACGTGAAGATATTTCCTTTTCCAGGTAAGGCCTCAAAGCGCTCCAAATAAACACTTGCAAATTCTACAAAAGGAGTGTTTCAAAAGAGTTCTATCAAAAGGAACGTTCAAGTCTGTGAGTTGAATGCACTTATCATACCGAAGTTTCCTGGAATGCTTCTGTCTAGTTTTTATGTGAAGACATTTCCTTTTCCAGCAGAGGCCTCAAAGCACTCCAAATATCCACTTGCAGATTCTACAAAAAGAGTGTTTCAAAACTGCTCTATCAAAAGCAAGGTTCAACACTGTGAGTAGAATGCACTCATCACAAAGAAGTTTCTGAGAATGCTTCTGTCTAGTTTTTATGTGAAGATATTTCCTTTTCCAACATAGGCCTCAAAGCGCTCCAAATAAACACTTGCAGATTCTACAAAAGGAGTGTTTCGAAACTGCTCTTTCAAGAGGAACGTTCAAGTCTGTGAGTTGAATGCACTCATCACACAGAAGTTTCTGAGAATGCTTCTGTCTAGTTTTTATGTGAAGATGTTTCCTTTTCCAGCATAGGCCTCAAAACGCTCCAAATATCCTCTTGCAGATTCTACAAAAAGAGTGTTTCAAAACTGTTCTATCAAAAGGAAGGTTCAACTCTGTGAGTTGAATGAATGCATCATGAAGAACTTTCTGAGAATGCTTCTCTGTAGTTTTTAGGTGAAGATATTCCAAAACCCAGCACAGGCCTCGAAGTGCTCCAAATAACCACTTGCAGATTTTACCAAAAGAGTGTTTCAAAACTGCTCTTTCTATAGGTAAGTTCAAGTCTGTGAGTTGAATGCACTCAACACAAAGAAGTTTCTGAGAATGCTTCTGTTCAGTTTTTATGTGAAGAGATTTCCTTTTCCAGCATAGGCCTCAAACGGCTCCAAATATCCACTTGCAGATTCTACAAAAAGAGTGTTTCCAAACTTCTCTATCAATTGGTAGGTTCAACTCTGTGAGTTGAATGAACTCATCACAAAGAAGTTTCTGAGAATCCTTCTCTCTAGTTTTTATGTGAAGATATTTCCTTTTCCAACGTAGGCCTCAAAGCGCTCCAAATAAACACATGCAGATTCTACAAAAGGAGTGTTTCAAAACTGTTCTATCAAAGGGAACGTTCAAGTCTGTGAGTTGAATGTACTCATCACACAGATGTTTCTCAGAATGCTTCTGTCTAGTTTTTAGTTGAAGAGATTTCATTTCCCAGCATAGGCCTCAAAGCGCTCCAAATATCCACTTGCAGAATCTACGAAAAGAGTGTTTCAAAGCTGCTCTTTCAAAAGCAAGGTTCAAGTCTGTGTGTTGAATGCACTCATCCGAAAGAAGTTTCTGAGAACGCTTCTGTCTAGTTCTTACGTGAAGATATTTCCTTTTCCAGCTTAGACCTCAAAGCGCTCCAAATAAACACTTGCAAATTCTACAAAAGGAGTGTTTCAAAAGAGTTCTATCAAAAGGAACGTTCAAGTCTGTGAGTTGAATGCACTTATCATACCGAAGTTTCCTGGAATGCTTCTGTCTAGTTTTTATGTGAAGACATTTCCTTTTCCAGCAGAGGCCTCAAAGCACTCCAAATATCCACTTGCAGATTCTACAAAAAGAGTGTTTCAAAACTGCTCTATCAAAAGCAAGCTTCAACACTGTGAGTAGAATGCACTCATCACAAAGAAGTTTCTGAGAATGCTTCTGTCTAGTTTTTATGTGAAGATATTTCCTTTTCCAACATAGGCCTCAAAGCGCTCCAAATAAACACTTGCAGATTCTACAAAAGGAGTGTTTCGAAACTGCTCTTTCAAGAGGAACGTTCAAGTCTGTGAGTTGAATGCACTCATCACACAGAAGTTTCTGAGAATGCTTCTGTCTAGTTTTTATGTGAAGATGTTTCCTTTTCCAGAATAGGCCTCAAAACGCTCCAAATATCCTCTTGCAGATTCTACAAAAAAGAGTGTTTCAAAACTGTTCTATCAAAAGGAAGGTTCAACTCTGTGAGTTGAATGAATGCATCATGAAGAACTTTCTGAGAATGCTTCTCTGTAGTTTTTAGGTGAAGATATTCCAAAACCCAGCACAGGCCTCGAAGTGCTCCAAATAACCACTTGCAGATTTTACCAAAAGAGTGTTTCAAAACTGCTCTTTCTATAGGTAAGTTCAAGTCTGTGAGTTGAATGCACTCAACACAAAGAAGTTTCTGAGAATGCTTCTGTTCAGTTTTTATGTGAAGATATTTCCTTTTCCAGCATAGGCCTCAAACGGCTCCAAATATCCACTTGCAGATTCTACAAAAAGAGTGTTTCCAAACTTCTCTATCAATTGGTAGGTTCAACTCTGTGAGTTGAATGAAGTCATCACAAAGAAGTTTCTGAGAATCCTTCTCTCTAGTTTTTATGTGAAGATATTTCCTTTTCCAACATAGGCCTCAAGGTGCTCCGAATAAACACTTGCAGATTCTACAAACTTAATGTTTCAAAACTCTTCTATCAAAAGGAACGTTGAAGTCTGTGAGTTGAATGCACTCATCACAAAGAAGTTTCTCAGAATGCTTCCGTCTAGTTTTTAGGTGAAGAGATTTCATTTCCCACCACAGGCCTCAAAGCGCTCCAAATATCCACTTGCAGATTCTACAAGAAGAGTGTTTCCAAACTGCTCTTTCAAAAGGAAGCTTCAAGTCTGTGAGTTGAATGCACTCATCACAAAGAAGTTTCTGAGAATGCTTCCGTCTAGTTTCTATATGAAGGTATTTCCTTTTCCAACATAGGCCCCAAAGTGCTCCAAATAAACCCTTGCAGATTCTACAAAAGGAGTGTTTCAAAACTGCTCTTTCTATAGGTAAGTTCAAGTCTGTGAGTTGAATGCACTCAACACAAAGAAGTTTCTGAGAATGCTTCTGTTCAGTTTTTATGTGAAGATATTTCCTTTTCCAGCATAGGCCTCAAACGGCTCCAAATATCCACTTGCAGATTCTACAAAAGGAGTGTTTCCAAACTTCTCTATCAATTGGTAGGTTCAACTCTGTGAGTTGAATGAACTCATCACAAAGAAGTTTCTGAGAATCCTTCTCTCTAGTTTTTATGTGAAGATATTTCCTTTTCCAACGTAGGCCTCAAAGCGCTCCAAATAAACACATGCAGATTCTACAAAAGGAGTGTTTCAAAACTGTTCTATCAAAGGGAACGTTCAAGCCTGTGAGTTGAATGTACTCATCACACAGATGTTTCTCAGAATGCTTCTGTCTAGTTTTTAGGTGAAGAGATTTCATTTCCCAGCATAGGCCTCAAAGCGCTCCGAATATCCACTTGCAGATTCTATAAGAAGAGAGTTTCCAAACTGCTCTTTCAAAAGGAAGCTTCAAGTCTGTGTGTTGAATGCACTCATCCAAAAGAAGTTTCTGAGAATGCTTCTGTCTAGTTCTTACGTGAAGATATTTCCTTTTCCAGGTAAGGCCTCAAAGCGCTCCAAATAAACACTTGCAAATTCTACAAAAGGAGTGTTTCAAAAGAGTTCTATCAAAAGGAACGTTCAAGTCTGTGAGTTGAATGCACTTATCATACCGAAGTTTCCTGGAATGCTTCTGTCTAGTTTTTATGTGAAGACATTTCCTTTTCCAGCAGAGGCCTCAAAGCACTCCAAATATCCACTTGCAGATTCTACAAAAAGAGTGTTTCAAAACTGCTCTATCAAAAGCAAGGTTCAACACTGTGAGTAGAATGCACTCATCACAAAGAAGTTTCTGAGAATGCTTCTGTCTAGTTTTTATGTGAAGATATTTCCTTTTCCAACATAGGCCTCAAAGCGCTCCAAATAAACACTTGCAGATTCTACAAAAGGAGTGTTTCGAAACTGCTCTTTCAAGAGGAACGTTCAAGTCTGTGAGTTGAATGCACTCATCACACAGAAGTTTCTCAGAATGCTTCTGTCTAGTTTTTATGTGAAGATGTTTCCTTTTCCAGCATAGGCCTCAAAACGCTCCAAATATCCTCTTGCAGATTCTACAAAAAGAGTGTTTCAAAACTGTTCTATCAAAAGGAAGGTTCAACTCTGTGAGTTGAATGAATGCATCATGAAGAACTTTCTGAGAATGCTTCTCTGTAGTTTTTAGGTGAAGATATTCCAAAACCCAGCACAGGCCTCGAAGTGCTCCAAATAACCACTTGCAGATTTTACCAAAAGAGTGTTTCAAAACTGCTCTTTCTATAGGTAAGTTCAAGTCTGTGAGTTGAATGCACTCAACACAAAGAAGTTTCTGAGAATGCTTCTGTTCAGTTTTTATGTGAAGATATTTCCTTTTCCAGCATAGGCCTCAAACGGCTCCAAATATCCACTTGCAGATTCTACAAAAAGAGTGTTTCCAAACTTCTCTATCAATTGGTAGGTTCAACTCTGTGAGTTGAATGAAGTCATCACAAAGAAGTTTCTGAGAATCCTTCTCTCTAGTTTTTATGTAAAGATATTTCCTTTTCCAACATAGGCCTCAAGGTGCTCCGAATAAACACTTGCAGATTCTACAAACTTAATGTTTCAAAACTCTTCTATCAAAAGGAACGTTGAAGTCTGTGAGTTGAATGCACTCATCACAAAGAAGTTTCTCAGAATGCTTCCGTCTAGTTTTTAGGTGAAGAGATTTCATTTCCCAGCCCAGGCCTCAAAGCGCTCCAAATATCCACTTGCAGATTCTACAAGAAGAGTGTTTCCAAACTGCTCTTTCAAAAGGAAGCTTCAAGTCTGTGAGTTGAATGCACTCATCACAAAGAAGTTTCTGAGAATGCTTCCGTCTAGTTTCTATATGAAGATATTTCCTTTTCCAACATAGGCCCCAAAGTGCTCCAAATAAACCCTTGCAGATTCTACAAAAGTAGTGTTTCAAAACTGCTCTTTCTATAGGTAAGTTCAAGTCTGTGAGTTGAATGCACTCAACACAAAGAAGTTTCTGAGAATGCTTCTGTTCAGTTTTTATGTGAAGATATTTCCTTTTCCAGCATAGGCCTCAAACTGCTCCAAATATCCACTTGCAGATTCTACAAAAAGAGTGTTTCAAAACTGCTCTATCAATTGGTAGGTTCAACTCTGTGAGTTGAATGAAGTCATCACAAAGAAGTTTCTGAGAATCCTTCTCTCTAGTTTTTACGTGAAGATATTTCCTTTTCCAGCGTAGGCCTCAAAGCGCTCCAAATAAACACATGCAGATTCTACAAAAGGAGTGTTTCAAAACTGTTCTATCAAAGGGAACGTTCAAGTCTGTGAGTTGAATGTACTCATCACACAGATGTTTCTCAGAATGCTTCTGTCTAGTTTTTAGGTGAAGAGATTTCATTTCCCAGCATAGGCCTCAAAGCGCTCCAAATATCCACTTGCAGATTCTATAAGAAGAGAGTTTCCAAACTGCTCTTTCAAAAGGAAGCTTCAAGTCTGTGAGTTGAATGCACTCATCACAAAGAAGTTTCTGAGAATGCTTCCGTCTAGTTTCTATATGAAGATATTTCCTTTTCCAACATAGGCCCCAAAGTGCTCCAAATAAACCCTTGCAGATTCTACAAAAGGAGTGTTTCACAACTGCTCTTTCTATAGGTAAGTTCAAGTCTGTGAGTTGAATGCACTCAACACAAAGAAGTTTCTGAGAATGCTTCTGTTCAGTTTTTATGTGAAGATATTTCCTTTTCCAGCATAGGCCTCAAACGGCTCCAAATATCCACTTGCAGATTCTACAAAAAGAGTGTTTCCAAACTTCTCTATCAATTGGTAGGTTCAACTCTGTGAGTTGAATGAACTCATCACAAAGAAGTTTCTGAGAATCCTTCTCTCTAGTTTTTATGTGAAGATATTTCCTTTTCCAGCGTAGGCCACAAAGCGCTCCAAATAAACACATGCAGATTCTACAAAAGGAGTGTTTCAAAACTGTTCTATCAAAGGGAACGTTCAAGTCTGTGAGTTGAATGTACTCATCACACAGATGTTTCTCAGAATGCTTCTGTCTAGTTTTTAGTTGAAGAGATTTCATTTCCCAGCATAGGCCTCAAAGCGCTCCAAATATCCACTTGCAGAATCTACGAAAAGAGTGTTTCAAAGCTGCTCTTTCAAAAGCAAGGTTCAAGTCTGTGTGTTGAATGCACTCATCTGAAAGAAGTTTCTGAGAATGCTTCTGTCTAGTTCTTACGTGAAGATATTTCCTTTTCCAGCTTAGGCCTCAAAGCGCTCCAAATAAACACTTGCAAATTCTACAAAAGGAGTGTTTCAAAAGAGTTCTATCAAAAGGAACGTTCAAGTCTGTGAGTTGAATGCACTTTTCATACCGAAGTTTCCTGGAATGCTTCTGTCTAGTTTTTATGTGAAGACATTTCCTTTTCCAGCAGAGGCCTCAAAGCACTCCAAATATCCACTTGCAGATTCTACAAAAAGAGAGTTTCAAAACTGCTCTATCAAAAGCAAGCTTCAACACTGTGAGTAGAATGCACTCATCACAAAGAAGTTTCTGAGAATGCTTCTGTCTAGTTTTTATGTGAAGATATTTCCTTTTCCAACATAGGCCTCAAAGCGCTCCAAATAAACACTTGCAGATTCTACAAAAGGAGTGTTTCGAAACTGCTCTTTCAACAGGAACGTTCAAGTCTGTGAGTTGAATGCACTCATCACACAGAAGTTTCTCAGAATGCTTCTGTCTAGTTTTTATGTGAAGATATTTCCTTTTCCAGCATAGGCCTCAGAACGCTCCAAATATCCTCTTGCAGATTCTACAAAAAGAGTGTTTCAAAACTGTTCTATCAAAAGGAAGGTTCAACTCTGTGAGTTGAATGAATGCATCATGAAGAACTTTCTGAGAATGCTTCTCTGTAGTTTTTAGGTGAAGATATTCCAAAACCCAGCACAGGCCTCGAAGTGCTCCAAATAACCACTTGCAGATTTTACCAAAAGAGTGTTTCAAAACTGCTCTTTCTATACGTAAGTTCAAGTCCGTGAGATGAATGCACTCAACACAAAGAAGTTTCTGAGAATGCTTCTGTTCAGTTTTTATGTGAAGATATTTCCTTTACCAGCATAGGCCTGAAACGGCTCCAAATTTTCCCTTGCAGATTCTACAAAAAGAGTGTTTCCAAACTTCCCTATCAATTGGTAGGTTCAACCCTGTGAGTTGAATGAAGTCATCACAAAGAAGTTTCTGAGAATCCTTCTCTCTAGTTTTTATGTGAAGATATTTCCTTTTCCAACATAGGCCTCAAGGTGCTCCGAATAAACACTTGCAGATTCTACAAACTTTATGTTTCAAAACTGTTCTATCAAAAGGAACGTTGAAGTCTGTGAGTTGAATGCACTCATCACAAAGAAGTTTCTCAGAATGCTTCCGTCTAGTTTTTAGGTGAAGAGATTTCATTTCCCAGCATAGGCCTCAAAGCGCTCCAAATATCCACTTGCAGATTCTATAAGAAGAGAGTTTCCAAACTGCTCTTTCAAAAGGAAGCTTCAAGTCTGTGAGTTGAATGCACTCATCACAAAGAAGTTTCTGAGAATGCTTCCGTCTAGTTTCTATATGAAGATATTTCCTTTTCCAACATAGGCCCCAAAGTGCTCCAAATAAACCCTTGCAGATTCTACAAAAGGAGTGTTTCAAAACTGCTCTTTCTATAGGTAAGTTCAAGTCTGTGAGTTGAATGCACTCAACACAAAGAAGTTTCTGAGAATGCTTCTGTTCAGTTTTTATGTGAAGATATTTCCTTTTCCAGCATAGGCCTCAAACGGCTCCAAATATCCACTTGCAGATTCTACAAAAAGAGTGTGTCCAAACTTCTCTATCAATTGGTAGGTTCAACTCTGTGAGTTGAATGAACTCATCACAAAGAAGTTTCTGAGAATCCTTCTCTCTAGTTTTTATGTGAAGATATTTCCTTTTCCAACGTAGGCCTCAAAGCGCTCCAAATAAAAACATGCAGATTCTACAAAAGGAGTGTTTCAAAACTGTTCTATCAAAGGGAACGTTCAAGTCTGTGAGTTGAATGTACTCATCACACAGGTGTTTCTCAGAATGCTTCTGTCTAGTTTTTAGGTGAAGAGATTTCATTTCCCAGCATAGGCCTCAAAGCGCTCCAAATATCCACTTGCAGATTCTATAAGAAGAGAGTTTCCAAACTGCTCTTTCAAAAGGAAGCTTCAAGTCTGTGTGTTGAATGCACTCATCCAAAAGAAGTTTCTGAGAATGCTTCTGTCTAGTTCTTACGTGAAGATATTTCCTTTTCCAGGTAAGGCCTCAAAGCGCTCCAAATAAACACTTGCAAATTCTACAAAAGGAGTGTTTCAAAAGAGTTCTATCAAAAGGAACGTTCAAGTCTGTGAGTTGAATGCACTTATCATACCGAAGTTTCCTGGAATGCTTCTGTCTAGTTTTTATGTGAAGACATTTCCTTTTCCAGCAGAGGCCTCAAAGCACTCCAAATATCCACTTGCAGATTCTACAAAAAGAGTGTTTCAAAACTGCTCTATCAAAAGCAAGCTTCAACACTGTGAGTAGAATGCACTCATCACAAAGAAGTTTCTGAGAATGCTTCTGTCTAGTTTTTATGTGAAGATATTTCCTTTTCCAACATAGGCCTCAAAGCGCTCCAAATAAACACTTGCAGATTCTACAAAAGGAGTGTTTCGAAACTGCTCTTTCAAGAGGAACGTTCAAGTCTGTGAGTTGAATGCACTCATCACACAGAAGTTTCTGACAATGCTTCTGTCTAGTTTTTATGTGAAGATGTTTCCTTTTCCAGCATAGGCCTCAAAACGCTCCAAATATCCTCTTGCAGATTCTACAAAAAGAGTGTTTCAAAACTGTTCTATCAAAAGGAAGGTTCAACTCTGTGAGTTGAATGAATGCATCATGAAGAACTTTCTGAGAATGCTTCTCTGTAGTTTTTAGGTGAAGATATTCCAAAACCCAGCACAGGCCTCGAAGTGCTCCAAATAACCACTTGCAGATTTTACCAAAAGAGTGTTTCAAAACTGCTCTTTCTATAGGTAAGTTCAAGTCTGTGAGTTGAATGCACTCAACACAAAGAAGTTTCTGAGAATGCTTCTGTTCAGTTTTTATGTGAAGATATTTCCTTTTCCAGCATAGGCCTCAAACGGCTCCAAATATCCACTTGCAGATTCTACAAAAAGAGTGTTTCCAAACTTCTCTATCAATTGGTAGGTTCAACTCTGTGAGTTGAATGAAGTCATCACAAAGAAGTTTCTGAGAATGCTTCCGTCTAGTTTCTATATGAAGATATTTCCTTTTCCAACATAGGCCCCAAAGTGCTCCAAATAAACCCTTGCAGATTCTACAAAAGGAGTGTTTCAAAACTGCTCTTTCTATAGGTAAGTTCAAGTCTGTGAGTTGAATGCACTCAACACAAAGAAGTTTCTGAGAATACTTCTGTTCAGTTTTTATGTGAAGATATTTCCTTTTCCAGCATAGGCCTCAAACGGCTCCAAATATCCACTTGCTGATTCTACAAAAAGAGTGTTTCCAAACTTCTCTATCAATTGGTAGGTTCAACTCTGTGAGTTGAATGAAGTCATCACAAAGAAGTTTCTGAGAATCCTTCTCTCTAGTTTTTACGTGAAGATATTTCCTTTTCCAGCGTAGGCCTCAAAGCGCTCCAAATAAACACATGCAGATTCTACAAAAGGAGTGTTTCAAAACTGTTCTATCAAAGGGAACGTTCAAGTCTGTGAGTTGAATGTACTCATCACACAGATGTTTCTCAGAATGCTTCTGTCTAGTTTTTAGGTGAAGAGATTTCATTTCCCAGCATAGGCCTCAAAGCGCTCCAAATATCCACTTGCAGATTCTATAAGAAGAGAGTTTCCAAACTGCTCTTTCAAAAGGAAGCTTCAAGTCTGTGAGTTGAATGCACTCATCACAAAGAAGTTTCTGAGAATGCTTCCGTCTAGTTTCTATATGAAGATATTTCCTTTTCCAACATAGGCCCCAAAGTGCTCCAAATAAACCCTTGCAGATTCTACAAAAGGAGTGTTTCAAAACTGCTCTTTCTATAGGTAAGTTCAAGTCTGTGAGTTGAATGCACTCAACACAAAGAAGTTTCTGAGAATGCTTCTGTTCAGTTTTTATGTGAAGAGATTTCCTTTTCCAGCATAGGCCTCAAACGGCTCCAAATATCCACTTGCAGATTCTACAAAAAGAGTGTTTCCAAACTTCTCTATCAATTGGTAGGTTCAACTCTGTGAGTTGCATGAACTCATCACAAAGAAGTTTCTGAGAATCCTTCTCTCTAGTTTTTATGTGAAGATATTTCCTTTTCCAGCGTAGGCCACAAAGCGCTCCAAATAAACACATGCAGATTCTACAAAAGGAGTGTTTCAAAACTGTTCTATCAAAGGGAACGTTCAAGTCTGTGAGTTGAACTCATCACACAGATGTTTCTCAGAATGCTTCTGTCTAGTTTTTAGGTGAAGAGATTTCATTTCCCAGCATAGGCCTCAAAGCGCTCCAAATATCCACTTGCAGAATCTACGAAAAGAGTGTTTCAAAGCTGCTCTTTCAAAAGCAAGGTTCAAGTCTGTGTGTTGAATGCACTCATCCAAAAGAAGTTTCTGAGAATGCTTCTGTCTAGTTCTTACGTGAAGATATTTCCTTTTCCAGCTTAGGCCTCAAAGCGCTCCAAATAAACACTTGCAAATTCTACAAAAGGAGTGTTTCAAAAGAGTTCTATCAAAAGGAACGTTCAAGTCTGTGAGTTGAATGCACTTATCATACCGAAGTTTCCTGGAATGCTTCTGTCTAGTTTTTATGTGAAGACATTTCCTTTTCCAGCATAGGCCTCAAAGCACTCCAAATATCCACTTGCAGATTCTACAAAAAGAGAGTTTCAAAACTGCTTTATCAAAAGCAAGCTTCAACACTGTGAGTAGAATGCACTCATCACAAAGAAGTTTCTGAGAATGCTTCTGTCTAGTTTTTATGTGAAGATATTTCCTTTTCCAACATAGGCCTCAAAGCGCTCCAAATAAACACTTGCAGATTCTACAAAAGGAGTGTTTCGAAACTGCTCTTTCAACAGGAACGTTCAAGTCTGTGAGTTGAATGCACTCATCACACAGAAGTTTCTCAGAATGCTTCTGTCTAGTTTTTATGTGAAGATATTTCCTTTTCCAGCATAGGCCTCAGAACGCTCCAAATATCCTCTTGCAGATTCTACAAAAAGAGTGTTTCAAAACTGTTCTATCAAAAGGAAGGTTCAACTCTGTGAGTTGAATGAATGCATCATGAAGAACTTTCTGAGAATGCTTCTCTGTAGTTTTTAGGTGAAGATATTCCAAAACCCAGCACAGGCCTCGAAGTGCTCCAAATAACCACTTGCAGATTTTACCAAAAGAGTGTTTCAAAACTGCTCTTTCTATACGTAAGTTCAAGTCTGTGAGATGAATGCACTCAACACAAAGAAGTTTCTGAGAATGCTTCTGTTCAGTTTTTATGTGAAGATATTCCCTTTTCCAGCATAGGCCTCAAACGGCTCCAAATTTTCCCTTGCAGATTCTACAAAAAGAGTGTTTCCAAACTTCCCTATCAATTGGTAGGTTCAACCCTGTGAGTTGAATGAAGTCATCACAAAGAAGTTTCTGAGAATCCTTCTCTCTAGTTTTTATGTGAAGATATTTCCTTTTCCAACATAGGCCTCAAGGTGCTCCGAATAAACACTTGCAGATTCTACAAACTTAATGTTTCAAAACTGTTCTATCAAAAGGAACGTTGAAGTCTGTGAGTTGAATGCACTCATCACAGAGAAGTTTCTCAGAATGCTTCCGTCTAGTTTTTAGGTGAAGAGATTTCATTTCCCAGCATAGGCCTCAAAGCGCTCCAAATATCCACTTGCAGATTCTATAAGAAGAGAGTTTCCAAACTGCTCTTTCAAAAGGAAGCTTCAAGTCTGTGAGTTGAATGCACTCATCACAAAGAAGTTTCTGAGAATGCTTCCGTCTAGTTTCTATATGAAGATATTTCCTTTTCCAACATAGGCCCCAAAGTGCTCCAAATAAACCCTTGCAGATTCTACAAAAGGAGTGTTTCAAAACTGCTCTTTCTATAGGTAAGTTCAAGTCTGTGAGTTGAATGCACTCAACACAAAGAAGTTTCTGAGAATGCTTCTGTTCAGTTTTTATGTGAAGATATTTCCTTTTCCAGCATAGGCCTCAAACGGCTCCAAATATCCACTTGCAGATTCTACAAAAAGAGTGTGTCCAAACTTCTCTATCAATTGGTAGGTTCAACTCTGTGAGTTGAATGAACTCATCACAAAGAAGTTTCTGAGAATCCTTCTCTCTAGTTTTTATGTGAAGATATTTCCTTTTCCAACGTAGGCCTCAAAGCGCTCCAAATAAAAACATGCAGATTCTACAAAAGGAGTGTTTCAAAACTGTTCTATCAAAGGGAACGTTCAAGTCTGTGAGTTGAATGTACTCATCACACAGGTGTTTCTCAGAATGCTTCTGTCTAGTTTTTAGGTGAAGAGATTTCATTTCCCAGCATAGGCCTCAAAGCGCTCCAAATATCCACTTGCAGATTCTATAAGAAGAGAGTTTCCAAACTGCTCTTTCAAAAGGAAGCTTCAAGTCTGTGTGTTGAATGCACTCATCCAAAAGAAGTTTCTGAGAATGCTTCTGTCTAGTTCTTACGTGAAGATATTTCCTTTTCCAGGTAAGGCCTCAAAGCGCTCCAAATAAACACTTGCAAATTCTACAAAAGGAGTGTTTCAAAAGAGTTCTATCAAAAGGAACGTTCAAGTCTGTGAGTTGAATGCACTTATCATACCGAAGTTTCCTGGAATGCTTCTGTCTAGTTTTTATGTGAAGACATTTCCTTTTCCAGCAGAGGCCTCAAAGCACTCCAAATATCCACTTGCAGATTCTACAAAAAGAGTGTTTCAAAACTGCTCTATCAAAAGCAAGCTTCAACACTGTGAGTAGAATGCACTCATCACAAAGAAGTTTCTGAGAATGCTTCTGTCTAGTTTTTATGTGAAGATATTTCCTTTTCCAACATAGGCCTCAAAGCGCTCCAAATAAACACTTGCAGATTCTACAAAAGGAGTGTTTCGAAACTGCTCTTTCAAGAGGAACGTTCAAGTCTGTGAGTTGAATGCACTCATCACACAGAAGTTTCTGACAATGCTTCTGTCTAGTTTTTATGTGAAGATGTTTCCTTTTCCAGCATAGGCCTCAAAACGCTCCAAATATCCTCTTGCAGATTCTACAAAAAGAGTGTTTCAAAACTGTTCTATCAAAAGGAAGGTTCAACTCTGTGAGTTGAATGAATGCATCATGAAGAACTTTCTGAGAATGCTTCTCTGTAGTTTTTAGGTGAAGATATTCCAAAACCCAGCACAGGCCTCGAAGTGCTCCAAATAACCACTTGCAGATTTTACCAAAAGAGTGTTTCAAAACTGCTCTTTCTATAGGTAAGTTCAAGTCTGTGAGTTGAATGCACTCAACACAAAGAAGTTTCTGAGAATGCTTCTGTTCAGTTTTTATGTGAAGATATTTCCTTTTCCAGCATAGGCCTCAAACGGCTCCAAATATCCACTTGCAGATTCTACAAAAAGAGTGTTTCCAAACTTCTCTATCAATTGGTAGGTTCAACTCTGTGAGTTGAATGAAGTCATCACAAAGAAGTTTCTGAGAATGCTTCCGTCTAGTTTCTATATGAAGATATTTCCTTTTCCAACATAGGCCCCAAAGTGCTCCAAATAAACCCTTGCAGATTCTACAAAAGGAGTGTTTCAAAACTGCTCTTTCTATAGGTAAGTTCAAGTCTGTGAGTTGAATGCACTCAACACAAAGAAGTTTCTGAGAATACTTCTGTTCAGTTTTTATGTGAAGATATTTCCTTTTCCAGCATAGGCCTCAAACGGCTCCAAATATCCACTTGCTGATTCTACAAAAAGAGTGTTTCCAAACTTCTCTATCAATTGGTAGGTTCAACTCTGTGAGTTGAATGAACTCATCACAAAGAAGTTTCTGAGAATCCTTCTCTCTAGTTTTTACGTGAAGATATTTCCTTTTCCAGCGTAGGCCTCAAAGCGCTCCAAATAAACACATGCAGATTCTACAAAAGGAGTGTTTCAAAACTGTTCTATCAAAGGGAACGTTCAAGTCTGTGAGTTGAATGTACTCATCACACAGATGTTTCTCAGAATGCTTCTGTCTAGTTTTTAGGTGAAGAGATTTCATTTCCCAGCATAGGCCTCAAAGCGCTCCAAATATCCACTTGCAGATTCTATAAGAAGAGAGTTTCCAAACTGCTCTTTCAAAAGGAAGCTTCAAGTCTGTGAGTTGAATGCACTCATCACAAAGAAGTTTCTGAGAATGCTTCCGTCTAGTTTCTATATGAAGATATTTCCTTTTCCAACATAGGCCCCAAAGTGCTCCAAATAAACCCTTGCAGATTCTACAAAAGGAGTGTTTCAAAACTGCTCTTTCTATAGGTAAGTTCAAGTCTGTGAGTTGAATGCACTCAACACAAAGAAGTTTCTGAGAATGCTTCTGTTCAGTTTTTATGTGAAGAGATTTCCTTTTCCAGCATAGGCCTCAAACGGCTCCAAATATCCACTTGCAGATTCTACAAAAAGAGTGTTTCCAAACTTCTCTATCAATTGGTAGGTTCAACTCTGTGAGTTGCATGAACTCATCACAAAGAAGTTTCTGAGAATCCTTCTCTCTAGTTTTTATGTGAAGATATTTCCTTTTCCAGCGTAGGCCACAAAGCGCTCCAAATAAACACATGCAGATTCTACAAAAGGAGTGTTTCAAAACTGTTCTATCAAAGGGAACGTTCAAGTCTGTGAGTTGAACTCATCACACAGATGTTTCTCAGAATGCTTCTGTCTAGTTTTTAGGTGAAGAGATTTCATTTCCCAGCATAGGCCTCAAAGCGCTCCAAATATCCACTTGCAGAATCTACGAAAAGAGTGTTTCAAAGCTGCTCTTTCAAAAGCAAGGTTCAAGTCTGTGTGTTGAATGCACTCATCCAAAAGAAGTTTCTGAGAATGCTTCTGTCTAGTTCTTACGTGAAGATATTTCCTTTTCCAGCTTAGGCCTCAAAGCGCTCCAAATAAACACTTGCAAATTCTACAAAAGGAGTGTTTCAAAAGAGTTCTATCAAAAGGAACGTTCAAGTCTGTGAGTTGAATGCACTTATCATACCGAAGTTTCCTGGAATGCTTCTGTCTAGTTTTTATGTGAAGACATTTCCTTTTCCAGCATAGGCCTCAAAGCACTCCAAATATCCACTTGCAGATTCTACAAAAAGAGAGTTTCAAAACTGCTTTATCAAAAGCAAGCTTCAACACTGTGAGTAGAATGCACTCATCACAAAGAAGTTTCTGAGAATGCTTCTGTCTAGTTTTTATGTGAAGATATTTCCTTTTCCAACATAGGCCTCAAAGCGCTCCAAAGAAACACTTGCAGATTCTACAAAAGGAGTGTTTCGAAACTGCTCTTTCAACAGGAACGTTCAAGTCTGTGAGTTGAATGCACTCATCACACAGAAGTTTCTCAGAATGCTTCTGTCTAGTTTTTATGTGAAGATATTTCCTTTTCCAGCATAGGCCTCAGAACGCTCCAAATATCCTCTTGCAGATTCTACAAAAAGAGTGTTTCAAAACTGTTCTATCAAAAGGAAGGTTCAACTCTGTGAGTTGAATGAATGCATCATGAAGAACTTTCTGAGAATGCTTCTCTGTAGTTTTTAGGTGAAGATATTCCAAAACCCAGCACAGGCCTCGAAGTGCTCCAAATAACCACTTGCAGATTTTACCAAAAGAGTGTTTCAAAACTGCTCTTTCTATACGTAAGTTCAAGTCTGTGAGATGAATGCACTCAACACAAAGAAGTTTCTGAGAATGCTTCTGTTCAGTTTTTATGTGAAGATATTCCCTTTTCCAGCATAGGCCTCAAACGGCTCCAAATTTTCCCTTGCAGATTCTACAAAAAGAGTGTTTCCAAACTTCCCTATCAATTGGTAGGTTCAACCCTGTGAGTTGAATGAAGTCATCACAAAGAAGTTTCTGAGAATCCTTCTCTCTAGTTTTTATGTGAAGATATTTCCTTTTCCAACATAGGCCTCAAGGTGCTCCGAATAAACACTTGCAGATTCTACAAACTTAATGTTTCAAAACTGTTCTATCAAAAGGAACGTTGAAGTCTGTGAGTTGAATGCACTCATCACAGAGAAGTTTCTCAGAATGCTTCCGTCTAGTTTTTAGGTGAAGAGATTTCATTTCCCAGCATAGGCCTCAAAGCGCTCCAAATATCCACTTGCAGATTCTATAAGAAGAGAGTTTCCAAACTGCTCTTTCAAAAGGAAGCTTCAAGTCTGTGAGTTGAATGCACTCATCACAAAGAAGTTTCTGAGAATGCTTCCGTCTAGTTTCTATATGAAGATATTTCCTTTTCCAACATAGGCACCAAAGTGCTCCAAATAAACCCTTGCAGATTCTACAAAAGGAGTGTTTCAAAACTGCTCTTTCTATAGGTAAGTTCAAGTCTGTGAGTTGAATGCACTCAACACAAAGAAGTTTCTGAGAATGCTTCTGTTCAGTTTTTATGTGAAGATATTTCCTTTTCCAGCATAGGCCTCAAACGGCTCCAAATATCCACTTGCAGATTCTACAAAAAGAGTGTTTCCAAACTTCTCTATCAATTGGTAGGTTCAACTCTGTGAGTTGAATGAACTCATCACAAAGAAGTTTCTGAGAATCCTTCTCTCTAGTTTTTATGTGAAGATATTTCCTTTTCCAACGTAGGCCTCAAAGCGCTCCAAATAAACACTTGCAGATTCTACAAAAGGAGTGTTTCGAAACTGCTCTTTCAAGAGGAACGTTCAAGTCTGTGAGTTGAATGCACTCATCACACAGAAGTTTCTGAGAATGCTTCTGTCTAGTTTTTATGTGAAGATGTTTCCTTTTCCAGCATAGGCCTCCAAACGCTCCAAATATCCTCTTGCAGACTCTACAAAAAGAGTGTTTCAAAACTGTTCTATCAAAAGGAAGGTTCAACTCTGTGAGTTGAATGAATGCATCATGAAGAACTTTCTGAGAATGCTTCTCTGTAGTTTTTAGGTGAAGATATTCCAAAACCCAGCACAGGCCTCGAAGTGCTCCAAATAACCACTTGCAGATTTTACCAAAAGAGTGTTTCAAAACTGCTCTTTGTATAGGTAAGTTCAAGTCTGTGAGTTGAATGCACTCAACACAAAGAAGTTTCTGAGAATGCTTCTGTTCAGTTTTTATGTGAAGATATTTCCTTTTCCAGCATAGGCCTCAAACGGCTCCAAATATCCACTTGCAGATTCTACAAAAAGAGTGTTTCCAAACTTCTCTATCAATTGGTAGGTTCAACTCTGTGAGTTGAATGAAGTCATCACAAAGAAGTTTCTGAGAATGCTTCCGTCTAGTTTCTATATGAAGATATTTCCTTTTCCAACATAGGCCCCAAAGTGCTCCAAATAAACCCTTGCAGATTCTACAAAAGGAGTGTTTCAAAACTGCTCTTTCTATAGGTAAGTTCAAGTCTGTGAGTTGAATGCACTCAACACAAAGAAGTTTCTGAGAATGCTTCTGTTCAGTTTTTATGTGAAGAGATTTCCTTTTCCAGCATAGGCCTCAAACGGCTCCAAATATCCACTTGCAGATTCTACAAAAAGAGTGTTTCCAAACTTCTCTATCAATTGGTAGGTTCAACTCTGTGAGTTGCATGAACTCATCACAAAGAAGTTTCTGAGAATCCTTCTCTCTAGTTTTTACGTGAAGATATTTCCTTTTCCAGCGTAGGCCTCAAAGCGCTCCAAATAAACACATGCAGATTCTACAAAAGGAGTGTTTCAAAACTGTTCTATCAAAGGGAACGTTCAAGTCTGTGAGTTGAATGTACTCATCACACAGATGTTTCTCAGAATGCTTCTGTCTAGTTTTTAGGTGAAGAGATTTCATTTCCCAGCATAGGCCTCAAAGCGCTCCAAATATCCACTTGCAGATTCTATAAGAAGAGAGTTTCCAAACTGCTCTTTCAAAAGGAAGCTTCAAGTCTGTGAGTTGAATGCACTCATCACAAAGAAGTTTCTGAGAATGCTTCCGTCTAGTTTCTATATGAAGATATTTCCTTTTCCAACATAGGCCCCAAAGTGCTCCAAATAAACCCTTGCAGATTCTACAAAAGGAGTGTTTCAAAACTGCTCTTTCTATAGGTAAGTTCAAGTCTGTGAGTTGAATGCACTCAACACAAAGAAGTTTCTGAGAATGCTTCTGTTCAGTTTTTATGTGAAGAGATTTCCTTTTCCAGCATAGGCCTCAAACGGCTCCAAATATCCACTTGCAGATTCTACAAAAAGAGTGTTTCCAAACTTCTCTATCAATTGGTAGGTTCAACTCTGTGAGTTGCATGAACTCATCACAAAGAAGTTTCTGAGAATCCTTCTCTCTAGTTTTTATGTGAAGATATTTCCTTTTCCAGCGTAGGCCACAAAGCGCTCCAAATAAACACATGCAGATTCTACAAAAGGAGTGTTTCAAAACTGTTCTATCAAAGGGAACGTTCAAGTCTGTGAGTTGAACTCATCACACAGATGTTTCTCAGAATGCTTCTGTCTAGTTTTTAGGTGAAGAGATTTCATTTCCCAGCATAGGCCTCAAAGCGCTCCAAATATCCACTTGCAGAATCTACGAAAAGAGTGTTTCAAAGCTGCTCTTTCAAAAGCAAGGTTCAAGTCTGTGTGTTGAATGCACTCATCCAAAAGAAGTTTCTGAGAATGCTTCTGTCTAGTTCTTACGTGAAGATATTTCCTTTTCCAGCTTAGGCCTCAAAGCGCTCCAAATAAACACTTGCAAATTCTACAAAAGGAGTGTTTCAAAAGAGTTCTATCAAAAGGAACGTTCAAGTCTGTGAGTTGAATGCACTTATCATACCGAAGTTTCCTGGAATGCTTCTGTCTAGTTTTTATGTGAAGACATTTCCTTTTCCAGCATAGGCCTCAAAGCACTCCAAATATCCACTTGCAGATTCTACAAAAAGAGAGTTTCAAAACTGCTTTATCAAAAGCAAGCTTCAACACTGTGAGTAGAATGCACTCATCACAAAGAAGTTTCTGAGAATGCTTCTGTCTAGTTTTTATGTGAAGATATTTCCTTTTCCAACATAGGCCTCAAAGCGCTCCAAATAAACACTTGCAGATTCTACAAAAGGAGTGTTTCGAAACTGCTCTTTCAACAGGAACGTTCAAGTCTGTGAGTTGAATGCACTCATCACACAGAAGTTTCTCAGAATGCTTCTGTCTAGTTTTTATGTGAAGATATTTCCTTTTCCAGCATAGGCCTCAGAACGCTCCAAATATCCTCTTGCAGATTCTACAAAAAGAGTGTTTCAAAACTGTTCTATCAAAAGGAAGGTTCAACTCTGTGAGTTGAATGAATGCATCATGAAGAACTTTCTGAGAATGCTTCTCTGTAGTTTTTAGGTGAAGATATTCCAAAATCCAGCACAGGCCTCGAAGTGCTCCAAATAACCACTTGCAGATTTTACCAAAAGAGTGTTTCAAAACTGCTCTTTCTATACGTAAGTTCAAGTCTGTGAGATGAATGCACTCAACACAAAGAAGTTTCTGAGAATGCTTCTGTTCAGTTTTTATGTGAAGATATTCCCTTTTCCAGCATAGGCCTCAAACGGCTCCAAATTTTCCCTTGCAGATTCTACAAAAAGAGTGTTTCCAAACTTCCCTATCAATTGGTAGGTTCAACCCTGTGAGTTGAATGAAGTCATCACAAAGAAGTTTCTGAGAATCCTTCTCTCTAGTTTTTATGTGAAGATATTTCCTTTTCCAACATAGGCCTCAAGGTGCTCCGAATAAACACTTGCAGATTCTACAAACTTAATGTTTCAAAACTGTTCTATCAAAAGGAACGTTGAAGTCTGTGAGTTGAATGCACTCATCACAGAGAAGTTTCTCAGAATGCTTCCGTCTAGTTTTTAGGTGAAGAGATTTCATTTCCCAGCATAGGCCTCAAAGCGCTCCAAATATCCACTTGCAGATTCTATAAGAAGAGAGTTTCCAAACTGCTCTTTCAAAAGGAAGCTTCAAGTCTGTGAGTTGAATGCACTCATCACAAAGAAGTTTCTGAGAATGCTTCCGTCTAGTTTCTATATGAAGATATTTCCTTTTCCAACATAGGCCCCAAAGTGCTCCAAATAAACCCTTGCAGATTCTACAAAAGGAGTGTTTCAAAACTGCTCTTTCTATAGGTAAGTTCAAGTCTGTGAGTTGAATGCACTCAACACAAAGAAGTTTCTGAGAATGCTTCTGTTCAGTTTTTATGTGAAGATATTTCCTTTTCCAGCATAGGCCTCAAACGGCTCCAAATATCCACTTGCAGATTCTACAAAAAGAGTGTGTCCAAACTTCTCTATCAATTGGTAGGTTCAACTCTGTGAGTTGAATGAACTCATCACAAAGAAGTTTCTGAGAATCCTTCTCTCTAGTTTTTATGTGAAGATATTTCCTTTTCCAACGTAGGCCTCAAAGCGCTCCAAATAAAAACATGCAGATTCTACAAAAGGAGTGTTTCAAAACTGTTCTATCAAAGGGAACGTTCAAGTCTGTGAGTTGAATGTACTCATCACACAGGTGTTTCTCAGAATGCTTCTGTCTAGTTTTTAGGTGAAGAGATTTCATTTCCCAGCATAGGCCTCAAAGCGCTCCAAATATCCACTTGCAGATTCTATAAGAAGAGAGTTTCCAAACTGCTCTTTCAAAAGGAAGCTTCAAGTCTGTGTGTTGAATGCACTCATCCAAAAGAAGTTTCTGAGAATGCTTCTGTCTAGTTCTTACGTGAAGATATTTCCTTTTCCAGGTAAGGCCTCAAAGCGCTCCAAATAAACACTTGCAAATTCTACAAAAGGAGTGTTTCAAAAGAGTTCTATCAAAAGGAACGTTCAAGTCTGTGAGTTGAATGCACTTATCATACCGAAGTTTCCTGGAATGCTTCTGTCTAGTTTTTATGTGAAGACATTTCCTTTTCCAGCAGAGGCCTCAAAGCACTCCAAATATCCACTTGCAGATTCTACAAAAAGAGTGTTTCAAAACTGCTCTATCAAAAGCAAGCTTCAACACTGTGAGTAGAATGCACTCATCACAAAGAAGTTTCTGAGAATGCTTCTGTCTAGTTTTTATGTGAAGATATTTCCTTTTCCAACATAGGCCTCAAAGCGCTCCAAATAAACACTTGCAGATTCTACAAAAGGAGTGTTTCGAAACTGCTCTTTCAAGAGGAACGTTCAAGTCTGTGAGTTGAATGCACTCATCACACAGAAGTTTCTGACAATGCTTCTGTCTAGTTTTTATGTGAAGATGTTTCCTTTTCCAGCATAGGCCTCAAAACGCTCCAAATATCCTCTTGCAGATTCTACAAAAAGAGTGTTTCAAAACTGTTCTATCAAAAGGAAGGTTCAACTCTGTGAGTTGAATGAATGCATCATGAAGAACTTTCTGAGAATGCTTCTCTGTAGTTTTTAGGTGAAGATATTCCAAAACCCAGCACAGGCCTCGAAGTGCTCCAAATAACCACTTGCAGATTTTACCAAAAGAGTGTTTCAAAACTGCTCTTTCTATAGGTAAGTTCAAGTCTGTGAGTTGAATGCACTCAACACAAAGAAGTTTCTGAGAATGCTTCTGTTCAGTTTTTATGTGAAGATATTTCCTTTTCCAGCATAGGCCTCAAACGGCTCCAAATATCCACTTGCAGATTCTACAAAAAGAGTGTTTCCAAACTTCTCTATCAATTGGTAGGTTCAACTCTGTGAGTTGAATGAAGTCATCACAAAGAAGTTTCTGAGAATGCTTCCGTCTAGTTTCTATATGAAGATATTTCCTTTTCCAACATAGGCCCCAAAGTGCTCCAAATAAACCCTTGCAGATTCTACAAAAGGAGTGTTTCAAAACTGCTCTTTCTATAGGTAAGTTCAAGTCTGTGAGTTGAATGCACTCAACACAAAGAAGTTTCTGAGAATACTTCTGTTCAGTTTTTATGTGAAGATATTTCCTTTTCCAGCATAGGCCTCAAACGGCTCCAAATATCCACTTGCTGATTCTACAAAAAGAGTGTTTCCAAACTTCTCTATCAATTGGTAGGTTCAACTCTGTGAGTTGAATGAACTCATCACAAAGAAGTTTCTGAGAATCCTTCTCTCTAGTTTTTACGTGAAGATATTTCCTTTTCCAGCGTAGGCCTCAAAGCGCTCCAAATAAACACATGCAGATTCTACAAAAGGAGTGTTTCAAAACTGTTCTATCAAAGGGAACGTTCAAGTCTGTGAGTTGAATGTACTCATCACACAGATGTTTCTCAGAATGCTTCTGTCTAGTTTTTAGGTGAAGAGATTTCATTTCCCAGCATAGGCCTCAAAGCGCTCCAAATATCCACTTGCAGATTCTATAAGAAGAGAGTTTCCAAACTGCTCTTTCAAAAGGAAGCTTCAAGTCTGTGAGTTGAATGCACTCATCACAAAGAAGTTTCTGAGAATGCTTCCGTCTAGTTTCTATATGAAGATATTTCCTTTTCCAACATAGGCCCCAAAGTGCTCCAAATAAACCCTTGCAGATTCTACAAAAGGAGTGTTTCAAAACTGCTCTTTCTATAGGTAAGTTCAAGTCTGTGAGTTGAATGCACTCAACACAAAGAAGTTTCTGAGAATGCTTCTGTTCAGTTTTTATGTGAAGAGATTTCCTTTTCCAGCATAGGCCTCAAACGGCTCCAAATATCCACTTGCAGATTCTACAAAAAGAGTGTTTCCAAACTTCTCTATCAATTGGTAGGTTCAACTCTGTGAGTTGCATGAACTCATCACAAAGAAGTTTCTGAGAATCCTTCTCTCTAGTTTTTATGTGAAGATATTTCCTTTTCCAGCGTAGGCCACAAAGCGCTCCAAATAAACACATGCAGATTCTACAAAAGGAGTGTTTCAAAACTGTTCTATCAAAGGGAACGTTCAAGTCTGTGAGTTGAACTCATCACACAGATGTTTCTCAGAATGCTTCTGTCTAGTTTTTAGGTGAAGAGATTTCATTTCCCAGCATAGGCCTCAAAGCGCTCCAAATATCCACTTGCAGAATCTACGAAAAGAGTGTTTCAAAGCTGCTCTTTCAAAAGCAAGGTTCAAGTCTGTGTGTTGAATGCACTCATCCAAAAGAAGTTTCTGAGAATGCTTCTGTCTAGTTCTTACGTGAAGATATTTCCTTTTCCAGCTTAGGCCTCAAAGCGCTCCAAATAAACACTTGCAAATTCTACAAAAGGAGTGTTTCAAAAGAGTTCTATCAAAAGGAACGTTCAAGTCTGTGAGTTGAATGCACTTATCATACCGAAGTTTCCTGGAATGCTTCTGTCTAGTTTTTATGTGAAGACATTTCCTTTTCCAGCATAGGCCTCAAAGCACTCCAAATATCCACTTGCAGATTCTACAAAAAGAGAGTTTCAAAACTGCTTTATCAAAAGCAAGCTTCAACACTGTGAGTAGAATGCACTCATCACAAAGAAGTTTCTGAGAATGCTTCTGTCTAGTTTTTATGTGAAGATATTTCCTTTTCCAACATAGGCCTCAAAGCGCTCCAAATAAACACTTGCAGATTCTACAAAAGGAGTGTTTCGAAACTGCTCTTTCAACAGGAACGTTCAAGTCTGTGAGTTGAATGCACTCATCACACAGAAGTTTCTCAGAATGCTTCTGTCTAGTTTTTATGTGAAGATATTTCCTTTTCCAGCATAGGCCTCAGAACGCTCCAAATATCCTCTTGCAGATTCTACAAAAAGAGTGTTTCAAAACTGTTCTATCAAAAGGAAGGTTCAACTCTGTGAGTTGAATGAATGCATCATGAAGAACTTTCTGAGAATGCTTCTCTGTAGTTTTTAGGTGAAGATATTCCAAAACCCAGCACAGGCCTCGAAGTGCTCCAAATAACCACTTGCAGATTTTACCAAAAGAGTGTTTCAAAACTGCTCTTTCTATACGTAAGTTCAAGTCTGTGAGATGAATGCACTCAACACAAAGAAGTTTCTGAGAATGCTTCTGTTCAGTTTTTATGTGAAGATATTCCCTTTTCCAGCATAGGCCTCAAACGGCTCCAAATTTTCACTTGCAGATTCTACAAAAAGAGTGTTTCCAAACTTCCCTATCAATTGGTAGGTTCAACCCTGTGTGTTGAGTGAAGTCATCACAAAGAAGTTTCTGAGAATCCTTCTCTCTAGTTTTTATGTGAAGATATTTCCTTTTCCAACATAGGCCTCAAGGTGCTCCGAATAAACACTTGCAGATTCTACAAACTTAATGTTTCAAAACTGTTCTATCAAAAGGAACGTTGAAGTCTGTGAGTTGAATGCACTCATCACAGAGAAGTTTCTCAGAATGCTTCCGTCTAGTTTTTAGGTGAAGAGATTTCATTTCCCAGCATAGGCCTCAAAGCGCTCCAAATATCCACTTGCAGATTCTATAAGAAGAGAGTTTCCAAACTGCTCTTTCAAAAGGAAGCTTCAAGTCTGTGAGTTGAATGCACTCATCACAAAGAAGTTTCTGAGAATGCTTCCGTCTAGTTTCTATATGAAGATATTTCCTTTTCCAACATAGGCACCAAAGTGCTCCAAATAAACCCTTGCAGATTCTACAAAAGGAGTGTTTCAAAACTGCTCTTTCTATAGGTAAGTTCAAGTCTGTGAGTTGAATGCACTCAACACAAAGAAGTTTCTGAGAATGCTTCTGTTCAGTTTTTATGTGAAGATATTTCCTTTTCCAGCATAGGCCTCAAACGGCTCCAAATATCCACTTGCAGATTCTACAAAAAGAGTGTTTCCAAACTTCTCTATCAATTGGTAGGTTCAACTCTGTGAGTTGAATGAACTCATCACAAAGAAGTTTCTGAGAATCCTTCTCTCTAGTTTTTATGTGAAGATATTTCCTTTTCCAACGTAGGCCTCAAAGCGCTCCAAATAAACACTTGCAGATTCTACAAAAGGAGTGTTTCGAAACTGCTCTTTCAAGAGGAACGTTCAAGTCTGTGAGTTGAATGCACTCATCACACAGAAGTTTCTGAGAATGCTTCTGTCTAGTTTTTATGTGAAGATGTTTCCTTTTCCAGCATAGGCCTCCAAACGCTCCAAATATCCTCTTGCAGACTCTACAAAAAGAGTGTTTCAAAACTGTTCTATCAAAAGGAAGGTTCAACTCTGTGAGTTGAATGAATGCATCAGGAAGAACTTTCTGAGAATGCTTCTCTGTAGTTTTTAGGTGAAGATATTCCAAAACCCAGCACAGGCCTCGAAGTGCTCCAAATAACCACTTGCAGATTTTACCAAAAGAGTGTTTCAAAACTGCTCTTTGTATAGGTAAGTTCAAGTCTGTGAGTTGAATGCACTCAACACAAAGAAGTTTCTGAGAATGCTTCTGTTCAGTTTTTATGTGAAGATATTTCCTTTTCCAGCATAGGCCTCAAACGGCTCCAAATATCCACTTGCAGATTCTACAAAAAGAGTGTTTCCAAACTTCTCTATCAATTGGTAGGTTCAACTCTGTGAGTTGAATGAAGTCATCACAAAGAAGTTTCTGAGAATGCTTCCGTCTAGTTTCTATATGAAGATATTTCCTTTTCCAACATAGGCCCCAAAGTGCTCCAAATAAACCCTTGCAGATTCTACAAAAGGAGTGTTTCAAAACTGCTCTTTCTATAGGTAAGTTCAAGTCTGTGAGTTGAATGCACTCAACACAAAGAAGTTTCTGAGAATGCTTCTGTTCAGTTTTTATGTGAAGAGATTTCCTTTTCCAGCATAGGCCTCAAACGGCTCCAAATATCCACTTGCAGATTCTACAAAAAGAGTGTTTCCAAACTTCTCTATCAATTGGTAGGTTCAACTCTGTGAGTTGCATGAACTCATCACAAAGAAGTTTCTGAGAATCCTTCTCTCTAGTTTTTACGTGAAGATATTTCCTTTTCCAGCGTAGGCCTCAAAGCGCTCCAAATAAACACATGCAGATTCTACAAAAGGAGTGTTTCAAAACTGTTCTATCAAAGGGAACGTTCAAGTCTGTGAGTTGAATGTACTCATCACACAGATGTTTCTCAGAATGCTTCTGTCTAGTTTTTAGGTGAAGAGATTTCATTTCCCAGCATAGGCCTCAAAGCGCTCCAAATATCCACTTGCAGATTCTATAAGAAGAGAGTTTCCAAACTGCTCTTTCAAAAGGAAGCTTCAAGTCTGTGAGTTGAATGCACTCATCACAAAGAAGTTTCTGAGAATGCTTCCGTCTAGTTTCTATATGAAGATATTTCCTTTTCCAACATAGGCCCCAAAGTGCTCCAAATAAACCCTTGCAGATTCTACAAAAGGAGTGTTTCAAAACTGCTCTTTCTATAGGTAAGTTCAAGTCTGTGAGTTGAATGCACTCAACACAAAGAAGTTTCTGAGAATGCTTCTGTTCAGTTTTTATGTGAAGAGATTTCCTTTTCCAGCATAGGCCTCAAACGGCTCCAAATATCCACTTGCAGATTCTACAAAAAGAGTGTTTCCAAACTTCTCTATCAATTGGTAGGTTCAACTCTGTGAGTTGAATGAACTCATCACAAAGAAGTTTCTGAGAATCCTTCTCTCTAGTTTTTATGTGAAGATATTTCCTTTTCCAGCGTAGGCCACAAAGCGCTCCAAATAAACACATGCAGATTCTACAAAAGGAGTGTTTCAAAACTGTTCTATCAAAGGGAACGTTCAAGTCTGTGAGTTGAATGTACTCATCACACAGATGTTTCTCAGAATGCTTCTGTCTAGTTTTTAGTTGAAGAGATTTCATTTCCAAGCATAGGCCTCAAAGCGCTCCAAATATCCACTTGCAGAATCTACGAAAAGAGTGTTTCAAAGCTGCTCTTTCAAAAGCAAGGTTCAAGTCTGTGTGTTGAATGCACTCATCCGAAAGAAGTTTCTGAGAACGCTTCTGTCTAGTTCTTACGTGAAGATATTTCCTTTTCCAGCTTAGACCTCAAAGCGCTCCAAATAAACACTTGCAAATTCTACAAAAGGAGTGTTTCAAAAGAGTTCTATCAAAAGGAACGTTCAAGTCTGTGAGTTGAATGCACTTATCATACCGAAGTTTCCTGGAATGCTTCTGTCTAGTTTTTATGTGAAGACATTTCCTTTTCCAGCAGAGGCCTCAAAGCACTCCAAATATCCACTTGCAGATTCTACAAAAAGAGTGTTTCAAAACTGCTCTATCAAAAGCAAGCTTCAACACTGTGAGTAGAATGCACTCATCACAAAGAAGTTTCTGAGAATGCTTCTGTCTAGTTTTTATGTGAAGATATTTCCTTTTCCAACATAGGCCTCAAAGCGCTCCAAATAAACACTTGCAGATTCTACAAAAGGAGTGTTTCGAAACTGCTCTTTCAAGAGGAACGTTCAAGTCTGTGAGTTGAATGCACTCATCACACAGAAGTTTCTGAGAATGCTTCTGTCTAGTTTTTATGTGAAGATGTTTCCTTTTCCAGCATAGGCCTCAAAACGCTCCAAATATCCTCTTGCAGATTCTACAAAAAGAGTGTTTCAAAACTGTTCTATCAAAAGGAAGGTTCAACTCTGTGAGTTGAATGAATGCATCATGAAGAACTTTCTGAGAATGCTTCTCTGTAGTTTTTAGGTGAAGATATTCCAAAACCCAGCACAGGCCTCGAAGTGCTCCAAATAACCACTTGCAGATTTTACCAAAAGAGTGTTTCAAAACTGCTCTTTCTATAGGTAAGTTCAAGTCTGTGAGTTGAATGCACTCAACACAAAGAAGTTTCTGAGAATGCTTCTGTTCAGTTTTTATGTGAAGATATTTCCTTTTCCAGCATAGGCCTCAAACGGCTCCAAATATCCACTTGCAGATTCTACAAAAAGAGTGTTTCCAAACTTCTCTATCAATTGGTAGGTTCAACTCTGTGAGTTGAATGAAGTCATCACAAAGAAGTTTCTGAGAATCCTTCTCTCTAGTTTTTATGTGAAGATATTTCCTTTTCCAACATAGGCCTCAAGGTGCTCCGAATAAACACTTGCAGATTCTACAAACTTAACGTTTCAAAACTCTTATATCAAAAGGAACGTTGAAGTCTGTGAGTTGAATGCACTCATCACAAAGAAGTTTCTCAGAATGCTTCCGTCTAGTTTTTAGGTGAAGAGATTTCATTTCCCAGCACAGGCCTCAAAGCGCTCCAAATATCCACTTGCAGATTCTACAAGAAGAGTGTTTCCAAACTGCTCTTTCAAAAGGAAGCTTCAAGTCTGTGAGTTGAATGCACTCATCACAAAGAAGTTTCTGAGAATGCTTCCGTCTAGTTTCTATATGAAGGTATTTCCTTTTCCAACATAGGCCCCAAAGTGCTCCAAATAAACCCTTGCAGATTCTACAAAAGGAGTGTTTCAAAACTGCTCTTTCTATAGGTAAGTTCAAGTCTGTGAGTTGAATGCACTCAACACAAAGAAGTTTCTGAGAATGCTTCTGTTCAGTTTTTATGTGAAGATATTTCCTTTTCCAGCATAGGCCTCAAACGGCTCCAAATATCCACTTGCAGATTCTACAAAAGGAGTGTTTCCAAACTTCTCTATCAATTGGTAGGTTCAACTCTGTGAGTTGAATGAACTCATCACAAAGAAGTTTCTGAGAATCCTTCTCTCTAGTTTTTATGTGAAGATATTTCCTTTTCCAACGTAGGCCTCAAAGCGCTCCAAATAAACACATGCAGATTCTACAAAAGGAGTGTTTCAAAACTGTTCTATCAAAGGGAACGTTCAAGCCTGTGAGTTGAATGTACTCATCACACAGATGTTTCTCAGAATGCTTCTGTCTAGTTTTTAGGTGAAGAGATTTCATTTCCCAGCATAGGCCTCAAAGCGCTCCAAATATCCACTTGCAGATTCTATAAGAAGAGAGTTTCCAAACTGCTCTTTCAAAAGGAAGCTTCAAGTCTGTGTGTTGAATGCACTCATCCAAAAGAAGTTTCTGAGAATGCTTCTGTCTAGTTCTTACGTGAAGATATTTTCTTTTCCAGGTAAGGCCTCAAAGCGCTCCAAATAAACACTTGCAAATTCTACAAAAGGAGTGTTTCAAAAGAGTTCTATCAAAAGGAACGTTCAAGTCTGTGAGTTGAATGCACTTATCATACCGAAGTTTCCTGGAATGCTTCTGTCTAGTTTTTATGTGAAGACATTTCCTTTTCCAGCAGAGGCCTCAAAGCACTCCAAATATCCACTTGCAGATTCTACAAAAAGAGTGTTTCAAAACTGCTCTATCAAAAGCAAGGTTCAACACTGTGAGTAGAATGCACTCATCACAAAGAAGTTTCTGAGAATGCTTCTGTCTAGTTTTTATGTGAAGATATTTCCTTTTCCAACATAGGCCTCAAATCGCTCCAAATAAACACTTGCAGATTCTACAAAAGGAGTGTTTCGAAACTGCTCTTTCAAGAGCAACGTTCAATTCTGTGAGTTGAATGCACTCATCACACAGAAGTTTCTGAGAATGCTTCTGTCTAGTTTTTATGTGAAGATGTTTCCTTTTCCAGCCTAGGCCTCAAAACGCTCCAAATATCCTCTTGCAGATTCTACAAAAACAGTGTTTCAAAACTGTTCTATCAAAAGGAAGGTTCAACTCTGTGAGTTGAATGAATGCATCATGAAGAACTTTCTGAGAATGCTTCTCTGTAGTTTTTAGGTGAAGATATTCCAAAACCCAGCACAGGCCTCGAAGTGCTCCAAATAACCACTTGCAGATTTTACCAAAAGAGTGTTTCAAAACTGCTCTTTCTATAGGTAAGTTCAAGTCTGTGAGTTGAATGCACTCAACACAAAGAAGTTTCTGAGAATGCTTCTGTTCAGTTTTTATGTGAAGATATTTCCTTTTCCAGCATAGGCCTCAAACGGCTCCAAATATCCACTTGCAGATTCTACAAAAAGAGTGTTTCCAAACTTCTCTATCAATTGGTAGGTTCAACTCTGTGAGTTGAATGAAGTCATCACAAAGAAGTTTCTGAGAATCCTTCTCTCTAGTTTTTATGTGAAGATATTTCCTTTTCCAACATAGGCCTCAAGGTGCTCCGAATAAACACTTGCAGATTCTACAAACATAATGTTTCGAAACTCTTCTATCAAAAGGAACGTTGAAGTCTGTGAGTTGAATGCACTCATCACAAAGAAGTTTCTCAGAATGCTTCCGTCTAGTTTTTAGGTGAAGAGATTTCATTTCCCAGCACAGGCCTCAAAGCGCTCCAAATATCCACTTGCAGATTCTACAAGAAGAGTGTTTCCAAACTGCTCTTTCAAAAGGAAGCTTCAAGTCTGTGAGTTGAATGCACTCATCACAAAGAAGTTTCTGAGAATGCTTCCGTCTAGTTTCTATATGAAGATATTTCCTTTTCCAACATAGGCCCCAAAGTGCTCCAAATAAACCCTTGCAGATTCTACAAAAGGAGTGTTTCAAAACTGCTCTTTCTATAGGTAAGTTCAAGTCTGTGAGTTGAATGCACTCAACACAAAGAAGTTTCTGAGAATGCTTCTGTTCAGTTTTTATGTGAAGAGATTTCCTTTTCCAGCATAGGCCTCAAACGGCTCCAAATATCCACTTGCAGATTCTACAAAAAGAGTGTTTCCAAACTTCTCTATCAATTGGTAGGTTCAACTCTGTGAGTTGAATGAACTCATCACAAAGAAGTTTCTGAGAATCCTTCTCTCTAGTTTTTATGTGAAGATATTTCCTTTTCCAGCGTAGGCCACAAAGCGCTCCAAATAAACACATGCAGATTCTACAAAAGGAGTGTTTCAAAACTGTTCTATCAAAGGGAACGTTCAAGTCTGTGAGTTGAATGTACTCATCACACAGATGTTTCTCAGAATGCTTCTGTCTAGTTTTTAGTTGAAGAGATTTCATTTCCCAGCATAGGCCTCAAAGCGCTCCAAATATCCACTTGCAGAATCTACGAAAAGAGTGTTTCAAAGCTGCTCTTTCAAAAGCAAGGTTCAAGTCTGTGTGTTGAATGCACTCATCCGAAAGAAGTTTCTGAGAACGCTTCTGTCTAGTTCTTACGTGAAGATATTTCCTTTTCCAGCTTAGACCTCAAAGCGCTCCAAATAAACACTTGCAAATTCTACAAAAGGAGTGTTTCAAAAGAGTTCTATCAAAAGGAACGTTCAAGTCTGTGAGTTGAATGCACTTATCATACCGAAGTTTCCTGGAATGCTTCTGTCTAGTTTTTATGTGAAGACATTTCCTTTTCCAGCAGAGGCCTCAAAGCACTCCAAATATCCACTTGCAGATTCTACAAAAAGAGTGTTTCAAAACTGCTCTATCAAAAGCAAGCTTCAACACTGTGAGTAGAATGCACTCATCACAAAGAAGTTTCTGAGAATGCTTCTGTCTAGTTTTTATGTGAAGATATTTCCTTTTCCAACATAGGCCTCAAAGCGCTCCAAATAAACACTTGCAGATTCTACAAAAGGAGTGTTTCGAAACTGCTCTTTCAAGAGGAACGTTCAAGTCTGTGAGTTGAATGCACTCATCACACAGAAGTTTCTGAGAATGCTTCTGTCTAGTTTTTATGTGAAGATGTTTCCTTTTCCAGCATAGGCCTCAAAACGCTCCAAATATCCTCTTGCAGATTCTACAAAAAGAGTGTTTCAAAACTGTTCTATCAAAAGGAAGGTTCAACTCTGTGAGTTGAATGAATGCATCATGAAGAACTTTCTGAGAATGCTTCTCTGTAGTTTTTAGGTGAAGATATTCCAAAACCGAGCACAGGCCTCGAAGTGCTCCAAATAACCACTTGCAGATTTTACCAAAAGAGTGTTTCAAAACTGCTCTTTCTATAGGTAAGTTCAAGTCTGTGAGTTGAATGCACTCAACACAAAGAAGTTTCTGAGAATGCTTCTGTTCAGTTTTTATGTGAAGATATTTCCTTTTCCAGCATAGGCCTCAAACGGCTCCAAATATCCACTTGCAGATTCTACAAAAAGAGTGTTTCCAAACTTCTCTATCAATTGGTAGGTTCAACTCTGTGAGTTGAATGAAGTCATCACAAAGAAGTTTCTGAGAATCCTTCTCTCTAGTTTTTATGTGAAGATATTTCCTTTTCCAACATAGGCCTCAAGGTGCTCCGAATAAACACTTGCAGATTCTACAAACTTAACGTTTCAAAACTCTTCTATCAAAAGGAACGTTGAAGTCTGTGAGTTGAATGCACTCATCACAAAGAAGTTTCTCAGAATGCTTCCGTCTAGTTTTTAGGTGAAGAGATTTCATTTCCCAGCACAGGCCTCAAAGCGCTCGAAATATCCACTTGCAGATTCTACAAGAAGAGTGTTTCCAAACTGCTCTTTCAAAAGGAAGCTTCAAGTCTGTGAGTTGAATGCACTCATCACAAAGAAGTTTCTGAGAATGCTTCCGTCTAGTTTCTATATGAAGGTATTTCCTTTTCCAACATAGGCCCCAAAGTGCTCCAAATAAACCCTTGCAGATTCTACAAAAGGAGTGTTTCAAAACTGCTCTTTCTATAGGTAAGTTCAAGTCTGTGAGTTGAATGCACTCAACACAAAGAAGTTTCTGAGAATGCTTCTGTTCAGTTTTTATGTGAAGATATTTCCTTTTCCAGCATAGGCCTCAAACGGCTCCAAATATCCACTTGCAGATTCTACAAAAGGAGTGTTTCCAAACTTCTCTATCAATTGGTAGGTTCAACTCTGTGAGTTGAATGAACTCATCACAAAGAAGTTTCTGAGAATCCTTCTCTCTAGTTTTTATGTGAAGATATTTCCTTTTCCAACGTAGGCCTCAAAGCGCTCCAAATAAACACATGCAGATTCTACAAAAGGAGTGTTTCAAAACTGTTCTATCAAAGGGAACGTTCAAGCCTGTGAGTTGAATGTACTCATCACACAGATGTTTCTCAGAATGCTTCTGTCTAGTTTTTAGGTGAAGAGATTTCATTTCCCAGCATAGGCCTCAAAGCGCTCCAAATATCCACTTGCAGATTCTATAAGAAGAGAGTTTCCAAACTGCTCTTTCAAAAGGAAGTTTCAAGTCTGTGTGTTGAATGCACTCATCCAAAAGAAGTTTCTGAGAATGCTTCTGTCTAGTTCTTACGTGAAGATATTTCCTTTTCCAGGTAAGGCCTCAAAGCGCTCCAAATAAACACTTGCAAATTCTACAAAAGGAGTGTTTCAAAAGAGTTCTATCAAAAGGAACGTTCAAGTCTGTGAGTTGAATGCACTTATCATACCGAAGTTTCCTGGAATGCTTCTGTCTAGTTTTTATGTGAAGACATTTCCTTTTCCAGCAGAGGCCTCAAAGCACTCCAAATATCCACTTGCAGATTCTACAAAAAGAGTGTTTCAAAACTGCTCTATCAAAAGCAAGGTTCAACACTGTGAGTAGAATGCACTCATCACAAAGAAGTTTCTGAGAATGCTTCTGTCTAGTTTTTATGTGAAGATATTTCCTTTTCCAACATAGGCCTCAAAGCGCTCCAAATAAACACTTGCAGATTCTACAAAAGGAGTGTTTCGAAACTGCTCTTTCAAGAGGAACGTTCAATTCTGTGAGTTGAATGCACTCATCACACAGAAGTTTCTGAGAATGCTTCTGTCTAGTTTTTTTGTGAAGATGTTTCCTTTTCCAGCATAGGCCTCAAAACGCTCCAAATATCCTCTTGCAGATTCTACAAAAACAGTGTTTCAAAACTGTTCTATCAAAAGGAAGGTTCAACTCTGTGAGTTGAATGAATGCATCATGAAGAACTTTCTGAGAATGCTTCTCTGTAGTTTTTAGGTGAAGATATTCCAAAACCCAGCACAGGCCTCGAAGTGCTCCAAATAACCACTTGCAGATTTTACCAAAAGAGTGTTTCAAAACTGCTCTTTCTATAGGTAAGTTCAAGTCTGTGAGTTGAATGCACTCAACACAAAGAAGTTTCTGAGAATGCTTCTGTTCAGTTTTTATGTGAAGATATTTCCTTTTCCAGCATAGGCCTCAAACGGCTCCAAATATCCACTTGCAGATTCTACAAAAAGAGTGTTTCCAAACTTCTCTATCAATTGGTAGGTTCAACTCTGTGAGTTGAATGAAGTCATCACAAAGAAGTTTCTGAGAATCCTTCTCTCTAGTTTTTATGTGAAGATATTTCCTTTTCCAACATAGGCCTCAAGGTGCTCCGAATAAACACTTGCAGATTCTACAAACTTAATGTTTCAAAACTCTTCTATCAAAAGGAACGTTGAAGTCTGTGAGTTGAATGCACTCATCACAAAGAAGTTTCTCAGAATGCTTCCGTCTAGTTTTTAGGTGAAGAGATTTCATTTCCCAGCACAGGCCTCAAAGCGCTCCAAATATCCACTTGCAGATTCTACAAGAAGAGTGTTTCCAAACTGCTCTTTCAAAAGGAAGCTTCAAGTCTGTGAGTTGAATGCACTCATCACAAAGAAGTTTCTGAGAATGCTTCCGTCTAGTTTCTATATGAAGATATTTCCTTTTCCAACATAGGCGCCAAAGTGCTCCAAATAAACCCTTGCAGATTCTACAAAAGGAGTGTTTCAAAACTGCTCTTTCTATAGGTAAGTTCAAGTCTGTGAGTTGAATGCACTCAACACAAAGAAGTTTCTGAGAATGCTTCTGTTCAGTTTTTATGTGAAGATATTTCCTTTTCCAGCATAGGCCTCAAACGGCTCCAAATATCCACTTGCAGATTCTACAAAAAGAGTGTTTCCAAACTTCTCTATCAATTGGTAGGTTCAACTCTGTGAGTTGAATGAACTCATCACAAAGAAGTTTCTGAGAATCCTTCTCTCTAGTTTTTATGTGAAGATATTTCCTTTTCCAACGTAGGCCTCAAAGCGCTCCAAATAAACACATGCAGATTCTACAAAAGGAGTGTTTCAAAACTGTTCTATCAAAGGGAACGTTCAAGTCTGTGAGTTGAATGTACTCATCACACAGATGTTTCTCAGAATGCTTCTGTCTAGTTTTTAGTTGAAGAGATTTCATTTCCCAGCATAGGCCTCAAAGCGCTCCAAATATCCACTTGCAGAATCTACGAAAAGAGTGTTTCAAAGCTGCTCTTTCAAAAGCAAGGTTCAAGTCTGTGTGTTGAATGCACTCATCCGAAAGAAGTTTCTCAGAACGCTTCTGTCTAGTTCTTACGTGAAGATATTTCCTTTTCCAGCTTAGACCTCAAAGCGCTCCAAATAAACACTTGCAAATTCTACAAAAGGAGTGTTTCAAAAGAGTTCTATCAAAAGGAACGTTCAAGTCTGTGAGTTGAATGCACTTATCATACCGAAGTTTCCTGGAATGCTTCTGTCTAGTTTTTATGTGAAGACATTTCCTTTTCCAGCAGAGGCCTCAAAGCACTCCAAATATCCACTTGCAGATTCTACAAAAAGAGTGTTTCAAAACTGCTCTATCAAAAGCAAGCTTCAACACTGTGAGTAGAATGCACTCATCACAAAGAAGTTTCTGAGAATGCTTCTGTCTAGTTTTTATGTGAAGATATTTCCTTTTCCAACATAGGTCTCAAAGCGCTCCAAATAAACACTTGCAGATTCTACAAAAGGAGTGTTTCGAAACTGCTCTTTCAAGAGGAACGTTCAAGTCTGTGAGTTGAATGCACTCATCACACAGAAGTTTCTGAGAATGCTTCTGTCTAGTTTTTATGTGAAGATGTTTCCTTTTCCAGAATAGGCCTCAAAACGCTCCAAATATCCTCTTGCAGATTCTACAAAAAAGAGTGTTTCAAAACTGTTCTATCAAAAGGAAGGTTCAACTCTGTGAGTTGAATGAATGCATCATGAAGAACTTTCTGAGAATGCTTCTCTGTAGTTTTTAGGTGAAGATATTCCAAAACCCAGCACAGGCCTCGAAGTGCTCCAAATAACCACTTGCAGATTTTACCAAAAGAGTGTTTCAAAACTGCTCTTTCTATAGGTAAGTTCAAGTCTGTGAGTTGAATGCACTCAACACAAAGAAGTTTCTGAGAATGCTTCTGTTCAGTTTTTATGTGAAGATATTTCCTTTTCCAGCATAGGCCTCAAACGGCTCCAAATATCCACTTGCAGATTCTACAAAAAGAGTGTTTCCAAACTTCTCTATCAATTGGTAGGTTCAACTCTGTGAGTTGAATGAAGTCATCACAAAGAAGTTTCTGAGAATCCTTCTCTCTAGTTTTTATGTGAAGATATTTCCTTTTCCAACATAGGCCTCAAGGTGCTCCGAATAAACACTTGCAGATTCTACAAACTTAACGTTTCAAAACTCTTCTATCAAAAGGAACGTTGAAGTCTGTGAGTTGAATGCACTCATCACAAAGAAGTTTCTCAGAATGCTTCCGTCTAGTTTTTAGGTGAAGAGATTTCATTTCCCAGCACAGGCCTCAAAGCGCTCCAAATATCCACTTGCAGATTCTACAAGAAGAGTGTTTCCAAACTGCTCTTTCAAAAGGAAGCTTCAAGTCTGTGAGTTGAATGCACTCATCACAAAGAAGTTTCTGAGAATGCTTCCGTCTAGTTTCTATATGAAGGTATTTCCTTTTCCAACATAGGCCCCAAAGTGCTCCAAATAAACCCTTGCAGATTCTACAAAAGGAGTGTTTCAAAACTGCTCTTTCTATAGGTAAGTTCAAGTCTGTGAGTTGAATGCACTCAACACAAAGAAGTTTCTGAGAATGCTTCTGTTCAGTTTTTATGTGAAGATATTTCCTTTTCCAGCATAGGCCTCAAACGGCTCCAAATATCCACTTGCAGATTCTACAAAAGGAGTGTTTCCAAACTTCTCTATCAATTGGTAGGTTCAACTCTGTGAGTTGAATGAACTCATCACAAAGAAGTTTCTGAGAATCCTTCTCTCTAGTTTTTATGTGAAGATATTTCCTTTTCCAACGTAGGCCTCAAAGCGCTCCAAATAAACACATGCAGATTCTACAAAAGGAGTGTTTCAAAACTGTTCTATCAAAGGGAACGTTCAAGCCTGTGAGTTGAATGTACTCATCACACAGATGTTTCTCAGAATGCTTCTGTCTAGTTTTTAGGTGAAGAGATTTCATTTCCCAGCATAGGCCTCAAAGCGCTCCAAATATCCACTTGCAGATTCTATAAGAAGAGAGTTTCCAAACTGCTCTTTCAAAAGGAAGCTTCAAGTCTGTGTGTTGAATGCACTCATCCAAAAGAAGTTTCTGAGAATGCTTCTGTCTAGTTCTTACGTGAAGATATTTCCTTTTCCAGGTAAGGCCTCAAAGCGCTCCAAATAAACACTTGCAAATTCTACAAAAGGAGTGTTTCAAAAGAGTTCTATCAAAAGGAACGTTCAAGTCTGTGAGTTGAATGCACTTATCATACCGAAGTTTCCTGGAATGCTTCTGTCTAGTTTTTATGTGAAGACATTTCCTTTTCCAGCAGAGGCCTCAAAGCACTCCAAATATCCACTTGCAGATTCTACAAAAAGAGTGTTTCAAAACTGCTCTATCAAAAGCAAGGTTCAACACTGTGAGTAGAATGCACTCATCACAAAGAAGTTTCTGAGAATGCTTCTGTCTAGTTTTTATGTGAAGATATTTCCTTTTCCAACATAGGCCTCAAAGCGCTCCAAATAAACACTTGCAGATTCTACAAAAGGAGTGTTTCGAAACTGCTCTTTCAAGAGGAACGTTCAAGTCTGTGAGTTGAATGCACTCATCACACAGAAGTTTCTGAGAATGCTTCTGTCTAGTTTTTATGTGAAGATGTTTCCTTTTCCAGCATAGGCCTCAAAACGCTCCAAATATCCTCTTGCAGATTCTACAAAAACAGTGTTTCAAAACTGTTCTATCAAAAGGAAGGTTCAACTCTGTGAGTTGAATGAATGCATCATGAAGAACTTTCTGAGAATGCTTCTCTGTAGTTTTTAGGTGAAGATATTCCAAAACCCAGCACAGGCCTCAAAGTGCTCCAAATAACCACTTGCAGATTTTACCAAAAGAGTGTTTCAAAACTGCTCTTTCTATAGGTAAGTTCAAGTCTGTGAGTTGAATGCACTCAACACAAAGAAGTTTCTGAGAATGCTTCTGTTCAGTTTTTATGTGAAGATATTTCCTTTTCCAGCATAGGCCTCAAACGGCTCCAAATATCCACTTGCAGATTCTACAAAAAGAGTGTTTCCAAACTTCTCTATCAATTGGTAGGTTCAACTCTGTGAGTTGAATGAAGTCATCACAAAGAAGTTTCTGAGAATCCTTCTCTCTAGTTTTTATGTGAAGATATTTCCTTTTCCAACATAGGCCTCAAGGTGCTCCGAATAAACACTTGCAGATTCTACAAACTTAATGTTTCAAAACTCTTCTATCAAAAGGAACGTTGAAGTCTGTGAGTTGAATGCACTCATCACAAAGAAGTTTCTCAGAATGCTTCCGTCTAGTTTTTAGGTGAAGAGATTTCATTTCCCAGCACAGGCCTCAAAGCGCTCCAAATATCCACTTGCAGATTCTACAAGAAGAGTGTTTCCAAACTGCTCTTTCAAAAGGAAGCTTCAAGTCTGTGAGTTGAATGCACTCATCACAAAGAAGTTTCTGAGAATGCTTCCGTCTAGTTTCTATATGAAGATATTTCCTTTTCCAACATAGGCCCCAAAGTGCTCCAAATAAACCCTTGCAGATTCTACAAAAGGAGTGTTTCAAAACTGCTCTTTCTATAGGTAAGTTCAAGTCTGTGAGTTGAATGCACTCAACACAAAGAAGTTTCTGAGAATGCTTCTGTTCAGTTTTTATGTGAAGATATTTCCTTTTCCAGCATAGGCCTCAAACGGCTCCAAATATCCACTTGCAGATTCTACAAAAAGAGTGTTTCAAAACTGCTCTATCAATTGGTAGGTTCAACTCTGTGAGTTGAATGAAGTCATCACAAAGAAGTTTCTGAGAATCCTTCTCTCTAGTTTTTACGTGAAGATATTTCCTTTTCCAGCGTAGGCCTCAAAGCGCTCCAAATAAACACATGCAGATTCTACAAAAGGAGTGTTTCAAAACTGTTCTATCAAAGGGAACGTTCAAGTCTGTGAGTTGAATGTACTCATCACACAGATGTTTCTCAGAATGCTTCTGTCTAGTTTTTAGGTGAAGAGATTTCATTTCCCAGCATAGGCCTCAAAGCGCTCCAAATATCCACTTGCAGAATCTACGAAAAGAGTGTTTCAAAGCTGCTCTTTCAAAAGCAAGGTTCAAGTCTGTGTGTTGAATGCACTCATCCGAAAGAAGTTTCTGAGAACGCTTCTGTCTAGTTCTTACGTGAAGATATTTCCTTTTCCAGCTTAGACCTCAAAGCGCTCCAAATAAACACTTGCAAATTCTACAAAAGGAGTGTTTCAAAAGAGTTCTATCAAAAGGAACGTTCAAGTCTGTGAGTTGAATGCACTTATCATACCGAAGTTTCCTGGAATGCTTCTGTCTAGTTTTTATGTGAAGACATTTCCTTTTCCAGCAGAGGCCTCAAAGCACTCCAAGTATCCACTTGCAGATTCTACAAAAAGAGTGTTTCAAAACTGCTCTATCAAAAGCAAGCTTCAACACTGTGAGTAGAATGCACTCATCACAAAGAAGTTTCTGAGAATGCTTCTGTCTAGTTTTTATGTGAAGATATTTCCTTTTCCAACATAGGCCTCAAAGCGCTCCAAATAAACACTTGCAGATTCTACAAAAGGAGTGTTTCGAAACTGCTCTTTCAAGAGGAACGTTCAAGTCTGTGAGTTGAATGCACTCATCACACAGAAGTTTCTGAGAATGCTTCTGTCTAGTTTTTATGTGAAGATGTTTCCTTTTCCAGCATAGGCCTCAAAACGCTCCAAATATCCTCTTGCAGATTCTACAAAAACAGTGTTTCAAAACTGTTCTATCAAAAGGAAGGTTCAACTCTGTGAGTTGAATGAATGCATCATGAAGAACTTTCTGAGAATGCTTCTCTGTAGTTTTTAGGTGAAGATATTCCAAAACCCAGCACAGGCCTCGAAGTGCTCCAAATAACCACTTGCAGATTTTACCAAAAGAGTGTTTCAAAACTGCTCTTTCTATAGGTAAGTTCAAGTCTGTGAGTTGAATGCACTCAACACAAAGAAGTTTCTGAGAATGCTTCTGTTCAGTTTTTATGTGAAGATATTTCCTTTTCCAGCATAGGCCTCAAACGGCTCCAAATATCCACTTGCAGATTCTACAAAAAGAGTGTTTCCAAACTTCTCTATCAATTGGTAGGTTCAACTCTGTGAGTTGAATGAAGTCATCACAAAGAAGTTTCTGAGAATCCTTCTCTCTAGTTTTTATGTGAAGATATTTCCTTTTCCAACATAGGCCTCAAGGTGCTCCGAATAAACACTTGCAGATTCTACAAACTTAATGTTTCAAAACTCTTCTATCAAAAGGAACGTTGAAGTCTGTGAGTTGAATGCACTCATCACAAAGAAGTTTCTCAGAATGCTTCCGTCTAGTTTTTAGGTGAAGAGATTTCATTTCCCAGCACAGGCCTCAAAGCGCTCCAAATATCCACTTGCAGATTCTACAAGAAGAGTGTTTCCAAACTGCTCTTTCAAAAGGAAGCTTCAAGTCTGTGAGTTGAATGCACTCATCACAAAGAAGTTTCTGAGAATGCTTCCGTCTAGATTCTATATGAAGATATTTCCTTTTCCAACATAGGCCCCAAAGTGCTCCAAATAAACCCTTGCAGATTCTACAAAAGGAGTGTTTCAAAACTGCTCTTTCTATAGGTAAGTTCAAGTCTGTGAGTTGAATGCACTCAACACAAAGAAGTTTCTGAGAATGCTTCTGTTCAGTTTTTATGTGAAGATATTTCCTTTTCCAGCATAGGCCTCAAACGGCTCCAAATATCCACTTGCAGATTCTACAAAAAGAGTGTTTCAAAACTGCTCTATCAATTGGTAGGTTCAACTCTGTGAGTTGAATGAAGTCATCACAAAGAAGTTTCTGAGAATCCTTCTCTCTAGTTTTTACGTGAAGATATTTCCTTTTCCAGCGTAGGCCTCAAAGCGCTCCAAATAAACACATGCAGATTCTACAAAAGGAGTGTTTCAAAACTGTTCTATCAAAGGGAACGTTCAAGTCTGTGAGTTGAATGTACTCATCACACAGATGTTTCTCAGAATGCTTCTGTCTAGTTTTTAGGTGAAGAGATTTCATTTCCCAGCATAGGCCTCAAAGCGCTCCAAATATCCACTTGCAGATTCTATAAGAAGAGAGTTTCCAAACTGCTCTTTCAAAAGGAAGCTTCAAGTCTGTGAGTTGAATGCACTCATCACAAAGAAGTTTCTGAGAATGCTTCCGTCTAGTTTCTATATGAAGATATTTCCTTTTCCAACATAGGCCCCAAAGTGCTCCAAATAAACCCTTGCAGATTCTACAAAAGGAGTGTTTCAAAACTGCTCTTTCTATAGGTAAGTTCAAGTCTGTGAGTTGAATGCACTCAACACAAAGAAGTTTCTGAGAATGCTTCTGTTCAGTTTTTATGTGAAGATATTTCCTTTTCCAGCATAGGCCTCAAACGGCTCCAAATATCCACTTGCAGATTCTACAAAAAGAGTGTTTCCAAACTTCTCTATCAATTGGTAGGTTCAACTCTGTGAGTTGAATGAACTCATCACAAAGAAGTTTCTGAGAATCCTTCTCTCTAGTTTTTATGTGAAGATATTTCCTTTTCCAACGTAGGCCTCAAAGCGCTCCAAATAAACACATGCAGATTCTACAAAAGGAGTGTTTCAAAACTGTTCTATCAAAGGGAACGTTCAAGTCTGTGAGTTGAATGTACTCATCACACAGATGTTTCTCAGAATGCTTCTGTCTAGTTTTTAGTTGAAGAGATTTCATTTCCCAGCATAGGCCTCAAAGCGCTCCAAATATCCACTTGCAGAATCTACGAAAAGAGTGTTTCAAAGCTGCTCTTTCAAAAGCAAGGTTCAAGTCTGTGTGTTGAATGCACTCATCCGAAAGAAGTTTCTGAGAACGCTTCTGTCTAGTTCTTACGTGAAGATATTTCCTTTTCCAGCTTAGACCTCAAAGCGCTCCAAATAAACACTTGCAAATTCTACAAAAGGAGTGTTTCAAAAGAGTTCTATCAAAAGGAACATTCAAGTCTGTGAGTTGAATGCACTTATCATACCGAAGTTTCCTGGAATGCTTCTGTCTAGTTTTTATGTGAAGACATTTCCTTTTCCAGCAGAGGCCTCAAAGCACTCCAAATATCCACTTGCAGATTCTACAAAAAGAGTGTTTCAAAACTGCTCTATCAAAAGCAAGCTTCAACACTGTGAGTAGAATGCACTCATCACAAAGAAGTTTCTGAGAATGCTTCTGTCTAGTTTTTATGTGAAGATATTTCCTTTTCCAACATAGGCCTCAAAGCGCTCCAAATAAACACTTGCAGATTCTACAAAAGGAGTGTTTCGAAACTGCTCTTTCAAGAGGAACGTTCAAGTCTGTGAGTTGAATGCACTCATCACACAGAAGTTTCTGAGAATGCTTCTGTCTAGTTTTTATGTGAAGATGTTTCCTTTTCCAGCATAGGCCTCAAAACGCTCCAAATATCCTCTTGCAGATTCTACAAAAAGAGTGTTTCAAAACTGTTCTATCAAAAGGAAGGTTCAACTCTGTGAGTTGAATGAATGCATCATGAAGAACTTTCTGAGAATGCTTCTCTGTAGTTTTTAGGTGAAGATATTCCAAAACCGAGCACAGGCCTCGAAGTGCTCCAAATAACCACTTGCAGATTTTACCAAAAGAGTGTTTCAAAACTGCTCTTTCTATAGGTAAGTTCAAGTCTGTGAGTTGAATGCACTCAACACAAAGAAGTTTCTGAGAATGCTTCTGTTCAGTTTTTATGTGAAGATATTTCCTTTTCCAGCCTAGGCCTCAAACGGCTCCAAATATCCACTTGCAGATTCTACAAAAAGAGTGTTTCCAAACTTCTCTATCAATTGGTAGGTTCAACTCTGTGAGTTGAATGAAGTCATCACAAAGAAGTTTCTGAGAATCCTTCTCTCTAGTTTTTATGTGAAGATATTTCCTTTTCCAACATAGGCCTCAAGGTGCTCCGAATAAACACTTGCAGATTCTACAAACTTAATGTTTCAAAACTGTTCTATCAAAAGGAACGTTGAAGTCTGTGAGTTGAATGCACTCATCACAAAGAAGTTTCTCAGAATGCTTCCGTCTAGTTTTTAGGTGAAGAGATTTCATTTCCCAGCACAGGCCTCAAAGCGCTCCAAATATCCACTTGCAGATTCTACAAGAAGAGTGTTTCCAAACTGCTCTTTCAAAAGGAAGCTTCAAGTCTGTGAGTTGAATGCACTCATCACAAAGAAGTTTCTGAGAATGCTTCCGTCTCGTTTCTATATGAAGGTATTTCCTTTTCCAACATAGGCCCCAAAGTGCTCCAAATAAACCCTTGCAGATTCTACAAAAGGAGTGTTTCAAAACTGCTCTTTCTATAGGTAAGTTCAAGTCTGTGAGTTGAATGCACTCAACACAAAGAAGTTTCTGAGAATGCTTTTGTTCAGTTTTTATGTGAAGATATTTCCTTTTCCAGCATAGGCCTCAAACGGCTCCAAATATCCACTTGCAGATTCTACAAAAGGAGTGTTTCCAAACTTCTCTATCAATTGGTAGGTTCAACTCTGTGAGTTGAATGAACTCATCACAAAGAAGTTTCTGAGAATCCTTCTCTCTAGTTTTTATGTGAAGATATTTCCTTTTCCAACGTAGGCCTCAAAGCGCTCCAAATAAACACATGCAGATTCTACAAAAGGAGTGTTTCAAAACTGTTCTATCAAAGGGAACGTTCAAGCCTCTGAGTTGAATGTACTCATCACACAGATGTTTCTCAGAATGCTTCTGTCTAGTTTTTAGGTGAAGAGATTTCATTTCCCAGCATAGGCCTCAAAGCGCTCCAAATATCCACTTGCAGATTCTGTAAGAAGAGAGTTTCCAAACTGCTCTTTCAAAAGGAAGCTTCAAGTCTGTGTGTTGAATGCACTCATCCAAAAGAAGTTTCTGAGAATGCTTCTGTCTAGTTCTTACGTGAAGATATTTCCTTTTCCAGGTAAGGCCTCAAAGCGCTCCAAATAAACACTTGCAAATTCTACAAAAGGAGTGTTTCAAAAGAGTTCTATCAAAAGGAACGTTCAAGTCTGTGAGTTGAATGCACTTATCATACCGAAGTTTCCTGGAATGCTTCTGTCTAGTTTTTATGTGAAGACATTTCCTTTTCCAGCAGAGGCCTCAAAGCACTCCAAATATCCACTTGCAGATTCTACAAAAAGAGTGTTTCAAAACTGCTCTATCAAAAGCAAGGTTCAACACTGTGAGTAGAATGCACTCATCACAAAGAAGTTTCTGAGAATGCTTCTGTCTAGTTTTTATGTGAAGATATTTCCTTTTCCAACATAGGCCTCAAAGCGCTCCAAATAAACACTTGCAGATTCTACAAAAGGAGTGTTTCGAAACTGCTCTTTCAAGAGGAACGTTCAAGTCTGTGAGTTGAATGCACTCATCACACAGAAGTTTCTGAGAATGCTTCTGTCTAGTTTTTATGTGAAGATGTTTCCTTTTCCAGCATAGGCCTCAAAACGCTCCAAATATCCTCTTGCAGATTCTACAAAAACAGTGTTTCAAAACTGTTCTATCAAAAGGAAGGTTCAACTCTGTGAGTTGAATGAATGCATCATGAAGAACTTTCTGAGAATGCTTCTCTGTAGTTTTTAGGTGAAGATATTCCAAAACCCAGCACAGGCCTCGAAGTGCTCCAAATATCCACTTGCAGATTTTACCAAAAGAGTGTTTCAAAACTGCTCTTTCTATAGGTAAGTTCAAGTCTGTGAGTTGAATGCACTCAACACAAAGAAGTTTCTGAGAATGCTTCTGTTCAGTTTTTATGTGAAGATATTTCCTTTTCCAGCATAGGCCTCAAACGGCTCCAAATATCCACTTGCAGATTCTACAAAAGGAGTGTTTCCAAACTTCTCTATCAATTGGTAGGTTCAACTCTGTGAGTTGAATGAACTCATCACAAAGAAGTTTCTGAGAATCCTTCTCTCTAGTTTTTATGTGAAGATATTTCCTTTTCCAACGTAGGCCTCAAAGCGCTCCAAATAAACACATGCAGATTCTACAAAAGGAGTGTTTCAAAACTGTTCTATCAAAGGGAACGTTCAAGCCTGTGAGTTGAATGTACTCATCACACAGATGTTTCTCAGAATGCTTCTGTCTAGTTTTTAGGTGAAGAGATTTCATTTCCCAGCATAGGCCTCAAAGCGCTCCAAATATCCACTTGCAGATTCTATAAGAAGAGAGTTTCCAAACTGCTCTTTCAAAAGGAAGCTTCAAGTCTGTGTGTTGAATGCACTCATCCAAAAGAAGTTTCTGAGAATGCTTCTGTCTAGTTCTTACGTGAAGATATTTCCTTTTCCAGGTAAGGCCTCAAAGCGCTCCAAATAAACACTTGCAAATTCTACAAAAGGAGTGTTTCAAAAGAGTTCTATCAAAAGGAACGTTCAAGTCTGTGAGTTGAATGCACTTATCATACCGAAGTTTCCTGGAATGCTTCTGTCTAGTTTTTATGTGAAGACATTTCCTTTTCCAGCAGAGGCCTCAAAGCACTCCAAATATCCACTTGCAGATTCTACAAAAAGAGTGTTTCAAAACTGCTCTATCAAAAGCAAGGTTCAACACTGTGAGTAGAATGCACTCATCACAAAGAAGTTTCTGAGAATGCTTCTGTCTAGTTTTTATGTGAAGATATTTCCTTTTCCAACATAGGCCTCAAAGCGCTCCAAATAAACACTTGCAGATTCTACAAAAGGAGTGTTTCGAAACTGCTCTTTCAAGAGGAACGTTCAAGTCTGTGAGTTGAATGCACTCATCACACAGAAGTTTCTGAGAATGCTTCTGTCTAGTTTTTATGTGAAGATGTTTCCTTTTCCAGCATAGGCCTCAAAACGCTCCAAATATCCTCTTGCAGATTCTACAAAAACAGTGTTTCAAAACTGTTCTATCAAAAGGAAGGTTCAACTCTGTGAGTTGAATGAATGCATCATGAAGAACTTTCTGAGAATGCTTCTCTGTAGTTTTTAGGTGAAGATATTCCAAAACCCAGCACAGGCCTCAAAGTGCTCCAAATAACCACTTGCAGATTTTACCAAAAGAGTGTTTCAAAACTGCTCTTTCTATAGGTAAGTTCAAGTCTGTGAGTTGAATGCACTCAACACAAAGAAGTTTCTGAGAATGCTTCTGTTCAGTTTTTATGTGAAGATATTTCCTTTTCCAGCATAGGCCTCAAACGGCTCCAAATATCCACTTGCAGATTCTACAAAAAGAGTGTTTCCAAACTTCTCTATCAATTGGTAGGTTCAACTCTGTGAGTTGAATGAAGTCATCACAAAGAAGTTTCTGAGAATCCTTCTCTCTAGTTTTTATGTGAAGATATTTCCTTTTCCAACATAGGCCTCAAGGTGCTCCGAATAAACACTTGCAGATTCTACAAACTTAATGTTTCAAAACTCTTCTATCAAAAGGAACGTTGAAGTCTGTGAGTTGAATGCACTCATCACAAAGAAGTTTCTCAGAATGCTTCCGTCTAGTTTTTAGGTGAAGAGATTTCATTTCCCAGCACAGGCCTCAAAGCGCTCCAAATATCCACTTGCAGATTCTACAAGAAGAGTGTTTCCAAACTGCTCTTTCAAAAGGAAGCTTCAAGTCTGTGAGTTGAATGCACTCATCACAAAGAAGTTTCTGAGAATGCTTCCGTCTAGTTTCTATATGAAGATATTTCCTTTTCCAACATAGGCCCCAAAGTGCTCCAAATAAACCCTTGCAGATTCTACAAAAGGAGTGTTTCAAAACTGCTCTTTCTATAGGTAAGTTCAAGTCTGTGAGTTGAATGCACTCAACACAAAGAAGTTTCTGAGAATGCTTCTGTTCAGTTTTTATGTGAAGATATTTCCTTTTCCAGCATAGGCCTCAAACGGCTCCAAATATCCACTTGCAGATTCTACAAAAAGAGTGTTTCAAAACTGCTCTATCAATTGGTAGGTTCAACTCTGTGAGTTGAATGAAGTCATCACAAAGAAGTTTCTGAGAATCCTTCTCTCTAGTTTTTACGTGAAGATATTTCCTTTTCCAGCGTAGGCCTCAAAGCGCTCCAAATAAACACATGCAGATTCTACAAAAGGAGTGTTTCAAAACTGTTCTATCAAAGGGAACGTTCAAGTCTGTGAGTTGAATGTACTCATCACACAGATGTTTCTCAGAATGCTTCTGTCTAGTTTTTAGGTGAAGAGATTTCATTTCCCAGCATAGGCCTCAAAGCGCTCCAAATATCCACTTGCAGATTCTATAAGAAGAGAGTTTCCAAACTGCTCTTTCAAAAGGAAGCTTCAAGTCTGTGAGTTGAATGCACTCATCACAAAGAAGTTTCTGAGAATGCTTCCGTCTAGTTTCTATATGAAGATATTTCCTTTTCCAACATAGGCCCCAAAGTGCTCCAAATAAACCCTTGCAGATTCTACAAAAGGAGTGTTTCAAAACTGCTCTTTCTATAGGTAAGTTCAAGTCTGTGAGTTGAATGCACTCAACACAAAGAAGTTTCTGAGAATGCTTCTGTTCAGTTTTTATGTGAAGATATTTCCTTTTCCAGCATAGGCCTCAAACGGCTCCAAATATCCACTTGCAGATTCTACAAAAAGAGTGTTTCCAAACTTCTCTATCAATTGGTAGGTTCAACTCTGTGAGTTGAATGAACTCATCACAAAGAAGTTTCTGAGAATCCTTCTCTCTAGTTTTTATGTGAAGATATTTCCTTTTCCAACGTAGGCCTCAAAGCGCTCCAAATAAACACATGCAGATTCTACAAAAGGAGTGTTTCAAAACTGTTCTATCAAAGGGAACGTTCAAGTCTGTGAGTTGAATGTACTCATCACACAGATGTTTCTCAGAATGCTTCTGTCTAGTTTTTAGTTGAAGAGATTTCATTTCCCAGCATAGGCCTCAAAGCGCTCCAAATATCCACTTGCAGAATCTACGAAAAGAGTGTTTCAAAGCTGCTCTTTCAAAAGCAAGGTTCAAGTCTGTGTGTTGAATGCACTCATCCGAAAGAAGTTTCTCAGAACGCTTCTGTCTAGTTCTTACGTGAAGATATTTCCTTTTCCAGCTTAGACCTCAAAGCGCTCCAAATAAACACTTGCAAATTCTACAAAAGGAGTGTTTCAAAAGAGTTCTATCAAAAGGAACGTTCAAGTCTGTGAGTTGAATGCACTTATCATACCGAAGTTTCCTGGAATGCTTCTGTCTAGTTTTTATGTGAAGACATTTCCTTTTCCAGCAGAGGCCTCAAAGCACTCCAAATATCCACTTGCAGATTCTACAAAAAGAGTGTTTCAAAACTGCTCTATCAAAAGCAAGCTTCAACACTGTGAGTAGAATGCACTCATCACAAAGAAGTTTCTGAGAATGCTTCTGTCTAGTTTTTATGTGAAGATATTTCCTTTTCCAACATAGGCCTCAAAGCGCTCCAAATAAACACTTGCAGATTCTACAAAAGGAGTGTTTCGAAACTGCTCTTTCAAGAGGAACGTTCAAGTCTGTGAGTTGAATGCACTCATCACACAGAAGTTTCTGAGAATGCTTCTGTCTAGTTTTTATGTGAAGATGTTTCCTTTTCCAGCATAGGCCTCAAAACGCTCCAAATATCCTCTTGCAGATTCTACAAAAAGAGTGTTTCAAAACTGTTCTATCAAAAGGAAGGTTCAACTCTGTGAGTTGAATGAATGCATCATGAAGAACTTTCTGAGAATGCTTCTCTGTAGTTTTTAGGTGAAGATATTCCAAAACCGAGCACAGGCCTCGAAGTGCTCCAAATAACCACTTGCAGATTTTACCAAAAGAGTGTTTCAAAACTGCTCTTTCTATAGGTAAGTTCAAGTCTGTGAGTTGAATGCACTCAAAACAAAGAAGTTTCTGAGAATGCTTCTGTTCAGTTTTTATGTGAAGATATTTCCTTTTCCAGCCTAGGCCTCAAACGGCTCCAAATATCCACTTGCAGATTCTACAAAAAGAGTGTTTCCAAACTTCTCTATCAATTGGTAGGTTCAACTCTGTGAGTTGAATGAAGTCATCACAAAGAAGTTTCTGAGAATCCTTCTCTCTAGTTTTTATGTGAAGATATTTCCTTTTCCAACATAGGCCTCAAGGTGCTCCGAATAAACACTTGCAGATTCTACAAACTTAATGTTTCAAAACTGTTCTATCAAAAGGAACGTTGAAGTCTGTGAGTTGAATGCACTCATCACAAAGAAGTTTCTCAGAATGCTTCCGTCTAGTTTTTAGGTGAAGAGATTTCATTTCCCAGCACAGGCCTCAAAGCGCTCCAAATATCCACTTGCAGATTCTACAAGAAGAGTGTTTCCAAACTGCTCTTTCAAAAGGAAGCTTCAAGTCTGTGAGTTGAATGCACTCATCACAAAGAAGTTTCTGAGAATGCTTCCGTCTCGTTTCTATATGAAGGTATTTCCTTTTCCAACATAGGCCCCAAAGTGCTCCAAATAAACCCTTGCAGATTCTACAAAAGGAGTGTTTCAAAACTGCTCTTTCTATAGGTAAGTTCAAGTCTGTGAGTTGAATGCACTCAACACAAAGAAGTTTCTGAGAATGCTTCTGTTCAGTTTTTATGTGAAGATATTTCCTTTTCCAGCATAGGCCTCAAACGGCTCCAAATATCCACTTGCAGATTCTACAAAAGGAGTGTTTCCAAACTTCTCTATCAATTGGTAGGTTCAACTCTGTGAGTTGAATGAACTCATCACAAAGAAGTTTCTGAGAATCCTTCTCTCTAGTTTTTATGTGAAGATATTTCCTTTTCCAACGTAGGCCTCAAAGCGCTCCAAATAAACACATGCAGATTCTACAAAAGGAGTGTTTCAAAACTGTTCTATCAAAGGGAACGTTCAAGCCTCTGAGTTGAATGTACTCATCACACAGATGTTTCTCAGAATGCTTCTGTCTAGTTTTTAGGTGAAGAGATTTCATTTCCCAGCATAGGCCTCAAAGCGCTCCAAATATCCACTTGCAGATTCTATAAGAAGAGAGTTTCCAAACTGCTCTTTCAAAAGGAAGCTTCAAGTCTGTGTGTTGAATGCACTCATCCAAAAGAAGTTTCTGAGAATGCTTCTGTCTAGTTCTTACGTGAAGATATTTCCTTTTCCAGGTAAGGCCTCAAAGCGCTCCAAATAAACACTTGCAAATTCTACAAAAGGAGTGTTTCAAAAGAGTTCTATCAAAAGGAACGTTCAAGTCTGTGAGTTGAATGCACTTATCATACCGAAGTTTCCTGGAATGCTTCTGTCTAGTTTTTATGTGAAGACATTTCCTTTTCCAGCAGAGGCCTCAAAGCACTCCAAATATCCACTTGCAGATTCTACAAAAAGAGTGTTTCAAAACTGCTCTATCAAAAGCAAGGTTCAACACTGTGAGTAGAATGCACTCATCACAAAGAAGTTTCTGAGAATGCTTCTGTCTAGTTTTTATGTGAAGATATTTCCTTTTCCAACATAGGCCTCAAAGCGCTCCAAATAAACACTTGCAGATTCTACAAAAGGAGTGTTTCGAAACTGCTCTTTCAAGAGGAACGTTCAAGTCTGTGAGTTGAATGAATGCATCATGAAGAACTTTCTGAGAATGCTTCTCTGTAGTTTTTAGGTGAAGATATTCCAAAACCCAGCACAGGCCTCGAAGTGCTCCAAATAACCACTTGCAGATTTTACCAAAAGAGTGTTTCAAAACTGCTCTTTCTATAGGTAAGTTCAAGTCTGTGAGTTGAATGCACTCAACACAAAGAAGTTTCTGAGAATGCTTCTGTTCAGTTTTTATGTGAAGATATTTCCTTTTCCAGCATAGGCCTCAAACGGCTCCAAATATCCACTTGCAGATTCTACAAAAAGAGTGTTTCCAAACTTCTCTATCAATTGGTAGGTTCAACTCTGTGAGTTGAATGAAGTCATCACAAAGAAGTTTCTGAGAATCCTTCTCTCTAGTTTTTATGTGAAGATATTTCCTTTTCCAGCGTAGGCCACAAAGCGCTCCAAATAAACACATGCAGATTCTACAAAAGGAGTGTTTCAAAACTGTTCTATCAAAGGGAACGTTCAAGTCTGTGAGTTGAATGTACTCATCACACAGATGTTTCTCAGAATGCTTCTGTCTAGTTTTTAGGTGAAGAGATTTCATTTCCCAGCATAGGCCTCAAAGCGCTCCAAATATCCACTTGCAGAATCTACGAAAAGAGTGTTTCAAAGCTGCTCTTTCAAAAGCAAGGTTCAAGTCTGTGTGTTGAATGCACTCATCCGAAAGAAGTTTCTGAGAATGCTTCTGTCTAGTTCTTACGTGAAGATATTTCCTTTTCCAGCTTAGGCCTCAAAGCGCTCCAAATAAACACTTGCAAATTCTACAAAAGGAGTGTTTCAAAAGAGTTCTATCAAAAGGAACGTTCAAGTCTGTGAGTTGGATGCGCTTATCATACCGAAGTTTCCTGGAATGCTTCTGTCTAGTTTTTATGTGAAGACATTTCCTTTTCCAGCATAGGCCTCAAAGCACTCCAAATATCCACTTGCAGATTCTACAAAAAGAGAGTTTCAAAACTGCTCTATCAAAAGCAAGCTTCAACACTGTGAGTAGAATGCACTCATCACAAAGAAGTTTCTGAGAATGCTTCTGTCTAGTTTTTATGTGAAGATATTTCCTTTTCCAACATAGGCCTCAAAGCGCTCCAAATAAACACTTGCAGATTCTACAAAAGGAGTGTTTCGAAACTGCTCTTTCAACAGGAACGTTCAAGTCTGTGAGTTGAATGCACTCATCACACAGAAGTTTCTCAGAATGCTTCTGTCTAGTTTTTATGTGAAGATATTTCCTTTTCCAGCATAGGCCTCAGAACGCTCCAAATATCCTCTTGCAGATTCTACAAAAAGAGTGTTTCAAAACTGTTCTATCAAAAGGAAGGTTCAACTCTGTGAGTTGAATGAATGCATCATGAAGAACTTTCTGAGAATGCTTCTCTGTAGTTTTTAGGTGAAGATATTCCAAAACCCAGCACAGGCCTCGAAGTGTTCCAAATAACCACTTGCAGATTTTACCAAAAGAGTGTTTCAAAACTGCTCTTTCTATACGTAAGTTCAAGTCTGTCAGATGAATGCACTCAACACAAAGAAGTTTCTGAGAATGCTTCTGTTCAGTTTTTATGTGAAGATATTTCCTTTTCCAGCATAGGCCTCAAACGGCTCCAAATATCCACTTGCAGATTCTACAAAAAGAGTGTTTCCAAACTTCTCTATCAATTGGTAGGTTCAACTCTGTGAGTTGAATGAAGTCATCACAAAGAAGTTTCTGAGAATGCTTCCGTCTAGTTTCTATATGAAGATATTTCCTTTTCCAACATAGGCCCCAAAGTGCTCCAAATAAACCCTTGCAGATTCTACAAAAGGAGTGTTTCAAAACTGCTCTTTCTATAGGTAAGTTCAAGTCTGTGAGTTGAATGCACTCAACACAAAGAGGTTTCTGAGAATGCTTCTGTTCAGTTTTTATGTGAAGATATTTCCTTTTCCAGCATAGGCCTCAAACGGCTCCAAATATCCACTTGCAGTTTCTACAAAAAGAGTGTTTCCAAACTTCTCTATCAATTGGTAGGTTCAACTCTGTGAGTTGAATGAAGTCATCACAAAGAAGTTTCTGAGAATCCTTCTCTCTAGTTTTTACGTGAAGATATTTCCTTTTCCAGCGTAGGCCTCAAAGCGCTCCAAATAAACACATGCAGATTCTACAAAAGGAGTGTTTCAAAACTGTTCTATCAAAGGGAACGTTCAAGTCTGTGAGTTGAATGTACTCATCACACAGATGTTTCTCAGAATGCTTCTGTCTAGTTTTTAGGTGAAGAGATTTCATTTCCCAGCATAGGCCTCAAAGCGCTCCAAATATCCACTTGCAGATTCTATAAGAAGAGAGTTTCCAAACTGCTCTTTCAAAAGGAAGCTTCAAGTCTGTGAGTTGAATGCACTCATCACAAAGAAGTTTCTGAGAATGCTTCCGTCTAGTTTCTATATGAAGATATTTCCTTTTCCAACATAGGCCCCAAAGTGCTCCAAATAAACCCTTGCAGATTCTACAAAAGGAGTGTTTCAAAACTGCTCTTTCTATAGGTAAGTTCAAGTCTGTGAGTTGAATGCACTCAACACAAAGAAGTTTCTGAGAATGCTTCTGTTCAGTTTTTATGTGAAGAGATTTCCTTTTCCAGCATAGGCCTCAAACGGCTCCAAATATCCACTTGCAGATTCTACAAAAAGAGTGTTTCCAAACTTCTCTATCAATTGGTAGGTTCAACTCTGTGAGTTGAATGAACTCATCACAAAGAAGTTTCTGAGAATCCTTCTCTCTAGTTTTTACGTGAAGATATTTCCTTTTCCAGCGTAGGCCACAAAGCGCTCCAAATAAACACATGCAGATTCTACAAAAGGAGTGTTTCAAAACTGTTCTATCAAAGGGAACGTTCAAGTCTGTGAGTTGAATGTACTCATCACACAGATGTTTCTCAGAATGCTTCTGTCTAGTTTTTAGTTGAAGAGATTTCATTTCCCAGCATAGGCCTCAAAGCGCTCCAAATATCCACTTGCAGAATCTACGAAAAGAGTGTTTCAAAGCTGCTCTTTCAAAAGCAAGGTTCAAGTCTGTGTGTTGAATGCACTCATCCGAAAGAAGTTTCTGAGAATGCTTCTGTCTAGTTCTTACGTGAAGATATTTCCTTTTCCAGCTTAGGCCTCAAAGCGCTCCAAATAAACACTTGCAAATTCTACAAAAGGAGTGTTTCAAAAGAGTTCTATCAAAAGGAACGTTCAAGTCTGTGAGTTGAATGCACTTTTCATACCGAAGTTTCCTGGAATGCTTCTGTCTAGTTTTTATGTGAAGACATTTCCTTTTCCAGCAGAGGCCTCAAAGCACTCCAAATATCCACTTGCAGATTCTACAAAAAGAGAGTTTCAAAACTGCTCTATCAAAAGCAAGCTTCAACACTGTGAGTAGAATGCACTCATCACAAAGAAGTTTCTGAGAATGCTTCTGTCTAGTTTTTATGTGAAGATATTTCCTTTTCCAACATAGGCCTCAAAGCGCTCCAAATAAACACTTGCAGATTCTACAAAAGGAGTGTTTCGAAACTGCTCTTTCAACAGGAACGTTCAAGTCTGTGAGTTGAATGCACTCATCACACAGAAGTTTCTCAGAATGCTTCTGTCTAGTTTTTATGTGAAGATATTTCCTTTTCCAGCATAGGCCTCAGAACGCTCCAAATATCCTCTTGCAGATTCTACAAAAAGAGTGTTTCAAAACTGTTCTATCAAAAGGAAGGTTCAACTCTGTGAGTTGAATGAATGCATCATGAAGAACTTTCTGAGAATGCTTCTCTGTAGTTTTTAGGTGAAGATATTCCAAAACCCAGCACAGGCCTCGAAGTGCTCCAAATAACCACTTGCAGATTTTACCAAAAGAGTGTTTCAAAACTGCTCTTTCTATACGTAAGTTCAAGTCCGTGAGATGAATGCACTCAACACAAAGAAGTTTCTGAGAATGCTTCTGTTCAGTTTTTATGTGAAGATATTTCCTTTTCCAGCATAGGCCTGAAACGGCTCCAAATTTTCCCTTGCAGATTCTACAAAAAGAGTGTTTCCAAACTTCCCTATCAATTGGTAGGTTCAACCCTGTGAGTTGAATGAAGTCATCACAAAGAAGTTTCTGAGAATCCTTCTCTCTAGTTTTTATGTGAAGATATTTCCTTTTCCAACATAGGCCTCAAGGTGCTCCGAATAAACACTTGCAGATTCTACAAACTTAATGTTTCAAAACTGTTCTATCAAAAGGAACGTTGAAGTCTGTGAGTTGAATGCACTCATCACAAAGAAGTTTCTCAGAATGCTTCCGTCTAGTTTTTAGGTGAAGAGATTTCATTTCCCAGCATAGGCCTCAAAGCGCTCCAAATATCCACTTGCAGATTCTATAAGAAGAGAGTTTCCAAACTGCTCTTTCAAAAGGAAGCTTCAAGTCTGTGAGTTGAATGCACTCATCACAAAGAAGTTTCTGAGAATGCTTCCGTCTAGTTTCTATATGAAGATATTTCCTTTTCCAACATAGGCCCCAAAGTGCTCCAAATAAACCCTTGCAGATTCTACAAAAGGAGTGTTTCAAAACTGCTCTTTCTATAGGTAAGTTCAAGTCTGTGAGTTGAATGCACTCAACACAAAGAAGTTTCTGAGAATGCTTCTGTTCAGTTTTTATGTGAAGATATTTCCTTTTCCAGCATAGGCCTCAAACGGCTCCAAATATCCACTTGCAGATTCTACAAAAAGAGTGTTTCCAAACTTCTCTATCAATTGGTAGGTTCAACTCTGTGAGTTGAATGAACTCATCACAAAGAAGTTTCTGAGAATCCTTCTCTCTAGTTTTTATGTGAAGATATTTCCTTTTCCAACGTAGGCCTCAAAGCGCTCCAAATAAAAACATGCAGATTCTACAAAAGGAGTGTTTCAAAACTGTTCTATCAAAGGGAACGTTCAAGTCTGTGAGTTGAATGTACTCATCACACAGGTGTTTCTCAGAGTGCTTCTGTCTAGTTTTTAGGTGAAGAGATTTCATTTCCCAGCATAGGCCTCAAAGCGCTCCAAATATCCACTTGCAGATTCTATAAGAAGAGAGTTTCCAAACTGCTCTTTCAAAAGGAAGCTTCAAGTCTGTGTGTTGAATGCACTCATCCAAAAGAAATTTCTGAGAATGCTTCTGTCTAGTTCTTACGTGAAGATATTTCCTTTTCCAGGTAAGGCCTCAAAGCGCTCCAAATAAACACTTGCAAATTCTACAAAAGGAGTGTTTCAAAAGAGTTCTATCAAAAGGAACGTTCAAGTCTGTGAGTTGAATGCACTTATCATACCGAAGTTTCCTGGAATGCTTCTGTCTAGTTTTTATGTGAAGACATTTCCTTTTCCAGCAGAGGCCTCAAAGCACTCCAAATATCCACTTGCAGATTCTACAAAAAGAGTGTTTCAAAACTGCTCTATCAAAAGCAAGCTTCAACACTGTGAGTAGAATGCACTCATCACAAAGAAGTTTCTGAGAATGCTTCTGTCTAGTTTTTATGTGAAGATATTTCCTTTTCCAACATAGGCCTCAAAGCGCTCCAAATAAACACTTGCAGATTCTACAAAAGGAGTGTTTCGAAACTGCTCTTTCAAGAGGAACGTTCAAGTCTGTGAGTTGAATGCACTCATCACACAGAAGTTTCTGAGAATGCTTCTGTCTAGTTTTTATGTGAAGATGTTTCCTTTTCCAGCATAGGCCTCAAAACGCTCCAAATATCCTCTTGCAGATTCTACAAAAAGAGTGTTTCAAAACTGTTCTATCAAAAGGAAGGTTCAACTCTGTGAGTTGAATGAATGCATCATGAAGAACTTTCTGAGAATGCTTCTCTGTAGTTTTTAGGTGAAGATATTCCAAAACCCAGCACAGGCCTCGAAGTGCTCCAAATAACCACTTGCAGATTTTACCAAAAGAGTGTTTCAAAACTGCTCTTTCTATAGGTAAGTTCAAGTCTGTGAGTTGAATGCACTCAACACAAAGAAGTTTCTGAGAATGCTTCTGTTCAGTTTTTATGTGAAGATATTTCCTTTTCCAGCATAGGCCTCAAACGGCTCCAAATATCCACTTGCAGATTCTACAAAAAGAGTGTTTCCAAACTTCTCTATCAATTGGTAGGTTCAACTCTGTGAGTTGAATGAAGTCATCACAAAGAAGTTTCTGAGAATCCTTCTCTCTAGTTTTTACGTGAAGATATTTCCTTTTCCAGCGTAGGCCTCAAAGCGCTCCAAATAAACACATGCAGATTCTACAAAAGGAGTGTTTCAAAACTGTTCTATCAAAGGGAACGTTCAAGTCTGTGAGTTGAATGTACTCATCACACAGATGTTTCTCAGAATGCTTCTGTCTAGTTTTTAGGTGAAGAGATTTCATTTCCCAGCATAGGCCTCAAAGCGCTCCAAATATCCACTTGCAGATTCTATAAGAAGAGAGTTTCCAAACTGCTCTTTCAAAAGGAAGCTTCAAGTCTGTGAGTTGAATGCACTCATCACAAAGAAGTTTCTGAGAATGCTTCCGTCTAGTTTCTATATGAAGATATTTCCTTTTCCAACATAGGCCCCAAAGTGCTCCAAATAAACCCTTGCAGATTCTACAAAAGGAGTGTTTCAAAACTGCTCTTTCTATAGGTAAGTTCAAGTCTGTGAGTTGAATGCACTCAACACAAAGAAGTTTCTGAGAATGCTTCTGTTCAGTTTTTATGTGAAGAGATTTCCTTTTCCAGCATAGGCCTCAAACGGCTCCAAATATCCACTTGCAGATTCTACAAAAAGAGTGTTTCCAAACTTCTCTATCAATTGGTAGGTTCAACTCTGTGAGTTGAATGAACTCATCACAAAGAAGTTTCTGAGAATCCTTCTCTCTAGTTTTTATGTGAAGATATTTCCTTTTCCAGCGTAGGCCACAAAGCGCTCCAAATAAACACATGCAGATTCTACAAAAGGAGTGTTTCAAAACTGTTCTATCAAAGGGAACGTTCAAGTCTGTGAGTTGAATGTACTCATCACACAGATGTTTCTCAGAATGCTTCTGTCTAGTTTTTAGTTGAAGAGATTTCATTTCCAAGCATAGGCCTCAAAGCGCTCCAAATATCCACTTGCAGAATCTACGAAAAGAGTGTTTCAAAGCTGCTCTTTCAAAAGCAAGGTTCAAGTCTGTATGTTGAATGCACTCATCCGAAAGAAGTTTCTGAGAACGCTTCTGTCTAGTTCTTACGTGAAGATATTTCCTTTTCCAGCTTAGACCTCAAAGCGCTCCAAATAAACACTTGCAAATTCTACAAAAGGAGTTTTTCAAAAGAGTTCTATCAAAAGGAACGTTCAAGTCTGTGAGTTGAATGCACTTATCATACCGAAGTTTCCTGGAATGCTTCTGTCTAGTTTTTATGTGAAGACATTTCCTTTTCCAGCAGAGGCCTCAAAGCACTCCAAATATCCACTTGCAGATTCTACAAAAAGAGTGTTTCAAAACTGCTCTATCAAAAGCAAGCTTCAACACTGTGAGTAGAATGCACTCATCACAAAGAAGTTTCTGAGAATGCTTCTGTCTAGTTTTTATGTGAAGATATTTCCTTTTCCAACATAGGCCTCAAAGCGCTCCAAATAAACACTTGCAGATTCTACAAAAGGAGTGTTTCGAAACTGCTCTTTCAAGAGGAACGTTCAAGTCTGTGAGTTGAATGCACTCATCACACAGAAGTTTCTGAGAATGCTTCTGTCTAGTTTTTATGTGAAGATGTTTCCTTTTCCAGCATAGGCCTCAAAACGCTCCAAATATCCTCTTGCAGATTCTACAAAAACAGTGTTTCAAAACTGTTCTATCAAAAGGAAGGTTCAACTCTGTGAGTTGAATGAATGCATCATGAAGAACTTTCTGAGAATGCTTCTCTGTAGTTTTTAGGTGAAGATATTCCAAAACCCAGCACAGGCCTCGAAGTGCTCCAAATAACCACTTGCAGATATTACCAAAAGAGTCTTTCAAAACTGCTCTTTCTATAGGTAAGTTCAAGTCTGTGAGTTGAATGCACTCAACACAAAGAAGTTTCTGAGAATGCTTCTGTTCAGTTTTTATGTGAAGATATTTCCTTTTCCAGCATAGGCCTCAAACGGCTCCAAATATCCACTTGCAGATTCTACAAAAAGAGTGTTTCCAAACTTCTCTATCAATTGGTAGGTTCAACTCTGTGAGTTGAATGAAGTCATCACAAAGAAGTTTCTGAGAATCCTTCTCTCTAGTTTTTACGTGAAGATATTTCCTTTTCCAGCGTAGGCCTCAAAGCGCTCCAAATAAACACATGCAGATTCTACAAAAGGAGTGTTTCAAAACTGTTCTATCAAAGGGAACGTTCAAGTCTGTGAGTTGAATGTACTCATCACACAGATGTTTCTCAGAATGCTTCTGTCTAGTTTTTAGGTGAAGAGATTTCATTTCCCAGCATAGGCCTCAAAGCGCTCCAAATATCCACTTGCAGATTCTATAAGAAGAGAGTTTCCAAACTGCTCTTTCAAAAGGAAGCTTCAAGTCTGTGAGTTGAATGCACTCATCACAAAGAAGTTTCTGAGAATGCTTCCGTCTAGTTTCTATATGAAGATATTTCCTTTTCCAACATAGGCCCCAAAGTGCTCCAAATAAACCCTTGCAGATTCTACAAAAGGAGTGTTTCAAAACTGCTCTTTCTATAGGTAAGTTCAAGTCTGTGAGTTGAATGCACTCAACACAAAGAAGTTTCTGAGAATGCTTCTGTTCAGTTTTTATGTGAAGAGATTTCCTTTTCCAGCATAGGCCTCAAACGGCTCCAAATATCCACTTGCAGATTCTACAAAAAGAGTGTTTCCAAACTTCTCTATCAATTGGTAGGTTCAACTCTGTGAGTTGAATGAACTCATCACAAAGAAGTTTCTGAGAATCCTTCTCTCTAGTTTTTATGTGAAGATATTTCCTTTTCCAGCGTAGGCCACAAAGCGCTCCAAATAAACACATGCAGATTCTACAAAAGGAGTGTTTCAAAACTGTTCTATCAAAGGGAACGTTCAAGTCTGTGAGTTGAATGTACTCATCACACAGATGTTTCTCAGAATGCTTCTGTCTAGTTTTTAGTTGAAGAGATTTCATTTCCAAGCATAGGCCTCAAAGCGCTCCAAATATCCACTTGCAGAATCTACGAAAAGAGTGTTTCAAAGCTGCTCTTTCAAAAGCAAGGTTCAAGTCTGTGTGTTGAATGCACTCATCCGAAAGAAGTTTCTGAGAACGCTTCTGTCTAGTTCTTACGTGAAGATATTTCCTTTTCCAGCTTAGACCTCAAAGCGCTCCAAATAAACACTTGCAAATTCTACAAAAGGAGTGTTTCAAAAGAGTTCTATCAAAAGGAACGTTCAAGTCTGTGAGTTGAATGCACTTATCATACCGAAGTTTCCTGGAATGCTTCTGTCTAGTTTTTATGTGAAGACATTTCCTTTTCCAGCAGAGGCCTCAAAGCACTCCAAATATCCACTTGCAGATTCTACAAAAAGAGTGTTTCAAAACTGCTCTATCAAAAGCAAGCTTCAACACTGTGAGTAGAATGCACTCATCACAAAGAAGTTTCTGAGAATGCTTCTGTCTAGTTTTTATGTGAAGATATTTCCTTTTCCAACATAGGCCTCAAAGCGCTCCAAATAAACACTTGCAGATTCTACAAAAGGAGTGTTTCGAAACTGCTCTTTCAAGAGGAACGTTCAAGTCTGTGAGTTGAATGCACTCATCACACAGAAGTTTCTGAGAATGCTTCTGTCTAGTTTTTATGTGAAGATGTTTCCTTTTCCAGCATAGGCCTCAAAACGCTCCAAATATCCTCTTGCAGATTCTACAAAAAGAGTGTTTCAAAACTGTTCTATCAAAAGGAAGGTTCAACTCTGTGAGTTGAATGAATGCATCATGAAGAACTTTCTGAGAATGCTTCTCTGTAGTTTTTAGGTGAAGATATTCCAAAACCGAGCACAGGCCTCGAAGTGCTCCAAATAACCACTTGCAGATTTTACCAAAAGAGTGTTTCAAAACTGCTCTTTCTATAGGTAAGTTCAAGTCTGTGAGTTGAATGCACTCAACACAAAGAAGTTTCTGAGAATGCTTCTGTTCAGTTTTTATGTGAAGATATTTCCTTTTCCAGCATAGGCCTCAAACGGCTCCAAATATCCACTTGCAGATTCTACAAAAAGAGTGTTTCCAAACTTCTCTATCAATTGGTAGGTTCAACTCTGTGAGTTGAATGAAGTCATCACAAAGAAGTTTCTGAGAATCCTTCTCTCTAGTTTTTATGTGAAGATATTTCCTTTTCCAACATAGGCCTCAAGGTGCTCCGAATAAACACTTGCAGATTCTACAAACTTAATGTTTCAAAACTGTTCTATCAAAAGGAACGTTGAAGTCTGTGAGTTGAATGCACTCATCACAAAGAAGTTTCTCAGAATGCTTCCGTCTAGTTTTTAGGTGAAGAGATTTCATTTCCCAGCACAGGCCTCAAAGCGCTCCAAATATCCACTTGCAGATTCTACAAGAAGAGTGTTTCCAAACTGCTCTTTCAAAAGGAAGCTTCAAGTCTGTGAGTTGAATGCACTCATCACAAAGAAGTTTCTGAGAATGCTTCCGTCTAGTTTCTATATGAAGGTATTTCCTTTTCCAACATAGGCCCCAAAGTGCTCCAAATAAACCCTTGCAGATTCTACAAAAGGAGTGTTTCAAAACTGCTCTTTCTATAGGTAAGTTCAAGTCTGTGAGTTGAATGCACTCAACACAAAGAAGTTTCTGAGAATGCTTCTGTTCAGCTTTTATGTGAAGATATTTCCTTTTCCAGCATAGGCCTCAAACGGCTCCAAATATCCACTTGCAGATTCTACAAAAAGAGTGTTTCAAAACTGCTCTATCAATTGGTAGGTTCAACTCTGTGAGTTGAATGAAGTCATCACAAAGAAGTTTCTGAGAATCCTTCTCTCTAGTTTTTACGTGAAGATATTTCCTTTTCCAGCGTAGGCCTCAAAGCGCTCCAAATAAACACATGCAGATTCTACAAAAGGAGTGTTTCAAAACTGTTCTATCAAAGGGAACGTTCAAGTCTGTGAGTTGAATGTACTCATCACACAGATGTTTCTCAGAATGCTTCTGTCTAGTTTTTAGGTGAAGAGATTTCATTTCCCAGCATAGGCCTCAAAGCGCTCCAAATATCCACTTGCAGATTCTATAAGAAGAGTGTTTCCAAACTGCTCTTTCAAAAGGAAGCTTCAAGTCTGTGAGTTGAATGCACTCATCACAAAGAAGTTTCTGAGAATGCTTCCGTCTAGTTTCTATATGAAGATATTTCCTTTTCCAACATAGGCCCCAAAGTGCTCCAAATAAACCCTTGCAGATTCTACAAAAGGAGTGTTTCAAAACTGCTCTTTCTATAGGTAAGTTCAAGTCTGTGAGTTGAATGCACTCAACACAAAGAAGTTTCTGAGAATGCTTCTGTTCAGTTTTTATGTGAAGATATTTCCTTTTCCAGCATAGGCCTCAAACGGCTCCAAATATCCACTTGCAGATTCTACAAAAAGAGTGTTTCCAAACTTCTCTATCAATTGGTAGGTTCAACTCTGTGAGTTGAATGAACTCATCACAAAGAAGTTTCTGAGAATCCTTCTCTCTAGTTTTTATGTGAAGATATTTCCTTTTCCAACGTAGGCCTCAAAGCGCTCCAAATAAACACATGCAGATTCTACAAAAGGAGTGTTTCAAAACTGTTCTATCAAAGGGAACGTTCAAGTCTGTGAGTGGAATGTACTCATCACACAGATGTTTCTCAGAATGCTTCTGTCTAGTTTTTAGTTGAAGAGATTTCATTTCCCAGCATAGGCCTCAAAGCGCTCCAAATATCCACTTGCAGAATCTACGAAAAGAGTGTTTCAAAGCTGCTCTTTCAAAAGCAAGGTTCAAGTCTGTGTGTTGAATGCACTCATCCGAAAGAAGTTTCTGAGAACGCTTCTGTCTAGTTCTTACGTGAAGATATTTCCTTTTCCAGCTTAGACCTCAAAGCGCTCCAAATAAACACTTGCAAATTCTACAAAAGGAGTGTTTCAAAAGAGTTCTATCAAAAGGAACGTTCAAGTCTGTGAGTTGAATGCACTTATCATACCGAAGTTTCCTGGAATGCTTCTGTCTAGTTTTTATGTGAAGACATTTCCTTTTCCAGCAGAGGCCTCAAAGCACTCCAAATATCCACTTGCAGATTCTACAAAAAGAGTGTTTCAAAACTGCTCTATCAAAAGCAAGCTTCAACACTGTGAGTAGAATGCACTCATCACAAAGAAGTTTCTGAGAATGCTTCTGTCTAGTTTTTATGTGAAGATATTTCCTTTTCCAACATAGGTCTCAAAGCGCTCCAAATAAACACTTGCAGATTCTACAAAAGGAGTGTTTCGAAACTGCTCTTTCAAGAGGAACGTTCAAGTCTGTGAGTTGAATGCACTCATCACACAGAAGTTTCTGAGAATGCTTCTGTCTAGTTTTTATGTGAAGATGTTTCCTTTTCCAGAATAGGCCTCAAAACGCTCCAAATATCCTCTTGCAGATTCTACAAAAAAGAGTGTTTCAAAACTGTTCTATCAAAAGGAAGGTTCAACTCTGTGAGTTGAATGAATGCATCATGAAGAACTTTCTGAGAATGCTTCTCTGTAGTTTTTAGGTGAAGATATTCCAAAACCCAGCACAGGCCTCGAAGTGATCCAAATAACCACTTGCAGATTTTACCAAAAGAGTGTTTCAAAACTGCTCTTTCTATAGGTAAGTTCAAGTCTGTGAGTTGAATGCACTCAACACAAAGAAGTTTCTGAGAATGCTTCTGTTCAGTTTTTATGTGAAGATATTTCCTTTTCCAGCATAGGCCTCAAACGGCTCCAAATATCCACTTGCAGATTCTACAAAAGGAGTGTTTCGAAACTTCTCTATCAATTGGTAGGTTCAACTCTGTGAGTTGAATGAACTCATCACAAAGAAGTTTCTGAGAATCCTTCTCTCTAGTTTTTATGTGAAGATATTTCCTTTTCCAACGTAGGCCTCAAAGCGCTCCAAATAAACACATGCAGATTCTACAAAAGGAGTGTTTCAAAACTGTTCTATCAAAGGGAACGTTCAAGCCTGTGAGTTGAATGTACTCATCACACAGATGTTTCTCAGAATGCTTCTGTCTAGTTTTTAGGTGAAGAGATTTCATTTCCCAGCATAGGCCTCAAAGCGCTCCAAATATCCACTTGCAGATTCTATAAGAAGAGAGTTTCCAAACTGCTCTTTCAAAAGGAAGCTTCAAGTCTGTGTGTTGAATGCACTCATCCAAAAGAAGTTTCTGAGAATGCTTCTGTCTAGTTCTTACGTGAAGATATTTCCTTTTCCAGGTAAGGCCTCAAAGCGCTCCAAATAAACACTTGCAAATTCTACAAAAGGAGTGTTTCAAAAGAGTTCTATCAAAAGGAACGTTCAAGTCTGTGAGTTGAATGCACTTATCATACCGAAGTTTCCTGGAATGCTTCTGTCTAGTTTTTATGTGAAGACATTTCCTTTTCCAGCAGAGGCCTCAAAGCACTCCAAATATTCACTTGCAGATTCTACAAAAAGAGTGTTTCAAAACTGCTCTATCAAAAGCAAGGTTCAACACTGTGAGTAGAATGCACTCATCACAAAGAAGTTTCTGAGAATGCTTCTGTCTAGTTTTTATGTGAAGATATTTCCTTTTCCAACATAGGCCTCAAAGCGCTCCAAATAAACACTTGCAGATTCTACAAAAGGAGTGTTTCGAAACTGCTCTTTCAAGAGGAACGTTCAAGTCTGTGAGTTGAATGCACTCATCACACAGAAGTTTCTGAGAATGCTTCTGTCTAGTTTTTATGTGAAGATGTTTCCTTTTCCAGCATAGGCCTCAAAACGCTCCAAATATCCTCTTGCAGATTCTACAAAAACAGTGTTTCAAAACTGTTCTATCAAAAGGAAGGTTCAACTCTGTGAGTTGAATGAATGCATCATGAAGAACTTTCTGAGAATGCTTCTCTGTAGTTTTTAGGTGAAGATATTCCAAAACCCAGCACAGGCCTCGAAGTGCTCCAAATAACCACTTGCAGATTTTACCAAAAGAGTGTTTCAAAACTGCTCTTTCTATAGGTAAGTTCAAGTCTGTGAGTTGAATGCACTCAACACAAAGAAGTTTCTGAGAATGCTTCTGTTCAGTTTTTATGTGAAGATATTTCCTTTTCCAGCATAGGCCTCAAACGGCTCCAAATATCCACTTGCAGATTCTACAAAAAGAGTGTTTCCAAACTTCTCTATCAATTGGTAGGTTCAACTCTGTGAGTTGAATGAAGTCATCACAAAGAAGTTTCTGAGAATCCTTCTCTCTAGTTTTTATGTGAAGATATTTCCTTTTCCAACATAGGCCTCAAGGTGCTCCGAATAAACACTTGCAGATTCTACAAACTTAATGTTTCAAAACTCTTCTATCAAAAGGAACGTTGAAGTCTGTGAGTTGAATGCACTCATCACAAAGAAGTTTCTCAGAATGCTTCCGTCTAGTTTTTAGGTGAAGAGATTTCATTTCCCAGCACAGGCCTCAAAGCGCTCCAAATATCCACTTGCAGATTCTACAAGAAGAGTGTTTCCAAACTGCTCTTTCAAAAGGAAGCTTCAAGTCTGTGAGTTGAATGCACTCATCACAAAGAAGTTTCTGAGAATGCTTCCGTCTAGTTTCTATATGAAGATATTTCCTTTTCCAACATAGGCCCCAAAGTGCTCCAAATAAACCCTTGCAGATTCTACAAAAGGAGTGTTTCAAAACTGCTCTTTCTATAGATAAGTTCAATTCTGTGAGTTGAATGCACTCAACACAAAGAAGTTTCTGAGAATGCTTCTGTTCAGTTTTTATGTGAAGATATTTCCTTTTCCAGCATAGGCCTCAAACGGCTCCAAATATCCACTTGCAGATTCTACAAAAAGAGTGTTTCCAAACTTCTCTATCAATTGGTAGGTTCAACTCTGTGAGTTGAATGAACTCATCACAAAGAAGTTTCTGAGAATCCTTCTCTCTAGTTTTTATGTGAAGATATTTCCTTTTCCAACGTAGGCCTCAAAGCGCTCCAAATAAACACATGCAGATTCTACAAAAGGAGTGTTTCAAAACTGTTCTATCAAAGGGAACGTTCAAGTCTGTGAGTTGAATGTACTCATCACACAGATGTTTCTCAGAATGCTTCTGTCTAGTTTTTAGTTGAAGAGATTTCATTTCCCAGCATAGGCCTCAAAGCGCTCCAAATATCCACTTGCAGAATCTACGAAAAGAGTGTTTCAAAGCTGCTCTTTCAAAAGCAAGGTTCAAGTCTGTGTGTTGAATGCACTCATCCGAAAGAAGTTTCTGAGAACGCTTCTGTCTAGTTCTTACGTGAAGATATTTCCTTTTCCAGCTTAGACCTCAAAGCGCTCCAAATAAACACTTGCAAATTCTACAAAAGGAGTGTTTCAAAAGAGCTCTATCAAAAGGAACGTTCAAGTCTGTGAGTTGAATGCACTTATCATACCGAAGTTTCCTGGAATGCTTCTGTCTAGTTTTTATGTGAAGACATTTCCTTTTCCAGCAGAGGCCTCAAAGCACTCCAAATATCCACTTGCAGATTCTACAAAAAGAGTGTTTCAAAACTGCTCTATCAAAAGCAAGCTTCAACACTGTGAGTAGAATGCACTCATCACAAAGAAGTTTCTGAGAATGCTTCTGTCTAGTTTTTATGTGAAGATATTTCCTTTTCCAACATAGGTCTCAAAGCGCTCCAAATAAACACTTGCAGATTCTACAAAAGGAGTGTTTCGAAACTGCTCTTTCAAGAGGAACGTTCAAGTCTGTGAGTTGAATGCACTCATCACACAGAAGTTTCTGAGAATGCTTCTGTCTAGTTTTTATGTGAAGATGTTTCCTTTTCCAGAATAGGCCTCAAAACGCTCCAAATATCCTCTTGCAGATTCTACAAAAAAGAGTGTTTCAAAACTGTTCTATCAAAAGGAAGGTTCAACTCTGTGAGTTGAATGAATGCATCATGAAGAACTTTCTGAGAATGCTTCTCTGTAGTTTTTAGGTGAAGATATTCCAAAACCCAGCACAGGCCTCGAAGTGCTCCAAATAACCACTTGCAGATTTTACCAAAAGAGTGTTTCAAAACTGCTCTTTCTATAGGTAAGTTCAAGTCTGTGAGTTGAATGCACTCAACACAAAGAAGTTTCTGAGAATGCTTCTGTTCAGTTTTTATGTGAAGATATTTCCTTTTCCAGCATAGGCCTCAAACGGCTCCAAATATCCACTTGCAGATTCTACAAAAAGAGTGTTTCCAAACTTCTCTATCAATTGGTAGGTTCAACTCTGTTAGTTGAATGAAGTCATCACAAAGAAGTTTCTGAGAATCCTTCTCTCTAGTTTTTATGTGAAGATATTTCCTTTTCCAACATAGGCCTCATGGTGCTCCGAATAAACACTTGCAGATTCTACAAACTTAACGTTTCAAAACTCTTCTATCAAAAGGAACGTTGAAGTCTGTGAGTTGAATGCACTCATCACAAAGAAGTTTCTCAGAATGCTTCCGTCTAGTTTTTAGGTGAAGAGATTTCATTTCCCAGCACAGGCCTCAAAGCGCTCCAAATATCCACTTGCAGATTCTACAAGAAGAGTGTTTCCAAACTGCTCTTTCAAAAGGAAGCTTCAAGTCTGTGAGTTGAATGCACTCATCACAAAGAAGTTTCTGAGAATGCTTCCGTCTAGTTTCTATATGAAGGTATTTCCTTTTCCAACATAGGCCCCAAAGTGCTCCAAATAAACCCTTGCAGATTCTACAAAAGGAGTGTTTCAAAACTGCTCTTTCTATAGGTAAGTTCAAGTCTGTGAGTTGAATGCACTCAACACAAAGAAGTTTCTGAGAATGCTTCTGTTCAGTTTTTATGTGAAGATATTTCCTTTTCCAGCATAGGCCTCAAACGGCTCCAAATATCCACTTGCAGATTCTACAAAAGGAGTGTTTCCAAACTTCTCTATCAATTGGTAGGTTCAACTCTGTGAGTTGAATGAACTCATCACAAAGAAGTTTCTGAGAATCCTTCTCTCTAGTTTTTATGTGAAGATATTTCCTTTTCCAACGTAGGCCTCAAAGCGCTCCAAATAAACACATGCAGATTCTACAAAAGGAGTGTTTCAAAACTGTTCTATCAAAGGGAACGTTCAAGCCTGTGAGTTGAATGTACTCATCACACAGATGTTTCTCAGAATGCTTCTGTCTAGTTTTTAGTTGAAGAGATTTCATTTCCCAGCATAGGCCTCAAAGCGCTCCAAATATCCACTTGCAGATTCTATAAGAAGAGAGTTTCCAAACTGCTCTTTCAAAAGGAAGCTTCAAGTCTGTGTGTTGAATGCACTCATCCAAAAGAAGTTTCTGAGAATGCTTCTGTCTAGTTCTTACGTGAAGATATTTCCTTTTCCAGGTAAGGCCTCAAAGCGCTCCAAATAAACACTTGCAAATTCTACAAAAGGAGTGTTTCAAAAGAGTTCTATCAAAAGGAACGTTCAAGTCTGTGAGTTGAATGCACTTATCATACCGAAGTTTCCTGGAATGCTTCTGTCTAGTTTTTATGTGAAGACATTTCCTTTTCCAGCAGAGGCCTCAAAGCACTCCAAATATCCACTTGCAGATTCTACAAAAAGAGTGTTTCAAAACTGCTCTACCAAAAGCAAGGTTCAACACTGTGAGTAGAATGCACTCATCACAAAGAAGTTTCTGAGAATGCTTCTGTCTAGTTTTTATGTGAAGATATTTCCTTTTCCAACATAGGCCTCAAAGCGCTCCAAATAAACACTTGCAGATTCTACAAAAGGAGTGTTTCGAAACTGCTCTTTCAAGAGGAACGTTCAAGTCTGTGAGTTGAATGCACTCATCACACAGAAGTTTCTGAGAATGCTTCTGTCTAGTTTTTATGTGAAGATGTTTCCTTTTCCAGCATAGGCCTCAAAACGCTCCAAATATCCTCTTGCAGATTCTACAAAAACAGTGTTTCAAAACTGTTCTATCAAAAGGAAGGTTCAACTCTGTGAGTTGAATGAATGCATCATGAAGAACTTTCTGAGAATGCTTCTCTGTAGTTTTTAGGTGAAGATATTCCAAAACCCAGCACAGGCCTCGAAGTGCTCCAAATAACCACTTGCAGATTTTACCAAAAGAGTGTTTCAAAACTGCTCTTTCTATAGGTAAGTTCAAGTCTGTGAGTTGAATGCACTCAACACAAAGAAGTTTCTGAGAATGCTTCTGTTCAGTTTTTATGTGAAGATATTTCCTTTTCCAGCATAGGCCTCAAACGGCTCCAAATATCCACTTGCAGATTCTACAAAAAGAGTGTTTCCAAACTTCTCTATCAATTGGTAGGTTCAACTCTGTGAGTTGAATGAAGTCATCACAAAGAAGTTTCTGAGAATCCTTCTCTCTAGTTTTTATGTGAAGATATTTCCTTTTCCAACATAGGCCTCAAGGTGCTCCGAATAAACACTTGCAGATTCTACAAACTTAATGTTTCAAAACTCTTCTATCAAAAGGAACGTTGAAGTCTGTGAGTTGAATGCACTCATCACAAAGAAGTTTCTCAGAATGCTTCCGTCTAGTTTTTAGGTGAAGAGATTTCATTTCCCAGCACAGGCCTCAAAGCGCTCCAAATATCCACTTGCAGATTCTACAAGAAGAGTGTTTCCAAACTTCTCTTTCAAAAGGAAGCTTCAAGTCTGTGAGTTGAATGCACTCATCACAAAGAAGTTTCTGAGAATGCTTCCGTCTAGTTTCTATATGAAGATATTTCCTTTTCCAACATAGGCCCCAAAGTGCTCCAAATAAACCCTTGCAGATTCTACAAAAGGAGTGTTTCAAAACTGCTCTTTCTATAGGTAAGTTCAAGTCTGTGAGTTGAATGCACTCAACACAAAGAAGTTTCTGAGAATGCTTCTGTTCAGTTTTTATGTGAAGATATTTCCTTTTCCAGCATAGGCCTCAAACGGCTCCAAATATCCACTTGCAGATTCTACAAAAAGAGTGTTTCAAAACTGCTCTATCAATTGGTAGGTTCAACTCTGTGAGTTGAATGAAGTCATCACAAAGAAGTTTCTGAGAATCCTTCTCTCTAGTTTTTACGTGAAGATATTTCCTTTTCCAGCGTAGGCCTCAAAGCGCTCCAAATAAACACATGCAGATTCTACAAAAGGAGTGTTTCAAAACTGTTCTATCAAAGGGAACGTTCAAGTCTGTGAGTTGAATGTACTCATCACACAGATGTTTCTCAGAATGCTTCTGTCTAGTTTTTAGGTGAAGAGATTTCATTTCCCAGCATAGGCCTCAAAGCGCTCCAAATATCCACTTGCAGATTCTATAAGAAGAGAGTTTCCAAACTGCTCTTTCAAAAGGAAGCTTCAAGTCTGTGAGTTGAATGCACTCATCACAAAGAAGTTTCTGAGAATGCTTCTGTCTAGTTTTTATGTGAAGATATTTCCTTTTCCAACATAGGCCTCAAAGCGCTCCAAATAAACACTTGCAGATTCTACAAAAGGAGTGTTTCGAAACTGCTCTTTCAACAGGAACGTTCAAGTCTGTGAGTTGAATGCACTCATCACACAGAAGTTTCTCAGAATGCTTCTGTCTAGTTTTTATGTGAAGATATTTCCTTTTCCAGCATAGGCCTCAGAACGCTCCAAATATCCTCTTGCAGATTCTACAAAAAGAGTGTTTCAAAACTGTTCTATCAAAAGGAAGGTTCAACTCTGTGAGTTGAATGAATGCATCATGAAGAACTTTCTGAGAATGCTTCTCTGTAGTTTTTAGGTGAAGATATTCCAAAACCCAGCACAGGCCTCGAAGTGCTCCAAATAACCACTTGCAGATTTTACCAAAAGAGTGTTTCAAAACTGCTCTTTCTATACGTAAGTTCAAGTCTGTGAGATGAATGCACTCAACACAAAGAAGTTTCTGAGAATGCTTCTGTTCAGTTTTTATGTGAAGATATTTCCTTTTCCAGCATAGGCCTCAAACGGCTCCAAATTTTCACTTGCAGATTCTACAAAAAGAGTGTTTCCAAACTTCCCTATCAATTGGTAGGTTCAACCCTGTGAGTTGAATGAAGTCATCACAAAGAAGTTTCTGAGAATCCTTCTCTCTAGTTTTTATGTGAAGATATTTCCTTTTCCAACATAGGCCTCAAGGTGCTCCGAATAAACACTTGCAGATTCTACAAACTTAATGTTTCAAAACTGTTCTATCAAAAGGAACGTTGAAGTCTGTGAGTTCAATGCACTCATCACAAAGAAGTTTCTCAGAATGCTTCCGTCTAGTTTTTAGGTGAAGAGATTTCATTTCCCAGCATAGGCCTCATAGCGCTCTAAATATCCACTTGCAGATTCTATAAAAGAGAGTTTCCAAACTGCTCTTTCAAAAGGAAGCTTCAAGTCTGTGAGTTGAATGCACTCATCACAAAGAAGTTTCTGAGAATGCTTCCGTCTAGTTTCTATATGAAGATATTTCCTTTTCCAACATAGGCCCCAAAGTGCTCCAAATAAACCCTTGCAGATTCTACAAAAGGAGTGTTTCAAAACTGCTGTTTCTATAGGTAAGTTCAAGTCTGTGAGTTGAATGCACTCAACACAAAGAAGTTTCTGAGAATGCTTCTGTTCAGTTTTTATGTGAAGATATTTCCTTTTCCAGCATAGGCCTCAAACGGCTCCAAATATCCACTTGCAGATTCTACAAAAAGAGTGTTTCCAAACTTCTCTATCAATTGGTAGGTTCAACTCTGTGAGTTGAATGAACTCATCACAAAGAAGTTTCTGAGAATCCTTCTCTCTAGTTTTTATGTGAAGATATTTCCTTTTCCAGCGTAGGCCACAAACCGCTCCAAATAAACACATGCAGATTCTACAAAAGGAGTGTTTCAAAACTGTTCTATCAAAGATAACGTTCAAGTCTGTGAGTTGAATGTACTCATCACACAGATGTTTCTCAGAATGCTTCTGTCTAGTTTTTAGTTGAAGAGATTTCATTTCCCAGCATAGGCCTCAAAGCGCTCCAAATATCCACTTGCAGAATCTACGAAAAGAGTGTTTCAAAGCTGCTCTTTCAAAAGCAAGGTTCAAGTCTGTGTGTTGAATGCACTCATCCGAAAGAAGTTTCTGAGAATGCTTCTGTCTAGTTCTTACGTGAAGATATTTCCTTTTCCAGCTTAGGCCTCAAAGCGCTCCAAATAAACACTTGCAAATTCTACAAAAGGAGTGTTTCAAAAGAGTTCTATCAAAAGGAACGTTCAAGTCTGTGAGTTGAATGCACTTTTCATACCGAAGTTTCCTGGAATGCTTCTGTCTAGTTTTTATGTGAAGACATTTCCTTTTCCAGCAGAGGCCTCAAAGCACTCCAAATATCCACTTGCAGATTCTACAAAAAGAGAGTTTCAAAACTGCTCTATCAAAAGCAAGCTTCAACACTGTGAGTAGAATGCACTCATCACAAAGAAGTTTCTGAGAATGCTTCTGTCTAGTTTTTATGTGAAGATATTTCCTTTTCCAACATAGGCCTCAAAGCGCTCCAAATAAACACTTGCAGATTCTACAAAAGGAGTGTTTCGAAACTGCTCTTTCAACAGGAACGTTCAAGTCTGTGAGTTGAATGCACTCATCACACAGAAGTTTCTCAGAATGCTTCTGTCTAGTTTTTATGTGAAGATATTTCCTTTTCCAGCATAGGCCTCAGAACGCTCCAAATATCCTCTTGCAGATTCTACAAAAAGAGTGTTTCAAAACTGTTCTATCAAAAGGAAGGTTCAACTCTGTGAGTTGAATGAATGCATCATGAAGAACTTTCTGAGAATGCTTCTCTGTAGTTTTTAGGTGAAGATATTCCAAAACCCAGCACAGGCCTCGAAGTGCTCCAAATAACCACTTGCAGATTTTACCAAAAGAGTGTTTCAAAACTGCTCTTTCTATACGTAAGTTCAAGTCTGTGAGATGAATGCACTCAACACAAAGAAGTTTCTGAGAATGCTTCTGTTCAGTTTTTATGTGAAGATATTTCCTTTTCCAGCATAGGCCTCAAACGGCTCCAAATTTTCACTTGCAGATTCTACAAAAAGAGTGTTTCCAAACTTCCCTATCAATTGGTAGGTTCAACCCTGTGAGTTGAATGAAGTCATCACAAAGAAGTTTCTGAGAATCCTTCTCTCTAGTTTTTATGTGAAGATATTTCCTTTTCCAACATAGGCCTCAAGGTGCTCCGAATAAACACTTGCAGATTCTACAAACTTAATGTTTCAAAACTGTTCTATCAAAAGGAACGTTGAAGTCTGTGAGTTGAATGCACTCATCACAAAGAAGTTTCTCAGAATGCTTCCGTCTAGTTTTTAGGTGAAGAGATTTCATTTCCCAGCATAGGCCTCAAAGCGCTCCAAATATCCACTTGCAGATTCTATAAGAAGAGAGTTTCCAAACTGCTCTTTCAAAAGGAAGCTTCAAGTCTGTGAGTTGAATGCACTCATCACAAAGAAGTTTCTGAGAATGCTTCCGTCTAGTTTCTATATGAAGATATTTCCTTTTCCAACATAGGCCCCAAAGTGCTCCAAATAAACCCTTGCAGATTCTACAAAAGGAGTGTTTCAAAACTGCTCTTTCTATAGGTAAGTTCAAGTCTGTGAGTTGAATGCACTCAACACAAAGAAGTTTCTGAGAATGCTTCTGTTCAGTTTTTATGTGAAGATATTTCCTTTTCCAGCATAGGCCTCAAACGGCTCCAAATATCCACTTGCAGATTCTACAAAAAGAGTGTTTCCAAACTTCTCTATCAATTGGTAGGTTCAACTCTGTGAGTTGAATGAACTCATCACAAAGAAGTTTCTGAGAATCCTTCTCTCTAGTTTTTATGTGAAGATATTTCCTTTTCCAGCGTAGGCCACAAAGCGCTCCAAATAAACACATGCAGATTCTATAAAAGGAGTGTTTCAAAACTGTTCTATCAAAGGGAACGTTCAAGTCTGTGAGTTGAATGTACTCATCACACAGATGTTTCTCAGAATGCTTCTGTCTAGTTTTTAGGTGAAGAGATTTCATTTCCCAGCATAGGCCTCAAAGCGCTCCAAATATCCACTTGCAGAATCTACGAAAAGAGTGTTTCAAAGCTGCTCTTTCAAAAGCAAGGTTCAAGTCTGTGTGTTGAATGCACTCATCCGAAAGAAGTTTCTGAGAATGCTTCTGTCTAGTTCTTACGTGAAGATATTTCCTTTTCCAGCTTACGCCTCAAAGCGCTCCAAATAAACACTTGCAAATTCTACAAAAGGAGTGTTTCAAAAGAGTTCTATCAAAAGGAACGTTCAAGTCTGTGAGTTGAATGCACTTTTCATACCGAAGTTTCCTGGAATGCTTCTGTCTAGTTTTTATGTGAAGACATTTCCTTTTCCAGCATAGGCCTCAAAGCACTCCAAATATCCACTTGCAGATTCTACAAAAAGAGAGTTTCAAAACTGCTCTATCAAAAGCAAGCTTCAACACTGTGAGTAGAATGCACTCATCACAAAGAAGTTTCTGAGAATGCTTCTGTCTAGTTTTTATGTGAAGATATTTCCTTTTCCAACATAGGCCTCAAAGCGCTCCAAATAAACACTTGCAGATTCTACAAAAGGAGTGTTTCGAAACTGCTCTTTCAACAGGAACGTTCAAGTCTGTGAGTTGAATGCACTCATCACACAGAAGTTTCTCAGAATGCTTCTGTCTAGTTTTTATGTGAAGATATTTCCTTTTCCAGCATAGGCCTCAGAACGCTCCAAATATCCTCTTGCAGATTCTACAAAAAGAGTGTTTCAAAACTGTTCTATCAAAAGGAAGGTTCAACTCTGTGAGTTGAATGAATGCATCATGAAGAACTTTCTGAGAATGCTTCTCTGTAGTTTTTAGGTGAAGATATTCCAAAACCCAGCACAGGCCTCGAAGTGCTCCAAATAACCACTTGCAGATTTTACCAAAAGAGTGTTTCAAAACTGCTCTTTCTATACGTAAGTTCAAGGCCGTGAGATGAATGCACTCAACACAAAGAAGTTTCTGAGAATGCTTCTGTTCAGTTTTTATGTGAAGATATTTCCTTTTCCAGCATAGGCCTCAAACGGCTCCAAATTTTCACTTGCAGATTCTACAAAAAGAGTGTTTCCAAACTTCCCTATCAATTGGTAGGTTCAACCCTGTGAGTTGAATGAAGTCATCACAAAGAAGTTTCTGAGAATCCTTCTCTCTAGTTTTTATGTGAAGATATTTCCTTTTCCAACATAGGCCTCAAGGTGCTCCGAATAAACACTTGCAGATTCTACAAACTTAATGTTTCAAAACTGTTCTATCAAAAGGAACGTTGAAGTCTGTGAGTTGAATGCACTCATCACAAAGAAGTTTCTCAGAATGCTTCCGTCTAGTTTTTAGGTGAAGAGATTTCATTTCCCAGCATAGGCCTCAAAGCGCTCCAAATATCCACTTGCAGATTCTATAAGAAGAGAGTTTCCACACTGCTCTTTCAAAAGGAAGCTTCAAGTCTGTGAGTTGAATGCACTCATCACAAAGAAGTTTCTGAGAATGCTTCCGTCTAGTTTCTATATGAAGATATTTCCTTTTCCAACATAGGCCCCAAAGTGCTCCAAATAAACCCTTGCAGATTCTACAAAAGGAGTGTTTCAAAACTGCTCTTTCTATAGGTAAGTTCAAGTCTGTGAGTTGAATGCACTCAACACAAAGAAGTTTCTGAGAATGCTTCTGTTCAGTTTTTATGTGAAGATATTTCCTTTTCCAGCATAGGCCTCAAACGGCTCCAAATATCCACTTGCAGATTCTACAAAAAGAGTGTTTCCAAACTTCTCTATCAATTGGTAGGTTCAACTCTGTGAGTTGAATGAACTCATCACAAAGAAGTTTCTGAGAATCCTTCTCTCTAGTTTTTATGTGAAGATATTTCCTTTTCCAACGTAGGCCTCAAAGCGCTCCAAATAAAAACATGCAGATTCTACAAAAGGAGTGTTTCAAAACTGTTCTATCAAAGGGAACGTTCAAGTCTGTGAGTTGAATGTACTCATCACACAGGTGTTTCTCAGAATGCTTCTGTCTAGTTTTTAGGTGAAGAGATTTCATTTCCCAGCATAGGCCTCAAAGCGCTCCAAATATCCACTTGCAGATTCTATAAGAAGAGAGTTTCCAAACTGCTCTTTCAAAAGGAAGCTTCAAGTCTGTGTGTTGAATGCACTCATCCGAAAGAAGTTTCTGAGAATGCTTCTGTCTAGTTCTTACGTGAAGATATTTCCTTTTCCAGTTAAGGCCTCAAAGCGCTCCAAATAAACACTTGCAAATTCTACAAAAGGAGTGTTTCAAAAGAGTTCTATCAAAAGGAACGTTCAAGTCTGTGAGTTGAATGCACTTATCATACCGAAGTTTCCTGGAATGCTTCTGTCTAGTTTTTATGTGAAGACATTTCCTTTTCCAGCAGAGGCCTCAAAGCACTCCAAATATCCACTTGCAGATTCTACAAAAAGAGTGTTTCAAAACTGCTCTATCAAAAGCAAGGTTCAACACTGTGAGTAGAATGCACTCATCACAAAGAAGTTTCTGAGAATGCTTCTGTCTAGTTTTTATGTGAAGATATTTCCTTTTCCAACATAGGCCTCAAAGCACTCCAAATAAACACTTGCAGATTCTACAAAAGGAGTGTTTCGAAACTGCTCTTTCAAGAGGAACGTTCAAGTCTGTGAGTTGAATGCACTCATCACACAGAAGTTTCTGAGAATGCTTCTGTCTAGTTTTTATGTGAAGATGTTTCCTTTTCCAGCATAGGCCTCAAAACGCTCCAAATATCCTCTTGCAGATTCTACAAAAAGAGTGTTTCAAAACTGTTCTATCAAAAGGAAGGTTCAACTCTGTGAGTTGAATGAATGCATCATGAAGAACTTTCTGAGAATGCTTCTCTGTAGTTTTTAGGTGAAGATATTCCAAAACCCAGCACAGGCCTCGAAGTGCTCCAAATAACCACTTGCAGATTTTACCAAAAGAGTGTTTCAAAACTGCTCTTTCTATAGGTAAGTTCAAGTCTGTGAGTTGAATGCACTCAACACAAAGAAGTTTCTGAGAATGCTTCTGTTCAGTTTTTATGTGAAGATATTTCCTTTTCCAGCATAGGCCTCAAACGGCTCCAAATATCCACTTGCAGATTCTACAAAAAGAGTGTTTCCAAACTTCTCTATCAATTGGTAGGTTCAACTCTGTGAGTTGAATGAAGTCATCACAAAGAAGTTTCTGAGAATGCTTCCGTCTAGTTTCTATATGAAGATATTTCCTTTTCCAACATAGGCCCCAAAGTGCTCCAAATAAACCCTTGCAGATTCTACAAAAGGAGTGTTTCAAAACTGCTCTTTCTATAGGTAAGTTCAAGTCTGTGAGTTGAATGCACTCAACACAAAGAAGTTTCTGAGAATGCTTCTGTTCAGTTTTTATGTGAAGATATTTCCTTTTCCAGCATAGGCCTCAAACGGCTCCAAATATCCACTTGCAGATTCTACAAAAAGAGTGTTTCCAAACTTCTCTATCAATTGGTAGGTTCAACTCTGTGAGTTGAATGAAGTCATCACAAAGAAGTTTCTGAGAATCCTTCTCTCTAGTTTTTACGTGAAGATATTTCCTTTTCCAGCGTAGGCCTCAAAGCGCTCCAAATAAACACATGCAGATTCTACAAAAGGAGTGTTTCAAAACTGTTCTATCAAAGGGAACGTTCAAGTCTGTGAGTTGAATGTACTCATCACACAGATGTTTCTCAGAATGCTTCTGTCTAGTTTTTAGGTGAAGAGATTTCATTTCCCAGCATAGGCCTCAAAGCGCTCCAAATATCCACTTGCAGATTCTATAAGAAGAGAGTTTCCAAACTGCTCTTTCAAAAGGAAGCTTCAAGTCTGTGAGTTGAATGCACTCATCACAAAGAAGTTTCTGAGAATGCTTCCGTCTAGTTTCTATATGAAGATATTTCCTTTTCCAACATAGGCCCCAAAGTGCTCCAAATAAACCCTTGCAGATCCTACAAAAGGAGTGTTTCAAAACTGCTCTTTCTATAGGTAAGTTCAAGTCTGTGAGTTGAATGCACTCAACACAAAGAAGTTTCTGAGAATGCTTCTGTTCAGTTTTTATGTGAAGAGATTTCCTTTTCCAGCATAGGCCTCAAACGGCTCCAAATATCCACTTGCAGATTCTACAAAAAGAGTGTTTCCAAACTTCTCTATCAATTGGTAGGTTCAACTCTGTGAGTTGAATGAACTCATCACAAAGAAGTTTCTGAGAATCCTTCTCTCTAGTTTTTATTTGAAGATATTTCCTTTTCCAGCGTAGGCCACAAAGCGCTCCAAATAAACACATGCAGATTCTACAAAAGGAGTGTTTCAAAACTGTTCTATCAAAGGGAACGTTCAAGTCTGTGAGTTGAATGTACTCATCACACAGATGTTTCTCAGAATGCTTCTGTCTAGTTTTTAGGTGAAGAGATTTCATTTCCCAGCATAGGCCTCAAAGCGCTCCAAATATCCACTTGCAGAATCTACGAAAAGAGTGTTTCAAAGCTGCTCTTTCAAAAGCAAGGTTCAAGTCTGTGTGTTGAATGCACTCATCCGAAAGAAGTTTCTGAGAATGCTTCTGTCTAGTTCTTACGTGAAGATATTTCCTTTTCCAGCTTAGGCCTCAAAGCGCTCCAAATAAACACTTGCAAATTCTACAAAAGGAGTGTTTCAAAAGAGTTCTATCAAAAGGAACGTTCAAGTCTGTGAGTTGGATGCGCTTATCATACCGAAGTTTCCTGGAATGCTTCTGTCTAGTTTTTATGTGAAGACATTTCCTTTTCCAGCATAGGCCTCAAAGCACTCCAAATATCCACTTGCAGATTCTACAAAAAGAGAGTTTCAAAACTGCTCTATCAAAAGCAAGCTTCAACACTGTGAGTAGAATGCACTCATCACAAAGAAGTTTCTGAGAATGCTTCTGTCTAGTTTTTATGTGAAGATATTTCCTTTTCCAACATAGGCCTCAAAGCGCTCCAAATAAACACTTGCAGATTCTACAAAAGGAGTGTTTCGAAACTGCTCTTTCAACAGGAACGTTCAAGTCTGTGAGTTGAATGCACTCATCACACAGAAGTTTCTCAGAATGCTTCTGTCTAGTTTTTATGTGAAGATATTTCCTTTTCCAGCATAGGCCTCAGAACGCTCCAAATATCCTCTTGCAGATTCTACAAAAAGAGTGTTTCAAAACTGTTCTATCAAAAGGAAGGTTCAACTCTGTGAGTTGAATGAATGCATCATGAAGAACTTTCTGAGAATGCTTCTCTGTAGTTTTTAGGTGAAGATATTCCAAAACCCAGCACAGGCCTCGAAGTGCTCCAAATAACCACTTGCAGATTTTACCAAAAGAGTGTTTCAAAACTGCTCTTTCTATACGTAAGTTCAAGTCTGTCAGATGAATGCACTCAACACAAAGAAGTTTCTGAGAATGCTTCTGTTCAGTTTTTATGTGAAGATATTTCCTTTTCCAGCATAGGCCTCAAACGGCTCCAAATTTTCACTTGCAGATTCTACAAAAAGAGTGTTTCCAAACTTCCCTATCAATTGGTAGGTTCAACCCTGTGAGTTGAATGAAGTCATCACAAAGAAGTTTCTGAGAATCCTTCTCTCTAGTTTTTATGTGAAGATATTTCCTTTTCCAACGTAGGCCTCAAAGCGCTCCAAATAAAAACATGCAGATTCTACAAAAGGAGTGTTTCAAAACTGTTCTATCAAAGGGAACGTTCAAGTCTGTGAGTTGAATGTACTCATCACACAGGTGTTTCTCAGAATGCTTCTGTCTAGTTTTTAGGTGAAGAGATTTCATTTCCCAGCATAGGCCTTAAAGCGCTCCAAATATCCACTTGCAGATTCTATAAGAAGAGAGTTTCCAAACTGCTCTTTCAAAAGGAAGCTTCAAGTCTGTGTGTTGAATGCACTCATCCAAAAGAAGTTTCTGAGAATGCTTCTGTCTAGTTCTTACGTGAAGATATTTCCTTTTCCAGCTTAGGCCTCAAAGCGCTCCAAATAAACACTTGCAAATTCTACAAAAGGAGTGTTTCAAAAGAGTTCTATCAAAAGGAACGTTCAAGTCTGTGAGTTGAATGCACTTATCATACCGAAGTTTCCTGGAATGCTTCTGTCTAGTTTTTATGTGAAGACATTTCCTTTTCCAGCAGAGGCCTCAAAGCACTCCAAATATCCACTTGCAGATTCTACAAAAAGAGTGTTTCAAAACTGCTCTATCAAAAGCAAGGTTCAACACTGTGAGTAGAATGCACTCATCACAAAGAAGTTTCTGAGAATGCTTCTGTCTAGTTTTTATGTGAAGATATTTCCTTTTCCAACATAGGCCTCAAAGCGCTCCAAATAAACACTTGCAGATTCTACAAAAGGAGTGTTTCGAAACTGCTCTTTCAAGAGGAACGTTCAAGTCTGTGAGTTGAATGCACTCAACACAAAGAAGTTTCTGAGAATGCTTCTGTTCAGTTTTTATGTGAAGATATTTCCTTTTCCAGCATAGGCCTCAAACGGCTCCAAATATCCACTTGCAGATTCTACAAAAAGAGTGTTTCCAAACTTCTCTATCAATTGGTAGGTTCAACTCTGTGAGTTGAATGAAGTCATCACAAAGAAGTTTCTGAGAATGCTTCCGTCTAGTTTCTATATGAAGATATTTCCTTTTCCAACATAGGCCCCAAAGTGCTCCAAATAAACCCTTGCAGATTCTACAAAAGGAGTGTTTCAAAACTGCTCTTTCTATAGGTAAGTTCAAGTCTGTGAGTTGAATGCACTCAACACAAAGAAGTTTCTGAGAATGCTTCTGTTCAGTTTTTATGTGAAGATATTTCCTTTTCCAGCATAGGCCTCAAACGGCTCCAAATATCCACTTGCAGATTCTACAAAAAGAGTGTTTCCAAACTTCTCTATCAATTGGTAGGTTCAACTCTGTGAGTTGAATGAAGTCATCACAAAGAAGTTTCTGAGAATCCTTCTCTCTAGTTTTTACGTGAAGATATTTCCTTTTCCAGCGTAGGCCTCAAAGCGCTCCAAATAAACACATGCAGATTCTACAAAAGGAGTGTTTCAAAACTGTTCTATCAAAGGGAACGTTCAAGTCTGTGAGTTGAATGTACTCATCACACAGATGTTTCTCAGAATGCTTCTGTCTAGTTTTTAGGTGAAGAGATTTCATTTCCCAGCATAGGCCTCAAAGCGCTCCAAATATCCACTTGCAGATTCTATAAGAAGAGAGTTTCCAAACTGCTCTTTCAAAAGGAAGCTTCAAGTCTGTGAGTTGAATGCACTCATCACAAAGAAGTTTCTGAGAATGCTTCCGTCTAGTTTCTATATGAAGATATTTCCTTTTCCAACATAGGCCCCAAAGTGCTCCAAATAAACCCTTGCAGATTCTACAAAAGGAGTGTTTCAAAACTGCTCTTTCTATAGGTAAGTTCAAGTCTGTGAGTTGAATGCACTCAACACAAAGAAGTTTCTGAGAATGCTTCTGTTCAGTTTTTATGTGAAGAGATTTCCTTTTCCAGCATAGGCCTCAAACGGCTCCAAATATCCACTTGCAGATTCTACAAAAAGAGTGTTTCCAAACTTCTCTATCAATTGGTAGGTTCAACTCTGTGAGTTGAATGAAGTCATCACAAAGAAGTTTCTGAGAATCCTTCTCTCTAGTTTTTATGTGAAGATATTTCCTTTTCCAGCGTAGGCCACAAAGCGCTCCAAATAAACACATGCAGATTCTACAAAAGGAGTGTTTCAAAACTGTTCTATCAAAGGGAACGTTCAAGTCTGTGAGTTGAATGTACTCATCACACAGATGTTTCTCAGAATGCTTCTGTCTAGTTTTTAGGTGAAGAGATTTCATTTCCCAGCATAGGCCTCAAAGCGCTCCAAATATCCACTTGCAGAATCTACGAAAAGAGTGTTTCAAAGCTGCTCTTTCAAAAGCAAGGTTCAAGTCTGTGTGTTGAATGCACTCATCCGAAAGAAGTTTCTGAGAACGCTTCTGTCTAGTTCTTACGTGAAGATATTTCCTTTTCCAGCTTAGACCTCAAAGCGCTCCAAATAAACACTTGCAAATTCTACAAAAGGAGTGTTTCAAAAGAGTTCTATCAAAAGGAACGTTCAAGTCTGTGAGTTGAATGCACTTATCATACCGAAGTTTCCTGGAATGCTTCTGTCTAGTTTTTATGTGAAGACATTTCCTTTTCCAGCAGAGGCCTCAAAGCACTCCAAATATCCACTTGCAGATTCTACAAAAAGAGTGTTTCAAAACTGCTCTATCAAAAGCAAGCTTCAACACTGTGAGTAGAATGCACTCATCACAAAGAAGTTTCTGAGAATGCTTCTGTCTAGTTTTTATGTGAAGATATTTCCTTTTCCAACATAGGCCTCAAAGCGCTCCAAATAAACACTTGCAGATTCTACAAAAGGAGTGTTTCGAAACTGCTCTTTCAAGAGGAACGTTCAAGTCTGTGAGTTGAATGCACTCATCACACAGAAGTTTCTGAGAATGCTTCTGTCTAGTTTTTATGTGAAGATGTTTCCTTTTCCAGCATAGGCCTCAAAACGCTCCAAATATCCTCTTGCAGATTCTACAAAAAGAGTGTTTCAAAACTGTTCTATCAAAAGGAAGGTTCAACTCTGTGAGTTGAATGAATGCATCATGAAGAACTTTCTGAGAATGCTTCTCTGTAGTTTTTAGGTGAAGATATTCCAAAACCCAGCACAGGCCTCGAAGTGCTCCAAATAACCACTTGCAGATTTTACCAAAAGAGTGTTTCAAAACTGCTCTTTCTATAGGTAAGTTCAAGTCTGTGAGTTGAATGCACTCAACACAAAGAAGTTTCTGAGAATGCTTCTGTTCAGTTTTTATGTGAAGATATTTCCTTTTCCAGCATAGGCCTCAAACGGCTCCAAATATCCACTTGCAGATTCTACAAAAAGAGTGTTTCCAAACTTCTCTATCAATTGGTAGGTTCAACTCTGTGAGTTGAATGAAGTCATCACAAAGAAGTTTCTGAGAATCCTTCTCTCTAGTTTTTATGTGAAGATATTTCCTTTTCCAACATAGGCCTCAAGGTGCTCCGAATAAACACTTGCAGATTCTACAAACTTAATGTTTCAAAACTCTTCTATCAAAAGGAACGTTGAAGTCTGTGAGTTGAATGCACTCATCACAAAGAAGTTTCTCAGAATGCTTCCGTCTAGTTTTTAGGTGAAGAGATTTCATTTCCCAGCACAGGCCTCAAAGCGCTCCAAATATCCACTTGCAGATTCTACAAGAAGAGTGTTTCCAAACTGCTCTTTCAAAAGGAAGCTTCAAGTCTGTGAGTTGAATGCACTCATCACAAAGAAGTTTCTGAGAATGCTTCCGTCTAGTTTCTATATGAAGATATTTCCTTTTCCAACATAGGCCCCAAAGTGCTCCAAATAAACCCTTGCAGATTCTACAAAAGGAGTGTTTCAAAACTGCTCTTTCTATAGGTAAGTTCAAGTCTGTGAGTTGAATGCACTCAACACAAAGAAGTTTCTGAGAATGCTTCTGTTCAGTTTTTATGTGAAGATATTTCCTTTTCCAGCATAGGCCTCAAACGGCTCCAAATATCCACTTGCAGATTCTACAAAAAGAGTGTTTCAAAACTGCTCTATCAATTGGTAGGTTCAACTCTGTGAGTTGAATGAAGTCATCACAAAGAAGTTTCTGAGAATCCTTCTCTCTAGTTTTTACGTGAAGATATTTCCTTTTCCAGCGTAGGCCTCAAAGCGTTCCAAATAAACACATGCAGATTCTACAAAAGGAGTGTTTCAAAACTGTTCTATCAAAGGGAACGTTCAAGTCTGTGAGTTGAATGTACTCATCACACAGATGTTTCTCAGAATGCTTCTGTCTAGTTTTTAGGTGAAGAGATTTCATTTCCCAGCATAGGCCTCAAAGCGCTCCAAATATCCACTTGCTGATTCTATAAGAAGAGAGTTTCCAAACTGCTCTTTCAAAAGGAAGCTTCAAGTCTGTGAGTTGAATGCACTCATCACAAAGAAGTTTCTGAGAATGCTTCCGTCTAGTTTCTATATGAAGATATTTCCTTTTCCAACATAGGCCCCAAAGTGCTCCAAATAAACCCTTGCAGATTCTACAAAAGGAGTGTTTCAAAACTGCTCTTTCTATAGGTAAGTTCAAGTCTGTGAGTTGAATGCACTCAACACAAAGAAGTTTCTGAGAATGCTTCTGTTCAGTTTTTATGTGAAGAGATTTCCTTTTCCAGCATAGGCCTCAAACGGCTGCAAATATCCACTTGCAGATTCTACAAAAAGAGTGTTTCCAAACTTCTCTATCAATTGGTAGGTTCAACTCTGTGAGTTGAATGAACTCATCACAAAGAAGTTTCTGAGAATCCTTCTCTCTAGTTTTTATGTGAAGATATTTCCTTTTCCAGCGTAGGCCACAAAGCGCTCCAAATAAACACATGCAGATTCTACAAAAGGAGTGTTTCAAAACTGTTCTATCAAAGGGAACGTTCAAGTCTGTGAGTTGAATGTACTCATCACACAGATGTTTCTCAGAATGCTTCTGTCTAGTTTTTAGGTGAAGAGATTTCATTTCCCAGCATAGGCCTCAAAGCGCTCCAAATATCCACTTGCAGAATCTACGAAAAGAGTGTTTCAAAGCTGCTCTTTCAAAAGCAAGGTTCAAGTCTGTGTGTTGAATGCACTCATCCGAAAGAAGTTTCTGAGAACGCTTCTGTCTAGTTCTTACGTGAAGATATTTCCTTTTCCAGCTTAGACCTCAAAGCGCTCCAAATAAACACTTGCAAATTCTACAAAAGGAGTGTTTCAAAAGAGTTCTATCAAAAGGAACGTTCAAGTCTGTGAGTTGAATGCACTTATCATACCGAAGTTTCCTGGAATGCTTCTGTCTAGTTTTTATGTGAAGACATTTCCTTTTCCAGCAGAGGCCTCAAAGCACTCCAAATATCCACTTGCAGATTCTACAAAAAGAGTGTTTCAAAACTGCTCTATCAAAAGCAAGCTTCAACACTGTGAGTAGAATGCACTCATCACAAAGAAGTTTCTGAGAATGCTTCTGTCTAGTTTTTATGTGAAGATATTTCCTTTTCCAACATAGGCCTCAAAGCGCTCCAAATAAACACTTGCAGATTCTACAAAAGGAGTGTTTCGAAACTGCTCTTTCAAGAGGAACATTCAAGTCTGTGAGTTGAATGCACTCATCACACAGAAGTTTCTGAGAATGCTTCTGTCTAGTTTTTATGTGAAGATGTTTCCTTTTCCAGCATAGGCCTCAAAACGCTCCAAATATCCTCTTGCAGATTCTACAAAAAGAGTGTTTCAAAACTGTTCTATCAAAAGGAAGGTTCAACTCTGTGAGTTGAATGAATGCATCATGAAGAACTTTCTGAGAATGCTTCTCTGTAGTTTTTAGGTGAAGATATTCCAAAACCCAGCACAGGCCTCGAAGTGCTCCAAATAACCACTTGCAGATTTTACCAAAAGAGTGTTTCAAAACTGCTCTTTCTATAGGTAAGTTCAAGTCTGTGAGTTGAATGCACTCAACACAAAGAAGTTTCTGAGAATGCTTCTGTTCAGTTTTTATGTGAAGATATTTCCTTTTCCAGCATAGGCCTCAAACGGCTCCAAATATCCACTTGCAGATTCTACAAAAAGAGTGTTTCCAAACTTCTCTATCAATTGGTAGGTTCAACTCTGTGAGTTGAATGAAGTCATCACAAAGAAGTTTCTGAGAATCCTTCTCTCTAGTTTTTATGTGGAGATATTTCCTTTTCCAACATAGGCCTCAAGGTGCTCCGAATAAACACTTGCAGATTCTACAAACTTAATGTTTCAAAACTCTTCTATCAAAAGGAACGTTGAAGTCTGTGAGTTGAATGCACTCATCACAAAGAAGTTTCTCAGAATGCTTCCGTCTAGTTTTTAGGTGAAGAGATTTCATTTCCCAGCACAGGCCTCAAAGCGCTCCAAATATCCACTTGCAGATTCTACAAGAAGAGTGTTTCCAAACTGCTCTTTCAAAAGGAAGCTTCAAGTCTGTGAGTTGAATGCACTCATCACAAAGAAGTTTCTGAGAATGCTTCCGTCTAGTTTCTATATGAAGATATTTCCTTTTCCAACATAGGCCCCAAAGTGCTCCAAATAAACCCTTGCAGATTCTACAAAAGGAGTGTTTCAAAACTGCTCTTTCTATAGGTAAGTTCAAGTCTGTGAGTTGAATGCACTCAACACAAAGAAGTTTCTGAGAATGCTTCTGTTCAGTTTTTATGTGAAGATATTTCCTTTTCCAGCATAGGCCTCAAACGGCTCCAAATATCCACTTGCAGATTCTACAAAAAGAGTGTTTCAAAACTGCTCTATCAATTGGTAGGTTCAACTCTGTGAGTTGAATGAAGTCATCACAAAGAAGTTTCTGAGAATCCTTCTCTCTAGTTTTTACGTGAAGATATTTCCTTTTCCAGCGTAGGCCTCAAAGCGCTCCAAATAAACACATGCAGATTCTACAAAAGGAGTGTTTCAAAACTGTTCTATCAAAGGGAACGTTCAAGTCTGTGAGTTGAATGTACTCATCACACAGATGTTTCTCAGAATGCTTCTGTCTAGTTTTTAGGTGAAGAGATTTCATTTCCCAGCATAGGCCTCAAAGCGCTCCAAATATCCACTTGCTGATTCTATAAGAAGAGAGTTTCCAAACTGCTCTTTCAAAAGGAAGCTTCAAGTCTGTGAGTTGAATGCACTCATCACAAAGAAGTTTCTGAGAATGCTTCCGTCTAGTTTCTATATGAAGATATTTCCTTTTCCAACATAGGCCCCAAAGTGCTCCAAATAAACCCTTGCAGATTCTACAAAAGGAGTGTTTCGAAACTGCTCTTTCTATAGGTAAGTTCAAGTCTGTGAGTTGAATGCACTCAACACAAAGAAGTTTCTGAGAATGCTTCTGTTCAGTTTTTATGTGAAGATATTTCCTTTTCCAGCATAGGCCTCAAACGGCTCCAAATATCCACTTGCAGATTCTACAAAAAGAGTGTTTCCAAACTTCTCTATCAATTGGTAGGTTCAACTCTGTGAGTTGAATGAACTCATCACAAAGAAGTTTCTGAGAATCCTTCTCTCTAGTTTTTATGTGAAGATATTTCCTTTTCCAACGTAGGCCTCAAAGCGCTCCAAATAAACACATGCAGATTCTACAAAAGGAGTGTTTCAAAACTGTTCTATCAAAGGGAACGTTCAAGTCTGTGAGTTGAATGTACTCATCACACAGATGTTTCTCAGAATGCTTCTGTCTAGTTTTTAGTTGAAGAGATTTCATTTCCCAGCATAGGCCTCAAAGCGCTCCAAATATCCACTTGCAGAATCTACGAAAAGTGTGTTTCAAAGCTGCTCTTTCAAAAGCAAGGTTCAAGTCTGTGTGTTGAATGCACTCATCCGAAAGAAGTTTCTGAGAACGCTTCTGTCTAGTTCTTACGTGAAGATATTTCCTTTTCCAGCTTAGACCTCAAAGCGCTCCAAATAAACACTTGCAAATTCTACAAAAGGAGTGTTTCAAAAGAGTTCTATCAAAAGGAACGTTCAAGTCTGTGAGTTGAATGCACTTATCATACCGAAGTTTCCTGGAATGCTTCTGTCTAGTTTTTATGTGAAGACATTTCCTTTTCCAGCAGAGGCCTCAAAGCACTCCAAATATCCACTTGCAGATTCTACAAAAAGAGTGTTTCAAAACTGCTCTATCAAAAGCAAGCTTCAACACTGTGAGTAGAATGCACTCATCACAAAGAAGTTTCTGAGAATGCTTCTGTCTAGTTTTTATGTGAAGATATTTCCTTTTCCAACATAGGCCTCAAAGCGCTCCAAATAAACACTTGCAGATTCTACAAAAGGAGTGTTTCGAAACTGCTCTTTCAAGAGGAACGTTCAAGTCTGTGAGTTGAATGCACTCATCACACAGAAGTTTCTGAGAATGCTTCTGTCTAGTTTTTATGTGAAGATGTTTCCTTTTCCAGCATAGGCCTCAAAACGCTCCAAATATCCTCTTGCAGATTCTACAAAAAGAGTGTTTCAAAACTGTTCTATCAAAAGGAAGGTTCAACTCTGTGAGTTGAATGAATGCATCATGAAGAACTTTCTGAGAATGCTTCTCTGTAGTTTTTAGGTGAAGATATTCCAAAACCGAGCACAGGCCTCGAAGTGCCCCAAATAACCACTTGCAGATTTTACCAAAAGAGTGTTTCAAAACTGCTCTTTCTATAGGTAAGTTCAAGTCTGTGAGTTGAATGCACTCAACACAAAGAAGTTTCTGAGAATGCTTCTGTTCAGTTTTTATGTGAAGATATTTCCTTTTCCAGCATAGGCCTCAAACGGCTCCAAATATCCACTTGCAGATTCTACAAAAAGAGTGTTTCCAAACTTCTCTATCAATTGGTAGGTTCAACTCTGTGAGTTGAATGAAGTCATCACAAAGAAGTTTCTGAGAATCCTTCTCTCTAGTTTTTATGTGAAGATATTTCCTTTTCCAACATAGGCCTCAAGGTGCTCCGAATAAACACTTGCAGATTCTACAAACTTAATGTTTCAAAACTGTTCTATCAAAAGGAACGTTGAAGTCTGTGAGTTGAATGCACTCATCACAATGAAGTTTCTCAGAATGCTTCCGTCTAGTTTTTAGGTGAAGAGATTTCATTTCCCAGCACAGGCCTCAAAGCGCTCCAAATATCCACTTGCAGATTCTACAAGAAGAGTGTTTCCAAACTGCTCTTTCAAAAGGAAGCTTCAAGTCTGTGAGTTGAATGCACTCATCACAAAGAAGTTTCTGAGAATGCTTCCGTCTCGTTTCTATATGAAGGTATTTCCTTTTCCAACATAGGCCCCAAAGTGCTCCAAATAAACCCTTGCAGATTCTACAAAAGGAGTGTTTCAAAACTGCTCTTTCTATAGGTAAGTTCAAGTCTGTGAGTTGAATGCACTCAACACAAAGAAGTTTCTGAGAATGCTTCTGTTCAGTTTTTATGTGAAGATATTTCCTTTTCCAGCATAGGCCTCAAACGGCTCCAAATATCCACTTGCAGATTCTACAAAAGGAGTGTTTCCAAACTTCTCTATCAATTGGTAGGTTCAACTCTGTGAGTTGAATGAACTCATCACAAAGAAGTTTCTGAGAATCCTTCTCTCTAGTTTTTATGTGAAGATATTTCCTTTTCCAACGTAGGCCTCAAAGCGCTCCAAATAAACACATGCAGATTCTACAAAAGGAGTGTTTCAAAACTGTTCTATCAAAGGGAACGTTCAAGTCTGTGAGTTGAATGTACTCATCACACAGATGTTTCTCAGAATGCTTCTGTCTAGTTTTTAGGTGAAGAGATTTCATTTCCCAGCATAGGCCTCAAAGCGCTCCAAATATCCACTTGCAGATTCTATAAGAAGAGAGTTTCCAAACTGCTCTTTCAAAAGGAAGCTTCAAGTCTGTGTGTTGAATGCACTCATCCAAAAGAAGTTTCTGAGAATGCTTCTGTCTAGTTCTTACGTGAAGATATTTCCTTTTCCAGGTAAGGCCTCAAAGCGCTCCAAAGAAACACTTGCAAATTCTACAAAAGGAGTGTTTCAAAAGAGTTCTATCAAAAGGAACGTTCAAGTCTGTGAGTTGAATGCACTTATCATACCGAAGTTTCCTGGAATGCTTCTGTCTAGTTTTTATGTGAAGACATTTCCTTTTCCAGCAGAGGCCTCAAAGCACTCCAAATATCCACTTGCAGATTCTACAAAAAGAGTGTTTCAAAACTGCTCTATCAAAAGCAAGGTTCAACACTGTGAGTAGAATGCACTCATCACAAAGAAGTTTCTGAGAATGCTTCTGTCTAGTTTTTATGTGAAGATATTTCCTTTTCCAACATAGGCCTCAAAGCGCTCCAAATAAACACTTGCAGATTCTACAAAAGGAGTGTTTCGAAACTGCTCTTTCAAGAGGAACGTTCAAGTCTGTGAGTTGAATGCACTCATCACACAGAAGTTTCTGAGAATGCTTCTGTCTAGTTTTTATGTGAAGATGTTTCCTTTTCCAGCATAGGCCTCAAAACGCTCCAAATATCCTCTTGCAGATTCTACAAAAAGAGTGTTTCAAAACTGTTCTATCAAAAGGAAGGTTCAACTCTGTGAGTTGAATGAATGCATCATGAAGAACTTTCTGAGAATGCTTCTCTGTAGTTTTTAGGTGAAGATATTCCAAAACCCAGCACAGGCCTCGAAGTGCTCCAAATAACCACTTGCAGATTTTACCAAAAGAGTGTTTCAAAACTGCTCTTTCTATAGGTAAGTTCAAGTCTGTGAGTTGAATGCACTCAACACAAAGAAGTTTCTGAGAATGCTTCTGTTCAGTTTTTATGTGAAGATATTTCCTTTTCCAGCATAGGCCTCAAACGGCTCCAAATATCCACTTGCAGATTCTACAAAAAGAGTGTTTCCAAACTTCTCTATCAATTGGTAGGTTCAACTCTGTGAGTTGAATGAAGTCATCACAAAGAAGTTTCTGAGAATCCTTCTCTCTAGTTTTTATGTGAAGATATTTCCTTTTCCAGCGTAGGCCACAAAGCGCTCCAAATAAACACATGCAGATTCTACAAAAGGAGTGTTTCAAAACTGTTCTATCAAAGGGAACGTTCAAGTCTGTGAGTTGAATGTACTCATCACACAGATGTTTCTCAGAATGCTTCTGTCTAGTTTTTAGGTGAAGAGATTTCATTTCCCAGCATAGGCCTCAAAGCGCTCCAAATATCCACTTGCAGAATCTACGAAAAGAGTGTTTCAAAGCTGCTCTTTCAAAAGCAAGGTTCAAGTCTGTGTGTTGAATGCACTCATCTGAAAGAAGTTTCTGAGAATGCTTCTGTCTAGTTCTTACGTGAAGATATTTCCTTTTCCAGCTTAGGCCTCAAAGCGCTCCAAATAAACACTTGCAAATTCTACAAAAGGAGTGTTTCAAAAGAGTTCTATCAAAAGGAACGTTCAAGTCTGTGAGTTGGATGCACTTATCATACCGAAGTTTCCTGGAATGCTTCTGTCTAGTTTTTATGTGAAGACATTTCCTTTTCCAGCATAGGCCTCGAAGCACTCCAAATATCCACTTGCAGATTCTACAAAAAGAGAGTTTCAAAACTGCTCTATCAAAAGCAAGCTTCAACACTGTGAGTAGAATGCACTCATCACAAAGAAGTTTCTGAGAATGCTTCTGTCTAGTTTTTATGTGAAGATATTTCCTTTTCCAACATAGGCCTCAAAGCGCTCCAAATAAACACTTGCAGATTCTACAAAAGGAGTGTTTCGAAACTGCTCTTTCAACAGGAACGTTCAAGTCTGTGAGTTGAATGCACTCATCACACAGAAGTTTCTCAGAATGCTTCTGTCTAGTTTTTATGTGAAGATATTTCCTTTTCCAGCATAGGCCTCAGAACGCTCCAAATATCCTCTTGCAGATTCTACAAAAAGAGTGTTTCAAAACTGTTCTATCAAAAGGAAGGTTCAACTCTGTGAGTTGAATGAATGCATCATGAAGAACTTTCTGAGAATGCTTCTCTGTAGTTTTTAGGTGAAGATATTCCAAAACCCAGCACAGGCCTCGAAGTGCTCCAAATAACCACTTGCAGATTTTACCAAAAGAGTGTTTCAAAACTGCTCTTTCTATACGTAAGTTCAAGTCTGTCAGATGAATGCACTCAACACAAAGAAGTTTCTGAGAATGCATCTGTTCAGTTTTTATGTGAAGATATTTCCTTTTCCAGCATAGGCCTCAAACGGCTCCAAATATCCACTTGCAGATTCTACAAAAAGAGTGCTTCCAAACTTCTCTATCAATTGGTAGGTTCAACTCTGTGAGTTGAATGAAGTCATCACAAAGAAGTTTCTGAGAATGCTTCCGTCTAGTTTCTATATGAAGATATTTCCTTTTCCAACATAGGCCCCAAAGTGCTCCAAATAAACCCTTGCAGATTCTACAAAAGGAGTGTTTCAAAACTGCTCTTTCTATAGGTAAGTTCAAGACTGTGAGTTGAATGCACTCAACACAAAGAAGTTTCTGAGAATGCTTCTGTTCAGTTTTTATGTGAAGATATTTCCTTTTCCAGCATAGGCCTCAAACGGCTCCAAATATCCACTTGCAGATTCTACAAAAAGAGTGTTTCCAAACTTCTCTATCAATTGGTAGGTTCAACTCTGTGAGTTGAATGAAGTCATCACAAAGAAGTTTCTGAGAATCCTTCTCTCTAGTTTTTACGTGAAGATATTTCCTTTTCCAGCGTAGGCCCCAAAGCGCTCCAAATAAACACATGCAGATTCTACAAAAGGAGTGTTTCAAAACTGTTCTATCAAAGGGAACGTTCAAGTCTGTGAGTTGAATGTACTCATCACACAGATGTTTCTCAGAATGCTTCTGTCTAGTTTTTAGGTGAAGAGATTTCATTTCCCAGCATAGGCCTCAAAGCGCTCCAAATATCCACTTGCAGATTCTATAAGAAGAGAGTTTCCAAACTGCTCTTTCAAAAGGAAGCTTCAAGTCTGTGAGTTGAATGCACTCATCACAAAGAAGTTTCTGAGAATGCTTCCGTCTAGTTTCTATATGAAGATATTTCCTTTTCCAACATAGGCCCCAAAGTGCTCCAAATAAACCCTTGCAGATTCTACAAAAGGAGTGTTTCAAAACTGCTCTTTCTATAGGTAAGTTCAAGTCTGTGAGTTGAATGCACTCAACACAAAGAAGTTTCTGAGAATGCTTCTGTTCAGTTTTTATGTGAAGATATTTCCTTTTCCAGCATAGGCCTCAAACGGCTCCAAATATCCACTTGCAGATTCTACAAAAAGAGTGTTTCCAAACTTCTCTATCAATTGGTAGGTTCAACTCTGTGAGTTGAATGAACTCATCACAAAGAAGTTTCTGAGAATCCTTCTCTCTAGTTTTTATGTGAAGATATTTCCTTTTCCAGCGTAGGCCACAAAGCGCTCCAAATAAACACATGCAGATTCTACAAAAGGAGTGTTTCAAAACTGTTCTATCAAAGGGAACGTTCAAATCTGTGAGTTGAATGTACTCATCACACAGATGTTTCTCAGAATGCTTCTGTCTAGTTTTTAGTTGAAGAGATTTCATTTCCCAGCAGAGGCCTCAAAGCGCTCCAAATATCCACTTGCAGAATCTACGAAAAGAGTGTTTCAAAGCTGCACTTTCAAAAGCAAGGTTCAAGTCTGTGTGTTGAATGCACTCATCTGAAAGAAGTTTCTGAGAATGCTTCTGTCTAGTTCTTACGTGAAGATATTTCCTTTTCCAGCTTAGGCCTCAAAGCGCTCCAAATAAACACTTGCAAATTCTACAAAAGGAGTGTTTCAAAAGAGTTCTATCAAAAGGAACGTTCAAGTCTGTGAGTTGAATGCACTTTTCATACCGAAGTTTCCTGGAATGCTTCTGTCTAGTTTTTATGTGAAGACATTTCCTTTTCCAGCAGAGGCCTCAAAGCACTCCAAATATCCACTTGCAGATTCTACAAAAAGAGAGTTTCAAAACTGCTCTATCAAAAGCAAGCTTCAACACTGTGAGTAGAATGCACTCATCACAAAGAAGTTTCTGAGAATGCTTCTGTCTAGTTTTTATGTGAAGATATTTCCTTTTCCAACATAGGCCTCAAAGCGCTCCAAATAAACACTTGCAGATTCTACAAAAGGAGTGTTTCGAAACTGCTCTTTCAACAGGAACGTTCAAGTCTGTGAGTTGAATGCACTCATCACACAGAAGTTTCTCAGAATGCTTCTGTCTAGTTTTTATGTGAAGATATTTCCTTTTCCAGCATAGGCCTCAGAACGCTCCAAATATCCTCTTGCAGATTCTACAAAAAGAGTGTTTCAAAACTGTTCTATCAAAAGGAAGGTTCAACTCTGTGAGTTGAATGAATGCATCATGAAGAACTTTCTGAGAATGCTTCTCTGTAGTTTTTAGGTGAAGATATTCCAAAACCCAGCACAGGCCTCGAAGTGCTCCAAATAACCACTTGCAGATTTTACCAAAAGAGTGTTTCAAAACTGCTCTTTCTATACGTAAGTTCAAGTCTGTGAGATGAATGCACTCAACACAAAGAAGTTTCTGAGAATGCTTCTGTTCAGTTTTTATGTGAAGATATTTCCTTTTCCAGCATAGGCCTCAAACGGCTCCAAATTTTCACTTGCAGATTCTACAAAAAGAGTGTTTCCAAACTTCCCTATCAATTGGTAGGTTCAACCCTGTGAGTTGAATGAAGTCATCACAAAGAAGTTTCTGAGAATCCTTCTCTCTAGTTTTTATGTGAAGATATTTCCTTTTCCAACATAGGCCTCAAGGTGCTCCGAATAAACACTTGCAGATTCTACAAACTTAATGTTTCAAAACTGTTCTATCAAAAGGAACGTTGAAGTCTGTGAGTTGAATGCACTCATCACAAAGAAGTTTCTCAGAATGCTTCCGTCTAGTTTTTAGGTGAAGAGATTTCATTTCCCAGCATAGGCCTCAAAGCGCTGCAAATATCCACTTGCAGATTCTATAAGAAGAGAGTTTCCAAACTGCTCTTTCAAAAGGAAGCTTCAAGTCTGTGTGTTGAATGCACTCATCCAAAAGAAGTTTCTGAGAATGCTTCTGTCTAGTTCTTACGTGAAGATATTTCCTTTTCCAGGTAAGGCCTCAAAGCGCTCCAAATAAACACTTGCAAATTCTACAAAAGGAGTGTTTCAAAAGAGTTCTATCAAAAGGAACGTTCAAGTCTGTGAGTTGAATGCACTTATCATACCGAAGTTTCCTGGAATGCTTCTGTCTAGTTTTTATGTGAAGACATTTCCTTTTCCAGCAGAGGCCTCAAAGCACTCCAAATATCCACTTGCAGATTCTACAAAAAGAGTGTTTCAAAACTGCTCTATCAAAAGCAAGGTTCAACACTGTGAGTAGAATGCACTCATCACAAAGAAGTTTCTGAGAATGCTTCTGTCTAGTTTTTATGTGAAGATATTTCCTTTTCCAACATAGGCCTCAAAGCGCTCCAAATAAACACTTGCAGATTCTACAAAAGGAGTGTTTCGAAACTGCTCTTTCAAGAGGAACGTTCAAGTCTGTGAGTTGAATGCACTCATCACACAGAAGTTTCTGAGAATGCTTCTGTCTAGTTTTTATGTGAAGATGTTTCCTTTTCCAGCATAGGCCTCAAAACGCTCCAAATATCCTCTTGCAGATTCTACAAAAAGAGTGTTTCAAAACTGTTCTATCAAAAGGAAGGTTCAACTCTGTGAGTTGAATGAATGCATCATGAAGAACTTTCTGAGAATGCTTCTCTGTAGTTTTTAGGTGAAGATATTCCAAAACCCAGCACAGGCCTCGAAGTGCTCCAAATAACCACTTGCAGATTTTACCAAAAGAGTGTTTCAAAACTGCTCTTTCTATAGGTAAGTTCAAGTCTGTGAGTTGAATGCACTCAACACAAAGAAGTTTCTGAGAATGCTTCTGTTCAGTTTTTATGTGAAGATATTTCCTTTTCCAGCATAGGCCTCAAACGGCTCCAAATATCCACTTGCAGATTCTACAAAAAGAGTGTTTCCAAACTTCTCTATCAATTGGTAGGTTCAACTCTGTGAGTTGAATGAAGTCATCACAAAGAAGTTTCTGAGAATGCTTCCGTCTAGTTTCTGTATGAAGATATTTCCTTTTCCAACATAGGCCCCAAAGTGCTCCAAATAAACCCTTGCAGATTCTACAAAAGGAGTGTTTCAAAACTGCTCTTTCTATAGGTAAGTTCAAGTCTGTGAGTTGAATGCACTCAACACAAAGAAGTTTCTGAGAATGCTTCTGTTCAGTTTTTATGTGAAGATATTTCCTTTTCCAGCATAGGCCTCAAACGGCTCCAAATATCCACTTGCAGATTCTACAAAAAGAGTGTTTCCAAACTTCTCTATCAATTGGTAGGTTCAACTCTGTGAGTTGAATGAAGTCATCACAAAGAAGTTTCTGAGAATCCTTCTCTCTAGTTTTTACGTGAAGATATTTCCTTTTCCAGCGTAGGCCTCAAAGCGCTCCAAATAAACACATGCAGATTCTACAAAAGGAGTGTTTCAAAACTGTTCTATCAAAGGGAACGTTCAAGTCTGTGAGTTGAATGTACTCATCACACAGATGTTTCTCAGAATGCTTCTGTCTAGTTTTTAGGTGAAGAGATTTCATTTCCCAGCATAGGCCTCAAAGCGCTCCAAATATCCACTTTCAGATTCTATAAGAAGAGAGTTTCCAAACTGCTCTTTCAAAAGGAAGCTTCAAGTCTGTGAGTTGAATGCACTCATCACAAAGAAGTTTCTGAGAATGCTTCCGTCTAGTTTCTATATGAAGATATTTCCTTTTCCAACATAGGCCCCAAAGTGCTCCAAATAAACCCTTGCAGATTCTACAAAAGGAGTGTTTCAAAACTGCTCTTTCTATAGGTAAGTTCAAGTCTGTGAGTTGAATGCACTCAACACAAAGAAGTTTCTGAGAATGCTTCTGTTCAGTTTTTATGTGAAGAGATTTCCTTTTCCAGCATAGGCCTCAAACGGCTCCAAATATCCACTTGCAGATTCTACAAAAAGAGTGTTTCCAAACTTCTCTATCAATTGGTAGGTTCAACTCTGTGAGTTGAATGAACTCATCACAAAGAAGTTTCTGAGAATCCTTCTCTCTAGTTTTTATGTGAAGATATTTCCTTTTCCAGCGTAGGCCACAAAGCGCTCCAAATAAACACATGCAGATTCTACAAAAGGAGTGTTTCAAAACTGTTCTATCAAAGGGAACGTTCAAGTCTGTGAGTTGAATGTACTCATCACACAGATGTTTCTCAGAATGCTTCTGTCTAGTTTTTAGGTGAAGAGATTTCATTTCCCAGCATAGGCCTCAAAGCGCTCCAAATATCCACTTGCAGAATCTACGAAAAGAGTGTTTCAAAGCTGCTCTTTCAAAATCAAGGTTCAAGTCTGTGTGTTGAATGCACTCATCCGAAAGAAGTTTCTGAGAACGCTTCTGTCTAGTTCTTACGTGAAGATATTTCCTTTTCCAGCTTAGACCTCAAAGCGCTCCAAATAAACACTTGCAAATTCTACAAAAGGAGTGTTTCAAAAGAGTTCTATCAAAAGGAACGTTCAAGTCTGTGAGTTGAATGCACTTATCATACCGAAGTTTCCTGGAATGCTTCTGTCTAGTTTTTATGTGAAGACATTTCCTTTTCCAGCAGAGGCCTCAAAGCACTCCAAATATCCACTTGCAGATTCTACAAAAAGAGTGTTTCAAAACTGCTCTATCAAAAGCAAGCTTCAACACTGTGAGTAGAATGCACTCATCACAAAGAAGTTTCTGAGAATGCTTGTGTCTAGTTTTTATGTGAAGATATTTCCTTTTCCAACATAGGCCTCAAAGCGCTCCAAATAAACACTTGCAGATTCTACAAAAGGAGTGTTTCGAAACTGCTCTTTCAAGAGGAACGTTCAAGTCTGTGAGTTGAATGCACTCATCACACAGAAGTTTCTGAGAATGCTTCTGTCTAGTTTTTATGTGAAGATGTTTCCTTTTCCAGCATAGGCCTCAAAACGCTCCAAATATCCTCTTGCAGATTCTACAAAAAGAGTGTTTCAAAACTGTTCTATCAAAAGGAAGGTTCAACTCTGTGAGTTGAATGAATGCATCATGAAGAACTTTCTGAGAATGCTTCTCTGTAGTTTTTAGGTGAAGATATTCCAAAACCCAGCACAGGCCTCGAAGTGCTCCAAATAACCACTTGCAGATTTTACCAAAAGAGTGTTTCAAAACTGCTCTTTCTATAGGTAAGTTCAAGTCTGTGAGTTGAATGCACTCAACACAAAGAAGTTTCTGAGAATGCTTCTGTTCAGTTTTTATGTGAAGATATTTCCTTTTCCAGCATAGGCCTCAAACGGCTCCAAATATCCACTTGCAGATTCTACAAAAAGAGTGTTTCCAAACTTCTCTATCAATTGGTAGGTTCAACTCTGTGAGTTGAATGAAGTCATCACAAAGAAGTTTCTGAGAATCCTTCTCTCTAGTTTTTATGTGAAGATATTTCCTTTTCCAACATAGGCCTCAAGGTGCTCCGAATAAACACTTGCAGATTCTACAAACTTAATGTTTCAAAACTCTTCTATCAAAAGGAACGTTGAAGTCTGTGAGTTGAATGCACTCATCACAAAGAAGTTTCTCAGAATGCTTCCGTCTAGTTTTTAGGTGAAGAGATTTCATTTCCCAGCACAGGCCTCAAAGCGCTCCAAATATCCACTTGCAGATTCTACAAGAAGAGTGTTTCCAAACTGCTCTTTCAAAAGGAAGCTTCAAGTCTGTGAGTTGAATGCACTCATCACAAAGAAGTTTCTGAGAATGCTTCCGTCTAGTTTCTATATGAAGATATTTCCTTTTCCAACATAGGCCCCAAAGTGCTCCAAATAAACCCTTGCAGATTCTACAAAAGGAGTGTTTCAAAACTGCTCTTTCTATAGGTAAGTTCAAGTCTGTGAGTTGAATGCACTCAACACAAAGAAGTTTCTGAGAATGCTTCTGTTCAGTTTTTATGTGAAGATATTTCCTTTTCCAGCATAGGCCTCAAACGGATCCAAATATCCACTTGCAGATTCTACAAAAAGAGTGTTTCAAAACTGCTCTATCAATTGGTAGGTTCAACTCTGTGAGTTGAATGAAGTCATCACAAAGAAGTTTCTGAGAATCCTTCTCTCTAGTTTTTACGTGAAGATATTTCCTTTTCCAGCGTAGGCCTCAAAGCGCTCCAAATAAACACATGCAGATTCTACAAAAGGAGTGTTTCAAAACTGTTCTATCAAAGGGAACGTTCAAGTCTGTGAGTTGAATGTACTCATCACACAGATGTTTCTCAGAATGCTTCTGTCTAGTTTTTAGGTGAAGAGATTTCATTTCCCAGCATAGGCCTCAAAGCGCTCCAAATATCCACTTGCAGATTCTATAAGAAGAGAGTTTCCAAACTGCTCTTTCAAAAGGAAGCTTCAAGTCTGTGAGTTGAATGCACTCATCACAAAGAAGTTTCTGAGAATGCTTCCGTCTAGTTTCTATATGAAGATATTTCCTTTTCCAACATAGGCCCCAAAGTGCTCCAAATAAACCCTTGCAGATTCTACAAAAGGAGTGTTTCAAAACTGCTCTTTCTATAGGTAAGTTCAAGTCTGTGAGTTGAATGCACTCAACACAAAGAAGTTTCTGAGAATGCTTCTGTTCAGTTTTTATGTGAAGATATTTCCTTTTCCAGCATAGGCCTCAAACGGCTCCAAATATCCACTTGCAGATTCTACAAAAAGAGTGTTTCCAAACTTCTCTATCAATTGGTAGGTTCAACTCTGTGAGTTGAATGAACTCATCACAAAGAAGTTTCTGAGAATCCTTCTCTCTAGTTTTTATGTGAAGATATTTCCTTTTCCAACGTAGGCCTCAAAGCGCTCCAAATAAACACATGCAGATTCTACAAAAGGAGTGTTTCAAAACTGTTCTATCAAAGGGAACGTTCAAGTCTGTGAGTTGAATGTACTCATCACACAGATGTTTCTCAGCATGCTTCTGTCTAGTTTTTAGTTGAAGAGATTTCATTTCCCAGCATAGGCCTCAAAGCGCTCCAAATATCCACTTGCAGAATCTACGAAAAGTGTGTTTCAAAGCTGCTCTTTCAAAAGCAAGGTTCAAGTCTGTGTGTTGAATGCACTCATCCGAAAGAAGTTTCTGAGAACGCTTCGGTCTAGTTCTTACGTGAAGATATTTCCTTTTCCAGCTTAGACCTCAAAGCGCTCCAAATAAACACTTGCAAATTCTACAAAAGGAGTGTTTCAAAAGAGTTCTATCAAAAGGAACGTTCAAGTCTGTGAGTTGAATGCACTTATCATACCGAAGTTTCCTGGAATGCTTCTGTCTAGTTTTTATGTGAAGACATTTCCTTTTCCAGCAGAGGCCTCAAAGCACTCCAAATATCCACTTGCAGATTCTACAAAAAGAGTGTTTCAAAACTGCTCTATCAAAAGCAAGCTTCAACACTGTGAGTAGAATGCACTCATCACAAAGAAGTTTCTGAGAATGCTTCTGTCTAGTTTTTATGTGAAGATATTTCCTTTTCCAACATAGGCCTCAAAGCGCTCCAAATAAACACTTGCAGATTCTACAAAAGGAGTGTTTCGAAACTGCTCTTTCAAGAGGAACGTTCAAGTCTGTGAGTTGAATGCACTCATCACACAGAAGTTTCTGAGAATGCTTCTGTCTAGTTTTTATGTGAAGATGTTTCCTTTTCCAGCATAGGCCTCAAAACGCTCCAAATATCCTCTTGCAGATTCTACAAAAAGAGTGTTTCAAAACTGTTCTATCAAAAGGAAGGTTCAACTCTGTGAGTTGAATGAATGCATCATGAAGAACTTTCTGAGAATGCTTCTCTGTAGTTTTTAGGTGAAGATATTCCAAAACCCAGCACAGGCCTCGAAGTGCTCCAAATAACCACTTGCAGATTTTACCAAAAGAGTGTTTCAAAACTGCTCTTTCTATAGGTAAGTTCAAGTCTGTGAGTTGAATGCACTCAACACAAAGAAGTTTCTGAGAATGCTTCTGTTCAGTTTTTATGTGAAGATATTTCCTTTTCCAGCATAGGCCTCAAACGGCTCCAAATATCCACTTGCAGATTCTACAAAAAGAGTGTTTCCAAACTTCTCTATCAATTGGTAGGTTCAACTCTGTGAGTTGAATGAAGTCATCACAAAGAAGTTTCTGAGAATCCTTCTCTCTAGTTTTTATGTGAAGATATTTCCTTTTCCAACATAGGCCTCAAGGTGCTCCGAATAAACACTTGCAGATTCTACAAACTTAATGTTTCAAAACTCTTCTATCAAAAGGAACGTTGAAGTCTGTGAGTTGAATGCACTCATCACAAAGAAGTTTCTCAGAATGCTTCCGTCTAGTTTTTAGGTGAAGAGATTTCATTTCCCAGCACAGGCCTCAAAGCGCTCCAAATATCCACTTGCAGATTCTACAAGAAGAGTGTTTCCAAACTGCTCTTTCAAAAGGAAGCTTCAAGTCTGTGAGTTGAATGCACTCATCACAAAGAAGTTTCTGAGAATGCTTCCGTCTAGTTTCTATATGAAGATATTTCCTTTTCCAACATAGGCCCCAAAGTGCTCCAAATAAACCCTTGCAGATTCTACAAAAGGAGTGTTTCAAAACTGCTCTTTCTATAGGTAAGTTCAAGTCTGTGAGTTGAATGCACTCAACACAAAGAAGTTTCTGAGAATGCTTCTGTTCAGTTTTTATGTGAAGATATTTCCTTTTCCAGCATAGGCCTCAAACGGCTCCAAATATCCACTTGCAGATTCTACAAAAAGAGTGTTTCAAAACTGCTCTATCAATTGGTAGGTTCAACTCTGTGAGTTGAATGAAGTCATCACAAAGAAGTTTCTGAGAATCCTTCTCTCTAGTTTTTACGTGAAGATATTTCCTTTTCCAGCGTAGGCCTCAAAGCGCTCCAAATAAACACATGCAGATTCTACAAAAGGAGTGTTTCAAAACTGTTCTATCAAAGGGAACGTTCAAGTCTGTGAGTTGAATGTACTCATCACACAGATGTTTCTCAGAATGCTTCTGTCTAGTTTTTAGGTGAAGAGATTTCATTTCCCAGCATAGGCCTCAAAGCGCTCCAAATATCCACTTGCTGATTCTATAAGAAGAGAGTTTCCAAACTGCTCTTTCAAAAGGAAGCTTCAAGTCTGTGAGTTGAATGCACTCATCACAAAGAAGTTTCTGAGAATGCTTCCGTCTAGTTTCTATATGAAGATATTTCCTTTTCCAACATAGGCCCCAAAGTGCTCCAAATAAACCCTTGCAGATTCTACAAAAGGAGTGTTTCAAAACTGCTCTTTCTATAGGTAAGTTCAAGTCTGTGAGTTGAATGCACTCAACACAAAGAAGTTTCTGAGAATGCTTCTGTTCAGTTTTTATGTGAAGATATTTCCTTTTCCAGCATAGGCCTCAAACGGCTCCAAATATCCACTTGCAGATTCTACAAAAAGAGTGTTTCCAAACTTCTCTATCAATTGGTAGGTTCAACTCTGTGAGTTGAATGAACTCATCACAAAGAAGTTTCTGAGAATCCTTCTCTCTAGTTTTTATGTGAAGATATTTCCTTTTCCAACGTAGGCCTCAAAGCGCTCCAAATAAACACATGCAGATTCTACAAAAGGAGTGTTTCAAAACTGTTCTATCAAAGGGAACGTTCAAGTCTGTGAGTTGAATGTACTCATCACACAGATGTTTCTCAGAATGCTTCTGTCTAGTTTTTAGTTGAAGAGATTTCATTTCCCAGCATAGGCCTCAAAGCGCTCCAAATATCCACTTGCAGAATCTACGAAAAGTGTGTTTCAAAGCTGCTCTTTCAAAAGCAAGGTTCAAGTCTGTGTGTTGAATGCACTCATCCGAAAGAAGTTTCTGAGAACGCTTCTGTCTAGTTCTTACGTGAAGATATTTCCTTTTCCAGCCTAGACCTCAAAGCGCTCCAAATAAACACTTGCAAATTCTACAAAAGGAGTGTTTCAAAAGAGTTCTATCAAAAGGAACGTTCAAGTCTGTGAGTTGAATGCACTTATCATACCGAAGTTTCCTGGAATGCTTCTGTCTAGTTTTTATGTGAAGACATTTCCTTTTCCAGCAGAGGCCTCAAAGCACTCCAAATATCCACTTGCAGATTCTACAAAAAGAGTGTTTCAAAACTGCTCTATCAAAAGCAAGCTTCAACACTGTGAGTAGAATGCACTCATCACAAAGAAGTTTCTGAGAATGCTTCTGTCTAGTTTTTATGTGAAGATATTTCCTTTTCCAACATAGGCCTCAAAGCGCTCCAAATAAACACTTGCAGATTCTACAAAAGGAGTGTTTCGAAACTGCTCTTTCAAGAGGAACGTTCAAGTCTGTGAGTTGAATGCACTCATCACACAGAAGTTTCTGAGAATGCTTCTGTCTAGTTTTTATGTGAAGATGTTTCCTTTTCCAGCATAGGCCTCAAAACGCTCCAAATATCCTCTTGCAGATTCTACAAAAAGAGTGTTTCAAAACTGTTCTATCAAAAGGAAGGTTCAACTCTGTGAGTTGAATGAATGCATCATGAAGAACTTTCTGAGAATGCTTCTCTGTAGTTTTTAGGTGAAGATATTCCAAAACCGAGCACAGGCCTCGAAGTGCCCCAAATAACCACTTGCAGATTTTACCAAAAGAGTGTTTCAAAACTGCTCTTTCTATAGGTAAGTTCAAGTCTGTGAGTTGAATGCACTCAACACAAAGAAGTTTCTGAGAATGCTTCTGTTCAGTTTTTATGTGAAGATATTTCCTTTTCCAGCATAGGCCTCAAACGGCTCCAAATATCCACTTGCAGATTCTACAAAAAGAGTGTTTCCAAACTTCTCTATCAATTGGTAGGTTCAACTCTGTGAGTTGAATGAAGTCATCACAAAGAAGTTTCTGAGAATCCTTCTCTCTAGTTTTTATGTGAAGATATTTCCTTTTCCAACATAGGCCTCAAGGTGCTCCGAATAAACACTTGCAGATTCTACAAACTTAATGTTTCAAAACTCTTCTATCAAAAGGAACGTTGAAGTCTGTGAGTTGAATGCACTCATCACAATGAAGTTTCTCAGAATGCTTCCGTCTAGTTTTTAGGTGAAGAGATTTCATTTCCCAGCACAGGCCTCAAAGCGCTCCAAATATCCACTTGCAGATTCTACAAGAAGAGTGTTTCCAAACTGCTCTTTCAAAAGGAAGCTTCAAGTCTGTGAGTTGAATGCACTCATCACAAAGAAGTTTCTGAGAATGCTTCCGTCTCGTTTCTATATGAAGGTATTTCCTTTTCCAACATAGGCCCCAAAGTGCTCCAAATAAACCCTTGCAGATTCTACAAAAGGAGTGTTTCAAAACTGCTCTTTCTATAGGTAAGTTCAAGTCTGTGAGTTGAATGCACTCAACACAAAGAAGTTTCTGAGAATGCTTCTGTTCAGTTTTTATGTGAAGATATTTCCTTTTCCAGCATAGGCCTCAAACGGCTCCAAATATCCACTTGCAGATTCTACAAAAGGAGTGTTTCCAAACTTCTCTATCAATTGGTAGGTTCAACTCTGTGAGTTGAATGAACTCATCACAAAGAAGTTTCTGAGAATCCTTCTCTCTAGTTTTTATGTGAAGATATTTCCTTTTCCAACGTAGGCCTCAAAGCGCTCCAAATAAACACATGCAGATTCTACAAAAGGAGTGTTTCAAAACTGTTCTATCAAAGGGAACGTTCAAGTCTGTGAGTTGAATGTACTCATCACACAGATGTTTCTCAGAATGCTTCTGTCTAGTTTTTAGGTGAAGAGATTTCATTTCCCAGCATAGGCCTCAAAGCGCTCCAAATATCCACTTGCAGATTCTATAAGAAGAGAGTTTCCAAACTGCTCTTTCAAAAGGAAGCTTCAAGTCTGTGTGTTGAATGCACTCATCCAAAAGAAGTTTCTGAGAATGCTTCTGTCTAGTTCTTACGTGAAGATATTTCCTTTTCCAGGTAAGGCCTCAAAGCGCTCCAAATAAACACTTGCAAGTTCTACAAAAGGAGTGTTTCAAAAGAGTTCTATCAAAAGGAACGTTCAAGTCTGTGAGTTGAATGCACTTATCATACCGAAGTTTCCTGGAATGCTTCTGTCTAGTTTTTATGTGAAGACATTTCCTTTTCCAGCAGAGGCCTCAAAGCACTCCAAATATCCACTTGCAGATTCTACAAAAAGAGTGTTTCAAAACTGCTCTATCAAAAGCAAGGTTCAACACTGTGAGTAGAATGCACTCATCACAAAGAAGTTTCTGAGAATGCTTCTGTCTAGTTTTTATGTGAAGATATTTCCTTTTCCAACATAGGCCTCAAAGCGCTCCAAATAAACACTTGCAGATTCTACAAAAGGAGTGTTTCGAAACTGCTCTTTCAAGAGGAACGTTCAAGTCTGTGAGTTGAATGCACTCATCACACAGAAGTTTCTGAGAATGCTTCTGTCTAGTTTTTATGTGAAGATGTTTCCTTTTCCAGCATAGGCCTCAAAACGCTCCAAATATCCTCTTGCAGATTCTACAAAAAGAGTGTTTCAAAACTGTTCTATCAAAAGGAAGGTTCAACTCTGTGAGTTGAATGAATGCATCATGAAGAACTTTCTGAGAATGCTTCTCTGTAGTTTTTAGGTGAAGATATTCCAAAACCCAGCACAGGCCTCGAAGTGCTCCAAATAACCACTTGCAGATTTTACCAAAAGAGTGTTTCAAAACTGCTCTTTCTATAGGTAAGTTCAAGTCTGTGAGTTGAATGCACTCAACACAAAGAAGTTTCTGAGAATGCTTCTGTTCAGTTTTTATGTGAAGATATTTCCTTTTCCAGCATAGGCCTCAAACGGCTCCAAATATCCACTTGCAGATTCTACAAAAAGAGTGTTTCCAAACTTCTCTATCAATTGGTAGGTTCAACTCTGTGAGTTGAATGAACTCATCACAAAGAAGTTTCTGAGAATCCTTCTCTCTAGTTTTTATGTGAAGATATTTCCTTTTCCAGCGTAGGCCACAAAGCGCTCCAAATAAACACATGCAGATTCTACAAAAGGAGTGTTTCAAAACTGTTCTATCAAAGGGAACGTTCAAGTCTGTGAGTTGAATGTACTCATCACACAGATGTTTCTCAGAATGCTTCTGTCTAGTTTTTAGGTGAAGAGATTTCATTTCCCAGCATAGGCCTCAAAGCGCTCCAAATATCCACTTGCAGAATCTACGAAAAGAGTGTTTCAAAGCTGCTCTTTCAAAAGCAAGGTTCAAGTCTGTGTGTTGAATGCACTCATCCGAAAGAAGTTTCTGAGAATGCTTCTGTCTAGTTCTTACGTGAAGATATTTCCTTTTCCAGCTTAGGCCTCAAAGCGCTCCAAATAAACACTTGCAAATTCTACAAAAGGAGTGTTTCAAAAGAGTTCTATCAAAAGGAACGTTCAAGTCTGTGAGTTGGATGCACTTATCATACCGAAGTTTCCTGGAATGCTTCTGTCTAGTTTTTATGTGAAGACATTTCCTTTTCCAGCATAGGCCTCGAAGCACTCCAAATATCCACTTGCAGATTCTACAAAAAGAGAGTTTCAAAACTGCTCTATCAAAAGCAAGCTTCAACACTGTGAGTAGAATGCACTCATCACAAAGAAGTTTCTGAGAATGCTTCTGTCTAGTTTTTATGTGAAGATATTTCCTTTTCCAACATAGGCCTCAAAGCGCTCCAAATAAACACTTGCAGATTCTACAAAAGGAGTGTTTCGAAACTGCTCTTTCAACAGGAACGTTCAAGTCTGTGAGTTGAATGCACTCATCACACAGAAGTTTCTCAGAATGCTTCTGTCTAGTTTTTATGTGAAGATATTTCCTTTTCCAGCATAGGCCTCAGAACGCTCCAAATATCCTCTTGCAGATTCTACAAAAAGAGTGTTTCAAAACTGTTCTATCAAAAGGAAGGTTCAACTCTGTGAGTTGAATGAATGCATCATGAAGAACTTTCTGAGAATGCTTCTCTGTAGTTTTTAGGTGAAGATATTCCAAAACCCAGCACAGGCCTCGAAGTGCTCCAAATAACCACTTGCAGATTTTACCAAAAGAGTGTTTCAAAACTGCTCTTTCTATACGTAAGTTCAAGTCTGTCAGATGAATGCACTCAACACAAAGAAGTTTCTGAGAATGCATCTGTTCAGTTTTTATGTGAAGATATTTCCTTTTCCAGCATAGGCCTCAAACGGCTCCAAATATCCACTTGCAGATTCTACAAAAAGAGTGTTTCCAAACTTCTCTATCAATTGGTAGGTTCAACTCTGTGAGTTGAATGAAGTCATCACAAAGAAGTTTCTGAGAATGCTTCCGTCTAGTTTCTATATGAAGATATTTCCTTTTCCAACATAGGCCCCAAAGTGCTCCAAATAAACCCTTGCAGATTCTACAAAAGGAGTGTTTCAAAACTGCTCTTTCTATAGGTAAGTTCAAGTCTGTGAGTTGAATGCACTCAACACAAAGAAGTTTCTGAGAATGCTTCTGTTCAGTTTTTATGTGAAGATATTTCCTTTTCCAGCATAGGCCTCAAACGGCTCCAAATATCCACTTGCAGATTCTACAAAAAGAGTGTTTCCAAACTTCTCTATCAATTGGTAGGTTCAACTCTGTGAGCTGAATGAAGTCATCACAAAGAAGTTTCTGAGAATCCTTCTCTCTAGTTTTTACGTGAAGATATTTCCTTTTCCAGCGTAGGCCCCAAAGCGCTCCAAATAAACACATGCAGATTCTACAAAAGGAGTGTTTCAAAACTGTTCTATCAAAGGGAACGTTCAAGTCTGTGAGTTGAATGTACTCATCACACAGATGTTTCTCAGAATGCTTCTGTCTAGTTTTTAGGTGAAGAGATTTCATTTCCCAGCATAGGCCTCAAAGCGCTCCAAATATCCACTTGCAGATTCTATAAGAAGAGAGTTTCCAAACTGCTCTTTCAAAAGGAAGCTTCAAGTCTGTGAGTTGAATGCACTCATCACAAAGAAGTTTCTGAGAATGCTTCCGTCTAGTTTCTATATGAAGATATTTCCTTTTCCAACATAGGCCCCAAAGTGCTCCAAATAAACCCTTGCAGATTCTACAAAAGGAGTGTTTCAAAACTGCTCTTTCTATAGGTAAGTTCAAGTCTGTGAGTTGAATGCACTCAACACAAAGAAGTTTCTGAGAATGCTTCTGTTCAGTTTTTATGTGAAGATATTTCCTTTTCCAGCATAGGCCTCAAACGGCTCCAAATATCCACTTGCAGATTCTACAAAAAGAGTGTTTCCAAACTTCTCTATCAATTGGTAGGTTCAACTCTGTGAGTTGAATGAACTCATCACAAAGAAGTTTCTGAGAATCCTTCTCTCTAGTTTTTATGTGAAGATATTTCCTTTTCCAGCGTAGGCCACAAAGCGCTCCAAATAAACACATGCAGATTCTACAAAAGGAGTGTTTCAAAACTGTTCTATCAAAGGGAACGTTCAAGTCTGTGAGTTGAATGTACTCATCACACAGATGTTTCTCAGAATGCTTCTGTCTAGTTTTTAGTTGAAGAGATTTCATTTCCCAGCAGAGGCCTCAAAGCGCTCCAAATATCCACTTGCAGAATCTACGAAAAGAGTGTTTCAAAGCTGCACTTTCAAAAGCAAGGTTCAAGTCTGTGTGTTGAATGCACTCATCTGAAAGAAGTTTCTGAGAATGCTTCTGTCTAGTTCTTACGTGAAGATATTTCCTTTTCCAGCTTAGGCCTCAAAGCGCTCCAAATAAACACTTGCAAATTCTACAAAAGGAGTGTTTCAAAAGAGTTCTATCAAAAGGAACGTTCAAGTCTGTGAGTTGAATGCACTTTTCATACCGAAGTTTCCTGGAATGCTTCTGTCTAGTTTTTATGTGAAGACATTTCCTTTTCCAGCAGAGGCCTCAAAGCACTCCAAATATCCACTTGCAGATTCTACAAAAAGAGAGTTTCAAAACTGCTCTATCAAAAGCAAGCTTCAACACTGTGAGTAGAATGCACTCATCACAAAGAAGTTTCTGAGAATGCTTCTGTCTAGTTTTTATGTGAAGATATTTCCTTTTCCAACATAGGCCTCAAAGCGCTCCAAATAAACACTTGCAGATTCTACAAAAGGAGTGTTTCGAAACTGCTCTTTCAACAGGAACGTTCAAGTCTGTGAGTTGAATGCACTCATCACACAGAAGTTTCTCAGAATGCTTCTGTCTAGTTTTTATGTGAAGATATTTCCTTTTCCAGCATAGGCCTCAGAACGCTCCAAATATCCTCTTGCAGATTCTACAAAAAGAGTGTTTCAAAACTGTTCTATCAAAAGGAAGGTTCAACTCTGTGAGTTGAATGAATGCATCATGAAGAACTTTCTGAGAATGCTTCTCTGTAGTTTTTAGGTGAAGATATTCCAAAACCCAGCACAGGCCTCGAAGTGCTCCAAATAACCACTTGCAGATTTTACCAAAAGAGTGTTTCAAAACTGCTCTTTCTATACGTAAGTTCAAGTCTGTGAGATGAATGCACTCAACACAAAGAAGTTTCTGAGAATGCTTCTGTTCAGTTTTTATGTGAAGATATTTCCTTTTCCAGCATAGGCCTCAAACGGCTCCAAATTTTCACTTGCAGATTCTACAAAAAGAGTGTTTCCAAACTTCCCTATCAATTGGTAGGTTCAACCCTGTGAGTTGAATGAAGTCATCACAAAGAAGTTTCTGAGAATCCTTCTCTCTAGTTTTTATGTGAAGATATTTCCTTTTCCAACATAGGCCTCAAGGTGCTCCGAATAAACACTTGCAGATTCTACAAACTTAATGTTTCAAAACTGTTCTATCAAAAGGAACGTTGAAGTCTGTGAGTTGAATGCACTCATCACAAAGAAGTTTCTCAGAATGCTTCCGTCTAGTTTTTAGGTGAAGAGATTTCATTTCCCAGCATAGGCCTCAAAGCGCTGCAAATATCCACTTGCAGATTCTATAAGAAGAGAGTTTCCAAACTGCTCTTTCAAAAGGAAGCTTCAAGTCTGTGTGTTGAATGCACTCATCCAAAAGAAGTTTCTGAGAATGCTTCTGTCTAGTTCTTACGTGAAGATATTTCCTTTTCCAGGTAAGGCCTCAAAGCGCTCCAAATAAACACTTGCAAATTCTACAAAAGGAGTGTTTCAAAAGAGTTCTATCAAAAGGAATGTTCAAGTCTGTGAGTTGAATGCACTTATCATACCGAAGTTTCCTGGAATGCTTCTGTCTAGTTTTTATGTGAAGACATTTCCTTTTCCAGCAGAGGCCTCAAAGCACTCCAAATATCCACTTGCAGATTCTACAAAAAGAGTGTTTCAAAACTGCTCTATCAAAAGCAAGGTTCAACACTGTGAGTAGAATGCACTCATCACAAAGAAGTTTCTGAGAATGCTTCTGTCTAGTTTTTATGTGAAGATATTTCCTTTTCCAACATAGGCCTCAAAGCGCTCCAAATAAACACTTGCAGATTCTACAAAAGGAGTGTTTTGAAACTGCTCTTTCAAGAGGAACGTTCAAGTCTGTGAGTTGAATGCACTCATCACACAGAAGTTTCTGAGAATGCTTCTGTCTAGTTTTTATGTGAAGATGTTTCCTTTTCCAGCATAGGCCTCAAAACGCTCCAAATATCCTCTTGCAGATTCTACAAAAAGAGTGTTTCAAAACTGTTCTATCAAAAGGAAGGTTCAACTCTGTGAGTTGAATGAATGCATCATGAAGAACTTTCTGAGAATGCTTCTCTGTAGTTTTTAGGTGAAGATATTCCAAAACCCAGCACAGGCCTCGAAGTGCTCCAAATAACCACTTGCAGATTTTACCAAAAGAGTGTTTCAAAACTGCTCTTTCTATAGGTAAGTTCAAGTCTGTGAGTTGAATGCACTCAACACAAAGAAGTTTCTGAGAATGCTTCTGTTCAGTTTTTATGTGAAGATATTTCCTTTTCCAGCATAGGCCTCAAACGGCTCCAAATATCCACTTGCAGATTCTACAAACAGAGTGTTTCCAAACTTCTCTATCAATTGGTAGGTTCAACTCTGTGAGTTGAATGAAGTCATCACAAAGAAGTTTCTGAGAATCCTTCTCTCTAGTTTTTATGTGAAGATATTTCCTTTTCCAACATAGGCCTCAAGGTGCTCCGAATAAACACTTGCAGATTCTACAAACTTAATGTTTCAAAACTGTTCTATCAAAAGGAACGTTGAAGTCTGTGAGTTGAATGCACTCATCACAAAGAAGTTTCTCAGAATGCTTCCGTCTAGTTTTTAGGTGAAGAGATTTCATTTCCCAGCATAGGCCTCAAAGCGCTCCAAATATCCACTTGCAGATTCTACAAGAAGAGTGTTTCCAAACTGCTCTTTCAAAAGGAAGCTTCAAGTCTGTGAGTTGAATGCACTCATCACAAAGAAGTTTCTGAGAATGCTTCCGTCTAGTTTCTATATGAAGATATTTCCTTTTCCAACATAGGCCCCAAAGTGCTCCAAATAAACCCTTGCAGATTCTACAAAAGGAGTGTTTCAAAACTGCTCTTTCTATAGGTAAGTTCAAGTCTGTGAGTTGAATGCACTCAACACAAAGAAGTTTCTGAGAATGCTTCTGTTCAGTTTTTATGTGAAGATATTTCCTTTTCCAGCATAGGCCTCAAACGGATCCAAATATCCACTTGCAGATTCTACAAAAAGAGTGTTTCAAAACTGCTCTATCAATTGGTAGGTTCAACTCTGTGAGTTGAATGAAGTCATCACAAAGAAGTTTCTGAGAATCCTTCTCTCTAGTTTTTACGTGAAGATATTTCCTTTTCCAGCGTAGGCCTCAAAGCGCTCCAAATAAACACATGCAGATTCTACAAAAGGAGTGTTTCAAAACTGTTCTATCAAAGGGAACGTTCAAGTCTGTGAGTTGAATGTACTCATCACACAGATGTTTCTCAGAATGCTTCTGTCTAGTTTTTAGGTGAAGAGATTTCATTTCCCAGCATAGGCCTCAAAGCGCTCCAAATATCCACTTGCAGATTCTATAAGAAGAGAGTTTCCAAACTGCTCTTTCAAAAGGAAGCTTCAAGTCTGTGAGTTGAATGCACTCATCACAAAGAAGTTTCTGAGAATGCTTCCGTCTAGTTTCTATATGAAGATATTTCCTTTTCCAACATAGGCCCCAAAGTGCTCCAAATAAACCCTTGCAGATTCTACAAAAGGAGTGTTTCAAAACTGCTCTTTCTATAGGTAAGTTCAAGTCTGTGAGTTGAATGCACTCAACACAAAGAAGTTTCTGAGAATGCTTCTGTTCAGTTTTTATGTGAAGATATTTCCTTTTCCAGCATAGGCCTCAAACGGCTCCAAATATCCACTTGCAGATTCTACAAAAAGAGTGTTTCCAAACTTCTCTATCAATTGGTAGGTTCAACTCTGTGAGTTGAATGAACTCATCACAAAGAAGTTTCTGAGAATCCTTCTCTCTAGTTTTTATGTGAAGATATTTCCTTTTCCAACGTAGGCCTCAAAGCGCTCCAAATAAACACATGCAGATTCTACAAAAGGAGTGTTTCAAAACTGTTCTATCAAAGGGAACGTTCAAGTCTGTGAGTTGAATGTACTCATCACACAGATGTTTCTCAGCATGCTTCTGTCTAGTTTTTAGTTGAAGAGATTTCATTTCCCAGCATAGGCCTCAAAGCGCTCCAAATATCCACTTGCAGAATCTACGAAAAGTGTGTTTCAAAGCTGCTCTTTCAAAAGCAAGGTTCAAGTCTGTGTGTTGAATGCACTCATCCGAAAGAAGTTTCTGAGAACGCTTCTGTCTAGTTCTTACGTGAAGATATTTCCTTTTCCAGCTTAGACCTCAAAGCGCTCCAAATAAACACTTGCAAATTCTACAAAAGGAGTGTTTCAAAAGAGTTCTATCAAAAGGAACGTTCAAGTCTGTGAGTTGAATGCACTTATCATACCGAAGTTTCCTGGAATGCTTCTGTCTAGTTTTTATGTGAAGACATTTCCTTTTCCAGCAGAGGCCTCAAAGCACTCCAAATATCCACTTGCAGATTCTACAAAAAGAGTGTTTCAAAACTGCTCTATCAAAAGCAAGCTTCAACACTGTGAGTAGAATGCACTCATCACAAAGAAGTTTCTGAGAATGCTTCTGTCTAGTTTTTATGTGAAGATATTTCCTTTTCCAACATAGGCCTCAAAACGCTCCAAATATCCTCTTGCAGATTCTACAAAAAGAGTGTTTCAAAACTGTTCTATCAAAAGGAAGGTTCAACTCTGTGAGTTGAATGAATGCATCATGAAGAACTTTCTGAGAATGCTTCTCTGTAGTTTTTAGGTGAAGATATTCCAAAACCGAGCACAGGCCTCGAAGTGCTCCAAATAACCACTTGCAGATTTTACCAAAAGAGTGTTTCAAAACTGCTCTTTCTATAGGTAAGTTCAAGTCTGTGAGTTGAATGCACTCAACACAAAGAAGTTTCTGAGAATGCTTCTGTTCAGTTTTTATGTGAAGATATTTCCTTTTCCAGCATAGGCCTCAAACGGCTCCAAATATCCACTTGCAGATTCTACAAAAAGAGTGTTTCCAAACTTCTCTATCAATTGGTAGGTTCAACTCTGTGAGTTGAATGAAGTCATCACAAAGAAGTTTCTGAGAATCCTTCTCTCTAGTTTTTATGTGAAGATATTTCCTTTTCCAACATAGGCCTCAAGGTGCTCCGAATAAACACTTGCAGATTCTACAAACTTAATGTTTCAAAACTGTTCTATCAAAAGGAACGTTGAAGTCTGTGAGTTGAATGCACTCATCACAATGAAGTTTCTCAGAATGCTTCCGTCTAGTTTTTAGGTGAAGAGATTTCATTTCCCAGCACAGGCCTCAAAGCGCTCCAAATATCCACTTGCAGATTCTACAAGAAGAGTGTTTCCAAACTGCTCTTTCAAAAGGAAGCTTCAAGTCTGTGAGTTGAATGCACTCATCACAAAGAAGTTTCTGAGAATGCTTCCGTCTCGTTTCTATATGAAGGTATTTCCTTTTCCAACATAGGCCCCAAAGTGCTCCAAATAAACCCTTGCAGATTCTACAAAAGGAGTGTTTCAAAACTGCTCTTTCTATAGGTAAGTTCAAGTCTGTGAGTTGAATGCACTCAACACAAAGAAGTTTCTGAGAATGCTTCTGTTCAGTTTTTATGTGAAGATATTTCCTTTTCCAGCATAGGCCTCAAACGGCTCCAAATATCCACTTGCAGATTCTACAAAAGGAGTGTTTCTAAACTTCTCTATCAATTGGTAGGTTCAACTCTGTGAGTTGAATGAACTCATCACAAAGAAGTTTCTGAGAATCCTTCTCTCTAGTTTTTATGTGAAGATATTTCCTTTTCCAACGTAGGCCTCAAAGCGCTCCAAATAAACACATGCAGATTCTACAAAAGGAGTGTTTCAAAACTGTTCTATCAAAGGGAACGTTCAAGTCTGTGAGTTGAATGTACTCATCACACAGATGTTTCTCAGAATGCTTCTGTCTAGTTTTTAGGTGAAGAGATTTCATTTCCCAGCATAGGCCTCAAAGCGCTCCAAATATCCACTTGCAGATTCTATAAGAAGAGAGTTTCCAAACTGCTCTTTCAAAAGGAAGCTTCAAGTCTGTGTGTTGAATGCACTCATCCAAAAGAAGTTTCTGAGAATGCTTCTGTCTAGTTCTTACGTGAAGATATTTCCTTTTCCAGGTAAGGCCTCAAAGCGCTCCAAATAAACACTTGCAAATTCTACAAAAGGAGTGTTTCAAAAGAGTTCTATCAAAAGGAACGTTCAAGTCTGTGAGTTGAATGCACTTATCATACCGAAGTTTCCTGGAATGCTTCTGTCTAGTTTTTATGTGAAGACATTTCCTTTTCCAGCAGAGGCCTCAAAGCACTCCAAATATCCACTTGCAGATTCTACAAAAAGAGTGTTTCAAAACTGCTCTATCAAAAGCAAGGTTCAACACTGTGAGTAGAATGCACTCATCACAAAGAAGTTTCTGAGAATGCTTCTGTCTAGTTTTTATGTGAAGATATTTCCTTTTCCAACATAGGCCTCAAAGCGCTCCAAATAAACACTTGCAGATTCTACAAAAGGAGTGTTTCGAAACTGCTCTTTCAAGAGGAACGTTCAAGTCTGTGAGTTGAATGCACTCATCACACAGAAGTTTCTGAGAATGCTTCTGTCTAGTTTTTATGTGAAGATGTTTCCTTTTCCAGCATAGGCCTCAAAACGCTCCAAATATCCTCTTGCAGATTCTACAAAAAGAGTGTTTCAAAACTGTTCTATCAAAAGGAAGGTTCAACTCTGTGAGTTGAATGAATGCATCATGAAGAACTTTCTGAGAATGCTTCTCTGTAGTTTTTAGGTGAAGATATTCCAAAACCCAGCACAGGCCTCGAAGTGCTCCAAATAACCACTTGCAGATTTTACCAAAAGAGTGTTTCAAAACTGCTCTTTCTATAGGTAAGTTCAAGTCTGTGAGTTGAATGCACTCAACACAAAGAAGTTTCTGAGAATGCTTCTGTTCAGTTTTTATGTGAAGATATTTCCTTTTCCAGCATAGGCCTCAAACGGCTCCAAATATCCACTTGCAGATTCTACAAAAAGAGTGTTTCCAAACTTCTCTATCAATTGGTAGGTTCAACTCTGTGAGTTGAATGAAGTCATCACAAAGAAGTTTCTGAGAATCCTTCTCTCTAGTTTTTATGTGAAGATATTTCCTTTTCCAGCGTAGGCCACAAAGCACTCCAAATAAACACATGCAGATTCTACAAAAGGAGTGTTTCAAAACTGTTCTATCAAAGGGAACGTTCAAGTCTGTGAGTTGAATGTACTCATCACACAGATGTTTCTCAGAATGCTTCTGTCTAGTTTTTAGGTGAAGAGATTTCATTTCCCAGCATAGGCCTCAAAGCGCTCCAAATATCCACTTGCAGAATCTACGAAAAGAGTGTTTCAAAGCTGCTCTTTCAAAAGCAAGGTTCAAGTCTGTGTGTTGAATGCACTCATCCGAAAGAAGTTTCTGAGAATGCTTCTGTCTAGTTCTTACGTGAAGATATTTCCTTTTCCAGCTTAGGCCTCAAAGCGCTCCAAATAAACACTTGCAAATTCTACAAAAGGAGTGTTTCAAAAGAGTTCTATCAAAAGGAACGTTCAAGTCTGTGAGTTGGATGCACTTATCATACCGAAGTTTCCTGGAATGCTTCTGTCTAGTTTTTATGTGAAGACATTTCCTTTTCCAGCATAGGCCTCAAAGCACTCCAAATATCCACTTGCAGATTCTACAAAAAGAGAGTTTCAAAACTGCTCTATCAAAAGCAAGCTTCAACACTGTGAGTAGAATGCACTCATCACAAAGAAGTTTCTGAGAATGCTTCTGTCTAGTTTTTATGTGAAGATATTTCCTTTTCCAACATAGGCCTCAAAGCGCTCCAAATAAACACTTGCAGATTCTACAAAAGGAGTGTTTCGAAACTGCTCTTTCAACAGGAACGTTCAAGTCTGTGAGTTGAATGCACTCATCACACAGAAGTTTCTCAGAATGCTTCTGTCTAGTTTTTATGTGAAGATATTTCCTTTTCCAGCATAGGCCTCAGAACGCTCCAAATATCCTCTTGCAGATTCTACAAAAAGAGTGTTTCAAAACTGTTCTATCAAAAGGAAGGTTCAACTCTGTGAGTTGAATGAATGCATCATGAAGAACTTTCTGAGAATGCTTCTCTGTAGTTTTTAGGTGAAGATATTCCAAAACCCAGCACAGGCCTCGAAGTGCTCCAAATAACCACTTGCAGATTTTACCAAAAGAGTGTTTCAAAACTGCTCTTTCTATACGTAAGTTCAAGTCTGTCAGATGAATGCACTCAACACAAAGAAGTTTCTGAGAATGCATCTGTTCAGTTTTTATGTGAAGATATTTCCTTTTCCAGCATAGGCCTCAAACGGCTCCAAATATCCACTTGCAGATTCTACAAAAAGAGTGTTTCCAAACTTCTCTATCAATTGGTAGGTTCAACTCTGTGAGTTGAATGAAGTCATCACAAAGAAGTTTCTGAGAATGCTTCCGTCTAGTTTCTATATGAAGATATTTCCTTTTCCAACATAGGCCCCAAAGTGCTCCAAATAAACCCTTGCAGATTCTACAAAAGGAGTGTTTCAAAACTGCTCTTTCTATAGGTAAGTTCAAGTCTGTGAGTTGAATGCACTCAACACAAAGAAGTTTCTGAGAATGCTTCTGTTCAGTTTTTATGTGAAGATATTTCCTTTTCCAGCATAGGCCTCAAACGGCTCCAAATATCCACTTGCAGATTCTACAAAAAGAGTGTTTCCAAACTTCTCTATCAATTGGTAGGTTCAACTCTGTGAGTTGAATGAAGTCATCACAAAGAAGTTTCTGAGAATCCTTCTCTCTAGTTTTTACGTGAAGATATTTCCTTTTCCAGCGTAGGCCTCAAAGCACTCCAAATAAACACATGCAGATTCTACAAAAGGAGTGTTTCAAAACTGTTCTATCAAAGGGAACGTTCAAGTCTGTGAGTTGAATGTACTCATCACACAGATGTTTCTCAGAATGCTTCTGTCTAGTTTTTAGGTGAAGAGATTTCATTTCCCAGCATAGGCCTCAAAGTGCTCCAAATATCCACTTGCAGATTCTATAAGAAGAGAGTTTCCAAACTGCTCTTTCAAAAGGAAGCTTCAAGTCTGTGAGTTGAATGCACTCATCACAAAGAAGTTTCTGAGAATGCTTCCGTCTAGTTTCTATATGAAGATATTTCCTTTTCCAACATAGGCCCCAAAGTGCTCCAAATAAACCCTTGCAGATTCTACAAAAGGAGTGTTTCAAAACTGCTCTTTCTATAGGTAAGTTCAAGTCTGTGAGTTGAATGCACTCAACACAAAGAAGTTTCTGAGAATGCTTCTGTTCAGTTTTTATGTGAAGATATTTCCTTTTCCAGCATAGGCCTCAAACGGCTCCAAATATCCACTTGCAGATTCTACAAAAAGAGTGTTTCCAAACTTCTCTATCAATTGGTAGGTTCAACTCGGTGAGTTGAATGAACTCATCACAAAGAAGTTTCTGAGAATCCTTCTCTCTAGTTTTTATGTGAAGATATTTCCTTTTCCAGCGTAGGCCACAAAGCGCTCCAAATAAACACATGCAGATTCTACAAAAGGAGTGTTTCAAAACTGTTCTATCAAAGGGAACGTTCAAGTCTGTGAGTTGAATGTACTCATCACACAGATGTTTCTCAGAATGCTTCTGTCTAGTTTTTAGTTGAAGAGATTTCATTTCCCAGCATAGGCCTCAAAGCGCTCCAAATATCCACTTGCAGAATCTACGAAAAGAGTGTTTCAAAGCTGCTCTTTCAAAAGCAAGGTTCAAGTCTGTGTGTTGAATGCACTCATCTGAAAGAAGTTTCTGAGAATGCTTCTGTCTAGTTCTTACGTGAAGATATTTCCTTTTCCAGCATAGGCCTCAAACGGCTCCAAATATCCACTTGCAGATTCTACAAAAAGAGTGTTTCCAAACTTCTCTATCAATTGGTAGGTTCAACTCTGTGAGTTGAATGAACTCATCACAAAGAAGTTTCTGAGAATCCTTCTCTCTAGTTTTTATGTGAAGATATTTCCTTTTCCAGCGTAGGCCACAAAGCGCTCCAAATAAACACATGCAGATTCTACAAAAGGAGTGTTTCAAAACTGTTCTATCAAAGGGAACGTTCAAGTCCGTGAGTTGAATGTACTCATCACACAGATGTTTCTCAGAATGCTTCTGTCTAGTTTTTAGGTGAAGAGATTTCATTTCCCAGCATAGGCCTCAAAGCGCTCCAAATATCCACTTGCAGAATCTACGAAAAGAGTGTTTCAAAGCTGCTCTTTCAAAAGCAAGGTTCAAGTCTGTGTGTTGAATGCACTCATCCGAAAGAAGTTTCTGAGAATGCTTCTGTCTAGTTCTTACGTGAAGATATTTCCTTTTCCAGCTTAGGCCTCAAAGCGCTCCAAATAAACACTTGCAAATTCTACAAAAGGAGTGTTTCAAAAGAGTTCTATCAAAAGGAACGTTCAAGTCTGTGAGTTGAATGCACTTTTCATACCGAAGTTTCCTGGAATGCTTCTGTCTAGTTTTTATGTGAAGACATTTCCTTTTCCAGCATAGGCCTCAAAGCACTCCAAATATCCACTTGCAGATTCTACAAAAAGAGAGTTTCAAAACTGCTCTATCAAAAGCAAGCTTCAACACTGTGAGTAGAATGCACTCATCACAAAGAAGTTTCTGAGAATGCTTCTGTCTAGTTTTTATGTGAAGATATTTCCTTTTCCAACATAGGCCTCAAAGCGCTCCAAATAAACACTTGCAGATTCTACAAAAGGAGTGTTTCGAAACTGCTCTTTCAACAGGAACGTTCAAGTCTGTGAGTTGAATGCACTCATCACACAGAAGTTTCTCAGAATGCTTCTGTCTAGTTTTTATGTGAAGATATTTCCTTTTCCAGCATAGGCCCCAGAACGCTCCAAATATCCTCTTGCAGATTCTACAAAAAGAGTGTTTCAAAACTGTTCTATCAAAAGGAAGGTTCAACTCTGTGAGTTGAATGAATGCATCATGAAGAACTTTCTGAGAATGCTTCTCTGTAGTTTTTAGGTGAAGATATTCCAAAACCCAGCACAGGCCTCGAAGTGCTCCAAATAACCACTTGCAGATTTTACCAAAAGAGTGTTTCAAAACTGCTCTTTCTATACGTAAGTTCAAGTCTGTGAGATGAATGCACTCAACACAAAGAAGTTTCTGAGAATGCTTCTGTTCAGTTTTTATGTGAAGATATTTCCTTTTCCAGCATAGGCCTCAAACGGCTCCAAATTTTCACTTGCAGATTCTACAAAAAGAGTGTTTCCAAACTTCCCTATCAATTGGTAGGTTCAACCCTGTGAGTTGAATGAAGTCATCACAAAGAAGTTTCTGAGAATCCTTCTCTCTAGTTTTTATGTGAAGATATTTCCTTTTCCAACATAGGCCTCAAGGTGCTCCGAATAAACACTTGCAGATTCTACAAACTTAATGTTTCAAAACTGTTCTATCAAAAGGAACGTTGAAGTCTGTGAGTTGAATGCACTCATCACAGAGAAGTTTCTCAGAATGCTTCCGTCTAGTTTTTAGGTGAAGAGATTTCATTTCCCAGCATAGGCCTCAAAGCGCTCCAAATATCCACTTGCAGATTCTATAAGAAGAGAGTTTCCAAACTGCTCTTTCAAAAGGAAGCTTCAAGTCTGTGAGTTGAATGCACTCATCACAAAGAAGTTTCTGAGAATGCTTCCGTCTAGTTTCTATATGAAGATATTTCCTTTTCCAACATAGGCCCCAAAGTGCTCCAAATAAACCCTTGCAGATTCTACAAAAGGAGTGTTTCAAAACTGCTCTTTCTATAGGTAAGTTCAAGTCTGTGAGTTGAATGCACTCAACACAAAGAAGTTTCTGAGAATGCTTCTGTTCAGTTTTTATGTGAAGATATTTCCTTTTCCAGCATAGGCCTCAAACGGCTCCAAATATCCACTTGCAGATTCTACAAAAAGAGTGTTTCCAAACTTCTCTATCAATTGGTAGGTTCAACTCTGTGAGTTGAATGAACTCATCACAAAGAAGTTTCTGAGAATCCTTCTCTCTAGTTTTTATGTGAAGATATTTCCTTTTCCAACGTAGGCCTCAAAGCGCTCCAAATAAAAACATGCAGATTCTACAAAAGGAGTGTTTCAAAACTGTTCTATCAAAGGGAACGTTCAAGTCTGTGAGTTGAATGTACTCATCACACAGGTGTTTCTCAGAATGCTTCTGTCTAGTTTTTAGGTGAAGAGATTTCATTTCCCAGCATAGGCCTCAAAGCGCTCCAAATATCCACTTGCAGATTCTATAAGAAGAGAGTTTCCAAACTGCTCTTTCAAAAGGAAGCTTCAAGTCTGTGTGTTGAATGCACTCATCCAAAAGAAGTTTCTGAGAATGCTTCTGTCTAGTTCTTACGTGAAGATATTTCCTTTTCCAGGTAAGGCCTCAAAGCGCTCCAAATAAACACTTGCAAATTCTACAAAAGGAGTGTTTCAAAAGAGTTCTATCAAAAGGAACGTTCAAGTCTGTGAGTTGAATGCACTTATCATACCGAAGTTTCCTGGAATGCTTCTGTCTAGTTTTTATGTGAAGACATTTCCTTTTCCAGCAGAGGCCTCAAAGCACTCCAAATATCCACTTGCAGATTCTACAAAAAGAGTGTTTCAAAACTGCTCTATCAAAAGCAAGGTTCAACACTGTGAGTAGAATGCACTCATCACAAAGAAGTTTCTGAGAATGCTTCTGTCTAGTTTTTATGTGAAGATATTTCCTTTTCCAACATAGGCCTCAAAGCGCTCCAAATAAACACTTGCAGATTCTACAAAAGGAGTGTTTCGAAACTGCTCTTTCAAGAGGAACGTTCAAGTCTGTGAGTTGAATGCACTCATCACACAGAAGTTTCTGAGAATGCTTCTGTCTAGTTTTTATGTGAAGATGTTTCCTTTTCCAGCATAGGCCTCAAAACGCTCCAAATATCCTCTTGCAGATTCTACAAAAAGAGTGTTTCAAAACTGTTCTATCAAAAGGAAGGTTCAACTCTGTGAGTTGAATGAATGCATCATGAAGAACTTTCTGAGAATGCTTCTCTGTAGTTTTTAGGTGAAGATATTCCAAAACCCAGCACAGGCCTCGAAGTGCTCCAAATAACCACTTGCAGATTTTACCAAAAGAGTGTTTCAAAACTGCTCTTTCTATAGGTAAGTTCAAGTCTGTGAGTTGAATGCACTCAACACAAAGAAGTTTCTGAGAATGCTTCTGTTCAGTTTTTATGTGAAGATATTTCCTTTTCCAGCATAGGCCTCAAACGGCTCCAAATATCCACTTGCAGATTCTACAAAAAGAGTGTTTCCAAACTTCTCTATCAATTGGTAGGTTCAACTCTGTGAGTTGAATGAAGTCATCACAAAGAAGTTTCTGAGAATGCTTCCGTCTAGTTTCTATATGAAGATATTTCCTTTTCCAACATAGGCCCCAAAGTGCTCCAAATAAACCCTTGCAGATTCTACAAAAGGAGTGTTTCAAAACTGCTCTTTCTATAGGTAAGTTCAAGTCTGTGAGTTGAATGCACTCAACACAAAGAAGTTTCTGAGAATGCTTCTGTTCAGTTTTTATGTGAAGATATTTCCTTTTCCAGCATAGGCCTCAAACGGCTCCAAATATCCACTTGCAGATTCTACAAAAAGAGTGTTTCCAAACTTCTCTATCAATTGGTAGGTTCAACTCTGTGAGTTGAATGAAGTCATCACAAAGAAGTTTCTGAGAATCCTTCTCTCTAGTTTTTACGTGAAGATATTTCCTTTTCCAGCGTAGGCCTCAAAGCGCTCCAAATAAACACATGCAGATTCTACAAAAGGAGTGTTTCAAAACTGTTCTATCAAAGGGAACGTTCAAGTCTGTGAGTTGAATGTACTCATCACACAGATGTTTCTCAGAATGCTTCTGTCTAGTTTTTAGGTGAAGAGATTTCATTTCCCAGCATAGGCCTCAAAGCGCTCCAAATATCCACTTGCAGATTCTATAAGAAGAGAGTTTCCAAACTGCTCTTTCAAAAGGAAGCTTCAAGTCTGTGAGTTGAATGCACTCATCACAAAGAAGTTTCTGAGAATGCTTCCGTCTAGTGTCTATATGAAGATATTTCCTTTTCCAACATAGGCCCCAAAGTGCTCCAAATAAACCCTTGCAGATTCTACAAAAGGAGTGTTTCAAAACTGCTCTTTCTATAGGTAAGTTCAAGTCTGTGAGTTGAATGCACTCAACACAAAGAAGTTTCTGAGAATGCTTCTGTTCAGTTTTTATGTGAAGAGATTTCCTTTTCCAGCATAGGCCTCAAACGGCTCCAAATATCCACTTGCAGATTCTACAAAAAGAGTGTTTCCAAACTTCTCTATCAATTGGTAGGTTCAACTCTTTGAGTTGAATGAACTCATCACAAAGAAGTTTCTGAGAATCCTTCTCTCTAGTTTTTATGTGAAGATATTTCCTTTTCCAGCGTAGGCCACAAAGCGCTCCAAATAAACACATGCAGATTCTACAAAAGGAGTGTTTCAAAACTGTTCTATCAAAGGGAACGTTCAAGTCTGTGAGTTGAATGTACTCATCACACAGATGTTTCTCAGAATGCTTCTGTCTAGTTTTTAGGTGAAGAGATTTCATTTCCCAGCATAGGCCTCAAAGCGCTCCAAATATCCACTTGCAGAATCTACGAAAAGAGTGTTTCAAAGCTGCTCTTTCAAAAGCAAGGTTCAAGTCTGTGTGTTGAATGCACTCATCCGAAAGAAGTTTCTGAGAATGCTTCTGTCTAGTTCTTACGTGAAGATATTTCCTTTTCCAGCTTAGGCCTCAAAGCGCTCCAAATAAACACTTGCAAATCCTACAAAAGGAGTGTTTCAAAAGAGTTCTATCAAAAGGAACGTTCAAGTCTGTGAGTTGAATGCACTTATCATACCGAAGTTTCCTGGAATGCTTCTGTCTAGTTTTTATGTGAAGACATTTCCTTTTCCAGCATAGGCCTCAAAGCACTCCAAATATCCACTTGCAGATTCTACAAAAAGAGAGTTTCAAAACTGCTCTATCAAAAGCAAGCTTCAACACTGTGAGTAGAATGCACTCATCACAAAGAAGTTTCTGAGAATGCTTCTGTCTAGTTTTTATGTGAAGATATTTCCTTTTCCAACATAGGCCTCAAAGCGCTCCAAATAAACACTTGCAGATTCTACAAAAGGAGTGTTTCGAAACTGCTCTTTCAACAGGAACGTTCAAGTCTGTGAGTTGAATGCACTCATCACACAGAAGTTTCTCAGAATGCTTCTGTCTAGTTTTTATGTGAAGATATTTCCTTTTCCAGCATAGGCCTCAGAACGCTCCAAATATCCTCTTGCAGATTCTACAAAAAGAGTGTTTCAAAACTGTTCTATCAAAAGGAAGGTTCAACTCTGTGAGTTGAATGAATGCATCATGAAGAACTTTCTGAGAATGCTTCTCTGTAGTTTTTAGGTGAAGATATTCCAAAACCCAGCACAGGCCTCGAAGTGCTCCAAATAACCACTTGCAGATTTTACCAAAAGAGTGTTTCAAAACTGCTCTTTCTATACGTAAGTTCAAGTCTGGGAGATGAATGCACTCAACACAAAGAAGTTTCTGAGAATGCTTCTGTTCAGTTTTTATGTGAAGATATTTCCTTTTCCAGCATAGGCCTCAAACGGCTCCAAATTTTCACTTGCAGATTCTACAAAAAGAGTGTTTCCAAACTTCCCTATCAATTGGTAGGTTTAACCCTGTGAGTTGAATGAAGTCATCACAAAGAAGTTTCTGAGAATCCTTCTCTCTAGTTTTTATGTGAAGATATTTCCTTTTCCAACATAGGCCTCAAGGTGCTCCGAATAAACACTTGCAGATTCTACAAACTTAATGTTTCAAAACTGTTCTATCAAAAGGAACGTTGAAGTCTGTGAGTTGAATGCACTCATCACAGAGAAGTTTCTCAGAATGCTTCCGTCTAGTTTTTAGGTGAAGAGATTTCATTTCCCAGCATAGGCCTCAAAGCGCTCCAAATATCCACTTGCAGATTCTATAAGAAGAGAGTTTCCAAACTGCTCTTTCAAAAGGAAGCTTCAAGTCTGTGAGTTGAATGCACTCATCACAAAGAAGTTTCTGAGAATGCTTCCTTCTAGTTTCTATATGAAGATATTTCCTTTTCCAACATAGGCCCCAAAGTGCTCCAAATAAACCCTTGCAGATTCTACAAAAGGAGTGTTTCAAAACTGCTCTTTCTATAGGTAAGTTCAAGTCTGTGAGTTGAATGCACTCAACACAAAGAAGTTTCTGAGAATGCTTCTGTTCAGTTTTTATGTGAAGATATTTCCTTTTCCAGCATAGGCCTCAAACGGCTCCAAATATCCACTTGCAGATTCTACAAAAAGAGTGTTTCCAAACTTCTCTATCAATTGGTAGGTTCAACTCTGTGAGTTGAATGAACTCATCACAAAGAAGTTTCTGAGAATCCTTCTCTCTAGTTTTTATGTGAAGATATTTCCTTTTCCAACGTAGGCCTCAAAGCGCTCCAAATAAAAACATGCAGATTCTACAAAAGGAGTGTTTCAAAACTGTTCTATCAAAGGGAACGTTCAAGTCTGTGAGTTGAATGTACTCATCACACAGATGTTTCTCAGAATGCTTCTGTCTAGTTTTTAGGTGAAGAGATTTCATTTCCCAGCATAGGCCTCAAAGCGCTCCAAATATCCACTTGCAGATTCTATAAGAAGAGAGTTTCCAAACTGCTCTTTCAAAAGGAAGCTTCAAGTCTGTGTGTTGAATGCACTCATCCAAAAGAAGTTTCTGAGAATGCTTCTGTCTAGTTCTTACGTGAAGATATTTCCTTTTCCAGGTAAGGCCTCAAAGCGCTCCAAATAAACACTTGCAAATTCTACAAAAGGAGTGTTTCAAAAGAGTTCTATCAAAAGGAACGTTCAAGTCTGTGAGTTGAATGCACTTATCATACCGAAGTTTCCTGGAATGCTTCTGTCTAGTTTTTATGTGAAGACATTTCCTTTTCCAGCAGAGGCCTCAAAGCACTCCAAATATCCACTTGCAGATTCTACAAAAAGAGTGTTTCAAAACTGCTCTATCAAAAGCAAGCTTCAACACTGTGAGTAGAATGCACTCATCACAAAGAAGTTTCTGAGAATGCTTCTGTCTAGTTTTTATGTGAAGATATTTCCTTTTCCAACATAGGCCTCAAAGCGCTCCAAATAAACACTTGCAGATTCTACAAAAGGAGTGTTTCGAAACTGTTCTTTCAAGAGGAACGTTCAAGTCTGTGAGTTGAATGCACTCATCACACAGAAGTTTCTGAGAATGCTTCTGTCTAGTTTTTATGTGAAGATGTTTCCTTTTCCAGCATAGGCCTCAAAACGCTCCAAATATCCTCTTGCAGATTCTACAAAAAGAGTGTTTGAAAACTGTTCTATCAAAAGGAAGGTTCAACTCTGTGAGTTGAATGAATGCATCATGAAGAACTTTCTGAGAATGCTTCTCTGTAGTTTTTAGGTGAAGATATTCCAAAACCCAGCACAGGCCTCGAAGTGCTCCAAATAACCACTTGCAGATTTTACCAAAAGAGTGTTTCAAAACTGCTCTTTCTATAGGTAAGTTCAAGTCTGTGAGTTGAATGCACTCAACACAAAGAAGTTTCTGAGAATGCTTCTGTTCAGTTTTTATGTGAAGATATTTCCTTTTCCAGCATAGGCCTCAAACGGCTCCAAATATCCACTTGCAGATTCTACAAAAAGAGTGTTTCCAAACTTCTCTATCAATTGGTAGGTTCAACTCTGTGAGTTGAATGAAGTCATCACAAAGAAGTTTCTGAGAATGCTTCCGTCTAGTTTCTATATGAAGATATTTCCTTTTCCAACATAGGCCCCAAAGTGCTCCAAATAAACCCTTGCAGATTCTACAAAAGGAGTGTTTCAAAACTGCTCTTTCTATAGGTAAGTTCAAGTCTGTGAGTTGAATGCACTCAACACAAAGAAGTTTCTGAGAATGCTTCTGTTCAGTTTTTATGTGAAGATATTTCCTTTTCCAGCATAGGCCTCAAACGGCTCCAAATATCCACTTGCAGATTCTACAAAAAGAGTGTTTCCAAACTTCTCTATCAATTGGTAGGTTCAACTCTGTGAGTTGAATGAAGTCATCACAAAGAAGTTTCTGAGAATCCTTCTCTCTAGTTTTTACGTGAAGATATTTCCTTTTCCAGCGTAGGCCTCAAAGCGCTCCAAATAAACACATGCAGATTCTACAAAAGGAGTGTTTCAAAACTGTTCTATCAAAGGGAAAGTTCAAGTCTGTGAGTTGAATGTACTCATCACACAGATGTTTCTCAGAATGCTTCTGTCTAGTTTTTAGGTGAAGAGATTTCATTTCCCAGCATAGGCCTCAAAGCGCTCCAAATATCCACTTGCAGATTCTATAAGAAGAGAGTTTCCAAACTGCTCTTTCAAAAGGAAGCTTCAAGTCTGTGAGTTGAATGCACTCATCACAAAGAAGTTTCTGAGAATGCTTCCGTCTAGTTTCTATATGAAGATATTTCCTTTTCCAACATAGGCCCCAAAGTGCTCCAAATAAACCCTTGCAGATTCTACAAAAGGAGTGTTTCAAAACTGCTCTTTCTATAGGTAAGTTCAAGTCTGTGAGTTGAATGCACTCAACACAAAGAAGTTTCTGAGAATGCTTCTGTTCAGTTTTTATGTGAAGAGATTTCCTTTTCCAGCATAGGCCTCAAACGGCTCCAAATATCCACTTGCAGATTCTACAAAAAGAGTGTTTCCAAACTTCTCTATCAATTGGTAGGTTCAACTCTGTGAGTTGAATGAACTCATCACAAAGAAGTTTCTGAGAATCCTTCTCTCTAGTTTTTATGTGAAGATATTTCCTTTTCCAGCGTAGGCCACAAAGCGCTCCAAATAAACACATGCAGATTCTACAAAAGGAGTGTTTCAAAACTGTTCTATCAAAGGGAACGTTCAAGTCTGTGAGTTGAATGTACTCATCACACAGATGTTTCTCAGAATGCTTCTGTCTAGTTTTTAGGTGAAGAGGTTTCATTTCCCAGCATAGGCCTCAAAGCGCTCCAAATATCCACTTGCAGAATCTACGAAAAGAGTGTTTCAAAGCTGCTCTTTCAAAAGCAAGGTTCAAGTCTGTGTGTTGAATGCACTCATCCGAAAGAAGTTTCTGAGAATGCTTCTGTCTAGTTCTTACGTGAAGATATTTCCTTTTCCAGCTTAGGCCTCAAAGCGCTCCAAATAAACACTTGCAAATTCTACAAAAGGAGTGTTTCAAAAGAGTTCTATCAAAAGGAACGTTCAAGTCTGTGAGTTGAATGCACTTATCATACCGAAGTTTCCTGGAATGCTTCTGTCTAGTTTTTATGTGAAAACATTTCCTTTTCCAGCATAGGCCTCAAAGCACTCCAAATATCCACTTGCAGATTCTACAAAAAGAGAGTTTCAAAACTGCTCTATCAAAAGCAAGCTTCAACACTGTGAGTAGAATGCACTCATCACAAAGAAGTTTCTGAGAATGCTTCTGTCTAGTTTTTATGTGAAGATATTTCCTTTTCCAACATAGGCCTCAAAGCGCTCCAAATAAACACTTGCAGATTCTACAAAAGGAGTGTTTCGAAACTGCTCTTTCAACAGGAACGTTCAAGTCTGTGAGTTGAATGCACTCATCACACAGAAGTTTCTCAGAATGCTTCTGTCTAGTTTTTATGTGAAGATATTTCCTTTTCCAGCATAGGCCTCAGAACGCTCCAAATATCCTCTTGCAGATTCTACAAAAAGAGTGTTTCAAAACTGTTCTATCAAAAGGAAGGTTCAACTCTGTGAGTTGAATGAATGCATCATGAAGAACTTTCTGAGAATGCTTCTCTGTAGTTTTTAGGTGAAGATATTCCAAAACCCAGCACAGGCCTCGAAGTGCTCCAAATAACCACTTGCAGATTTTACCAAAAGAGTGTTTCAAAACTGCTCTTTCTATAGGTAAGTTCAAGTCTGTGAGTTGAATGCACTCAACACAAAGAAGTTTCTGAGAATGCTTCTGTTCAGTTTTTATGTGAAGATATTTCCTTTTCCAGCATAGGCCTCAAACGGCTCCAAATATCCACTTGCAGATTCTACAAAAAGAGTGTTTCCAAACTTCTCTATCAATTGGTAGGTTCAACTCTGTGAGTTGAATGAAGTCATCACAAAGAAGTTTCTGAGAATCCTTCTCTCTAGTTTTTATGTGAAGATATTTCCTTTTCCAGCATAGGCCTCAAAGCGCTCCAAATAAACACATGCAGATTCTACAAAAGGAGTGTTTCAAAACTGTTCTATCAAAGGGAACGTTCAAGTCAGTGAGTTGAATGTACTGATCACACAGATGTTTCTCAGAATGTTTCTGTCTAGTTTTTAGGTGAAGAGATTTCATTTCCCAGCATAGGCCTCAAAGCGCTCCAAATATCCACTTGCAGATTCTACAAGAAGAGTGTTTCCAAACTGCACTTTCAAAAGGAAGCTTCAAGTCTGTGAGTTGAATGCACTCATCACAAAGAAGTTTCTGAGAATGCTTCCGTCTAGTTTCTATATGAAGATATTTCCTTTTCCAACATAGGCCCCAAAGTGCTACAAATAAACCCTTGCAGATTCTACAAAAGGAGTGTTTCAAAACTGCTCTTTCTATAGGTAAGTTCAAGTCTGTGAGTTGAATGCACTCAACACAAAGAAGTTTCTGAGAATGCTTCTGTTCAGTTTTTATGTGAAGATATTTCCTTTTCCAGCATAGGCCTCAAACGGCTCCAAATATCCACTTGCAGATTCTACAAAAAGAGTGTTTCCAAACTTCTCTATCAATTGGTAGGTTCAACTCTGTGAGTTGAATGAACTCATCACAAAGAAGTTTCTGAGAATCCTTCTCTCTAGTTTTTATGTGAAGATATTTCCTTTTCCAACGTAGGCCTCAAAGCGCTCCAAATAAACACATGCAGATTCTACAAAAGGAGTGTTTCAAAACTGTTCTATCAAAGAGAACGTTCAAGTCTGTGAGTTGAATGTACTCATCACACAGATGTTTCTCAGAATGCTTCTGTCTAGTTTTTAGGTGAAGAGATTTCATTTCCCAGCATAGGCCTCAAAGCGCTCCAAATATCCACTTGCAGAATCTACGAAAAGAGTGTTTCAAAGCTGCTCTTTCAAAAGCAAGGTTCAAGTCTGTGTGTTGAATGCACTCATCACAAAGAAGTTTCTGAGAACGCTTCTGTCTAGTTCTTACGTGAAGATATTTCCTTTTCCAGCTTAGACCTCAAAGCGCTCCAAATAAACACTTGCAAATTCTACAAAAGGAGTGTTTCAAAAGAGTTCTATCAAAAGGAACGTTCAAGTCTGTGAGTTGAATGCACTTATCATACCGAAGTTTCCTGGAATGCTTCTGTCTAGTTTTTATGTGAAGACATTTCCTTTTCCAGCAGAGGCCTCAAAGCACTCCAAATATCCACTTGCAGATTCTACAAAAAGAGTGTTTCAAAACTGCTCTATCAAAAGCAAGCTTCAACACTGTGAGTAGAATGCACTCATCACAAAGAAGTTTCTGAGAATGCTTCTGTCTAGTTTTTATGTGAAGATATTTCCTTTTCCAACATAGGCCTCAAAGCGCTCCAAATAAACACTTGCAGATTCTACAAAAGGAGTGTTTCGAAACTGCTCTTTCAAGAGGAACGTTCAAGTCTGTGAGTTGAATGCACTCATCACACAGAAGTTTCTGAGAATGCTTCTGTCTAGTTTTTATGTGAAGATGTTTCCTTTTCCAGCATAGGCCTCAAAACGCTCCAAATATCCTCTTGCAGATTCTACAAAAAGAGTGTTTCAAAACTGTTCTATCAAAAGGAAGGTTCAACTCTGTGAGTTGAATGAATGCATCATGAAGAACTTTCTGAGAATGCTTCTCTGTAGTTTTTAGGTGAAGATATTCCAAAACCCAGCACAGGCCTCGAAGTGCTCCAAATAACCACTTGCAGATTTTACCAAAAGAGTGTTTCAAAACTGCTCTTTCTATAGGTAAGTTCAAGTCTGTGAGTTGAATGCACTCAACACAAAGAAGTTTCTCAGAATGCTTCTGTTCAGTTTTTATGTGAAGATATTTCCTTTTCCAGCATAGGCCTCAAAGCGCTCCAAATAAACACATGCAGATTCTACAAAAGGAGTGTTTCAAAACTGTTCTATCAAAGGGAACGTTCAAGTCAGTGAGTTGAATGTACTGATCACACAGATGTTTCTCAGAATGTTTCTGTCTAGTTTTTAGGTGAAGAGATTTCATTTCCTAGCATAGGCCTCAAAGCGCTCCAAATATCCACTTGCAGATTCTACAAGAAGAGTGTTTCCAAACTGCTCTTTCAAAAGGAAGCTTCAAGTCTGTGAGTTGAATGCACTCATCACAAAGAAGTTTCTGAGAATGCTTCCGTCTAGTTTCTATATGAAGATATTTCCTTTTCCAACATAGGCCCCAAAGTGCTCCAAATAAACCCTTGCAGATTCTACAAAAGGAGTGTTTCAAAACTGCTCTTTCTATAGGTAAGTTCAAGTCTGTGAGTTGAATGCACTCAACACAAAGAAGTTTCTGAGAATGCTTCTGTTCAGTTTTTATGTGAAGATATTTCCTTTTCCAGCATAGGCCTTAAACGGCTCCAAATATCCACTTGCAGATTCTACAAAAAGAGTGTTTCCAAACTTCTCTATCAATTGGTAGGTTCAACTCTGTGAGTTGAATGAACTCATCACAAAGAAGTTTCTGAGAATCCTTCTCTCTAGTTTTTATGTGAAGATATTTCCTTTTCCAACGTAGGCCTCAAAGCGCTCCAAATGAACACATGCAGATTCTACAAAAGGAGTGTTTCAAAACTGTTCTATCAAAGGGAACGTTCAAGTCTGTGAGTTGAATGTACTCATCACACAGATGTTTCTCAGAATGCTTCTGTCTAGTTTTTAGGTGAAGAGATTTCATTTCCCAGCATAGGCCTCAAAGCGCTCCAAATATCCACTTGCAGATTCTATAAGAAGAGAGTTTCCAAACTGCTCTTTCAAAAGGAGCTTCAAGTCTGTGAGTTGAATGCACTCATCACAAAGAAGTTTCTGAGAATGCTTCCGTCTAGTTTCTATATGAAGATATTTCCTTTTCCAACATAGGCATCAAAGTGCTCCAAATAAACCCTTGCAGATTCTACAAAAGGAGTGTTTCAAAACTGCTCTTTCTATAGGTAAGTTCAAGTCTGTGAGTTGAATGCACTCAACACAAAGAAGTTTCTGAGAATGCTTCTGTTCAGTTTTTATGTGAAGATATTTCCTTTTCCAGCATAGGCCTCAAACGGCTCCAAATATCCACTTGCAGATTCTACAAAAAGAGTGTTTCCAAACTTCTCTATCAATTGGTAGGTTCAACTCTGTGAGTTGAATGAAGTCATCACAAAGAAGTTTCTGAGAATCCTTCTCTCTAGTTTTTATGTGAAGATATTTCCTTTTCCAACGTAGGCCTCAAAGCGCTCCAAATAAACACATGCAGATTCTACAAAAGGAGTGTTTCAAAACTGTTCTATCAAAGGGAACGTTCAAGTCTGTGAGTTGAATGTACTCATCACACAGATGTTTCTCAGAATGCTTCTGTCTAGTTTTTAGTTGAAGAGATTTCATTTCCCAGCATAGGCCTCAAAGCGCTCCAAATATCCACTTGCAGAATCTACGAAAAGAGTGTTTCAAAGCTGCTCTTTCAAAAGCAAGGTTCAAGTCTGTGTGTTGAATGCACTCATCCGAAAGAAGTTTCTGAGAACGCTTCTGTCTAGTTCTTACGTGAAGATATTTCCTTTTCCAGCTTAGACCTCAAAGCGCTCCAAATAAACACTTGCAAATTCTACAAAAGGAGTGTTTCAAAAGAGTTCTATCAAAAGGAACGTTCAAGTCTGTGAGTTGAATGCACTTATCATACCGAAGTTTCCTGGAATGCTTCTGTCTAGTTTTTATGTGAAGACATTTCCTTTTCAGCAGAGGCCTCAAAGCACTCCAAATATCCACTTGCAGATTCTACAAAAAGAGAGTTTCAAAACTGCTCTATCAAAAGCAAGCTTCAACACTGTGAGTAGAATGCACTCATCACAAAGAAGTTTCTGAGAATGCTTCTGTCTAATTTTTATGTGAAGATATTTCCTTTTCCAACATAGGCCTCAAAGCGCTCCAAATAAACACTTGCAGATTCTACAAAAGGAGTGTTTCGAAACTGCTCTTTCAAGAGGAACGTTCAAGTCTGTGAGTTGAATGCACTCATCACACAGAAGTTTCTGAGAATGCTTCTGTCTAGTTTTTATGTGAAGATGTTTCCTTTTCCAGCATAGGCCTCAAAACGCTCCAAATATCCTCTTGCAGATTCTACAAAAAGAGTGTTTCAAAACTGTTCTATCAAAAGGAAGGTTCAACTCTGTGAGTTGAATGAATGCATCATGAAGAACTTTCTGAGAATGCTTCTCTGTAGTTTTTAGGTGAAGATATTCCAAAACCCAGCACAGGCCTCGAAGTGCTCCAAATAACCACTTGCAGATTTTACCAAAAGAGTGTTTCAAAACTGCTCTTTCTATAGGTAAGTTCAAGTCTGTGAGTTGAATGCACTCAACACAAAGAAGTTTCTGAGAATGCTTCTGTTCAGTTTTTATGTGAAGATATTTCCTTTTCCAGCATAGGCCTCAAACGGCTCCAAATATCCACTTGCAGATTCTACAAAAAGAGTGTTTCCAAACTTCTCTATCAATTGGTAGGTTCAACTCTGTGAGTTGAATGAAGTCATCACAAAGAAGTTTCTGAGAATCCTTCTCTCTAGTTTTTATGTGAAGATATTTCCTTTTCCAGCATAGGCCTCAAAGCGCTCCAAATAAACACATGCAGATTCTACAAAAGGAGTGTTTCAAAACTGTTCTATCAAAGGGAACGTTCAAGTCAGTGAGTTGAATGTACTGATCACACAGATGTTTCTCAGAATGTTTCTGTCTAGTTTTTAGGTGAAGAGATTTCATTTCCCAGCATAGGCCTCAAAGCGCTCCAAATATCCACTTGCAGATTCTACAAGAAGAGTGTTTCCAAACTGCTCTTTCAAAAGGAAGCTTCAAGTCTGTGAGTTGAATGCACTCATCACAAAGAAGTTTCTGAGAATGCTTCCGTCTAGTTTCTATATGAAGATATTTCCTTTTCCAACATAGGCCCCAAAGTGCTCCAAATAAACCCTTGCAGATTCTACAAAAGGAGTGTTTCAAAACTGCTCTTTCTATAGGTAAGTTCAAGTCTGTGAGTTGAATGCACTCAACACAAAGAAGTTTCTGAGAATGCTTCTGTTCAGTTTTTATGTGAAGATATTTCCTTTTCCAGCATAGGCCTCAAACGGCTCCAAATATCCACTTGCAGATTCTACAAAAAGAGTGTTTCCAAACTTCTCTATCAATTGGTAGGTTCAACTCTGTGAGTTGAATGAACTCATCACAAAGAAGTTTCTGAGAATCCTTCTCTCTAGTTTTTATGTGAAGATATTTCCTTTTCCAACGTAGGCCTCAAAGCGCTCCAAATAAACACATGCAGATTCTACAAAAGGAGTGTTTCAAAACTGTTCTATCAAAGGGAACGTTCAAGTCTGTGAGTTGAATGTACTCATCACACAGATGTTTCTCAGAATGCTTCTGTCTAGTTTTTAGTTGAAGAGATTTCATTTCCCAGCATAGGCCTCAAAGCGCTCCAAATATCCACTTGCAGAATCTACGAAAAGAGTGTTTCAAAGCTGCTCTTTCAAAAGCAAGGTTCAAGTCTGTGTGTTGAATGCACTCATCCGAAAGAAGTTTCTGAGAACGCTTCTGTCTAGTTCTTACGTGAAGATATTTCCTTTTACAGGTAAGGCCTCAAAGCGCTCCAAATAAACACTTGCAAATTCTACAAAAGGAGTGTTTCAAAAGAGTTCTATCAAAAGGAACGTTCAAGTCTGTGAGTTGAATGCACTTATCATACCGAAGTTTCCTGGAATGCTTCTGTCTAGTTTTTATGTGAAGACATTTCCTTTTCCAGCAGAGGCCTCAAAGCACTCCAAATATCCACTTGCAGATTCTACAAAAAGAGTGTTTCAAAACTGCTCTATCAAAAGCAAGCTTCAACACTGTGAGTAGAATGCACTCATCACAAAGAAGTTTCTGAGAATGCTTCTGTCTAGTTTTTATGTGAAGATATTTCCTTTTCCAACATAGGCCTCAAAGCGCTCCAAATAAACACTTGCAGATTCTACAAAAGGAGTGTTTCGAAACTGCTCTTTCAAGAGGAACGTTCAAGTCTGTGAGTTGAATGCACTCATCACACAGAAGTTTCTGAGAATGCTTCTGTCTAGTTTTTATGTGAAGATGTTTCCTTTTCCAGCATAGGCCTCAAAACGCTCCAAATATCCTCTTGCAGATTCTACAAAAAGAGTGTTTCAAAACTGTTCTATCAAAAGGAAGGTTCAACTCTGTGAGTTGAATGAATGCATCATGAAGAACTTTCTGAGAATGCTTCTCTGTAGTTTTTAGGTGAAGATATTCCAAAACCCAGCACAGGCCTCGAAGTGCTCCAAATAACCACTTGCAGATTTTACCAAAAGAGTGTTTCAAAACTGCTCTTTCTATAGGTAAGTTCAAGTCTGTGAGTTGAATGCACTCAACACAAAGAAGTTTCTGAGAATGCTTCTGTTCAGTTTTTATGTGAAGATATTTCCTTTTCCAGCATAGGCCTCAAACGGCTCCAAATATCCACTTGCAGATTCTACAAAAAGAGTGTTTCCAAACTTCTCTATCAATTGGTAGGTTCAACTCTGTGAGTTGAATGAAGTCATCACAAAGAAGTTTCTGAGAATCCTTCTCTCTAGTTTTTATGTGAAGATACTTCCTTTTCCAACATAGGCCTCAAAGCGCTCCAAATAAACACATGCAGATTCTACAAAAGGTGTGTTTCAAAACTGTTCTATCAAAGGGAACGTTCAAGTCTGTGAGTTGAATGTACTGATCACACAGATGTTTCTCAGAATGTTTCTGTCTAGTTTTTAGGTGAAGAGATTTCATTTCCCAGCATAGGCCTCAAAGCGCTCCAAATATCCACTTGCAGATTCTACAAGAAGAGTGTTTCCAAACTGCACTTTCAAAAGGAAGCTTCAAGTCTGTGAGTTGAATGCACTCATCACAAAGAAGTTTCTGAGAATGCTTCCGTCTAGTTTCTATATGAAGATATTTCCTTTTCCAACATAGGCCCCAAAGTGCTCCAAATAAACCCTTGCAGATTCTACAAAAGGAGTGTTTCAAAACTGCTCTTTCTATAGGTAAGTTCAAGTCTGTGAGTTGAATGCACTCAACACAAAGAAGTTTCTGAGAATGCTTCTGTTCAGTTTTTATGTGAAGATATTTCCTTTTCCAGCATAGGCCTCAAACGGCTCCAAATATCCACTTGCAGATTCTACAAAAAGAGTGTTTCCAAACTTCTCTATCAATTGGTAGGTTCAACTCTGTGAGTTGAATGAACTCATCACAAAGAAGTTTCTGAGAATCCTTCTCTCTAGTTTTTATGTGAAGATATTTCCTTTTCCAACGTAGGCCTCAAAGCGCTCCAAATAAACACATGCAGATTCTACAAAAGGAGTGTTTCAAAACTGTTCTATCAAAGAGAACGTTCAAGTCAGTGAGTTGAATGTACTCATCACACAGATGTTTCTCAGAATGCTTCTGTCTAGTTTTTAGGTGAAGAGATTTCATTTCCCAGCATAGGCCTCAAAGCGCTCCAAATATCCACTTGCAGAATCTACGAAAAGAGTGTTTCAAAGCTGCTCTTTCAAAAGCAAGGTTCAAGTCTGTGTGTTGAATGCACTCATCACAAAGAAGTTTCTGAGAACGCTTCTGTCTAGTTCTTACGTGAAGATATTTCCTTTTCCAGCTTAGACCTCAAAGCGCTCCAAATAAACACTTGCAAATTCTACAAAAGGAGTGTTTCAAAAGAGTTCTATCAAAAGGAACGTTCAAGTCTGTGAGTTGAATGCACTTATCATACCGAAGTTTCCTGGAATGCTTCTGTCTAGTTTTTATGTGAAGACATTTCCTTTTCCAGCAGAGGCCTCAAAGCACTCCAAATATCCACTTGCAGATTCTACAAAAAGAGTGTTTCAAAACTGCTCTATCAAAAGCAAGCTTCAACACTGTGAGTAGAATGCACTCATCACAAAGAAGTTTCTGAGAATGCTTCTGTCTAGTTTTTATGTGAAGATATTTCCTTTTCCAACATAGGCCTCAAAGCGCTCCAAATAAACACTTGCAGATTCTACAAAAGGAGTGTTTCGAAACTGCTCTTTCAAGAGGAACGTTCAAGTCTGTGAGTTGAATGCACTCATCACACAGAAGTTTCTGAGAATGCTTCTGTCTAGTTTTTATGTGAAGATGTTTCCTTTTCCAGCATAGGCCTCAAAACGCTCCAAATATCCTCTTGCAGATTCTACAAAAAGAGTGTTTCAAAACTGTTCTATCAAAAGGAAGGTTCAACTCTGTGAGTTGAATGAATGCATCATGAAGAACTTTCTGAGAATGCTTCTCTGTAGTTTTTAGGTGAAGATATTCCAAAACCCAGCACAGGCCTCAAAGTGCTCCAAATAACCACTTGCAGATTTTACCAAAAGAGTGTTTCAAAACTGCTCTTTCTATAGGTAAGTTCAAGTCTGTGAGTTGAATGCACTCAACACAAAGAAGTTTCTGAGAATGCTTCTGTTCAGTTTTTATGTGAAGATATTTCCTTTTCCAGCATAGGCCTCAAACGGCTCCAAATATCCACTTGCAGATTCTACAAAAAGAGTGTTTCCAAACTTCTCTATCAATTGGTAGGTTCAACTCTGTGAGTTGAATGAAGTCATCACAAAGAAGTTTCTGAGAATCCTTCTCTCTAGTTTTTATGTGAAGATACTTCCTTTTCCAACATAGGCCTCAAAGCGCTCCAAATAAACACATGCAGATTCTACAAAAGGAGTGTTTCAAAACTGTTTTATCAAAGGGAACGTTCAAGTCAGTGAGTTGAATGTACTGATCACACAGATGTTTCTCAGAATGTTTCTGTCTAGTTTTTAGGTGAAGAGATTTCATTTCCCAGCATAGGCCTCAAAGCGCTCCAAATATCCACTTGCAGATTCTACAAGAAGAGTGTTTCCAAACTGCTCTTTCAAAAGGAAGCTTCAAGTCTGTGAGTTGAATGCACTCATCACAAAGAAGTTTCTGAGAATGCTTCCGTCTAGTTTCTATATGAAGATATTTCCTTTTCCAACATAGGCCCCAAAGTGCTCCAAATAAACCCTTGCAGATTCTACAAAAGGAGTGTTTCAAAACTGCTCTTTCTATAGGTAAGTTCAAGTCTGTGAGTTGAATGCACTCAACACAAAGAAGTTTCTGAGAATGCTTCTGTTCAGTTTTTATGTGAAGATATTTCCTTTTCCAGCATAGGCCTCAAACGGCTCCAAATATCCACTTGCAGATTCTACAAAAAGAGTGTTTCCAAACTTCTCTATCAATTGGTAGGTTCAACTCTGTGAGTTGAATGAACTCATCACAAAGAAGTTTCTGAGAATCCTTCTCTCTAGTTTTTATGTGAAGATATTTCCTTTTCCAACGTAGGCCTCAAAGCGCTCCAAATAAACACATGCAGATTCTACAAAAGGAGTGTTTCAAAACTGTTCTATCAAAGAGAACGTTCAAGTCTGTGAGTTGAATGTACTCATCACACAGATGTTTCTCAGAATGCTTCTGTCTAGTTTTTAGGTGAAGAGATTTCATTTCCCAGCATAGGCCTCAAAGCGCTCCAAATATCCACTTGCAGAATCTACGAAAAGAGTGTTTCAAAGCTGCTCTTTCAAAAGCAAGGTTCAAGTCTGTGTGTTGAATGCACTCATCACAAAGAAGTTTCTGAGAACGCTTCTGTCTAGTTCTTACGTGAAGATATTTCCTTTTCCAGCTTAGACCTCAAAGCGCTCCAAATAAACACTTGCAAATTCTACAAAAGGAGTGTTTCAAAAGAGTTCTATCAAAAGGAACGTTCAAGTCTGTGAGTTGAATGCACTTATCATACCGAAGTTTCCTGGAATGCTTCTGTCTAGTTTTTATGTGAAGACATTTCCTTTTCCAGCAGAGGCCTCAAAGCACTCCAAATATCCACTTGCAGATTCTACAAAAAGAGTGTTTCAAAACTGCTCTATCAAAAGCAAGCTTCAACACTGTGAGTAGAATGCACTCATCACAAAGAAGTTTCTGAGAATGCTTCTGTCTAGTTTTTATGTGAAGATATTTCCTTTTCCAACATAGGCCTCAAAGCGCTCCAAATAAACACTTGCAGATTCTACAAAAGGAGTGTTTCGAAACTGCTCTTTCAAGAGGAACGTTCAAGTCTGTGAGTTGAATGCACTCATCACACAGAAGTTTCTGAGAATGCTTCTGTCTAGTTTTTATGTGAAGATGTTTCCTTTTCCAGCATAGGCCTCAAAACGCTCCAAATATCCTCTTGCAGATTCTACAAAAAGAGTGTTTCAAAACTGTTCTATCAAAAGGAAGGTTCAACTCTGTGAGTTGAATGAATGCATCATGAAGAACTTTCTGAGAATGCTTCTCTGTAGTTTTTAGGTGAAGATATTCCAAAACCCAGCACAGGCCTCGAAGTGCTCCAAATAACCACTTGCAGATTTTACCAAAAGAGTGTTTCAAAACTGCTCTTTCTATAGGTAAGTTCAAGTCTGTGAGTTGAATGCACTCAACACAAAGAAGTTTCTGAGAATGCTTCTGTTCAGTTTTTATGTGAAGATATTTCCTTTTCCAGCATAGGCCTCAAACGGCTCCAAATATCCACTTGCAGATTCTACAAAAAGAGTGTTTCCAAACTTCTCTATCAATTGGTAGGTTCAACTCTGTGAGTTGAATGAAGTCATCACAAAGAAGTTTCTGAGAATCCTTCTCTCTAGTTTTTATGTGAAGATACTTCCTTTTCCAACATAGGCCTCAAAGCGCTCCAAATAAACACATGCAGATTCTACAAAAGGAGTGTTTCAAAACTGTTTTATCAAAGGGAACGTTCAAGTCAGTGAGTTGAATGTACTGATCACACAGATGTTTCTCAGAATGTTTCTGTCTAGTTTTTAGGTGAAGAGATTTCATTTCCCAGCATAGGCCTCAAAGCGCTCCAAATATCCACTTGCAGATTCTACAAGAAGAGTGTTTCCAAACTGCTCTTTCAAAAGGAAGCTTCAAGTCTGTGAGTTGAATGCACTCATCACAAAGAAGTTTCTGAGAATGCTTCCGTCTAGTTTCTATATGAAGATATTTCCTTTTCCAACATAGGCCCCAAAGTGCTCCAAATAAACCCTTGCAGATTCTACAAAAGGAGTGTTTCAAAACTGCTCTTTCTATAGGTAAGTTCAAGTCTGTGAGTTGAATGCACTCAACACAAAGAAGTTTCTGAGAATGCTTCTGTTCAGTTTTTATGTGAAGATATTTCCTTTTCCAGCATAGGCCTCAAACGGCTCCAAATATCCACTTGCAGATTCTACAAAAAGAGTGTTTCCGAACTTCTCTATCAATTGGTAGGTTCAACTCTGTGAGTTGAATGAAGTCATCACAAAGAAGTTTCTGAGAATCCTTCTCTCTAGTTTTTATGTGAAGATATTTCCTTTTCCAACGTAGGCCTCAAAGCGCTCCAAATAAACACATGCAGATTCTACAAAAGGAGTGTTTCAAAACTGTTCTATCAAAGGGAACGTTCAAGTCTGTGAGTTGAATGTACTCATCACACAGATGTTTCTCAGAATGCTTCTGTCTAGTTTTTAGTTGAAGAGATTTCATTTCCCAGCATAGGCCTCAAAGCGCTCCAAATATCCACTTGCAGAATCTACGAAAAGAGTGTTTCAAAGCTGCTCTTTCAAAAGCAAGGTTCAAGTCTGTGTGTTGAATGCACTCATCCGAAAGAAGTTTCTGAGAACGCTTCTGTCTAGTTCTTACGTGAAGATATTTCCTTTTCCAGCTTAGACCTCAAAGCGCTCCAAATAAACACTTGCAAATTCTACAAAAGGAGTGTTTCAAAAGAGTTCTATCAAAAGGAACGTTCAAGTCTGTGAGTTGAATGCACTTATCATACCGAAGTTTCCTGGAATGCTTCTGTCTAGTTTTTATGTGAAGACATTTCCTTTTCAGCAGAGGCCTCAAAGCACTCCAAATATCCACTTGCAGATTCTACAAAAAGAGAGTTTCAAAACTGCTCTATCAAAAGCAAGCTTCAACACTGTGAGTAGAATGCACTCATCACAAAGAAGTTTCTGAGAATGCTTCTGTCTAATTTTTATGTGAAGATATTTCCTTTTCCAACATAGGCCTCAAAGCGCTCCAAATAAACACTTGCAGATTCTACAAAAGGAGTGTTTCGAAACTGCTCTTTCAAGAGGAACGTTCAAGTCTGTGAGTTGAATGCACTCATCACACAGAAGTTTCTGAGAATGCTTCTGTCTAGTTTTTATGTGAAGATGTTTCCTTTTCCAGCATAGGCCTCAAAACGCTCCAAATATCCTCTTGCAGATTCTACAAAAAGAGTGTTTCAAAACTGTTCTATCAAAAGGAAGGTTCAACTCTGTGAGTTGAATGAATGCATCATGAAGAACTTTCTGAGAATGCTTCTCTGTAGTTTTTAGGTGAAGATATTCCAAAACCCAGCACAGGCCTCGAAGTGCTCCAAATAACCACTTGCAGATTTTACCAAAAGAGTGTTTCAAAACTGCTCTTTCTATAGGTAAGTTCAAGTCTGTGAGTTGAATGCACTCAACACAAAGAAGTTTCTGAGAATGCTTCTGTTCAGTTTTTATGTGAAGATATTTCCTTTTCCAGCATAGGCCTCAAACGGCTCCAAATATCCACTTGCAGATTCTACAAAAAGAGTGTTTCCAAACTTCTCTATCAATTGGTAGGTTCAACTCTGTGAGTTGAATGAAGTCATCACAAAGAAGTTTCTGAGAATCCTTCTCTCTAGTTTTTATGTGAAGATATTTCCTTTTCCAGCATAGGCCTCAAAGCGCTCCAAATAAACACATGCAGATTCTACAAAAGGAGTGTTTCAAAACTGTTCTATCAAAGGGAACGTTCAAGTCAGTGAGTTGAATGTACTGATCACACAGATGTTTCTCAGAATGTTTCTGTCTAGTTTTTAGGTGAAGAGATTTCATTTCCCAGCATAGGCCTCAAAGCGCTCCAAATATCCACTTGCAAATTCTACAAGAAGAGTGTTTCCAAACTGCTCTTTCAAAAGGAAGCTTCAAGTCTGTGAGTTGAATGCACTCATCACAAAGAAGTTTCTGAGAATGCTTCCGTCTAGTTTCTATATGAAGATATTTCCTTTTCCAACATAGGCCCCAAAGTGCTCCAAATAAACCCTTGCAGATTCTACAAAAGGAGTGTTTCAAAACTGCTCTTTCTATAGGTAAGTTCAAGTCTGTGAGTTGAATGCACTCAACACAAAGAAGTTTCTGAGAATGCTTCTGTTCAGTTTTTATGTGAAGATATTTCCTTTTCCAGCATAGGCCTCAAACGGCTCCAAATATCCACTTGCAGATTCTACAAAAAGAGTGTTTCCAAACTTCTCTATCAATTGGTAGGTTCAACTCTGTGAGTTGAATGAACTCATCACAAAGAAGTTTCTGAGAATCCTTCTCTCTAGTTTTTATGTGAAGATATTTCCTTTTCCAACGTAGGCCTCAAAGCGCTCCAAATAAACACATGCAGATTCTACAAAAGGAGTGTTTCAAAACTGTTCTATCAAAGGGAACGTTCAAGTCTGTGAGTTGAATGTACTCATCACACAGATGTTTCTCAGAATGCTTCTGTCTAGTTTTTAGTTGAAGAGATTTCATTTCCCAGCATAGGCCTCAAAGCGCTCCAAATATCCACTTGCAGAATCTACGAAAAGAGTGTTTCAAAGCTGCTCTTTCAAAAGCAAGGTTCAAGTCTGTGTGTTGAATGCACTCATCCGAAAGAAGTTTCTGAGAACGCTTCTGTCTAGTTCTTACGTGAAGATATTTCCTTTTACAGGTAAGGCCTCAAAGCGCTCCAAATAAACACTTGCAGATTCTACAAAAGGAGTGTTTCGAAACTGCTCTTTCAAGAGGAACGTTCAAGTCTGTGAGTTGAATGCACTCATCACACAGAAGTTTCTGAGAATGCTTCTGTCTAGTTTTTATGTGAAGATGTTTCCTTTTCCAGCATAGGCCTCAAAACGCTCCAAATATCCTCTTGCAGATTCTACAAAAAGAGTGTTTCAAAACTGTTCTATCAAAAGGAAGGTTCAACTCTGTGAGTTGAATGAATGCATCATGAAGAACTTTCTGAGAATGCTTCTCTGTAGTTTTTAGGTGAAGATATTCCAAAACCCAGCACAGGCCTCGAAGTGCTCCAAATAACCACTTGCAGATTTTACCAAAAGAGTGTTTCAAAACTGCTCTTTCTATAGGTAAGTTCAAGTCTGTGAGTTGAATGCACTCAACACAAAGAAGTTTCTGAGAATGCTTCTGTTCAGTTTTTATGTGAAGATATTTCCTTTTCCAGCATAGGCCTCAAACGGCTCCAAATATCCACTTGCAGATTCTACAAAAAGAGTGTTTCCAAACTTCTCTATCAATTGGTAGGTTCAACTCTGTGAGTTGAATGAAGTCATCACAAAGAAGTTTCTGAGAATCCTTCTCTCTAGTTTTTATGTGAAGATATTTCCTTTTCCAGCATAGGCCTCAAAGCGCTCCAAATAAACACATGCAGATTCTACAAAAGGAGTGTTTCAAAACTGTTCTATCAAAGGGAACGTTCAAGTCAGTGAGTTGAATGTACTGATCACACAGATGTTTCTCAGAATGTTTCTGTCTAGTTTTTAGGTGAAGAGATTTCATTTCCCAGCATAGGCCTCAAAGCGCTCCAAATATCCACTTGCAAATTCTACAAGAAGAGTGTTTCCAAACTGCTCTTTCAAAAGGAAGCTTCAAGTCTGTGAGTTGAATGCACTCATCACAAAGAAGTTTCTGAGAATGCTTCCGTCTAGTTTCTATATGAAGATATTTCCTTTTCCAACATAGGCCCCAAAGTGCTCCAAATAAACCCTTGCAGATTCTACAAAAGGAGTGTTTCAAAACTGCTCTTTCTATAGGTAAGTTCAAGTCTGTGAGTTGAATGCACTCAACACAAAGAAGTTTCTGAGAATGCTTCTGTTCAGTTTTTATGTGAAGATATTTCCTTTTCCAGCATAGGCCTCAAACGGCTCCAAATATCCACTTGCAGATTCTACAAAAAGAGTGTTTCCAAACTTCTCTATCAATTGGTAGGTTCAACTCTGTGAGTTGAATGAACTCATCACAAAGAAGTTTCTGAGAATCCTTCTCTCTAGTTTTTATGTGAAGATATTTTCTTTTCCAACGTAGGCCTCAAAGCGCTCCAAATAAACACATGCAGATTCTACAAAAGGAGTGTTTCAAAACTGTTCTATCAAAGGGAACGTTCAAGTCTGTGAGTTGAATGTACTCATCACACAGATGTTTCTCAGAATGCTTCTGTCTAGTTTTTAGTTGAAGAGATTTCATTTCCCAGCATAGGCCTCAAAGCGCTCCAAATATCCACTTGCAGAATCTACGAAAAGAGTGTTTCAAAGCTGCTCTTTCAAAAGCAAGGTTCAAGTCTGTGTGTTGAATGCACTCATCCGAAAGAAGTTTCTGAGAACGCTTCTGTCTAGTTCTTACGTGAAGATATTTCCTTTTACAGGTAAGGCCTCAAAGCGCTCCAAATAAACACTTGCAAATTCTACAAAAGGAGTGTTTCAAAAGAGTTCTATCAAAAGGAACGTTCAAGTCTGTGAGTTGAATGCACTTATCATACCGAAGTTTCCTGGAATGCTTCTGTCTAGTTTTTATGTGAAGACATTTCCTTTTCCAGCAGAGGCCTCAAAGCACTCCAAATATCCACTTGCAGATTCTACAAAAAGAGTGTTTCAAAACTGCTCTATCAAAAGCAAGCTTCAACACTGTGAGTAGAATGCACTCATCACAAAGAAGTTTCTGAGAATGCTTCTGTCTAGTTTTTATGTGAAGATATTTCCTTTTCCAACATAGGCCTCAAAGCGCTCCAAATAAACACTTGCAGATTCTACAAAAGGAGTGTTTCGAAACTGCTCTTTCAAGAGGAACGTTCAAGTCTGTGAGTTGAATGCACTCATCACACAGAAGTTTCTGAGAATGCTTCTGTCTAGTTTTTATGTGAAGATGTTTCCTTTTCCAGCATAGGCCTCAAAACGCTCCAAATATCCTCTTGCAGATTCTACAAAAAGAGTGTTTCAAAACTGTTCTATCAAAAGGAAGGTTCAACTCTGTGAGTTGAATGAATGCATCATGAAGAACTTTCTGAGAATGCTTCTCTGTAGTTTTTAGGTGAAGATATTCCAAAACCCAGCACAGGCCTCAAAGTGCTCCAAATAACCACTTGCAGATTTTACCAAAAGAGTGTTTCAAAACTGCTCTTTCTATAGGTAAGTTCAAGTCTGTGAGTTGAATGCACTCAACACAAAGAAGTTTCTGAGAATGCTTCTGTTCAGTTTTTATGTGAAGATATTTCCTTTTCCAGCATAGGCCTCAAACGGCTCCAAATATCCACTTGCAGATTCTACAAAAAGAGTGTTTCCAAACTTCTCTATCAATTGGTAGGTTCAACTCTGTGAGTTGAATGAAGTCATCACAAAGAAGTTTCTGAGAATCCTTCTCTCTAGTTTTTATGTGAAGATACTTCCTTTTCCAACATAGGCCTCAAAGCGCTCCAAATAAACACATGCAGATTCTACAAAAGGAGTGTTTCAAAACTGTTCTATCAAAGGGAACGTTCAAGTCTGTGAGTTGAATGTACTGATCACACAGATGTTTCTCAGAATGTTTCTGTCTAGTTTTTAGGTGAAGAGATTTCATTTCCCAGCATAGGCCTCAAAGCGCTCCAAATATCCACTTGCAGATTCTACAAGAAGAGTGTTTCCAAACTGCACTTTCAAAAGGAAGCTTCAAGTCTGTGAGTTGAATGCACTCATCACAAAGAAGTTTCTGAGAATGCTTCCGTCTAGTTTCTATATGAAGATATTTCCTTTTCCAACATAGGCCCCAAAGTGCTCCAAATAAACCCTTGCAGATTCTACAAAAGGAGTGTTTCAAAACTGCTCTTTCTATAGGTAAGTTCAAGTCTGTGAGTTGAATGCACTCAACACAAAGAAGTTTCTGAGAATGCTTCTGTTCAGTTTTTATGTGAAGATATTTCCTTTTCCAGCATAGGCCTCAAACGGCTCCAAATATCCACTTGCAGATTCTACAAAAAGAGTGTTTCCAAACTTCTCTATCAATTGGTAGGTTCAACTCTGTGAGTTGAATGAACTCATCACAAAGAAGTTTCTGAGAATCCTTCTCTCTAGTTTTTATGTGAAGATATTTCCTTTTCCAACGTAGGCCTCAAAGCGCTCCAAATAAACACATGCAGATTCTACAAAAGGAGTGTTTCAAAACTGTTCTATCAAAGAGAACGTTCAAGTCAGTGAGTTGAATGTACTCATCACACAGATGTTTCTCAGAATGCTTCTGTCTAGTTTTTAGGTGAAGAGATTTCATTTCCCAGCATAGGCCTCAAAGCGCTCCAAATATCCACTTGCAGAATCTACGAAAAGAGTGTTTCAAAGCTGCTCTTTCAAAAGCAAGGTTCAAGTCTGTGTGTTGAATGCACTCATCACAAAGAAGTTTCTGAGAACGCTTCTGTCTAGTTCTTACGTGAAGATATTTCCTTTTCCAGCTTAGACCTCAAAGCGCTCCAAATAAACACTTGCAAATTCTACAAAAGGAGTGTTTCAAAAGAGTTCTATCAAAAGGAACGTTCAAGTCTGTGAGTTGAATGCACTTATCATACCGAAGTTTCCTGGAATGCTTCTGTCTAGTTTTTATGTGAAGACATTTCCTTTTCCAGCAGAGGCCTCAAAGCACTCCAAATATCCACTTGCAGATTCTACAAAAAGAGTGTTTCAAAACTGCTCTATCAAAAGCAAGCTTCAACACTGTGAGTAGAATGCACTCATCACAAAGAAGTTTCTGAGAATGCTTCTGTCTAGTTTTTATGTGAAGATATTTCCTTTTCCAACATAGGCCTCAAAGCGCTCCAAATAAACACTTGCAGATTCTACAAAAGGAGTGTTTCGAAACTGCTCTTTCAAGAGGAACGTTCAAGTCTGTGAGTTGAATGCACTCATCACACAGAAGTTTCTGAGAATGCTTCTGTCTAGTTTTTATGTGAAGATGTTTCCTTTTCCAGCATAGGCCTCAAAACGCTCCAAATATCCTCTTGCAGATTCTACAAAAAGAGTGTTTCAAAACTGTTCTATCAAAAGGAAGGTTCAACTCTGTGAGTTGAATGAATGCATCATGAAGAACTTTCTGAGAATGCTTCTCTGTAGTTTTTAGGTGAAGATATTCCAAAACCCAGCACAGGCCTCAAAGTGCTCCAAATAACCACTTGCAGATTTTACCAAAAGAGTGTTTCAAAACTGCTCTTTCTATAGGTAAGTTCAAGTCTGTGAGTTGAATGCACTCAACACAAAGAAGTTTCTGAGAATGCTTCTGTTCAGTTTTTATGTGAAGATATTTCCTTTTCCAGCATAGGCCTCAAACGGCTCCAAATATCCACTTGCAGATTCTACAAAAAGAGTGTTTCCAAACTTCTCTATCAATTGGTAGGTTCAACTCTGTGAGTTGAATGAAGTCATCACAAAGAAGTTTCTGAGAATCCTTCTCTCTAGTTTTTATGTGAAGATACTTCCTTTTCCAACATAGGCCTCAAAGCGCTCCAAATAAACACATGCAGATTCTACAAAAGGAGTGTTTCAAAACTGTTCTATCAAAGGGAACGTTCAAGTCTGTGAGTTGAATGTACTGATCACACAGATGTTTCTCAGAATGTTTCTGTCTAGTTTTTAGGTGAAGAGATTTCATTTCCCAGCATAGGCCTCAAAGCGCTCCAAATATCCACTTGCAGATTCTACAAGAAGAGCGTTTCCAAACTGCACTTTCAAAAGGAAGCTTCAAGTCTGTGAGTTGAATGCACTCATCACAAAGAAGTTTCTGAGAATGCTTCCGTCTAGTTTCTATATGAAGATATTTCCTTTTCCAACATAGGCCCCAAAGTGCTCCAAATAAACCCTTGCAGATTCTACAAAAGGAGTGTTTCAAAACTGCTCTTTCTATAGGTAAGTTCAAGTCTGTGAGTTGAATGCACTCAACACAAAGAAGTTTCTGAGAATGCTTCTGTTCAGTTTTTATGTGAAGATATTTCCTTTTCCAGCATAGGCCTCAAACGGCTCCAAATATCCACTTGCAGATTCTACAAAAAGAGTGTTTCCAAACTTCTCTATCAATTGGTAGGTTCAACTCTGTGAGTTGAATGAACTCATCACAAAGAAGTTTCTGAGAATCCTTCTCTCTAGTTTTTATGTGAAGATATTTCCTTTTCCAACGTAGGCCTCAAAGCGCTCCAAATAAACACATGCAGATTCTACAAAAGGAGTGTTTCAAAACTGTTCTATCAAAGAGAACGTTCAAGTCTGTGAGTTGAATGTACTCATCACACAGATGTTTCTCAGAATGCTTCTGTCTAGTTTTTAGGTGAAGAGATTTCATTTCCCAGCATAGGCCTCAAAGCGCTCCAAATATCCACTTGCAGAATCTACGAAAAGAGTGTTTCAAAGCTGCTCTTTCAAAAGCAAGGTTCAAGTCTGTGTGTTGAATGCACTCATCACAAAGAAGTTTCTGAGAACGCTTCTGTCTAGTTCTTACGTGAAGATATTTCCTTTTCCAGCTTAGACCTCAAAGCGCTCCAAATAAACACTTGCAAATTCTACAAAAGGAGTGTTTCAAAAGAGTTCTATCAAAAGGAACGTTCAAGTCTGTGAGTTGAATGCACTTATCATACCGAAGTTTCCTGGAATGCTTCTGTCTAGTTTTTATGTGAAGACATTTCCTTTTCCAGCAGAGGCCTCAAAGCACTCCAAATATCCACTTGCAGATTCTACAAAAAGAGTGTTTCAAAACTGCTCTATCAAAAGCAAGCTTCAACACTGTGAGTAGAATGCACTCATCACAAAGAAGTTTCTGAGAATGCTTCTGTCTAGTTTTTATGTGAAGATATTTCCTTTTCCAACATAGGCCTCAAAGCGCTCCAAATAAACACTTGCAGATTCTACAAAAGGAGTGTTTCGAAACTGCTCTTTCAAGAGGAACGTTCAAGTCTGTGAGTTGAATGCACTCATCACACAGAAGTTTCTGAGAATGCTTCTGTCTAGTTTTTATGTGAAGATGTTTCCTTTTCCAGCATAGGCCTCAAAACGCTCCAAATATCCTCTTGCAGATTCTACAAAAAGAGTGTTTCAAAACTGTTCTATCAAAAGGAAGGTTCAACTCTGTGAGTTGAATGAATGCATCATGAAGAACTTTCTGAGAATGCTTCTCTGTAGTTTTTAGGTGAAGATATTCCAAAACCCAGCACAGGCCTCGAAGTGCTCCAAATAACCACTTGCAGATTTTACCAAAAGAGTGTTTCAAAACTGCTCTTTCTATAGGTAAGTTCAAGTCTGTGAGTTGAATGCACTCAACACAAAGAAGTTTCTGAGAATGCTTCTGTTCAGTTTTTATGTGAAGATATTTCCTTTTCCAGCATAGGCCTCAAACGGCTCCAAATATCCACTTGCAGATTCTACAAAAAGAGTGTTTCCAAACTTCTCTATCAATTGGTAGGTTCAACTCTGTGAGTTGAATGAAGTCATCACAAAGAAGTTTCTGAGAATCCTTCTCTCTAGTTTTTATGTGAAGATACTTCCTTTTCCAACATAGGCCTCAAAGCGCTCCAAATAAACACATGCAGATTCTACAAAAGGAGTGTTTCAAAACTGTTTTATCAAAGGGAACGTTCAAGTCAGTGAGTTGAATGTACTGATCACACAGATGTTTCTCAGAATGTTTCTGTCTAGTTTTTAGGTGAAGAGATTTCATTTCCCAGCATAGGCCTCAAAGCGCTCCAAATATCCACTTGCAGATTCTACAAGAAGAGTGTTTCCAAACTGCTCTTTCAAAAGGAAGCTTCAAGTCTGTGAGTTGAATGCACTCATCACAAAGAAGTTTCTGAGAATGCTTCCGTCTAGTTTCTATATGAAGATATTTCCTTTTCCAACATAGGCCCCAAAGTGCTCCAAATAAACCCTTGCAGATTCTACAAAAGGAGTGTTTCAAAACTGCTCTTTCTATAGGTAAGTTCAAGTCTGTGAGTTGAATGCACTCAACACAAAGAAGTTTCTGAGAATGCTTCTGTTCAGTTTTTATGTGAAGATATTTCCTTTTCCAGCATAGGCCTCAAACGGCTCCAAATATCCACTTGCAGATTCTACAAAAAGAGTGTTTCCGAACTTCTCTATCAATTGGTAGGTTCAACTCTGTGAGTTGAATGAAGTCATCACAAAGAAGTTTCTGAGAATCCTTCTCTCTAGTTTTTATGTGAAGATATTTCCTTTTCCAACGTAGGCCTCAAAGCGCTCCAAATAAACACATGCAGATTCTACAAAAGGAGTGTTTCAAAACTGTTCTATCAAAGGGAACGTTCAAGTCTGTGAGTTGAATGTACTCATCACACAGATGTTTCTCAGAATGCTTCTGTCTAGTTTTTAGGTGAAGAGATTTCATTTCCCAGCATAGGCCTCAAAGCGCTCCAAATATCCACTTGCAGATTCTATAAGAAGAGAGTTTCCAAACTGCTCTTTCAAAAGGAGCTTCAAGTCTGTGAGTTGAATGCACTCATCACAAAGAAGTTTCTGAGAATGCTTCCGTCTAGTTTTTATATGAAGATATTTCCTTTTCCAACATAGGCCCCAAAGTGCTCCAAATAAACCCTTGCAGATTCTACAAAAGGAGTGTTTCAAAACTGCTCTTTCTATAGGTAAGTTCAAGTCTGTGAGTTGAATGCACTCAACACAAAGAAGTTTCTGAGAATGCTTCTGTTCAGTTTTTATGTGAAGATATTTCCTTTTCCAGCATAGGCCTCAAACGGCTCCAAATATCCACTTGCAGATTCTACAAAAAGAGTGTTTCCAAACTTCTCTATCAATTGGTAGGTTCAACTCTGTGAGTTGAATGAACTCATCACAAAGAAGTTTCTGAGAATCCTTCTCTCTAGTTTTTATGTGAAGATATTTCCTTTTCCAACGTAGGCCTCAAAGCGCTCCAAATAAACACATGCAGATTCTACAAAAGGAGTGTTTCAAAACTGTTCTATCAAAGGGAACGTTCAAGTCTGTGAGTTGAATGTACTCATCACACAGATGTTTCTCAGAATGCTTCTGTCTAGTTTTTAGTTGAAGAGATTTCATTTCCCAGCATAGGCCTCAAAGCGCTCCAAATATCCACTTGCAGAATCTACGAAAAGAGTGTTTCAAAGCTGCTCTTTCAAAAGCAAGGTTCAAGTCTGTGTGTTGAATGCACTCATCCGAAAGAAGTTTCTGAGAACGCTTCTGTCTAGTTCTTACGTGAAGATATTTCCTTTTCCAGCTTAGACCTCAAAGCGCTCCAAATAAACACTTGCAAATTCTACAAAAGGAGTGTTTCAAAAGAGTTCTATCAAAAGGAACGTTCAAGTCTGTGAGTTGAATGCACTTATCATACCGAAGTTTCCTGGAATGCTTCTGTCTAGTTTTTATGTGAAGACATTTCCTTTTCCAGCAGAGGCCTCAAAGCACTCCAAATATCCACTTGCAGATTCTACAAAAAGAGTGTTTCAAAACTGCTCTATCAAAAGCAAGCTTCAACACTGTGAGTAGAATGCACTCATCACAAAGAAGTTTCTGAGAATGCTTCTGTCTAGTTTTTATGTGAAGATATTTCCTTTTCCAACATAGGCCTCAAAGCGCTCCAAATAAACACTTGCAGATTCTACAAAAGGAGTGTTTCGAAACTGCTCTTTCAAGAGGAACGTTCAAGTCTGTGAGTTGAATGCACTCATCACACAGAAGTTTCTGAGAATGCTTCTGTCTAGTTTTTATGTGAAGATGTTTCCTTTTCCAGAATAGGCCTCCAAACGCTCCAAATATCCTCTTGCAGATTCTACAAAAAAGAGTGTTTCAAAACTGTTCTATCAAAAGGAAGGTTCAACTCTGTGAGTTGAATGAATGCATCATGAAGAACTTTCTGAGAATGCTTCTCTGTAGTTTTTAGGTGAAGATATTCCAAAACCCAGCACAGGCCTCGAAGTGCTCCAAATAACCACTTGCAGATTTTACCAAAAGAGTGTTTCAAAACTGCTCTTTCTATAGGTAAGTTCAAGTCTGTGAGTTGAATGCACTCAACACAAAGAAGTTTCTGAGAATGCTTCTGTTCAGTTTTTATGTGAAGATATTTCCTTTTCCAGCATAGGCCTCAAACGGCTCCAAATATCCACTTGCAGATTCTACAAAAAGAGTGTTTCCAAACTTCTCTATCAATTGGTAGGTTCAACTCTGTGAGTTGAATGAAGTCATCACAAAGAAGTTTCTGAGAATCCTTCTCTCTAGTTTTTATGTGAAGATATTTCCTTTTCCAACATAGGCCTCAAGGTGCTCCGAATAAACACTTGCAGATTCTACAAACTTAATGTTTCAAAACTGTTCTATCAAAAGGAACGTTGAAGTCTGTGAGTTGAATGCACTCATCACAAAGAAGTTTCTCAGAATGCTTCCGTCTAGTTTTTAGGTGAAGAGATTTCATTTCCCAGCATAGGCCTCAAAGCGCTCCAAATATCCACTTGCAGATTCTACAAGAAGAGTGTTTCCAAACTGCTCTTTCAAAAGGAAGCTTCAAGTCTGTGAGTTGAATGCACTCATCACAAAGAAGTTTCTGAGAATGCTTCCGTCTAGTTTCTATATGAAGATATTTCCTTTTCCAACATAGGCCCCAAAGTGCTCCAAATAAACCCTTGCAGATTCTACAAAAGGAGTGTTTCAAAACTGCTCTTTCTATAGGTAAGTTCAAGTCTGTGAGATGAATGCACTCAACACAAAGAAGTTTCTGAGAATGCTTCTGTTCAGTTTTTATGTGAAGATATTTCCTTTTCCAGCATAGGCCTCAAACGGCTCCAAATATCCACTTGCAGATTCTACAAAAAGAGTGTTTCCGAACTTCTCTATCAATTGGTAGGTTCAACTCTGTGAGTTGAATGAAGTCATCACAAAGAAGTTTCTGAGAATCTTTCTCTCTAGTTTTTACGTGAAGATATTTCCTTTTCCAGCGTAGGCCTCAAAGCGCTCCAAACAAACACATGCAGATTCTACAAAAGGAGTGTTTCAAAACTGTTCTATCAAACGGAACGTTCAAGTCTGTGAGTTGAATGTACTCATCACACAGATGTTTCTCAGAATGCTTCTGTCTAGTTTTTAGGTGAAGAGATTTCATTTCCCAGCATAGGCCTCAAAGCGCTCCAAATATCCACTTGCAGATTCTATAAGAAGAGAGTTTCCAAACTGCTCTTTCAAAAGGAAGCTTCAAGTCTGTGAGTTGAATGCACTCATCACAAAGAAGTTTCTGAGAATGCTTCCGTCTAGTTTCTATATGAAGATATTTCCTTTTCCAACATAGGCCCCAAAGTGCTCCAAATAAACCCTTGCAGATTCTACAAAAGGAGTGTTTCAAAACTGCTCTTTCTATAGGTAAGTTCAAGTCTGTGAGTTGAATGCACTCAACACAAAGAAGTTTCTGAGAATGCTTCTGTTCAGTTTTTATGTGAAGATATTTCCTTTTCCAGCATAGGCCTCAAACGGCTCCAAATATCCACTTGCAGATTCTACAAAAAGAGTGTTTCCAAACTTCTCTATCAATTGGTAGGTTCAACTCTGTGAGTTGAATGAACTCATCACAAAGAAGTTTCTGAGAATCCTTCTCTCTAGTTTTTATGTGAAGATATTTCCTTTTCCAACGTAGGCCTCAAAGCGCTCCAAATAAACACATGCAGATTCTACAAAAGGAGTGTTTCAAAACTGTTCTATCAAAGGGAACGTTCAAGTCTGTGAGTTGAATGTACTCATCACACAGATGTTTCTCAGAATGCTTCTGTCTAGTTTTTAGTTGAAGAGATTTCATTTCCCAGCATAGGCCTCAAAGCGCTCCAAATATCCACTTGCAGAATCTATGAAAAGAGTGTTTCAAAGCTGCTCTTTCAAAAGCAAGGTTCAAGTCTGTGTGTTGAATGCACTCATCCGAAAGAAGTTTCTGAGAACGCTTCTGTCTAGTTCTTACGTGAAGATATTTCCTTTTCCAGCTTAGACCTCAAAGCGCTCCAAATAAACACTTGCAAATTCTACAAAAGGAGTGTTTCAAAAGAGTTCTATCAAAAGGAACGTTCAAGTCTGTGAGTTGAATGCACTTATCATACCGAAGTTTCCTGGAATGCTTCTGTCTAGTTTTTATGTGAAGACATTTCCTTTTCCAGCAGAGGCCTCAAAGCACTCCAAATATCCACTTGCAGATTCTACAAAAAGAGTGTTTCAAAACTGCTCTATCAAAAGCAAGCTTCAACACTGTGAGTAGAATGCACTCATCACAAAGAAGTTTCTGAGAATGCTTCTGTCTAGTTTTTATGTGAAGATATTTCCTTTTCCAACATAGGCCTCAAAGCGCTCCAAATAAACACTTGCAGATTCTACAAAAGGAGTGTTTCGAAACTGCTCTTTCAAGAGGAACGTTCAAGTCTGTGAGTTGAATGCACTCATCACACAGAAGTTTCTGAGAATGCTTCTGTCTAGTTTTTATGTGAAGATGTTTCCTTTTCCAGCATAGGCCTCAAAACGCTCCAAATATCCTCTTGCAGATTCTACAAAAAGAGTGTTTCAAAACTGTTCTATCAAAAGGAAGGTTCAACTCTGTGAGTTGAATGAATGCATCATGAAGAACTTTCTGAGAATGCTTCTCTGTAGTTTTTAGGTGAAGATATTCCAAAACCCAGCACAGGCCTCGAAGTGCTCCAAATAACCACTTGCAGATTTTACCAAAAGAGTGTTTCAAAACTGCTCTTTCTATAGGTAAGTTCAAGTCTGTGAGTTGAATGCACTCAACACAAAGAAGTTTCTGAGAATGCTTCTGTTCAGTTTTTATGTGAAGATATTTCCTTTTCCAGCATAGGCCTCAAACGGCTCCAAATATCCACTTGCAGATTCTACAAAAAGAGTGTTTCCAAACTTCTCTATCAATTGGTAGGTTCAACTCTGTGAGTTGAATGAAGTCATCACAAAGAAGTTTCTGAGAATCCTTCTCTCTAGTTTTTATGTGAAGATATTTCCTTTTCCAACATAGGCCTCAAGGTGCTCCGAATAAACACTTGCAGATTCTACAAACTTAATGTTTCAAAACTGTTCTATCAAAAGGAACGTTGAAGTCTGTGAGTTGAATGCACTCATCACAAAGAAGTTTCTCAGAATGCTTCCGTCTAGTTTTTAGGTGAAGAGATTTCATTTCCCAGCATAGGCCTCAAAGCGCTCCAAATATCCACTTGCAGATTCTACAAGAAGAGTGTTTCCAAACTGCTCTTTCAAAAGGAAGCTTCAAGTCTGTGAGTTGAATGCACTCATCACAAAGAAGTTTCTGAGAATGCTTCCGTCTAGTTTCTATATGAAGATATTTCCTTTTCCAACATAGGCCCCAAAGTGCTCCAAATAAACCCTTGCAGATTCTACAAAAGGAGTGTTTCAAAACTGCTCTTTCTATAGGTAAGTTCAAGTCTGTGAGTTGAATGCACTCAACACAAAGATGTTTCTGAGAATGCTTCTGTTCAGTTTTTATGTGAAGATATTTCCTTTTCCAGCATAGGCCTCAAACGGCTCCAAATATCCACTTGCAGATTCTACAAAAAGAGTGTTTCCAAACTTCTCTATCAATTGGTAGGTTCAACTCTGTGAGTTGAATGAAGTCATCACAAAGAAGTTTCTGAGAATCCTTCTCTCTAGTTTTTATGTGAAGATATTTCCTTTTCCAACATAGGCCTCAAGGTGCTCCGAATAAACACTTGCAAATTCTACAAAAGGAGTGTTTCAAAAGAGTTCTATCAAAAGGAACGTTCAAGTCTGTGAGTTGAATGCACTTATCATACCGAAGTTTCCTGGAATGCTTCTGTCTAGTTTTTATGTGAAGACATTTCCTTTTCCAGCAGAGGCCTCAAAGCACTCCAAATATCCACTTGCAGATTCTACAAAAAGAGTGTTTCAAAACTGCTCTATCAAAAGCAAGGTTCAACACTGTGAGTAGAATGCACTCATCACAAAGAAGTTTCTGAGAATGATTCTGTCTAGTTTTTATGTGAAGATATTTCCTTTTCCAACATAGGCCTCAAAGCGCTCCAAGTAAACACTTGCAGATTCTACAAAAGGAGTGTTTCGAAACTGCTCTTTCAAGAGGAACGTTCAAGTCTGTGAGTTGAATGCACTCATCACACAGAAGTTTCTGAGAATGCTTCTGTCTAGTTTTTATGTGAAGATGTTTCCTTTTCCAGCATAGGCCTCAAAACGCTCCAAATATCCTCTTGCAGATTCTACAAAAACAGTGTTTCAAAACTGTTCTATCAAAAGGAAGGTTCAACTCTGTGAGTTGAATGAATGCATCATGAAGAACTTTCTGAGAATGCTTCTCTGTAGTTTTTAGGTGAAGATATTCCAAAACCCAGCACAGGCCTCGAAGTGCTCCAAATAACCACTTGCAGATTTTACCAAAAGAGTGTTTCAAAACTGCTCTTTCTATAGGTAAGTTCAAGTCTGTGAGTTGAATGCACTCAACACAAAGAAGTTTCTGAGAATGCTTCTGTTCAGTTTTTATGTGAAGATATTTCCTTTTCCAGCATAGGCCTCAAACGGCTCCAAATATCCACTTGCAGATTCTACAAAAAGAGTGTTTCCAAACTTCTCTATCAATTGGTAGGTTCAACTCTGTGAGTTGAATGAAGTCATCACAAAGAAGTTTCTGAGAATCCTTCTCTCTAGTTTTTATGTGAAGATATTTCCTTTTCCAACATAGGCCTCAAGGTGCTCCGAATAAACACTTGCAGATTCTACAAACTTAATGTTTCAAAACTCTTCTATCAAAAGGAACGTTGAAGTCTGTGAGTTGAATGCACTCATCACAAAGAAGTTTCTCAGAATGCTTCCGTCTAGTTTTTAGGTGAAGAGATTTCATTTCCCAGCACAGGCCTCAAAGCGCTCCAAATATCCACTTGCAGATTCTACAAGAAGAGTGTTTCCAAACTGCTCTTTCAAAAGGAAGCTTCAAGTCTGTGAGTTGAATGCACTCATCACAAAGAAGTTTCTGAGAATGCTTCCGTCTAGTTTCTATATGAAGATATTTCCTTTTCCAACATAGGCCCCAAAGTGCTCCAAATAAACCCTTGCAGATTCTACAAAAGGAGTGTTTCAAAGCTGCTCTTTCTATAGGTAAGTTCAAGTCTGTGAGTTGAATGCACTCAACACAAAGAAGTTTCTGAGAATCCTTCTGTTCAGTTTTTATGTGAAGATATTTCCTTTTCCAGCATAGGCCTCAAACGGCTCCAAATATCCACTTGCAGATTCTACAAAAGGAGTGTTTCCAAACTTCTCTATCAATTGGTAGGTTCAACTCTGTGAGTTGAATGAAGTCATCACAAAGAAGTTTCTGAGAATCCTTCTCTCTAGTTTTTATGTGAAGATATTTCCTTTTCCAACGTAGGCCTCAAAGCGCTCCAAATAAACACATGCAGATTCTACAAAAGGAGTGTTTCAAAACTGTTCTATCAAAGGGAACGTTCAAGTCTGTGAGTTGAATGTACTCATCACACAGATGTTTCTCAGAATGCTTCTGTCTAGTTTTTAGTTGAAGAGATTTCATTTCCCAGCATAGGCCTCAAAGCGCTCCAAATATCCACTTGCAGAATCTATGAAAAGAGTGTTTCAAAGCTGCTCTTTCAAAAGCAAGGTTCAAGTCTGTGTGTTGAATGCACTCATCCGAAAGAAGTTTCTGAGAACGCTTCTGTCTAGTTCTTACGTGAAGATATTTCCTTTTCCAGCTTAGACCTCAAAGCGCTCCAAATAAACACTTGCAAATTCTACAAAAGGAGTGTTTCAAAAGAGTTCTATCAAAAGGAACGTTCAAGTCTGTGAGTTGAATGCACTTATCATACCGAAGTTTCCTGGAATGCTTCTGTCTAGTTTTTATGTGAAGACATTTCCTTTTCCAGCAGAGGCCTCAAAGCACTCCAAATATCCACTTGCAGATTCTACAAAAAGAGTGTTTCAAAACTGCTCTATCAAAAGCAAGCTTCAACACTGTGAGTAGAATGCACTCATCACAAAGAAGTTTCTGAGAATGCTTCTGTCTAGTTTTTATGTGAAGATATTTCCTTTTCCAACATAGGCCTCAAAGCGCTCCAAATAAACACTTGCAGATTCTACAAAAGGAGTGTTTCGAAACTGCTCTTTCAAGAGGAACGTTCAAGTCTGTGAGTTGAATGCACTCATCACACAGAAGTTTCTGAGAATGCTTCTGTCTAGTTTTTATGTGAAGATGTTTCCTTTTCCAGCATAGGCCTCAAAACGCTCCAAATATCCTCTTGCAGATTCTACAAAAAGAGTGTTTCAAAACTGTTCTATCAAAAGGAAGGTTCAACTCTGTGAGTTGAATGAATGCATCATGAAGAACTTTCTGAGAATGCTTCTCTGTAGTTTTTAGGTGAAGATATTCCAAAACCCAGCACAGGCCTCGAAGTGCTCCAAATAACCACTTGCAGATTTTACCAAAAGAGTGTTTCAAAACTTCTCTTTCTATAGGTAAGTTCAAGTCTGTGAGTTGAATGCACTCAACACAAAGAAGTTTCTGAGAATGCTTCTGTTCAGTTTTTATGTGAAGATATTTCCTTTTCCAGCATAGGCCTCAAACGGCTCCAAATATCCACTTGCAGATTCTACAAAAAGAGTGTTTCCAAACTTCTCTATCAATTGGTAGGTTCAACTCTGTGAGTTGAATGAAGTCATCACAAAGAAGTTTCTGAGAATCCTTCTCTCTAGTTTTTATGTGAAGATATTTCCTTTTCCAACATAGGCCTCAAGGTGCTCCGAATAAACACTTGCAGATTCTACAAACTTAATGTTTCAAAACTGTTCTATCAAAAGGAACGTTGAAGTCTGTGAGTTGAATGCACTCATCACAAAGAAGTTTCTCAGAATGCTTCCGTCTAGTTTTTAGGTGAAGAGATTTCATTTCCCAGCATAGGCCTCAAAGCGCTCCAAATATCCACTTGCAGATTCTACAAGAAGAGTGTTTCCAAACTGCTCTTTCAAAAGGAAGCTTCAAGTCTGTGAGTTGAATGCACTCATCACAAAGAAGTTTCTGAGAATGCTTCCGTCTAGTTTCTATATGAAGATATTTCCTTTTCCAACATAGGCCCCAAAGTGCTCCAAATAAACCCTTGCAGATTCTACAAAAGGAGTGTTTCAAAACTGCTCTTTCTATAGGTAAGTTCAAGTCTGTGAGTTGAATGCACTCAACACAAAGAAGTTTCTGAGAATGCTTCTGTTCAGTTTTTATGTGAAGATATTTCCTTTTCCAGCATAGGCCTCAAACGGCTCCAAATATCCACTTGCAGATTCTACAAAAAGAGTGTTTCCAAACTTCTCTATCAATTGGTAGGTTCAACTCTGTGAGTTGAATGAAGTCATCACAAAGAAGTTTCTGAGAATCCTTCTCTCTAGTTTTTATGTGAAGATATTTCCTTTTCCAACATAGGCCTCAAGGTGCTCCGAATAAACACTTGCAAATTCTACAAAAGGAGTGTTTCAAAAGAGTTCTATCAAAAGGAACGTTCAAGTCTGTGAGTTGAATGCACTTATCATACCGAAGTTTCCTGGAATGCTTCTGTCTAGTTTTTATGTGAAGACATTTCCTTTTCCAGCAGAGGCCTCAAAGCACTCCAAATATCCACTTGCAGATTCTACAAAAAGAGTGTTTCAAAACTGCTCTATCAAAAGCAAGGTTCAACACTGTGAGTAGAATGCACTCATCACAAAGAAGTTTCTGAGAATGATTCTGTCTAGTTTTTATGTGAAGATATTTCCTTTTCCAACATAGGCCTCAAAGCGCTCCAAATAAACACTTGCAGATTCTACAAAAGGAGTGTTTCGAAACTGCTCTTTCAAGAGGAACGTTCAAGTCTGTGAGTTGAATGCACTCATCACACAGAAGTTTCTGAGAATGCTTCTGTCTAGTTTTTATGTGAAGATGTTTCCTTTTCCAGCATAGGCCTCAAAACGCTCCAAATATCCTCTTGCAGATTCTACAAAAAGAGTGTTTCAAAACTGTTCTATCAAAAGGAAGGTTCAACTCTGTGAGTTGAATGAATGCATCATGAAGAACTTTCTGAGAATGCTTCTCTGTAGTTTTTAGGTGAAGATATTCCAAAACCCAGCACAGGCCTCGAAGTGCTCCAAATAACCACTTGCAGATTTTACCAAAAGAGTGTTTCAAAACTGCTCTTTCTATAGGTAAGTTCAAGTCTGTGAGTTGAATGCACTCAACACAAAGAAGTTTCTGAGAATGCTTCTGTTCAGTTTTTATGTGAAGATATTTCCTTTTCCAGCATAGGCCTCAAACGGCTCCAAATATCCACTTGCAGATTCTACAAAAAGAGTGTTTCCAAACTTCTCTATCAATTGGTAGGTTCAACTCTGTGAGTTGAATGAAGTCATCACAAAGAAGTTTCTGAGAATCCTTCTCTCTAGTTTTTATGTGAAGATACTTCCTTTTCCAACATAGGCCTCAAGGTGCTCCGAATAAACACTTGCAGATTCTACAAACTTAATGTTTCAAAACTCTTCTATCAAAAGGAACGTTGAAGTCTGTGAGTTGAATGCACTCATCACAAAGAAGTTTCTCAGAATGCTTCCGTCTAGTTTTTAGGTGAAGAGATTTCATTTCCCAGCACAGGCCTCAAAGCGCTCCAAATATCCACTTGCAGATTCTACAAGAAGAGTGTTTCCAAACTGCTCTTTCAAAAGGAAGCTTCAAGTCTGTGAGTTGAATGCACTCATCACAAAGAAGTTTCTGAGAATGCTTCCGTCTAGTTTCTATATGAAGATATTTCCTTTTCCAACATAGGCCCCAAAGTGCTCCAAATAAACCCTTGCAGATTCTACAAAAGGAGTGTTTCAAAGCTGCTCTTTCTATAGGTAAGTTCAAGTCTGTGAGTTGAATGCACTCAACACAAAGAAGTTTCTGAGAATCCTTCTGTTCAGTTTTTATGTGAAGATATTTCCTTTTCCAGCATAGGCCTCAAACGGCTCCAAATATCCACTTGCAGATTCTACAAAAGGAGTGTTTCCAAACTTCTCTATCAATTGGTAGGTTCAACTCTGTGAGTTGAATGAAGTCATCACAAAGAAGTTTCTGAGAATCCTTCTCTCTAGTTTTTATGTGAAGATATTTCCTTTTCCAACGTAGGCCTCAAAGCGCTCCAAATAAACACATGCAGATTCTACAAAAGGAGTGTTTCAAAACTGTTCTATCAAAGGGAACGTTCAAGTCTGTGAGTTGAATGTACTCATCACACAGATGTTTCTCAGAATGCTTCTGTCTAGTTTTTAGTTGAAGAGATTTCATTTCCCAGCATAGGCCTCAAAGCGCTCCAAATATCCACTTGCAGAATCTATGAAAAGAGTGTTTCAAAGCTGCTCTTTCAAAAGCAAGGTTCAAGTCTGTGTGTTGAATGCACTCATCTGAAAGAAGTTTCTGAGAACGCTTCTGTCTAGTTCTTACGTGAAGATATTTCCTTTTCCAGCTTAGACCTCAAAGCGCTCCAAATAAACACTTGCAAATTCTACAAAAGGAGTGTTTCAAAAGAGTTCTATCAAAAGGAACGTTCAAGTCTGTGAGTTGAATGCACTTATCATACCGAAGTTTCCTGGAATGCTTCTGTCTAGTTTTTATGTGAAGACATTTCCTTTTCCAGCAGAGGCCTCAAAGCACTCCAAATATCCACTTGCAGATTCTACAAAAAGAGTGTTTCAAAACTGCTCTATCAAAAGCAAGCTTCAACACTGTGAGTAGAATGCACTCATCACAAAGAAGTTTCTGAGAATGCTTCTGTCTAGTTTTTATGTGAAGATATTTCCTTTTCCAACATAGGCCTCAAAGCGCTCCAAATAAACACTTGCAGATTCTACAAAAGGAGTGTTTCGAAACTGCTCTTTCAAGAGGAACGTTCAAGTCTGTGAGTTGAATGCACTCATCACACAGAAGTTTCTGAGAATGCTTCTGTCTAGTTTTTATGTGAAGATGTTTCCTTTTCCAGCATAGGCCTCAAAACGCTCCAAATATCCTCTTGCAGATTCTACAAAAAGAGTGTTTCAAAACTGTTCTATCAAAAGGAAGGTTCAACTCTGTGAGTTGAATGAATGCATCATGAAGAACTTTCTGAGAATGCTTCTCTGTAGTTTTTAGGTGAAGATATTCCAAAACCCAGCACAGGCCTCGAAGTGCTCCAAATAACCACTTGCAGATTTTACCAAAAGAGTGTTTCAAAACTTCTCTTTCTATAGGTAAGTTCAAGTCTGTGAGTTGAATGCACTCAACACAAAGAAGTTTCTGAGAATGCTTCTGTTCAGTTTTTATGTGAAGATATTTCCTTTTCCAGCATAGGCCTCAAACGGCTCCAAATATCCACTTGCAGATTCTACAAAAAGAGTGTTTCCAAACTTCTCTATCAATTGGTAGGTTCAACTCTGTGAGTTGAATGAAGTCATCACAAAGAAGTTTCTGAGAATCCTTCTCTCTAGTTTTTATGTGAAGATATTTCCTTTTCCAACATAGGCCTCAAGGTGCTCCGAATAAACACTTGCAGATTCTACAAACTTAATGTTTCAAAACTGTTCTATCAAAAGGAACGTTGAAGTCTGTGAGTTGAATGCACTCATCACAAAGAAGTTTCTCAGAATGCTTCCGTCTAGTTTTTAGGTGAAGAGATTTCATTTCCCAGCATAGGCCTCAAAGCGCTCCAAATATCCACTTGCAGATTCTACAAGAAGAGTGTTTCCAAACTGCTCTTTCAAAAGGAAGCTTCAAGTCTGTGAGTTGAATGCACTCATCACAAAGAAGTTTCTGAGAATGCTTCCGTCTAGTTTCTATATGAAGATATTTCCTTTTCCAACATAGGCCCCAAAGTGCTCCAAATAAACCCTTGCAGATTCTACAAAAGGAGTGTTTCAAAACTGCTCTTTCTATAGGTAAGTTCAAGTCTGTGAGTTGAATGCACTCAACACAAAGAAGTTTCTGAGAATGCTTCTGTTCAGTTTTTATGTGAAGATATTTCCTTTTCCAGCATAGGCCTCAAACGGCTCCAAATATCCACTTGCAGATTCTACAAAAAGAGTGTTTCCAAACTTCTCTATCAATTGGTAGGTTCAACTCTGTGAGTTGAATGAAGTCATCACAAAGAAGTTTCTGAGAATCCTTCTCTCTAGTTTTTATGTGAAGATATTTCCTTTTCCAACATAGGCCTCAAGGTGCTCCGAATAAACACTTGCAAATTCTACAAAAGGAGTGTTTCAAAAGAGTTCTATCAAAAGGAACGTTCAAGTCTGTGAGTTGAATGCACTTATCATACCGAAGTTTCCTGGAATGCTTCTGTCTAGTTTTTATGTGAAGACATTTCCTTTTCCAGCAGAGGCCTCAAAGCACTCCAAATATCCACTTGCAGATTCTACAAAAAGAGTGTTTCAAAACTGCTCTATCAAAAGCAAGGTTCAACACTGTGAGTAGAATGCACTCATCACAAAGAAGTTTCTGAGAATGATTCTGTCTAGTTTTTATGTGAAGATATTTCCTTTTCCAACATAGGCCTCAAAGCGCTCCAAGTAAACACTTGCAGATTCTACAAAAGGAGTGTTTCGAAACTGCTCTTTCAAGAGGAACGTTCAAGTCTGTGAGTTGAATGCACTCATCACACAGAAGTTTCTGAGAATGCTTCTGTCTAGTTTTTATGTGAAGATGTTTCCTTTTCCAGCATAGGCCTCAAAACGCTCCAAATATCCTCTTGCAGATTCTACAAAAACAGTGTTTCAAAACTGTTCTATGAAAAGGAAGGTTCAACTCTGTGAGTTGAATGAATGCATCATGAAGAACTTTCTGAGAATGCTTCTCTGTAGTTTTTAGGTGAAGATATTCCAAAACCCAGCACAGGCCTCGAAGTGCTCCAAATAACCACTTGCAGATTTTACCAAAAGAGTGTTTCAAAACTGCTCTTTCTATAGGTAAGTTCAAGTCTGTGAGTTGAATGCACTCAACACAAAGAAGTTTCTGAGAATGCTTCTGTTCAGTTTTTATGTGAAGATATTTCCTTTTCCAGCATAGGCCTCAAACGGCTCCAAATATCCACTTGCAGATTCTACAAAAAGAGTGTTTCCAAACTTCTCTATCAATTGGTAGGTTCAACTCTGTGAGTTGAATGAAGTCATCACAAAGAAGTTTCTGAGAATCCTTCTCTCTAGTTTTTATGTGAAGATATTTCCTTTTCCAACATAGGCCTCAAGGTGCTCCGAATAAACACTTGCAGATTCTACAAACTTAATGTTTCAAAACTGTTCTATCAAAAGGAACGTTGAAGTCTGTGAGTTGAATGCACTCATCACAAAGAAGTTTCTCAGAATGCTTCCGTCTAGTTTTTAGGTGAAGAGATTTCATTTCCCAGCACAGGCCTCAAAGCGCTCCAAATATCCACTTGCAGATTCTACAAGAAGAGTGTTTCCAAACTGCTCTTTCAAAAGGAAGCTTCAAGTCTGTGAGTTGAATGCACTCATCACAAAGAAGTTTCTGAGAATGCTTCCGTCTAGTTTCTATATGAAGATATTTCCTTTTCCAACATAGGCCCCAAAGTGCTCCAAATAAACCCTTGCAGATTCTACAAAAGGAGTGTTTCAAAACTGCTCTTTCTATAGGTAAGTTCAAGTCTGTGAGTTGAATGCACTCAACACAAAGAAGTTTCTGAGAATGCTTCTGTTCAGTTTTTATGTGAAGATATTTCCTTTTCCAGCATAGGCCTCAAACGGCTCCAAATATCCACTTGCAGATTCTACAAAAAGAGTGTTTCCAAACTTCTCTATCAATTGGTAGGTTCAACTCTGTGAGTTGAATGAACTCATCACAAAGAAGTTTCTGAGAATCCTTCTCTCTAGTTTTTATGTGAAGATATTTCCTTTTCCAACGTAGGCCTCAAAGCGCTCCAAATAAACACATGCAGATTCTACAAAAGGAGTGTTTCAAAACTGTTCTATCAAAGGGAACGTTCAAGTCTGTGAGTTGAATGTACTCATCACACAGATGTTTCTCAGAATGCTTCTGTCTAGTTTTTAGTTGAAGAGATTTCATTTCCCAGCATAGGCCTCAAAGCGCTCCAAATATCCACTTGCAGAATCTATGAAAAGAGTGTTTCAAAGCTGCTCTTTCAAAAGCAAGGTTCAAGTCTGTGTGTTGAATGCACTCATCCGAAAGAAGTTTCTGAGAACGCTTCTGTCTAGTTCTTACGTGAAGATATTTCCTTTTCCAGCTTAGACCTCAAAGCGCTCCAAATAAACACTTGCAAATTCTACAAAAGGAGTGTTTCAAAAGAGTTCTATCAAAAGGAACGTTCAAGTCTGTGAGTTGAATGCACTTATCATACCGAAGTTTCCTGGAATGCTTCTGTCTAGTTTTTATGTGAAGACATTTCCTTTTCCAGCAGAGGCCTCAAAGCACTCCAAATATCCACTTGCAGATTCTACAAAAAGAGTGTTTCAAAACTGCTCTATCAAAAGCAAGCTTCAACACTGTGAGTAGAATGCACTCATCACAAAGAAGTTTCTGAGAATGCTTCTGTCTAGTTTTTATGTGAAGATATTTCCTTTTCCAACATAGGCCTCAAAGCGCTCCAAATAAACACTTGCAGATTCTACAAAAGGAGTGTTTCGAAACTGCTCTTTCAAGAGGAACGTTCAAGTCTGTGAGTTGAATGCACTCATCACACAGAAGTTTCTGAGAATGCTTCTGTCTAGTTTTTATGTGAAGATGTTTCCTTTTCCAGCATAGGCCTCAAAACGCTCCAAATATCCTCTTGCAGATTCTACAAAAAGAGTGTTTCAAAACTGTTCTATCAAAAGGAAGGTTCAACTCTGTGAGTTGAATGAATGCATCATGAAGAACTTTCTGAGAATGCTTCTCTGTAGTTTTTAGGTGAAGATATTCCAAAACCCAGCACAGGCCTCGAAGTGCTCCAAATAACCACTTGCAGATTTTACCAAAAGAGTGTTTCAAAACTGCTCTTTCTATAGGTAAGTTCAAGTCTGTGAGTTGAATGCACTCAACACAAAGAAGTTTCTGAGAATGCTTCTGTTCAGTTTTTATGTGAAGATATTTCCTTTTCCAGCATAGGCCTCAAACGGCTCCAAATATCCACTTGCAGATTCTACAAAAAGAGTGTTTCCAAACTTCTCTATCAATTGGTAGGTTCAACTCTGTGAGTTGAATGAAGTCATCACAAAGAAGTTTCTGAGAATCCTTCTCTCTAGTTTTTATGTGAAGATATTTCCTTTTCCAACATAGGCCTCAAGGTGCTCCGAATAAACACTTGCAGATTCTACAAACTTAATGTTTCAAAACTGTTCTATCAAAAGGAACGTTGAAGTCTGTGAGTTGAATGCACTCATCACAAAGAAGTTTCTCAGAATGCTTCCGTCTAGTTTTTAGGTGAAGAGATTTCATTTCCCAGCATAGGCCTCAAAGCGCTCCAAATATCCACTTGCAGATTCTACAAGAAGAGTGTTTCCAAACTGCTCTTTCAAAAGGAAGCTTCAAGTCTGTGAGTTGAATGCACTCATCACAAAGAAGTTTCTGAGAATGCTTCCGTCTAGTTTCTATATGAAGATATTTCCTTTTCCAACATAGGCCCCAAAGTGCTCCAAATAAACCCTTGCAGATTCTACAAAAGGAGTGTTTCAAAACTGCTCTTTCTATAGGTAAGTTCAAGTCTGTGAGTTGAATGCACTCAACACAAAGAAGTTTCTGAGAATGCTTCTGTTCAGTTTTTATGTGAAGATATTTCCTTTTCCAGCATAGGCCTCAAACGGCTCCAAATATCCACTTGCAGATTCTACAAAAAGAGTGTTTCCAAACTTCTCTATCAATTGGTAGGTTCAACTCTGTGAGTTGAATGAAGTCATCACAAAGAAGTTTCTGAGAATCCTTCTCTCTAGTTTTTATGTGAAGATATTTCCTTTTCCAACATAGGCCTCAAGGTGCTCCGAATAAACACTTGCAAATTCTACAAAAGGAGTGTTTCAAAAGAGTTCTATCAAAAGGAACGTTCAAGTCTGTGAGTTGAATGCACTTATCATACCGAAGTTTCCTGGAATGCTTCTGTCTAGTTTTTATGTGAAGACATTTCCTTTTCCAGCAGAGGCCTCAAAGCACTCCAAATATCCACTTGCAGATTCTACAAAAAGAGTGTTTCAAAACTGCTCTATCAAAAGCAAGGTTCAACACTGTGAGTAGAATGCACTCATCACAAAGAAGTTTCTGAGAATGATTCTGTCTAGTTTTTATGTGAAGATATTTCCTTTTCCAACATAGGCCTCAAAGCGCTCCAAGTAAACACTTGCAGATTCTACAAAAGGAGTGTTTCGAAACTGCTCTTTCAAGAGGAACGTTCAAGTCTGTGAGTTGAATGCACTCATCACACAGAAGTTTCTGAGAATGCTTCTGTCTAGTTTTTATGTGAAGATGTTTCCTTTTCCAGCATAGGCCTCAAAACGCTCCAAATATCCTCTTGCAGATTCTACAAAAACAGTGTTTCAAAACTGTTCTATCAAAAGGAAGGTTCAACTCTGTGAGTTGAATGAATGCATCATGAAGAACTTTCTGAGAATGCTTCTCTGTAGTTTTTAGGTGAAGATATTCCAAAACCCAGCACAGGCCTCGAAGTGCTCCAAATAACCACTTGCAGATTTTACCAAAAGAGTGTTTCAAAACTGCTCTTTCTATAGGTAAGTTCAAGTCTGTGAGTTGAATGCACTCAACACAAAGAAGTTTCTGAGAATGCTTCTGTTCAGTTTTTATGTGAAGATATTTCCTTTTCCAGCATAGGCCTCAAACGGCTCCAAATATCCACTTGCAGATTCTACAAAAAGAGTGTTTCCAAACTTCTCTATCAATTGGTAGGTTCAACTCTGTGAGTTGAATGAAGTCATCACAAAGAAGTTTCTGAGAATCCTTCTCTCTAGTTTTTATGTGAAGATATTTCCTTTTCCAACATAGGCCTCAAGGTGCTCCGAATAAACACTTGCAGATTCTACAAACTTAATGTTTCAAAACTCTTCTATCAAAAGGAACGTTGAAGTCTGTGAGTTGAATGCACTCATCACAAAGAAGTTTCTCAGAATGCTTCCGTCTAGTTTTTAGGTGAAGAGATTTCATTTCCCAGCACAGGCCTCAAAGCGCTCCAAATATCCACTTGCAGATTCTACAAGAAGAGTGTTTCCAAACTGCTCTTTCAAAAGGAAGCTTCAAGTCTGTGAGTTGAATGCACTCATCACAAAGAAGTTTCTGAGAATGCTTCCGTCTAGTTTCTATATGAAGATATTTCCTTTTCCAACATAGGCCCCAAAGTGCTCCAAATAAACCCTTGCAGATTCTACAAAAGGAGTGTTTCAAAGCTGCTCTTTCTATAGGTAAGTTCAAGTCTGTGAGTTGAATGCACTCAACACAAAGAAGTTTCTGAGAATCCTTCTGTTCAGTTTTTATGTGAAGATATTTCCTTTTCCAGCATAGGCCTCAAACGGCTCCAAATATCCACTTGCAGATTCTACAAAAGGAGTGTTTCCAAACTTCTCTATCAATTGGTAGGTTCAACTCTGTGAGTTGAATGAAGTCATCACAAAGAAGTTTCTGAGAATCCTTCTCTCTAGTTTTTATGTGAAGATATTTCCTTTTCCAACGTAGGCCTCAAAGCGCTCCAAATAAACACATGCAGATTCTACAAAAGGAGTGTTTCAAAACTGTTCTATCAAAGGGAACGTTCAAGTCTGTGAGTTGAATGTACTCATCACACAGATGTTTCTCAGAATGCTTCTGTCTAGTTTTTAGTTGAAGAGATTTCATTTCCCAGCATAGGCCTCAAAGCGCTCCAAATATCCACTTGCAGAATCTATGAAAAGAGTGTTTCAAAGCTGCTCTTTCAAAAGCAAGGTTCAAGTCTGTGTGTTGAATGCACTCATCCGAAAGAAGTTTCTGAGAACGCTTCTGTCTAGTTCTTACGTGAAGATATTTCCTTTTCCAGCTTAGACCTCAAAGCGCTCCAAATAAACACTTGCAAATTCTACAAAAGGAGTGTTTCAAAAGAGTTCTATCAAAAGGAACGTTCAAGTCTGTGAGTTGAATGCACTTATCATACCGAAGTTTCCTGGAATGCTTCTGTCTAGTTTTTATGTGAAGACATTTCCTTTTCCAGCAGAGGCCTCAAAGCACTCCAAATATCCACTTGCAGATTCTACAAAAAGAGTGTTTCAAAACTGCTCTATCAAAAGCAAGCTTCAACACTGTGAGTAGAATGCACTCATCACAAAGAAGTTTCTGAGAATGCTTCTGTCTAGTTTTTATGTGAAGATATTTCCTTTTCCAACATAGGCCTCAAAGCGCTCCAAATAAACACTTGCAGATTCTACAAAAGGAGTGTTTCGAAACTGCTCTTTCAAGAGGAACGTTCAAGTCTGTGAGTTGAATGCACTCATCACACAGAAGTTTCTGAGAATGCTTCTGTCTAGTTTTTATGTGAAGATGTTTCCTTTTCCAGCATAGGCCTCAAAACGCTCCAAATATCCTCTTGCAGATTCTACAAAAAGAGTGTTTCAAAACTGTTCTATCAAAAGGAAGGTTCAACTCTGTGAGTTGAATGAATGCATCATGAAGAACTTTCTGAGAATGCTTCTCTGTAGTTTTTAGGTGAAGATATTCCAAAACCCAGCACAGGCCTCGAAGTGCTCCAAATAACCACTTGCAGATTTTACCAAAAGAGTGTTTCAAAACTTCTCTTTCTATAGGTAAGTTCAAGTCTGTGAGTTGAATGCACTCAACACAAAGAAGTTTCTGAGAATGCTTCTGTTCAGTTTTTATGTGAAGATATTTCCTTTTCCAGCATAGGCCTCAAACGGCTCCAAATATCCACTTGCAGATTCTACAAAAAGAGTGTTTCCAAACTTCTCTATCAATTGGTAGGTTCAACTCTGTGAGTTGAATGAAGTCATCACAAAGAAGTTTCTGAGAATCCTTCTCTCTAGTTTTTATGTGAAGATATTTCCTTTTCCAACATAGGCCTCAAGGTGCTCCGAATAAACACTTGCAGATTCTACAAACTTAATGTTTCAAAACTGTTCTATCAAAAGGAACGTTGAAGTCTGTGAGTTGAATGCACTCATCACAAAGAAGTTTCTCAGAATGCTTCCGTCTAGTTTTTAGGTGAAGAGATTTCATTTCCCAGCATAGGCCTCAAAGCGCTCCAAATATCCACTTGCAGATTCTACAAGAAGAGTGTTTCCAAACTGCTCTTTCAAAAGGAAGCTTCAAGTCTGTGAGTTGAATGCACTCATCACAAAGAAGTTTCTGAGAATGCTTCCGTCTAGTTTCTATATGAAGATATTTCCTTTTCCAACATAGGCCCCAAAGTGCTCCAAATAAACCCTTGCAGATTCTACAAAAGGAGTGTTTCAAAACTGCTCTTTCTATAGGTAAGTTCAAGTCTGTGAGTTGAATGCACTCAACACAAAGAAGTTTCTGAGAATGCTTCTGTTCAGTTTTTATGTGAAGATATTTCCTTTTCCAGCATAGGCCTCAAACGGCTCCAAATATCCACTTGCAGATTCTACAAAAAGAGTGTTTCCAAACTTCTCTATCAATTGGTAGGTTCAACTCTGTGAGTTGAATGAAGTCATCACAAAGAAGTTTCTGAGAATCCTTCTCTCTAGTTTTTATGTGAAGATATTTCCTTTTCCAACATAGGCCTCAAGGTGCTCCGAATAAACACTTGCAAATTCTACAAAAGGAGTGTTTCAAAAGAGTTCTATCAAAAGGAACGTTCAAGTCTGTGAGTTGAATGCACTTATCATACCGAAGTTTCCTGGAATGCTTCTGTCTAGTTTTTATGTGAAGACATTTCCTTTTCCAGCAGAGGCCTCAAAGCACTCCAAATATCCACTTGCAGATTCTACAAAAAGAGTGTTTCAAAACTGCTCTATCAAAAGCAAGGTTCAACACTGTGAGTAGAATGCACTCATCACAAAGAAGTTTCTGAGAATGATTCTGTCTAGTTTTTATGTGAAGATATTTCCTTTTCCAACATAGGCCTCAAAGCGCTCCAAATAAACACTTGCAGATTCTACAAAAGGAGTGTTTCGAAACTGCTCTTTCAAGAGGAACGTTCAAGTCTGTGAGTTGAATGCACTCATCACACAGAAGTTTCTGAGAATGCTTCTGTCTAGTTTTTATGTGAAGATGTTTCCTTTTCCAGCATAGGCCTCAAAACGCTCCAAATATCCTCTTGCAGATTCTACAAAAAGAGTGTTTCAAAACTGTTCTATCAAAAGGAAGGTTCAACTCTGTGAGTTGAATGAATGCATCATGAAGAACTTTCTGAGAATGCTTCTCTGTAGTTTTTAGGTGAAGATATTCCAAAACCCAGCACAGGCCTCGAAGTGCTCCAAATAACCACTTGCAGATTTTACCAAAAGAGTGTTTCAAAACTGCTCTTTCTATAGGTAAGTTCAAGTCTGTGAGTTGAATGCACTCAACACAAAGAAGTTTCTGAGAATGCTTCTGTTCAGTTTTTATGTGAAGATATTTCCTTTTCCAGCATAGGCCTCAAACGGCTCCAAATATCCACTTGCAGATTCTACAAAAAGAGTGTTTCCAAACTTCTCTATCAATTGGTAGGTTCAACTCTGTGAGTTGAATGAAGTCATCACAAAGAAGTTTCTGAGAATCCTTCTCTCTAGTTTTTATGTGAAGATATTTCCTTTTCCAACATAGGCCTCAAGGTGCTCCGAATAAACACTTGCAGATTCTACAAACTTAATGTTTCAAAACTCTTCTATCAAAAGGAACGTTGAAGTCTGTGAGTTGAATGCACTCATCACAAAGAAGTTTCTCAGAATGCTTCCGTCTAGTTTTTAGGTGAAGAGATTTCATTTCCCAGCACAGGCCTCAAAGCGCTCCAAATATCCACTTGCAGATTCTACAAGAAGAGTGTTTCCAAACTGCTCTTTCAAAAGGAAGCTTCAAGTCTGTGAGTTGAATGCACTCATCACAAAGAAGTTTCTGAGAATGCTTCCGTCTAGTTTCTATATGAAGATATTTCCTTTTCCAACATAGGCCCCAAAGTGCTCCAAATAAACCCTTGCAGATTCTACAAAAGGAGTGTTTCAAAGCTGCTCTTTCTATAGGTAAGTTCAAGTCTGTGAGTTGAATGCACTCAACACAAAGAAGTTTCTGAGAATCCTTCTGTTCAGTTTTTATGTGAAGATATTTCCTTTTCCAGCATAGGCCTCAAACGGCTCCAAATATCCACTTGCAGATTCTACAAAAGGAGTGTTTCCAAACTTCTCTATCAATTGGTAGGTTCAACTCTGTGAGTTGAATGAAGTCATCACAAAGAAGTTTCTGAGAATCCTTCTCTCTAGTTTTTATGTGAAGATATTTCCTTTTCCAACGTAGGCCTCAAAGCGCTCCAAATAAACACATGCAGATTCTACAAAAGGAGTGTTTCAAAACTGTTCTATCAAAGGGAACGTTCAAGTCTGTGAGTTGAATGTACTCATCACACAGATGTTTCTCAGAATGCTTCTGTCTAGTTTTTAGTTGAAGAGATTTCATTTCCCAGCATAGGCCTCAAAGCGCTCCAAATATCCACTTGCAGAATCTATGAAAAGAGTGTTTCAAAGCTGCTCTTTCAAAAGCAAGGTTCAAGTCTGTGTGTTGAATGCACTCATCCGAAAGAAGTTTCTGAGAACGCTTCTGTCTAGTTCTTACGTGAAGATATTTCCTTTTCCAGCTTAGACCTCAAAGCGCTCCAAATAAACACTTGCAAATTCTACAAAAGGAGTGTTTCAAAAGAGTTCTATCAAAAGGAACGTTCAAGTCTGTGAGTTGAATGCACTTATCATACCGAAGTTTCCTGGAATGCTTCTGTCTAGTTTTTATGTGAAGACATTTCCTTTTCCAGCAGAGGCCTCAAAGCACTCCAAATATCCACTTGCAGATTCTACAAAAAGAGTGTTTCAAAACTGCTCTATCAAAAGCAAGCTTCAACACTGTGAGTAGAATGCACTCATCACAAAGAAGTTTCTGAGAATGCTTCTGTCTAGTTTTTATGTGAAGATATTTCCTTTTCCAACATAGGCCTCAAAGCGCTCCAAATAAACACTTGCAGATTCTACAAAAGGAGTGTTTCGAAACTGCTCTTTCAAGAGGAACGTTCAAGTCTGTGAGTTGAATGCACTCATCACACAGAAGTTTCTGAGAATGCTTCTGTCTAGTTTTTATGTGAAGATGTTTCCTTTTCCAGCATAGGCCTCAAAACGCTCCAAATATCCTCTTGCAGATTCTACAAAAAGAGTGTTTCAAAACTGTTCTATCAAAAGGAAGGTTCAACTCTGTGAGTTGAATGAATGCATCATGAAGAACTTTCTGAGAATGCTTCTCTGTAGTTTTTAGGTGAAGATATTCCAAAACCCAGCACAGGCCTCGAAGTGCTCCAAATAACCACTTGCAGATTTTACCAAAAGAGTGTTTCAAAACTTCTCTTTCTATAGGTAAGTTCAAGTCTGTGAGTTGAATGCACTCAACACAAAGAAGTTTCTGAGAATGCTTCTGTTCAGTTTTTATGTGAAGATATTTCCTTTTCCAGCATAGGCCTCAAACGGCTCCAAATATCCACTTGCAGATTCTACAAAAAGAGTGTTTCCAAACTTCTCTATCAATTGGTAGGTTCAACTCTGTGAGTTGAATGAAGTCATCACAAAGAAGTTTCTGAGAATCCTTCTCTCTAGTTTTTATGTGAAGATATTTCCTTTTCCAACATAGGCCTCAAGGTGCTCCGAATAAACACTTGCAGATTCTACAAACTTAATGTTTCAAAACTGTTCTATCAAAAGGAACGTTGAAGTCTGTGAGTTGAATGCACTCATCACAAAGAAGTTTCTCAGAATGCTTCCGTCTAGTTTTTAGGTGAAGAGATTTCATTTCCCAGCATAGGCCTCAAAGCGCTCCAAATATCCACTTGCAGATTCTACAAGAAGAGTGTTTCCAAACTGCTCTTTCAAAAGGAAGCTTCAAGTCTGTGAGTTGAATGCACTCATCACAAAGAAGTTTCTGAGAATGCTTCCGTCTAGTTTCTATATGAAGATATTTCCTTTTCCAACATAGGCCCCAAAGTGCTCCAAATAAACCCTTGCAGATTCTACAAAAGGAGTGTTTCAAAACTGCTCTTTCTATAGGTAAGTTCAAGTCTGTGAGTTGAATGCACTCAACACAAAGAAGTTTCTGAGAATGCTTCTGTTCAGTTTTTATGTGAAGATATTTCCTTTTCCAGCATAGGCCTCAAACGGCTCCAAATATCCACTTGCAGATTCTACAAAAAGAGTGTTTCCAAACTTCTCTATCAATTGGTAGGTTCAACTCTGTGAGTTGAATGAAGTCATCACAAAGAAGTTTCTGAGAATCCTTCTCTCTAGTTTTTATGTGAAGATATTTCCTTTTCCAACATAGGCCTCAAGGTGCTCCGAATAAACACTTGCAAATTCTACAAAAGGAGTGTTTCAAAAGAGTTCTATCAAAAGGAACGTTCAAGTCTGTGAGTTGAATGCACTTATCATACCGAAGTTTCCTGGAATGCTTCTGTCTAGTTTTTATGTGAAGACATTTCCTTTTCCAGCAGAGGCCTCAAAGCACTCCAAATATCCACTTGCAGATTCTACAAAAAGAGTGTTTCAAAACTGCTCTATCAAAAGCAAGGTTCAACACTGTGAGTAGAATGCACTCATCACAAAGAAGTTTCTGAGAATGATTCTGTCTAGTTTTTATGTGAAGATATTTCCTTTTCCAACATAGGCCTCAAAGCGCTCCAAGTAAACACTTGCAGATTCTACAAAAGGAGTGTTTCGAAACTGCTCTTTCAAGAGGAACGTTCAAGTCTGTGAGTTGAATGCACTCATCACACAGAAGTTTCTGAGAATGCTTCTGTCTAGTTTTTATGTGAAGATGTTTCCTTTTCCAGCATAGGCCTCAAAACGCTCCAAATATCCTCTTGCAGATTCTACAAAAACAGTGTTTCAAAACTGTTCTATCAAAAGGAAGGTTCAACTCTGTGAGTTGAATGAATGCATCATGAAGAACTTTCTGAGAATGCTTCTCTGTAGTTTTTAGGTGAAGATATTCCAAAACCCAGCACAGGCCTCGAAGTGCTCCAAATAACCACTTGCAGATTTTACCAAAAGAGTGTTTCAAAACTGCTCTTTCTATAGGTAAGTTCAAGTCTGTGAGTTGAATGCACTCAACACAAAGAAGTTTCTGAGAATGCTTCTGTTCAGTTTTTATGTGAAGATATTTCCTTTTCCAGCATAGGCCTCAAACGGCTCCAAATATCCACTTGCAGATTCTACAAAAAGAGTGTTTCCAAACTTCTCTATCAATTGGTAGGTTCAACTCTGTGAGTTGAATGAAGTCATCACAAAGAAGTTTCTGAGAATCCTTCTCTCTAGTTTTTATGTGAAGATATTTCCTTTTCCAACATAGGCCTCAAGGTGCTCCGAATAAACACTTGCAGATTCTACAAACTTAATGTTTCAAAACTGTTCTATCAAAAGGAACGTTGAAGTCTGTGAGTTGAATGCACTCATCACAAAGAAGTTTCTCAGAATGCTTCCGTCTAGTTTTTAGGTGAAGAGATTTCATTTCCCAGCACAGGCCTCAAAGCGCTCCAAATATCCACTTGCAGATTCTACAAGAAGAGTGTTTCCAAACTGCTCTTTCAAAAGGAAGCTTCAAGTCTGTGAGTTGAATGCACTCATCACAAAGAAGTTTCTGAGAATGCTTCCGTCTAGTTTCTATATGAAGATATTTCCTTTTCCAACATAGGCCCCAAAGTGCTCCAAATAAACCCTTGCAGATTCTACAAAAGGAGTGTTTCAAAGCTGCTCTTTCTATAGGTAAGTTGAAGTCTGTGAGTTGAATGCACTCAACACAAAGAAGTTTCTGAGAATCCTTCTGTTCAGTTTTTATGTGAAGATATTTCCTTTTCCAGCATAGGCCTCAAACGGCTCCAAATATCCACTTGCAGATTCTACAAAAGGAGTGTTTCCAAACTTCTCTATCAATTGGTAGGTTCAACTCTGTGAGTTGAATGAAGTCATCACAAAGAAGTTTCTGAGAATCCTTCTCTCTAGTTTTTATGTGAAGATATTTCCTTTTCCAACGTAGGCCTCAAAGCGCTCCAAATAAACACATGCAGATTCTACAAAAGGAGTGTTTCAAAACTGTTCTATCAAAGGGAACGTTCAAGTCTGTGAGTTGAATGTACTCATCACACAGATGTTTCTCAGAATGCTTCTGTCTAGTTTTTAGTTGAAGAGATTTCATTTCCCAGCATAGGCCTCAAAGCGCTCCAAATATCCACTTGCAGAATCTATGAAAAGAGTGTTTCAAAGCTGCTCTTTCAAAAGCAAGGTTCAAGTCTGTGTGTTGAATGCACTCATCCGAAAGAAGTTTCTGAGAACGCTTCTGTCTAGTTCTTACGTGAAGATATTTCCTTTTCCAGCTTAGACCTCAAAGCGCTCCAAATAAACACTTGCAAATTCTACAAAAGGAGTGTTTCAAAAGAGTTCTATCAAAAGGAACGTTCAAGTCTGTGAGTTGAATGCACTTATCATACCGAAGTTTCCTGGAATACTTCTGTCTAGTTTTTATGTGAAGACATTTCCTTTTCCAGCAGAGGCCTCAAAGCACTCCAAATATCCACTTGCAGATTCTACAAAAAGAGTGTTTCAAAACTGCTCTATCAAAAGCAAGCTTCAACACTGTGAGTAGAATGCACTCATCACAAAGAAGTTTCTGAGAATGCTTCTGTCTAGTTTTTATGTGAAGATATTTCCTTTTCCAACATAGGCCTCAAAGCGCTCCAAATAAACACTTGCAGATTCTACAAAAGGAGTGTTTCGAAACTGCTCTTTCAAGAGGAACGTTCAAGTCTGTGAGTTGAATGCACTCATCACACAGAAGTTTCTGAGAATGCTTCTGTCTAGTTTTTATGTGAAGATGTTTCCTTTTCCAGCATAGGCCTCAAAACGCTCCAAATATCCTCTTGCAGATTCTACAAAAAGAGTGTTTCAAAACTGTTCTATCAAAAGGAAGGTTCAACTCTGTGAGTTGAATGAATGCATCATGAAGAACTTTCTGAGAATGCTTCTCTGTAGTTTTTAGGTGAAGATATTCCAAAACCCAGCACAGGCCTCGAAGTGCTCCAAATAACCACTTGCAGATTTTACCAAAAGAGTGTTTCAAAACTTCTCTTTCTATAGGTAAGTTCAAGTCTGTGAGTTGAATGCACTCAACACAAAGAAGTTTCTGAGAATGCTTCTGTTCAGTTTTTATGTGAAGATATTTCCTTTTCCAGCATAGGCCTCAAACGGCTCCAAATATCCACTTGCAGATTCTACAAAAAGAGTGTTTCCAAACTTCTCTATCAATTGGTAGGTTCAACTCTGTGAGTTGAATGAAGTCATCACAAAGAAGTTTCTGAGAATCCTTCTCTCTAGTTTTTATGTGAAGATATTTCCTTTTCCAACATAGGCCTCAAGGTGCTCCGAATAAACACTTGCAGATTCTACAAACTTAATGTTTCAAAACTGTTCTATCAAAAGGAACGTTGAAGTCTGTGAGTTGAATGCACTCATCACAAAGAAGTTTCTCAGAATGCTTCCGTCTAGTTTTTAGGTGAAGAGATTTCATTTCCCAGCATAGGCCTCAAAGCGCTCCAAATATCCACTTGCAGATTCTACAAGAAGAGTGTTTCCAAACTGCTCTTTCAAAAGGAAGCTTCAAGTCTGTGAGTTGAATGCACTCATCACAAAGAAGTTTCTGAGAATGCTTCCGTCTAGTTTCTATATGAAGATATTTCCTTTTCCAACATAGGCCCCAAAGTGCTCCAAATAAACCCTTGCAGATTCTACAAAAGGAGTGTTTCAAAACTGCTCTTTCTATAGGTAAGTTCAAGTCTGTGAGTTGAATGCACTCAACACAAAGAAGTTTCTGAGAATGCTTCTGTTCAGTTTTTATGTGAAGATATTTCCTTTTCCAGCATAGGCCTCAAACGGCTCCAAATATCCACTTGCAGATTCTACAAAAAGAGTGTTTCCAAACTTCTCTATCAATTGGTAGGTTCAACTCTGTGAGTTGAATGAAGTCATCACAAAGAAGTTTCTGAGAATCCTTCTCTCTAGTTTTTATGTGAAGATATTTCCTTTTCCAACATAGGCCTCAAGGTGCTCCGAATAAACACTTGCAAATTCTACAAAAGGAGTGTTTCAAAAGAGTTCTATCAAAAGGAACGTTCAAGTCTGTGAGTTGAATGCACTTATCATACCGAAGTTTCCTGGAATGCTTCTGTCTAGTTTTTATGTGAAGACATTTCCTTTTCCAGCAGAGGCCTCAAAGCACTCCAAATATCCACTTGCAGATTCTACAAAAAGAGTGTTTCAAAACTGCTCTATCAAAAGCAAGGTTCAACACTGTGAGTAGAATGCACTCATCACAAAGAAGTTTCTGAGAATGATTCTGTCTAGTTTTTATGTGAAGATATTTCCTTTTCCAACATAGGCCTCAAAGCGCTCCAAATAAACACTTGCAGATTCTACAAAAGGAGTGTTTCGAAACTGCTCTTTCAAGAGGAACGTTCAAGTCTGTGAGTTGAATGCACTCATCACACAGAAGTTTCTGAGAATGCTTCTGTCTAGTTTTTATGTGAAGATGTTTCCTTTTCCAGCATAGGCCTCAAAACGCTCCAAATATCCTCTTGCAGATTCTACAAAAACAGTGTTTCAAAACTGTTCTATCAAAAGGAAGGTTCAACTCTGTGAGTTGAATGAATGCATCATGAAGAACTTTCTGAGAATGCTTCTCTGTAGTTTTTAGGTGAAGATATTCCAAAACCCAGCACAGGCCTCGAAGTGCTCCAAATAACCACTTGCAGATTTTACCAAAAGAGTGTTTCAAAACTGCTCTTTCTATAGGTAAGTTCAAGTCTGTGAGTTGAATGCACTCAACACAAAGAAGTTTCTGAGAATGCTTCTGTTCAGTTTTTATGTGAAGATATTTCCTTTTCCAGCATAGGCCTCAAACGGCTCCAAATATCCACTTGCAGATTCTACAAAAAGAGTGTTTCCAAACTTCTCTATCAATTGGTAGGTTCAACTCTGTGAGTTGAATGAAGTCATCACAAAGAAGTTTCTGAGAATCCTTCTCTCTAGTTTTTATGTGAAGATATTTCCTTTTCCAACATAGGCCTCAAGGTGCTCCGAATAAACACTTGCAGATTCTACAAACTTAATGTTTCAAAACTCTTCTATCAAAAGGAACGTTGAAGTCTGTGAGTTGAATGCACTCATCACAAAGAAGTTTCTCAGAATGCTTCCGTCTAGTTTTTAGGTGAAGAGATTTCATTTCCCAGCACAGGCCTCAAAGCGCTCCAAATATCCACTTGCAGATTCTACAAGAAGAGTGTTTCCAAACTGCTCTTTCAAAAGGAAGCTTCAAGTCTGTGAGTTGAATGCACTCATCACAAAGAAGTTTCTGAGAATGCTTCCGTCTAGTTTCTATATGAAGATATTTCCTTTTCCAACATAGGCCCCAAAGTGCTCCAAATAAACCCTTGCAGATTCTACAAAAGGAGTGTTTCAAAGCTGCTCTTTCTATAGGTAAGTTCAAGTCTGTGAGTTGAATGCACTCAACACAAAGAAGTTTCTGAGAATCCTTCTGTTCAGTTTTTATGTGAAGATATTTCCTTTTCCAGCATAGGCCTCAAACGGCTCCAAATATCCACTTGCAGATTCTACAAAAGGAGTGTTTCCAAACTTCTCTATCAATTGGTAGGTTCAACTCTGTGAGTTGAATGAAGTCATCACAAAGAAGTTTCTGAGAATCCTTCTCTCTAGTTTTTATGTGAAGATATTTCCTTTTCCAACGTAGGCCTCAAAGCGCTCCAAATAAACACATGCAGATTCTACAAAAGGAGTGTTTCAAAACTGTTCTATCAAAGGGAACGTTCAAGTCTGTGAGTTGAATGTACTCATCACACAGATGTTTCTCAGAATGCTTCTGTCTAGTTTTTAGGTGAAGAGATTTCATTTCCCAGCATAGGCCTCAAAGCGCTCCAAATATCCACTTGCAGAATCTACGAAAAGAGTGTTTCCAAACTGCTCTTTCAAAAGGAAGCTTCAAGTCTGTGTGTTGAATGCACTCATCCAAAAGAAGTTTCTGAGAATGCTTCTGTCTAGTTCTTACGTGAAGATATTTCCTTTTCCAGGTAAGGCCTCAAAGCGCTCCAAATAAACACTTGCAAATTCTACAAAAGGAGTGTTTCAAAAGAGTTCTATCAAAAGGAACGTTCAAGTCTGTGAGTTGAATGCACTTATCATACCGAAGTTTCCTGGAATGCTTCTGTCTAGTTTTTATGTGAAGACATTTCCTTTTCCAGCAGAGGCCTCAAAGCACTCCAAATATCCACTTGCAGATTCTACAAAAAGAGTGTTTCAAAACTGCTCTATCAAAAGCAAGGTTCAACACTGTGAGTAGAATGCACTCATCACAAAGAAGTTTCTGAGAATGCTTCTGTCTAGGTTTTATGTGAAGATATTTCCTTTTCCAACATAGGCCTCAAAGCACTCCAAATAAACACTTGCAGATTCTACAAAAGGAGTGTTTCGAAACTGCTCTTTCAACAGGAACGTTCAAGTCTGTGAGTTGAATGCACTCATCACACAGAAGTTTCTGAGAATGCTTCTGTCTAGTTTTTATGTGAAGATGTTTCCTTTTCCAGCATAGGCCTCAAAACGCTCCAAATATCCTCTTGCAGATTCTACAAAAACAGTGTTTCAAAACTGTTCTATCAAAAGGAAGGTTCAACTCTGTGAGTTGAATGAATGCATCATGAAGAACTTTCTGAGAATGCTTCTCTGTAGTTTTTAGGTGAAGATATTCCAAAACCCAGCACAGGCCTCGAAGTGCTCCAAATAACCACTTGCAGATTTTACCAAAAGAGTGTTTCAAAACTTCTCTTTCTATAGGTAAGTTCAAGTCTGTGAGTTGAATGCACTCAACACAAAGAAGTTTCTGAGAATGCTTCTGTTCAGTTTTTATGTGAAGATATTTCCTTTTCCAGCATAGGCCTCAAACGGCTCCAAATATCCACTTGCAGATTCTACAAAAAGAGTGTTTCCAAACTTCTCTATCAATTGGTAGGTTCAACTCTGTGAGTTGAATGAAGTCATCACAAAGAAGTTTCTGAGAATCCTTCTCTCTAGTTTTTATGTGAAGATATTTCCTTTTCCAACATAGGCCTCAAGGTGCTCCGAATAAACACTTGCAGATTCTACAAACTTAATGTTTCAAAACTGTTCTATCAAAAGGAACGTTGAAGTCTGTGAGTTGAATGCACTCATCACAAAGAAGTTTCTCAGAATGCTTCCGTCTAGTTTTTAGGTGAAGAGATTTCATTTCCCAGCATAGGCCTCAAAGCGCTCCAAATATCCACTTGCAGATTCTACAAGAAGAGTGTTTCCAAACTGCTCTTTCAAAAGGAAGCTTCAAGTCTGTGAGTTGAATGCACTCATCACAAAGAAGTTTCTGAGAATGCTTCCGTCTAGTTTCTATATGAAGATATTTCCTTTTCCAACATAGGCCCCAAAGTGCTCCAAATAAACCCTTGCAGATTCTACAAAAGGAGTGTTTCAAAACTGCTCTTTCTATAGGTAAGTTCAAGTCTGTGAGTTGAATGCACTCAACACAAAGAAGTTTCTGAGAATGCTTCTGTTCAGTTTTTATGTGAAGATATTTCCTTTTCCAGCATAGGCCTCAAACGGCTCCAAATATCCACTTGCAGATTCTACAAAAAGAGTGTTTCCAAACTTCTCTATCAATTGGTAGGTTCAACTCTGTGAGTTGAATGAAGTCATCACAAAGAAGTTTCTGAGAATCCTTCTCTCTAGTTTTTATGTGAAGATATTTCCTTTTCCAACATAGGCCTCAAGGTGCTCCGAATAAACACTTGCAAATTCTACAAAAGGAGTGTTTCAAAAGAGTTCTATCAAAAGGAACGTTCAAGTCTGTGAGTTGAATGCACTTATCATACCGAAGTTTCCTGGAATGCTTCTGTCTAGTTTTTATGTGAAGACATTTCCTTTTCCAGCAGAGGCCTCAAAGCACTCCAAATATCCACTTGCAGATTCTACAAAAAGAGTGTTTCAAAACTGCTCTATCAAAAGCAAGGTTCAACACTGTGAGTAGAATGCACTCATCACAAAGAAGTTTCTGAGAATGATTCTGTCTAGTTTTTATGTGAAGATATTTCCTTTTCCAACATAGGCCTCAAAGCGCTCCAAGTAAACACTTGCAGATTCTACAAAAGGAGTGTTTCGAAACTGCTCTTTCAAGAGGAACGTTCAAGTCTGTGAGTTGAATGCACTCATCACACAGAAGTTTCTGAGAATGCTTCTGTCTAGTTTTTATGTGAAGATGTTTCCTTTTCCAGCATAGGCCTCAAAACGCTCCAAATATCCTCTTGCAGATTCTACAAAAACAGTGTTTCAAAACTGTTCTATCAAAAGGAAGGTTCAACTCTGTGAGTTGAATGAATGCATCATGAAGAACTTTCTGAGAATGCTTCTCTGTAGTTTTTAGGTGAAGATATTCCAAAACCCAGCACAGGCCTCGAAGTGCTCCAAATAACCACTTGCAGATTTTACCAAAAGAGTGTTTCAAAACTGCTCTTTCTATAGGTAAGTTCAAGTCTGTGAGTTGAATGCACTCAACACAAAGAAGTTTCTGAGAATGCTTCTGTTCAGTTTTTATGTGAAGATATTTCCTTTTCCAGCATAGGCCTCAAACGGCTCCAAATATCCACTTGCAGATTCTACAAAAAGAGTGTTTCCAAACTTCTCTATCAATTGGTAGGTTCAACTCTGTGAGTTGAATGAAGTCATCACAAAGAAGTTTCTGAGAATCCTTCTCTCTAGTTTTTATGTGAAGATATTACCTTTTCCAACATAGGCCTCAAGGTGCTCCGAATAAACACTTGCAGATTCTACAAACTTAATGTTTCAAAACTCTTCTATCAAAAGGAACGTTGAAGTCTGTGAGTTGAATGCACTCATCACAAAGAAGTTTCTCAGAATGCTTCCGTCTAGTTTTTAGGTGAAGAGATTTCATTTCCCAGCACAGGCCTCAAAGCGCTCCAAATATCCACTTGCAGATTCTACAAGAAGAGTGTTTCCAAACTGCTCTTTCAAAAGGAAGCTTCAAGTCTGTGAGTTGAATGCACTCATCACAAAGAAGTTTCTGAGAATGCTTCCGTCTAGTTTCTATATGAAGATATTTCCTTTTCCAACATAGGCCCCAAAGTGCTCCAAATAAACCCTTGCAGATTCTACAAAAGGAGTGTTTCAAAGCTGCTCTTTCTATAGGTAAGTTCAAGTCTGTGAGTTGAATGCACTCAACACAAAGAAGTTTCTGAGAATCCTTCTGTTCAGTTTTTATGTGAAGATATTTCCTTTTCCAGCATAGGCCTCAAACGGCTCCAAATATCCACTTGCAGATTCTACAAAAGGAGTGTTTCCAAACTTCTCTATCAATTGGTAGGTTCAACTCTGTGAGTTGAATGAAGTCATCACAAAGAAGTTTCTGAGAATCCTTCTCTCTAGTTTTTATGTGAAGATATTTCCTTTTCCAACGTAGGCCTCAAAGCGCTCCAAATAAACACATGCAGATTCTACAAAAGGAGTGTTTCAAAACTGTTCTATCAAAGGGAACGTTCAAGTCTGTGAGTTGAATGTACTCATCACACAGATGTTTCTCAGAATGCTTCTGTCTAGTTTTTAGTTGAAGAGATTTCATTTCCCAGCATAGGCCTCAAAGCGCTCCAAATATCCACTTGCAGAATCTATGAAAAGAGTGTTTCAAAGCTGCTCTTTCAAAAGCAAGGTTCAAGTCTGTGTGTTGAATGCACTCATCCGAAAGAAGTTTCTGAGAACGCTTCTGTCTAGTTCTTACGTGAAGATATTTCCTTTTCCAGCTTAGACCTCAAAGCGCTCCAAATAAACACTTGCAAATTCTACAAAAGGAGTGTTTCAAAAGAGTTCTATCAAAAGGAACGTTCAAGTCTGTGAGTTGAATGCACTTATCATACCGAAGTTTCCTGGAATGCTTCTGTCTAGTTTTTATGTGAAGACATTTCCTTTTCCAGCAGAGGCCTCAAAGCACTCCAAATATCCACTTGCAGATTCTACAAAAAGAGTGTTTCAAAACTGCTCTATCAAAAGCAAGGTTCAACACTGTGAGTAGAATGCACTCATCACAAAGAAGTTTCTGAGAATGCTTCTGTCTAGGTTTTATGTGAAGATATTTCCTTTTCCAACATAGGCCTCAAAGCGCTCCAAATAAACACTTGCATATTCTACAAAAGGAGTGTTTCGAAACTGCTCTTTCAAGAGGAACGTTCAAGTCTGTGAGTTGAATGCACTCATCACACAGAAGTTTCTGAGAATGCTTCTGTCTAGTTTTTATGTGAAGATGTTTCCTTTTCCAGCATAGGCCTCAAAACGCTCCAAATATCCTCTTGCAGATTCTACAAAAAGAGTGTTTCAAAACTGTTCTATCAAAAGGAAGGTTCAACTCTGTGAGTTGAATGAATGCATCATGAAGAACTTTCTGAGAATGCTTCTCTGTAGTTTTTAGGTGAAGATATTCCAAAACCCAGCACAGGCCTCGAAGTGCTCCAAATAACCACTTGCAGATTTTACCAAAAGAGTGTTTCAAAACTTCTCTTTCTATAGGTAAGTTCAAGTCTGTGAGTTGAATGCACTCAACACAAAGAAGTTTCTGAGAATGCTTCTGTTCAGTTTTTATGTGAAGATATTTCCTTTTCCAGCATAGGCCTCAAACGGCTCCAAATATCCACTTGCAGATTCTACAAAAAGAGTGTTTCCAAACTTCTCTATCAATTGGTAGGTTCAACTCTGTGAGTTGAATGAAGTCATCACAAAGAAGTTTCTGAGAATCCTTCTCTCTAGTTTTTATGTGAAGATATTTCCTTTTCCAACATAGGCCTCAAGGTGCTCCGAATAAACACTTGCAGATTCTACAAACTTAATGTTTCAAAACTGTTCTATCAAAAGGAACGTTGAAGTCTGTGAGTTGAATGCACTCATCACAAAGAAGTTTCTCAGAATGCTTCCGTCTAGTTTTTAGGTGAAGAGATTTCATTTCCCAGCATAGGCCTCAAAGCGCTCCAAATATCCACTTGCAGATTCTACAAGAAGAGTGTTTCCAAACTGCTCTTTCAAAAGGAAGCTTCAAGTCTGTGAGTTGAATGCACTCATCACAAAGAAGTTTCTGAGAATGCTTCCGTCTAGTTTCTATATGAAGATATTTCCTTTTCCAACATAGGCCCCAAAGTGCTCCAAATAAACCCTTGCAGATTCTACAAAAGGAGTGTTTCAAAACTGCTCTTTCTATAGGTAAGTTCAAGTCTGTGAGTTGAATGCACTCAACACAAAGAAGTTTCTGAGAATGCTTCTGTTCAGTTTTTATGTGAAGATATTTCCTTTTCCAGCATAGGCCTCAAACGGCTCCAAATATCCACTTGCAGATTCTACAAAAAGAGTGTTTCCAAACTTCTCTATCAATTGGTAGGTTCAACTCTGTGAGTTGAATGAAGTCATCACAAAGAAGTTTCTGAGAATCCTTCTCTCTAGTTTTTATGTGAAGATATTTCCTTTTCCAACATAGGCCTCAAGGTGCTCCGAATAAACACTTGCAAATTCTACAAAAGGAGTGTTTCAAAAGAGTTCTATCAAAAGGAACGTTCAAGTCTGTGAGTTGAATGCACTTATCATACCGAAGTTTCCTGGAATGCTTCTGTCTAGTTTTTATGTGAAGACATTTCCTTTTCCAGCAGAGGCCTCAAAGCACTCCAAATATCCACTTGCAGATTCTACAAAAAGAGTGTTTCAAAACTGCTCTATCAAAAGCAAGGTTCAACACTGTGAGTAGAATGCACTCATCACAAAGAAGTTTCTGAGAATGATTCTGTCTAGTTTTTATGTGAAGATATTTCCTTTTCCAACATAGGCCTCAAAGCGCTCCAAATAAACACTTGCAGATTCTACAAAAGGAGTGTTTCGAAACTGCTCTTTCAAGAGGAACGTTCAAGTCTGTGAGTTGAATGCACTCATCACACAGAAGTTTCTGAGAATGCTTCTGTCTAGTTTTTATGTGAAGATGTTTCCTTTTCCAGCATAGGCCTCAAAACGCTCCAAATATCCTCTTGCAGATTCTACAAAAACAGTGTTTCAAAACTGTTCTATCAAAAGGAAGGTTCAACTCTGTGAGTTGAATGAATGCATCATGAAGAACTTTCTGAGAATGCTTCTCTGTAGTTTTTAGGTGAAGATATTCCAAAACCCAGCACAGGCCTCGAAGTGCTCCAAATAACCACTTGCAGATTTTACCAAAAGAGTGTTTCAAAACTGCTCTTTCTATAGGTAAGTTCAAGTCTGTGAGTTGAATGCACTCAACACAAAGAAGTTTCTGAGAATGCTTCTGTTCAGTTTTTATGTGAAGATATTTCCTTTTCCAGCATAGGCCTCAAACGGCTCCAAATATCCACTTGCAGATTCTACAAAAAGAGTGTTTCCAAACTTCTCTATCAATTGGTAGGTTCAACTCTGTGAGTTGAATGAAGTCATCACAAAGAAGTTTCTGAGAATCCTTCTCTCTAGTTTTTATGTGAAGATATTTCCTTTTCCAACATAGGCCTCAAGGTGCTCCGAATAAACACTTGCAGATTCTACAAACTTAATGTTTCAAAACTCTTCTATCAAAAGGAACGTTGAAGTCTGTGAGTTGAATGCACTCATCACAAAGAAGTTTCTCAGAATGCTTCCGTCTAGTTTTTAGGTGAAGAGATTTCATTTCCCAGCACAGGCCTCAAAGCGCTCCAAATATCCACTTGCAGATTCTACAAGAAGAGTGTTTCCAAACTGCTCTTTCAAAAGGAAGCTTCAAGTCTGTGAGTTGAATGCACTCATCACAAAGAAGTTTCTGAGAATGCTTCCGTCTAGTTTCTATATGAAGATATTTCCTTTTCCAACATAGGCCCCAAAGTGCTCCAAATAAACCCTTGCAGATTCTACAAAAGGAGTGTTTCAAAGCTGCTCTTTCTATAGGTAAGTTCAAGTCTGTGAGTTGAATGCACTCAACACAAAGAAGTTTCTGAGAATCCTTCTGTTCAGTTTTTATGTGAAGATATTTCCTTTTCCAGCATAGGCCTCAAACGGCTCCAAATATCCACTTGCAGATTCTACAAAAGGAGTGTTTCCAAACTTCTCTATCAATTGGTAGGTTCAACTCTGTGAGTTGAATGAAGTCATCACAAAGAAGTTTCTGAGAATCCTTCTCTCTAGTTTTTATGTGAAGATATTTCCTTTTCCAACGTAGGCCTCAAAGCGCTCCAAATAAACACATGCAGATTCTACAAAAGGAGTGTTTCAAAACTGTTCTATCAAAGGGAACGTTCAAGTCTGTGAGTTGAATGTACTCATCACACAGATGTTTCTCAGAATGCTTCTGTCTAGTTTTTAGGTGAAGAGATTTCATTTCCCAGCATAGGCCTCAAAGCGCTCCAAATATCCACTTGCAGAATCTACGAAAAGAGTGTTTCCAAACTGCTCTTTCAAAAGGAAGCTTCAAGTCTGTGTGTTGAATGCACTCATCCAAAAGAAGTTTCTGAGAATGCTTCTGTCTAGTTCTTACGTGAAGATATTTCCTTTTCCAGGTAAGGCCTCAAAGCGCTCCAAATAAACACTTGCAAATTCTACAAAAGGAGTGTTTCAAAAGAGTTCTATCAAAAGGAACGTTCAAGTCTGTGAGTTGAATGCACTTATCATACCGAAGTTTCCTGGAATGCTTCTGTCTAGTTTTTATGTGAAGACATTTCCTTTTCCAGCAGAGGCCTCAAAGCACTCCAAATATCCACTTGCAGATTCTACAAAAAGAGTGTTTCAAAACTGCTCTATCAAAAGCAAGGTTCAACACTGTGAGTAGAATGCACTCATCACAAAGAAGTTTCTGAGAATGCTTCTGTCTAGGTTTTATGTGAAGATATTTCCTTTTCCAACATAGGCCTCAAAGCACTCCAAATAAACACTTGCAGATTCTACAAAAGGTGTGTTTCGAAACTGCTCTTTCAACAGGAACGTTCAAGTCTGTGAGTTGAATGCACTCATCACACAGAAGTTTCTGAGAATGCTTCTGTCTAGTTTTTATGTGAAGATGTTTCCTTTTCCAGCATAGGCCTCAAAACGCTCCAAATATCCTCTTGCAGATTCTACAAAAACAGTGTTTCAAAACTGTTCTATCAAAAGGAAGGTTCAACTCTGTGAGTTGAATGAATGCATCATGAAGAACTTTCTGAGAATGCTTCTCTGTAGTTTTTAGGTGAAGATATTCCAAAACCCAGCACAGGCCTCGAAGTGCTCCAAATAACCACTTGCAGATTTTACCAAAAGAGTGTTTCAAAACTGCTCTTTCTATAGGTAAGTTCAAGTCTGTGAGTTGAATGCACTCAACACAAAGAAGTTTCTGAGAATGCTTCTGTTCTGTTTTTATGTGAAGATATTTCCTTTTCCAGCATAGGCCTCAAACGGCTCCAAATATCCACTTGCAGATTCTACAAAAAGAGTGTTTCCAAACTTCTCTATCAATTGGTAGGTTCAACTCTGTGAGTTGAATGAAGTCATCACAAAGAAGTTTCTGAGAATCATTCTCTCTAGTTTTTATGTGAAGATATTTCCTTTTCCAACATAGGCCTCAAGGTGCTCCGAATAAACACTTGCAGATTCTACAAACTTAATGTTTCAAAACTCTTCTATCAAAAGGAACGTTGAAGTCTGTGAGTTGAATGCACTCATCACAAAGAAGTTTCTCAGAATGCTTCCGTCTAGTTTTTAGGTGAAGAGATTTCATTTCCCAGCACAGGCCTCAAAGCGCTCCAAATATCCACTTGCAGATTCTACAAGAAGAGTGTTTCCAAACTGCTCTTTCAAAAGGAAGCTTCAAGTCTGTGAGTTGAATGCACTCATCACAAAGAAGTTTCTGAGAATGCTTCCGTCTAGTTTCTATATGAAGATATTTCCGTTTCCAACATAGGCCCCAAAGTGCTCCAAATAAACCCTTGCAGATTCTACAAAAGGAGTGTTTCAAAACTGCTCTTTCTATAGGTAAGTTCAAGTCTGTGAGTTGAATGCACTCAACACAAAGAAGTTTCTGAGAATGCTTCTGTTCAGTTTTTATGTGAAGATATTTCCTTTTCCAGCATAGGCCTCAAACGGCTCCAAATATCCACTTGCAGATTCTACAAAAGGAGTGTTTCCAAACTTCTCTATCAATTGGTAGGTTCAACTCTGTGAGTTGAATGAAGTCATCACAAAGAAGTTTCTGAGAATCCTTCTCTCTAGTTTTTATGTGAAGATATTTCCTTTTCCAACGTAGGCCTCAAAGCGCTCCAAATAAACACATGCAGATTCTACAAAAGGAGTGTTTCAAAACTGTTCTATCAAAGGGAACGTTCAAGTCTGTGAGTTGAATGTACTCATCACACAGATGTTTCTCAGAATGCTTCTGTCTAGTTTTTAGGTGAAGAGATTTCATTTCCCAGCATAGGCCTCAAAGCGCTCCAAATATCCACTTGCAGAATCTACGAAAAGAGTGTTTCCAAACTGCTCTTTCAAAAGGAAGCTTCAAGTCTGTGTGTTGAATGCACTCATCCAAAAGAAGTTTCTGAGAATGCTTCTGTCTAGTTCTTACGTGAAGATATTTCCTTTTCCAGGTAAGGCCTCAAAGCGCTCCAAATAAACACTTGCAAATTCTACAAAAGGAGTGTTTCAAAAGAGTTCTATCAAAAGGAACGTTCAAGTCTGTGAGTTGAATGCACTTATCATACCGAAGTTTCCTGGAATGCTTCTGTCTAGTTTTTATGTGAAGACATTTCCTTTTCCAGCAGAGGCCTCAAAGCACTCCAAATATCCACTTGCAGATTCTACAAAAAGAGTGTTTCAAAACTGCTCTATCAAAAGCAAGGTTCAACACTGTGAGTAGAATGCACTCATCACAAAGAAGTTTCTGAGAATGCTTCTGTCTAGGTTTTATGTGAAGATATTTCCTTTTCCAACATAGGCCTCAAAGCGCTCCAAATAAACACTTGCAGATTCTACAAAAGGAGTGTTTCGAAACTGCTCTTTCAAGAGGAACGTTCAAGTCTGTGAGTTGAATGCACTCATCACACAGAAGTTTCTGAGAATGCTTCTGTCTAGTTTTTATGTGAAGATGTTTCCTTTTCCAGCATAGGCCTCAAAACGCTCCAAATATCCTCTTGCAGATTCTACAAAAAGAGTGTTTCAAAACTGTTCTATCAAAAGGAAGGTTCAACTCTGTGAGTTGAATGAATGCATCATGAAGAACTTTCTGAGAATGCTTCTCTGTAGTTTTTAGGTGAAGATATTCCAAAACCCAGCACAGGCCTCGAAGTGCTCCAAATAACCACTTGCAGATTTTACCAAAAGAGTGTTTCAAAACTGCTCTTTCTATAGGTAAGTTCAAGTCTGTGAGTTGAATGCACTCAACACAAAGAAGTTTCTGAGAATGCTTCTGTTCAGTTTTTATGTGAAGATATTTCCTTTTCCAGCATAGGCCTCAAACGGCTCCAAATATCCACTTGCAGATTCTACAAAAAGAGTGTTTCCAAACTTCTCTATCAATTGGTAGGTTCAACTCTGTGAGTTGAATGAAGTCATCACAAAGAAGTTTCTGAGAATCCTTCTGTCTAGTTTTTATGTGAAGATATTTCCTTTTCCAGCATAGGCCTCAAAGCGCTCCAAATAAACACATGCAGATTCTACAAAAGGAGTGTTTCAAAACTGTTCTATCAAAGGGAACGTTCAAGTCAGTGAGTTGAATGTACTGATCACACAGATGTTTCTCAGAATGTTTCTGTCTAGTTTTTAGGTGAAGAGATTTCATTTCCCAGCATAGGCCTCAAAGCGCTCCAAATATCCACTTGCAGATTCTACAAGAAGAGTGTTTCCAAACTGCTCTTTCAAAAGGAAGCTTCAAGTCTGTGAGTTGAATGCACTCATCACAAAGAAGTTTCTGAGAATGCTTCCGTCTAGTTTCTATATGAAGATATTTCCTTTTCCAACATAGGCCCCAAAGTGCTCCAAATAAACCCTTGCAGATTCTACAAAAGGAGTGTTTCAAAACTGCTCTTTCTATAGGTAAGTTCAAGTCTGTGAGTTGAATGCACTCAACACAAAGAAGTTACTGAGAATGCTTCTGTTCAGTTTTTATGTGAAGATATTTCCTTTTCCAGCATAGGCCTCAAACGGCTCCAAATATCCACTTGCAGATTCTACAAAAAGAGTGTTTCCAAACTTCTCTATCAATTGGTAGGTTCAACTCTGTGAGTTGAATGAAGTCATCACAAAGAAGTTTCTGAGAATCCTTCTCTCTAGTTTTTACGTGAAGATATTTCCTTTTCCAGCGTAGGCCTCAAAGCGCTCCAAATAAACACATGCAGATTCTACAAAAGGAGTGTTTCAAAACTGTTCTATCAAAGGGAACGTTCAAGTCTGTGAGTTGAATGTACTCATCACACAGATGTTTCTCAGAATGCTTCTGTCTAGTTTTTAGGTGAAGAGATTTCATTTCCCAGCATAGGCCTCAAAGCGCTCCAAATATCCACTTGCAGATTCTATAAGAAGAGAGTTTCCAAACTGCTCTTTCAAAAGGAGCTTCAAGTCTGTGAGTTGAATGCACTCATCACAAAGAAGTTTCTGAGAATGCTTCCGTCTAGTTTCTATATGAAGATATTTCCTTTTCCAACATAGGCATCAAAGTGCTCCAAATAAACCCTTGCAGATTCTACAAAAGGAGTGTTTCAAAACTGCTCTTTCTATAGGTAAGTTCAAGTCTGTGAGTTGAATGCACTCAACACAAAGAAGTTTCTGAGAATGCTTCTGTTCAGTTTTTATGTGAAGATATTTCCTTTTCCAGCATAGGCCTCAAACGGCTCCAAATATCCACTTGCAGATTCTACAAAAAGAGTGTTTCCAAACTTCTCTATCAATTGGTAGGTTCAACTCTGTGAGTTGAATGAACTCATCACAAAGAAGTTTCTGAGAATCCTTCTCTCTAGTTTTTATGTGAAGATATTTCCTTTTCCAGCGTAGGCCTCAAAGCGCTCCAAATAAACACATGCAGATTCTACAAAAGGAGTGTTTCAAAACTGTTCTATCAAAGGGAACGTTCAAGTCTGTGAGTTGAATGTACTCATCACACAGATGTTTCTCAGAATGCTTCTGTCTAGTTTTTAGTTGAAGAGATTTCATTTCCCAGCATAGGCCTCAAAGCGCTCCAACTATCCACTTGCAGAATCTACGAAAAGAGTGTTTCAAAGCTGCTCTTTCAAAAGCAAGGTTCAAGTCTGTGTGTTGAATGCACTCATCCGAAAGAAGTTTCTGAGAACGCTTCTGTCTAGTTCTTACGTGAAGATATTTCCTTTTCCAGCTTAGACCTCAAAGCGCTCCAAATAAACACTTGCAAATTCTACAAAAGGAGTGTTTCAAAAGAGTTCTATCAAAAGGAACGTTCAAGTCTGTGAGTTGAATGCACTTATCATACCGAAGTTTCCTGGAATGCTTCTGTCTAGTTTTTATGTGAAGACATTTCCTTTTCCAGCAGAGGCCTCAAAGCACTCCAAATATCCACTTGCAGATTCTACAAAAAGAGTGTTTCAAAACTGCTCTATCAAAAGCAAGCTTCAACACTGTGAGTAGAATGCACTCATCACAAAGAAGTTTCTGAGAATGCTTCTGTCTAGTTTTTATGTGAAGATATTTCCTTTTCCAACATAGGCCTCAAAGCGCTCCAAATAAACACTTGCAGATTCTACAAAAGGAGTGTTTCGAAACTGCTCTTTCAAGAGGAACGTTCAAGTCTGTGAGTTGAATGCACTCATCACACAGAAGTTTCTGAGAATGCTTCTGTCTAGTTTTTATGTGAAGATGTTTCCTTTTCCAGAATAGGCCTCCAAACGCTCCAAATATCCTCTTGCAGATTCTACAAAAAAGAGTGTTTCAAAACTGTTCTATCAAAAGGAAGGTTCAACTCTGTGAGTTGAATGAATGCATCATGAAGAACTTTCTGAGAATGCTTCTCTGTAGTTTTTAGGTGAAGATATTCCAAAACCCAGCACAGGCCTCGAAGTGCTCCAAATAACCACTTGCAGATTTTACCAAAAGAGTGTTTCAAAACTGCTCTTTCTATAGGTAAGTTCAAGTCTGTGAGTTGAATGCACTCAACACAAAGAAGTTTCTGAGAATGCTTCTGTTCAGTTTTTATGTGAAGATATTTCCTTTTCCAGCATAGGCCTCAAACGGCTCCAAATATCCACTTGCAGATTCTACAAAAAGAGTGTTTCCAAACTTCTCTATCAATTGGTAGGTTCAACTCTGTGAGTTGAATGAAGTCATCACAAAGAAGTTTCTGAGAATCCTTCTCTCTAGTTTTTATGTGAAGATATTTCCTTTTCCAACATAGGCCTCAAGTTGCTCCGAATAAACACTTGCAGATTCTACAAACTTAATGTTTCAAAACTGTTCTATCAAAAGGAAGGTTGAAGTCTGTGAGTTGAATGCACTCATCACAAAGAAGTTTCTCAGAATGCTTCCGTCTAGTTTTTAGGTGAAGAGATTTCATTTCCCAGCACAGGCCTCAAAGCGCTCCAAATATCCACTTGCAGATTCTACAAGAAGAGTGTTTCCAAACTGCTCTTTCAAAAGGAAGCTTCAAGTCTGTGAGTTGAATGCACTCATCACAAAGAAGTTTCTGAGAATGCTTCCGTCTAGTTTCTATATGAAGGTATTTCCTTTTCCAACATAGGCCCCAAAGTGCTCCAAATAAACCCTTGCAGATTCTACAAAAGGAGTGTTTCAAAACTGCTCTTTCTATAGGTAAGTTCAAGTCTGTGAGTTGAATGCACTCAACACAAAGAAGTTTCTGAGAATGCTGCTGTTCAGTTTTTATGTGAAGATATTTCCTTTTCCAGCATAGGCCTCAAACGGCTCCAAATATCCACTTGCAGATTCTACAAAAGGAGTGTTTCCAAACTTCTCTATCAATTGGTAGGTTCAACTCTGTGAGTTGAATGAAGTCATCACAAAGAAGTTTCTGAGAATCCTTCTCTCTAGTTTTTATGTGAAGATATTTCCTTTTCCAACGTAGGCCTCAAAGCGCTCCAAATAAACACATGCAGATTCTACAAAAGGAGTGTTTCAAAACTGTTCTATCAAAGGGAACGTTCAAGTCTGTGAGTTGAATGTACTCATCACACAGATGTTTCTCAGAATGCTTCTGTCTAGTTTTTAGGTGAAGAGATTTCATTTCCCAGCATAGGCCTCAAAGCGCTCCAAATATCCACTTGCAGATTCTATAAGAAGAGAGTTTCCAAACTGCTCTTTCAAAAGGAAGCTTCAAGTCTGTGAGTTGAATGCACTCATCACAAAGAAGTTTCTGAGAATGCTTCCGTCTAGTTTCTATATGAAGATATTTCCTTTTCCAACATAGGCCCCAAAGTGCTCCAAATAAACCCTTGCAGATTCTACAAAAGGAGTGTTTCAAAACTGCTCTTTCTATAGGTAAGTTCAAGTCTGTGAGTTGAATGCACTCAACACAAAGAAGTTTCTGAGAATGCTTCTGTTCAGTTTTTATGTGAAGATATTTCCTTTTCCAGCATAGGCCTCAAACGGCTCCAAATATCCACTTGCAGATTCTACAAAAAGAGTGTTTCCAAACTTCTCTATCAATTGGTAGGTTCAACTCTGTGAGTTGAATGAACTCATCACAAAGAAGTTTCTGAGAATCCTTCTCTCTAGTTTTTATGTGAAGATATTTCCTTTTCCAACGTAGGCCTCAAAGCGCTCCAAATAAACACATGCAGATACTACAAAAGGAGTGTTTCAAAACTGTTCTATCAAAGGGAACGTTCAAGTCTGTGAGTTGAATGTACTCATCACACAGATGTTTCTCAGAATGCTTCTGTCTAGTTTTTAGTTGAAGAGATTTCATTTCCCAGCATAGGCCTCAAAGCGCTCCAAATATCCACTTGCAGAATCTACGAAAAGAGTGTTTCAAAGCTGCTCTTTCAAAAGCAAGGTTCAAGTCTGTGTGTTGAATGCACTCATCCGAAAGAAGTTTCTGAGAACGCTTCTGTCTAGTTCTTACGTGAAGATATTTCCTTTTCCAGCTTAGACCTCAAAGCGCTCCAAATAAACACTTGCAAATTCTACAAAAGGAGTGTTTCAAAAGAGTTCTATCAAAAGGAACGTTCAAGTCTGTGAGTTGAATGCACTTATCATACCGAAGTTTCCTGGAATGCTTCTGTCTAGTTTTTATGTGAAGACATTTCCTTTTCCAGCAGAGGCCTCAAAGCACTCCAAATATCCACTTGCAGATTCTACAAAAAGAGTGTTTCAAAACTGCTCTATCAAAAGCAAGCTTCAACACTGTGAGTAGAATGCACTCATCACAAAGAAGTTTCTGAGAATGCTTCTGTCTAGTTTTTATGTGAAGATATTTCCTTTTCCAACATAGGCCTCAAAGCGCTCCAAATAAACACTTGCAGATTCTACAAAAGGAGTGTTTCGAAACTGCTCTTTCAAGAGGAACGTTCAAGTCTGTGAGTTGAATGCACTCATCACACAGAAGTTTCTGAGAATGCTTCTGTCTAGTTTTTATGTGAAGATGTTTCCTTTTCCAGCATAGGCCTCAAAACGCTCCAAATATCCTCTTGCAGATTCTACAAAAAGAGTGTTTCAAAACTGTTCTATCAAAAGGAAGGTTCAACTCTGTGAGTTGAATGAATGCATCATGAAGAACTTTCTGAGAATGCTTCTCTGTAGTTTTTAGGTGAAGATATTCCAAAACCCAGCACAGGCCTCGAAGTGCTCCAAATAACCACTTGCAGATTTTACCAAAAGAGTGTTTCAAAACTGCTCTTTCTATAGGTAAGTTCAAGTCTGTGAGTTGAATGCACTCAACACAAAGAAGTTTCTGAGAATGCTTCTGTTCAGTTTTTATGTGAAGATATTTCCTTTTCCAGCATAGGCCTCAAACGGCTCCAAATATCCACTTGCAGATTCTACAAAAAGAGTGTTTCCAAACTTCTCTATCAATTGGTAGGTTCAACTCTGTGAGTTGAATGAAGTCATCACAAAGAAGTTTCTGAGAATCCTTCTCTCTAGTTTTTATGTGAAGATATTTCCTTTTCCAACATAGGCCTCAAGGTGCTCCGAATAAACACTTGCAGATTCTACAAACTTAATGTTTCAAAACTCTTCTATCAAAAGGAACGTTGAAGTCTGTGAGTTGAATGCACTCATCACAAAGAAGTTTCTCAGAATGCTTCCGTCTAGTTTTTAGGTGAAGAGATTTCATTTCCCAGCACAGGCCTCAAAGCGCTCCAAATATCCACTTGCAGATTCTACAAGAAGAGTGTTTCCAAATTGCTCTTTCAAAAGGAAGCTTCAAGTCTGTGAGTTGAATGCACTCATCACAAAGAAGTTTCTGAGAATGCTTCCGTCTAGTTTCTATATGAAGATATTTCCTTTTCCAACATAGGCCCCAAAGTGCTCCAAATAAACCCTTGCAGATTCTACAAAAGGAGTGTTTCAAAACTCTTCTATCAAAAGGAACGTTGAAGTCTGTGAGTTGAATGCACTCATCACAAAGAAGTTTCTCAGAATGCTTCCGTCTAGTTTTTAGGTGAAGAGATTTCATTTCCCAGCACAGGCCTCAAAGCGCTCCAAATATCCACTTGCAGATTCTACAAGAAGAGTGTTTCCAAACTGCTCTTTCAAAAGGAAGCTTCAAGTCTGTGAGTTGAATGCACTCATCACAAAGAAGTTTCTGAGAATGCTTCCGTCTAGTTTCTATATGAAGATATTTCCTTTTCCAACATAGGCCCCAAAGTGCTCCAAATAAACCCTTGCAGATTCTACAAAAGGAGTGTTTCAAAACTGCTCTTTCTATAGGTAAGTTCAAGTCTGTGAGTTGAATGCACTCAACACAAAGAAGTTTCTGAGAATGCTTCTGTTCAGTTTTTATGTGAAGATATTTCCTTTTCCAGCATAGGCCTCAAACGGCTCCAAATATCCACTTGCAGATTCTACAAAAAGAGTGTTTCAAAACTGCTCTATCAATTGGTAGGTTCAACTCTGTGAGTTGAATGAAGTCATCACAAAGAAGTTTCTGAGAATCCTTCTCTCTAGTTTTTACGTGAAGATATTTCCTTTTCCAGCGTAGGCCTCAAAGCGCTCCAAATAAACACATGCAGATTCTACAAAAGGAGTGTTTCAAAACTGTTCTATCAAAGGGAACGTTCAAGTCTGTGAGTTGAATGTACTCATCACACAGATGTTTCTCAGAATGCTTCTGTCTAGTTTTTAGGTGAAGAGATTTCATTTCCCAGCATAGGCCTCAAAGCGCTCCAAATATCCACTTGCAGATTCTATAAGAAGAGAGTTTCCAAACTGCTCTTTCAAAAGGAAGCTTCAAGTCTGTGAGTTGAATGCACTCATCACAAAGAAGTTTCTGAGAATGCTTCCGTCTAGTTTCTATATGAAGATATTTCCTTTTCCAACATAGGCCCCAAAGTGCTCCAAATAAACCCTTGCAGATTCTACAAAAGGAGTGTTTCAAAACTGCTCTTTCTATAGGTAAGTTCAAGTCTGTGAGTTGAATGCACTCAACACAAAGAAGTTTCTGAGAATGCTTCTGTTCAGTTTTTATGTGAAGATATTTCCTTTTCCAGCATAGGCCTCAAACGGCTCCAAATATCCACTTGCAGATTCTACAAAAAGAGTGTTTCCAAACTTCTCTATCAATTGGTAGGTTCAACTCTGTGAGTTGAATGAACTCATCACAAAGAAGTTTCTGAGAATCCTTCTCTCTAGTTTTTATGTGAAGATATTTCCTTTTCCAGCGTAGGCCACAAAGCGCTCCAAATAAACACATGCAGATTCTACAAAAGGAGTGTTTCAAAACTGTTCTATCAAAGGGAACGTTCAAGTCTGTGAGTTGAATGTACTCATCACACAGATGTTTCTCAGAATGCTTCTGTCTAGTTTTTAGTTGAAGAGATTTCATTTCCCAGCATAGGCCTCAAAGCGCTCCAAATATCCACTTGCAGAATCTACGAAAAGAGTGTTTCAAAGCTGCTCTTTCAAAAGCAAGGTTCAAGTCTGTGTGTTGAATGCACTCATCCGAAAGAAGTTTCTGAGAATGCTTCTGTCTAGTTCTTACGTGAAGATATTTCCTTTTCCAGCTTAGGCCTCAAAGCGCTCCAAATAAACACTTGCAAATTCTACAAAAGGAGTGTTTCAAAAGAGTTCTATCAAAAGGAACGTTCAAGTCTGTGAGTTGAATGCACTTTTCATACCGAAGTTTCCTGGAATGCTTCTGTCTAGTTTTTATGTGAAGACATTTCCTTTTCCAGCAGAGGCCTCAAAGCACTCCAAATATCCACTTGCAGATTCTACAAAAAGAGAGTTTCAAAACTGCTCTATCAAAAGCAAGCTTCAACACTGTGAGTAGAATGCACTCATCACAAAGAAGTTTCTGAGAATGCTTCTGTCTAGTTTTTATGTGAAGATATTTCCTTTTCCAACATAGGCCTCAAAGCGCTCCAAATAAACACTTGCAGATTCTACAAAAGGATTGTTTCGAAACTGCTCTTTCAACAGGAACGTTCAAGTCTGTGAGTTGAATGCACTCATCACACAGAAGTTTCTCAGAATGCTTCTGTCTAGTTTTTATGTGAAGATATTTCCTTTTCCAGCATAGGCCTCAGAACGCTCCAAATATCCTCTTGCAGATTCTACAAAAAGAGTGTTTCAAAACTGTTCTATCAAAAGGAAGGTTCAAGTCTGTGAGTTGAATGAATGCATCATGAAGAACTTTCTGAGAATGCTTCTCTGTAGTTTTTAGGTGAAGATATTCCAAAACCCAGCACAGGCCTCGAAGTGCTCCAAATAACCACTTGCAGATTTTACCAAAAGAGTGTTTCAAAACTGCTCTTTCTATACGTAAGTTCAAGTCTGTGAGATGAATGCACTCAACACAAAGAAGTTTCTGAGAATGCTTCTGTTCAGTTTTTATGTGAAGATATTTCCTTTTCCAGCATAGGCCTCAAACGGCTCCAAATTTTCACTTGCAGATTCTACAAAAAGAGTGTTTCCAAACTTCCCTATCAATTGGTAGGTTCAACCCTGTGAGTTGAATGAAGTCATCACAAAGAAGTTTCTGAGAATCCTTCTCTCTAGTTTTTATGTGAAGATATTTCCTTTTCCAACATAGGCCTCAAGGTGCTCCGAATAAACACTTGCAGATTCTACAAACTTAATGTTTCAAAACTGTTCTATCAAAAGGAACGTTGAAGTCTGTGAGTTGAATGCACTCATCACAAAGAAGTTTCTCAGAATGCTTCCGTCTAGTTTTTAGGTGAAGAGATTTCATTTCCCAGCATAGGCCTCAAAGCGCTCCAAATATCCACTTGCAGATTCTATAAGAAGAGAGTTTCCAAACTGCTCTTTCAAAAGGAAGCTTCAAGTCTGTGAGTTGAATGCACTCATCACAAAGAAGTTTCTGAGAATGCTTCCGTCTAGTTTCTATATGAAGATATTTCCTTTTCCAACATAGGCCCCAAAGTGCTCCAAATAAACCCTTGCAGATTCTACAAAAGGAGTGTTTCAAAACTGCTCTTTCTATAGGTAAGTTCAAGTCTGTGAGTTGAATGCACTCAACACAAAGAAGTTTCTGAGAATGCTTCTGTTCAGTTTTTATGTGAAGATATTTCCTTTTCCAGCATAGGCCTCAAACGGCTCCAAATATCCACTTGCAGATTCTACAAAAAGAGTGTTTCCAAACTTCTCTATCAATTGGTAGGTTCAACTCTGTGAGTTGAATGAACTCATCACAAAGAAGTTTCTGAGAATCCTTCTCTCTAGTTTTTATGTGAAGATATTTCCTTTTCCAACGTAGGCCTCAAAGCGCTCCAAATAAAAACATGCAGATTCTACAAAAGGAGTGTTTCAAAACTGTTCTATCAAAGGGAACGTTCAAGTCTGTGAGTTGAATGTACTCATCACACAGGTGTTTCTCAGAATGCTTCTGTCTAGTTTTTAGGTGAAGAGATTTCATTTCCCAGCATAGGCCTCAAAGCGCTCCAAATATCCACTTGCAGATTCTATAAGAAGAGAGTTTCCAAACTGCTCTTTCAAAAGGAAGCTTCAAGTCTGTGTGTTGAATGCACTCATCCAAAAGAAGTTTCTGAGAATGCTTCTGTCTAGTTCTTACGTGAAGATATTTCCTTTTCCAGGTAAGGCCTCAAAGCGCTCCAAATAAACACTTGCAAATTCTACAAAAGGAGTGTTTCAAAAGAGTTCTATCAAAAGGAACGTTCAAGTCTGTGAGTTGAATGCACTTATCATACCGAAGTTTCCTGGAATGCTTCTGTCTAGTTTTTATGTGAAGACATTTCCTTTTCCAGCAGAGGCCTCAAAGCACTCCAAATATCCACTTGCAGATTCTACAAAAAGAGTGTTTCAAAACTGCTCTATCAAAAGCAAGGTTCAACACTGTGAGTAGAATGCACTCATCACAAAGAAGTTTCTGAGAATGCTTCTGTCTAGTTTTTATGTGAAGATATTTCCTTTTCCAACATAGGCCTCAAAGCGCTCCAAATAAACACTTGCAGATTCTACAAAAGGAGTGTTTCGAAACTGCTCTTTCAAGAGGAACGTTCAAGTCTGTGAGTTGAATGCACTCATCACACAGAAGTTTCTGAGAATGCTTCTGTCTAGTTTTTATGTGAAGATGTTTCCTTTTCCAGCATAGGCCTCAAAACGCTCCAAATATCCTCTTGCAGATTCTACAAAAAGAGTGTTTCAAAACTGTTCTATCAAAAGGAAGGTTCAACTCTGTGAGTTGAATGAATGCATCATGAAGAACTTTCTGAGAATGCTTCTCTGTAGTTTTTAGGTGAAGATATTCCAAAACCCAGCACAGGCCTCGAAGTGCTCCAAATAACCACTTGCAGATTTTACCAAAAGAGTGTTTCAAAACTGCTCTTTCTATAGGTAAGTTCAAGTCTGTGAGTTGAATGCACTCAACACAAAGAAGTTTCTGAGAATGCTTCTGTTCAGTTTTTATGTGAAGATATTTCCTTTTCCAGCATAGGCCTCAAACGGCTCCAAATATCCACTTGCAGATTCTACAAAAAGAGTGTTTCCAAACTTCTCTATCAATTGGTAGGTTCAACTCTGTGAGTTGAATGAAGTCATCACAAAGAAGTTTCTGAGAATGCTTCCGTCTAGTTTCTATATGAAGATATTTCCTTTTCCAACATAGGCCCCAAAGTGCTCCAAATAAACCCTTGCAGATTCTACAAAAGGAGTGTTTCAAAACTGCTCTTTCTATAGGTAAGTTCAAGTCTGTGAGTTGAATGCACTCAACACAAAGAAGTTTCTGAGAATGCTTCTGTTCAGTTTTTATGTGAAGATATTTCCTTTTCCAGCATAGGCCTCAAACGGCTCCAAATATCCACTTGCAGATTCTACAAAAAGAGTGTTTCCAAACTTCTCTATCAATTGGTAGGTTCAACTCTGTGAGTTGAATGAAGTCATCACAAAGAAGTTTCTGAGAATCCTTCTCTCTAGTTTTTACGTGAAGATATTTCCTTTTCCAGTGTAGGCCTCAAAGCGCTCCAAATAAACACATGCAGATTCTACAAAAGGAGTGTTTCAAAACTGTTCTATCAAAGGGAACGTTCAAGTCTGTGAGTTGAATGTACTCATCACACAGATGTTTCTCAGAATGCTTCTGTCTAGTTTTTAGGTGAAGAGATTTCATTTCCCAGCATAGGCCTCAAAGCGCTCCAAATATCCACTTGCAGATTCTATAAGAAGAGAGTTTCCAAACTGCTCTTTCAAAAGGAAGCTTCAAGTCTGTGAGTTGAATGCACTCATCACAAAGAAGTTTCTGAGAATGCTTCCGTCTAGTTTCTATATGAAGATATTTCCTTTTCCAACATAGGCCCCAAAGTGCTCCAAATAAACCCTTGCAGATTCTACAAAAGGAGTGTTTCAAAACTGCTCTTTCTATAGGTAAGTTCAAGTCTGTGAGTTGAATGCACTCAACACAAAGAAGTTTCTGAGAATGCTTCTGTTCAGTTTTTATGTGAAGAGATTTCCTTTTCCAGCCTAGGCCTCAAACGGCTCCAAATATCCACTTGCAGATTCTACAAAAAGAGTGTTTCCAAACTTCTCTATCAATTGGTAGGTTCAACTCTGTGAGTTGAATGAACTCATCACAAAGAAGTTTCTGAGAATCCTTCTCTCTAGTTTTTATGTGAAGATATTTCCTTTTCCAGCGTAGGCCACAAAGCGCTCCAAATAAACACATGCAGATTCTACAAAAGGAGTGTTTCAAAACTGTTCTATCAAAGGGAACGTTCAAGTCTGTGAGTTGAATGTACTCATCACACAGATGTTTCTCAGAATGCTTCTGTCTAGTTTTTAGGTGAAGAGATTTCATTTCCCAGCATAGGCCTCAAAGCGCTCCAAATATCCACTTGCAGAATCTACGAAAAGAGTGTTTCAAAGCTGCTCTTTCAAAAGCAAGGTTCAAGTCTGTGTGTTGAATGCACTCATCCAAAAGAAGTTTCTGAGAATGCTTCTGTCTAGTTCTTACGTGAAGATATTTCCTTTTCCAGCTTAGGCCTCAAAGCGCTCCAAATAAACACTTGCAAATTCTACAAAAGGAGTGTTTCAAAAGAGTTCTATCAAAAGGAACGTTCAAGTCTGTGAGTTGAATGCACTTATCATACCGAAGTTTCCTGGAATGCTTCTGTCTAGTTTTTATGTGAAGACATTTCCTTTTCCAGCATAGGCCTCATAGCACTCCAAATATCCACTTGCAGATTCTACAAAAAGAGAGTTTCAAAACTGCTCTATCAAAAGCAATCTTCAACACTGTGAGTAGAATGCACTCATCACAAAGAAGTTTCTGAGAATGCTTCTGTCTAGTTTTTATGTGAAGATATTTCCTTTTCCAACATAGGCCTCAAAGCGCTCCAAATAAACACTTGCAGATTCTACAAAAGGAGTGTTTCGAAACTGCTCTTTCAACAGGAACGTTCAAGTCTGTGAGTTGAATGCACTCATCACACAGAAGTTTCTCAGAATGCTTCTGTCTAGTTTTTATGTGAAGATATTTCCTTTTCCAGCATAGGCCTCAGAACGCTCCAAATATCCTCTTGCAGATTCTACAAAAAGAGTGTTTCAAAACTGTTCTATCAAAAGGAAGGTTCAACTCTGTGAGTTGAATGAATGCATCATGAAGAACTTTCTGAGAATGCTTCTCTGTAGTTTTTAGGTGAAGATATTCCAAAACCCAGCACAGGCCTCGAAGTGCTCCAAATAACCACTTGCAGATTTTACCAAAAGAGTGTTTCAAAACTGCTCTTTCTATACGTAAGTTCAAGTCTGTCAGATGAATGCACTCAACACAAAGAAGTTTCTGAGAATGCTTCTGTTCAGTTTTTATGTGAAGATATTTCCTTTTCCAGCATAGGCCTCAAACGGCTCCAAATTTTCACTTGCAGATTCTACAAAAAGAGTGTTTCCAAACTTCTCTATCAATTGGTAGGTTCAACCCTGTGAGTTGAATGAAGTCATCACAAAGAAGTTTCTGAGAATCCTTCTCTCTAGTTTTTATGTGAAGATATTTCCTTTTCCAACATAGGCCTCAAGGTGCTCCGAATAAACACTTGCAGATTCTACAAACTTAATGTTTCAAAACTCTTCTATCAAAAGGAACGTTGAAGTCTGTGAGTTGAATGCACTCATCACAAAGAAGTTTCTCAGAATGCTTCCGTCTAGTTTTTAGGTGAAGAGATTTCATTTCCCAGCACAGGCCTCAAAGCGCTCCAAATATCCACTTGCAGATTCTACAAGAAGAGTGTTTCCAAACTGCTCTTTCAAAAGGAAGCTTCAAGTCTGTGAGTTGAATGCACTCATCACAAAGAAGTTTCTGAGAATGCTTCCGTCTAGTTTCTCTATGAAGATATTTCCTTTTCCAACATAGGCCCCAAAGTGCTCCAAATAAACCCTTGCAGATTCTACAAAAGGAGTGTTTCAAAACTGCTCTTTCTATAGTTAAGTTCAAGTCTGTGAGTTGAATGCACTCAACACAAAGAAGTTTCTGAGAATGCTTCTGTTCAGTTTTTATGTGAAGATATTTCCTTTTCCAGCATAGGCCTCAAACGGCTCCAAATATCCACTTGCAGATTCTACAAAAAGAGTGTTTCCAAACTTCTCTATCAATTGGTAGGTTCAACTCTGTGAGTTGAATGAAGTCATCACAAAGAAGTTTCTGAGAATCCTTCTCTCTAGTTTTTACGTGAAGATATTTCCTTTTCCAGCGTAGGCCTCAAAGCGCTCCAAATAAACACATGCAGATTCTACAAAAGGAGTGTTTCAAAACTGTTCTATCAAAGGGAACGTTCAAGTCTGTGAGTTGAATGTACTCATCACACAGATGTTTCTCAGAATGCTTCTGTCTAGTTTTTAGGTGAAGAGATTTCATTTCCCAGCATAGGCCTCAAAGCGCTCCAAATATCCACTTGCAGATTCTATAAGAAGAGAGTTTCCAAACTGCTCTTTCAAAAGGAAGCTTCAAGTCTGTGAGTTGAATGCACTCATCACAAAGAAGTTTCTGAGAATGCTTCCGTCTGGTTTCTATATGAAGATATTTCCTTTTCCAACATAGGCCCCAAAGTGCTCCAAATAAACCCTTGCAGATTCTACAAAAGGAGTGTTTCAAAACTGCTCTTTCTATAGGTAAGTTCAAGTCTGTGAGTTGAATGCACTCAACACAAAGAAGTTTCTGAGAATGCTTCTGTTCAGTTTTTATGTGAAGATATTTCCTTTTCCAGCATAGGCCTCAAACGGCTCCAAATATCCACTTGCAGATCCTACAAAAAGAGTGTTTCCAAACTTCTCTATCAATTGGTAGGTTCAACTCTGTGAGTTGAATGAACTCATCACAAAGAAGTTTCTGAGAATCCTTCTCTCTAATTTTTATGTGAAGATATTTCCTTTTCCAACGTAGGCCTCAAAGCGCTCCAAATAAACACATGCAGATTCTACAAAAGGAGTGTTTCAAAACTGTTCTATCAAAGGGAACGTTCAAGTCTGTGAGTTGAATGTACTCATCACACAGATGTTTCTCAGAATGCTTCTGTCTAGTTTTTAGTTGAAGAGATTTCATTTCCCAGCATAGGCCTCAAAGCGCTCCAAATATCCACTTGCAGAATCTACGAAAAGAGTGTTTCAAAGCTGCTCTTTCAAAAGCAAGGTTCAAGTCTGTGTGTTGAATGCACTCATCCGAAAGAAGTTTCTGAGAACGCTTCTGTCTAGTTCTTACGTGAAGATATTTCCTTTTCCAGCTTAGACCTCAAAGCGCTCCAAATAAACACTTGCAAATTCTACAAAAGGAGTGTTTCAAAAGAGTTCTATCAAAAGGAACGTTCAAGTCTGTGAGTTGAATGCACTTATCATACCGAAGTTTCCTGGAATGCTTCTGTCTAGTTTTTATGTGAAGACATTTCCTTTTCCAGCAGAGGCCTCAAAGCACTCCAAATATCCACTTGCAGATTCTACAAAAAGAGTGTTTCAAAACTGCTCTATCAAAAGCAAGCTTCAACACTGTGAGTAGAATGCACTCATCACAAAGAAGTTTCTGAGAATGCTTCTGTCTAGTTTTTATGTGAAGATATTTCCTTTTCCAACATAGGCCTCAAAGCGCTCCAAATAAACACTTGCAGATTCTACAAAAGGAGTGTTTCGAAACTGCTCTTTCAAGAGGAACGTTCAAGTCTGTGAGTTGAATGCACTCATCACACAGAAGTTTCTGAGAATGCTTCTGTCTAGTTTTTATGTGAAGATGTTTCCTTTTCCAGCATAGGCCTCAAAACGCTCCAAATATCCTCTTGCAGATTCTACAAAAAGAGTGTTTCAAAACTGTTCTATCAAAAGGAAGGTTCAACTCTGTGAGTTGAATGAATGCATCATGAAGAACTTTCTGAGAATGCTTCTCTGTAGTTTTTAGGTGAAGATATTCCAAAACCCAGCACAGGCCTCGAAGTGCTCCAAATAACCACTTGCAGATTTTACCAAAAGAGTGTTTCAAAACTGCTCTTTCTATAGGTAAGTTCAAGTCTGTGAGTTGAATGCACTCAACACAAAGAAGTTTCTGAGAATGCTTCTGTTCAGTTTTTATGTGAAGATATTTCCTTTTCCAGCATAGGCCTCAAACGGCTCCAAATATCCACTTGCAGATTCTACAAAAAGAGTGTTTCCAAACTTCTCTATCAATTGGTAGGTTCAACTCTGTGAGTTGAATGAAGTCATCACAAAGAAGTTTCTGAGAATGCTTCCGTCTAGTTTCTATATGAAGATATTTCCTTTTCCAACATAGGCCCCAAAGTGCTCCAAATAAACCCTTGCAGATTCTACAAAAGGAGTGTTTCAAAACTGCTCTTTCTATAGGTAAGTTCAAGTCTGTGAGTTGAATGCACTCAACACAAAGAAGTTTCTGAGAATGCTTCTGTTCAGGTTTTATGTGAAGATATTTCCTTTTCCAGCATAGGCCTCAAACGGCTCCAAATATCCACTTGCAGATTCTACAAAAAGAGTGTTTCCAAACTTCTCTATCAATTGGTAGGTTCAACTCTGTGAGTTGAATGAAGTCATCACAAAGAAGTTTCTGAGAATCCTTCTCTCTAGTTTTTATGTGAAGATATTTCCTTTTCCAGCGTAGGCCTCAAAGCGCTCCAATTAAACACATGCAGATTCTACAAAAGGAGTGTTTCAAAACTGTTCTATCAAAGGGAACGTTCAAGTCTGTGAGTTGAATGTACTCATCACACAGATGTTTCTCAGAATGCTTCTGTCTAGTTTTTAGGTGAAGAGATTTCATTTCACAGCATAGGCCTCAAAGCGCTCCAAATATCCACTTGCAGATTCTATAAGAAGAGAGTTTCCAAACTGCTCTTTCAAAAGGAAGCTTCAAGTCTGTGAGTTGAATGCACTCATCACAAAGAAGTTTCTGAGAATGCTTCCGTCTAGTTTCTATATGAAGATATTTCCTTTTCCAACATAGGCCCCAAAGTGCTCCAAATAAACCCTTGCAGATTCTACAAAAGGAGTGTTTCAAAACTGCTCTTTCTATAGGTAAGTTCAAGTCTGTGAGTTGAATGCACTCAACACAAAGAAGTTTCTGAGAATGCTTCTGTTCAGTTTTTATGTGAAGATATTTCCTTTTCCAGCATAGGCCTCAAACGGCTCCAAATATCCACTTGCAGATTCTACAAAAAGAGTGTTTCCAAACTTCTCTATCAATTGGTAGGTTCAACTCTGTGAGTTGAATGAACTCATCACAAAGAAGTTTCTGAGAATCCTTCTCTCTAGTTTTTATGTGAAGATATTTCCTTTTCCAGCGTAGGCCACAAAGCGCTTCAAATAAACACATGCAGATTCTACAAAAGGAGTGTTTCAAAACTGTTCTATCAAAGGGAACGTTCAAGTCTGTGAGTTGAATGTACTCATCACACAGATGTTTCTCAGAATGCTTCTGTCTAGTTTTTAGGTGAAGAGATTTCATTTCCCAGCATAGGCCTCAAAGCGCTCCAAATATCCACTTGCAGAATCTACGAAAAGAGTGTTTCAAAGCTGCTCTTTCAAAAGCAAGGTTCAAGTCTGTGTGTTGAATGCACTCATCTGAAAGAAGTTTCTGAGAATGCTTCTGTCTAGTTCTTACGTGAAGATATTTCCTTTTCCAGCTTAGGCCTCAAAGCGCTCCAAATAAACACTTGCAAATTCTACAAAAGGAGTGTTTCAAAAGAGTTCTATCAAAAGGAACGTTCAAGTCTGTGAGTTGAATGCACTTTTCATACCGAAGTTTCCTGGAATGCTTCTGTCTAGTTTTTATGTGAAGACATTTCCTTTTCCAGCATAGGCCTCAAAGCATTCCAAATATCCACTTGCAGATTCTACAAAAAGAGAGTTTCAAAACTGCTCTATCAAAAGCAAGCTTCAACACTGTGAGTAGAATGCACTCATCACAAAGAAGTTTCTGAGAATGCTTCTGTCTAGTTTTTATGTGAAGATATTTCCTTTTCCAACATAGGCCTCAAAGCGCTCCAAATAAACACTTGCAGATTCTACAAAAGGAGTGTTTCGAAACTGCTCTTTCAACAGGAACGTTCAAGTCTGTGAGTTGAATGCACTCATCACACAGAAGTTTCTCAGAATGCTTCTGTCTAGTTTTTATGTGAAGATATTTCCTTTTCCAGCATAGGCCTCAGAACGCTCCAAATATCCTCTTGCAGATTCTACAAAAAGAGTGTTTCAAAACTGTTCTATCAAAAGGTAGGTTCAACTCTGTGAGTTGAATGAATGCATCATGAAGAACTTTCTGAGAATGCTTCTCTGTAGTTTTTAGGTGAAGATATTCCAAAACCCAGCACAGGCCTCGAAGTGCTCCAAATAACCACTTGCAGATTTTACCAAAAGAGTGTTTCAAAACTGCTCTTTCTATACGTAAGTTCAAGTCTGTGAGATGAATGCACTCAACACAAAGAAGTTTCTGAGAATGCTTCTGTTCAGTTTTTATGTGAAGATATTTCCTTTTCCAGCATAGGCCTCAAACGGCTCCAAATTTTCACTTGCAGATTCTACAAAAAGAGTGTTTCCAAACTTCCCTATCAATTGGTAGGTTCAACCCTGTGAGTTGAATGAAGTCATCACAAAGAAGTTTCTGAGAATCCTTCTCTCTAGTTTTTATGTGAAGATATTTCCTTTTCCAACATAGGCCTCAAGGTGCTCCGAATAAACACTTGCAGATTCTACAAACTTAATGTTTCAAAACTCTTCTATCAAAAGGAACGTTGAAGTCTGTGAGTTGAATGCACTCATCACAAAGAAGTTTCTCAGAATGCTTCCGTCTAGTTTTTAGGTGAAGAGATTTCATTTCCCAGGATAGGCCTCAAAGCGCTCCAAATATCCGCTTGCAGATTCTATAAGAAGAGAGTTTCCAAACTGCTCTTTCAAAAGGAAGCTTCAAGTCTGTGAGTTGAATGCACTCATCACAAAGAAGTTTCTGAGAATGCTTCCGTCTAGTTTCTATATGAAGATATTTCCTTTTCCAACATAGGCCCCAAAGTGCTCCAAATAAACCCTTGCAGATTCTACAAAAGGAGTGTTTCAAAACTGCTCTTTCTATAGGTAAGTTCAAGTCTGTGAGTTGAATGCACTCAACACAAAGAAGTTTCTGAGAATGCTTCTGTTCAGTTTTTATGTGAAGATATTTCCTTTTCCAGCATAGGCCTCAAACGGCTCCAAATATCCACTTGCAGATTCTACAAAAAGAGTGTTTCCAAACTTCTCTATCAATTGGTAGGTTCAACTCTGTGAGTTGAATGAACTCATCACAAAGAAGTTTCTGAGAATCCTTCTCTCTAGTTTTTATGTGAAGATATTTCCTTTTCCAACGTAGGCCTCAAAGCGCTCCAAATAAAAACATGCAGATTCTACAAAAGGAGTGTTTCAAAACTGTTCTATCAAAGGGAACGTTCAAGTCTGTGAGTTGAATGTACTCATCACACAGGTGTTTCTCAGAATGCTTCTGTCTAGTTTTTAGGTGAAGAGATTTCATTTCCCAGCATAGGCCTCAAAGCGCTCCAAATATCCACTTGCAGATTCTATAAGAAGAGAGTTTCCAAACTGCTCTTTCAAAAGGAAGCTTCAAGTCTGTGTGTTGAATGCACTCATCCAAAAGAAGTTTCTGAGAATGCTTCTGTCTAGTTCTTACGTGAAGATATTTCCTTTTCCAGGTAAGGCCTCAAAGCGCTCCAAATAAACACTTGCAAATTCTACAAAAGGAGTGTTTCAAAAGAGTTCTATCAAAAGGAACGTTCAAGTCTGTGAGTTGAATGCACTTATCATACCGAAGTTTCCTGGAATGCTTCTGTCTAGTTTTTATGTGAAGACATTTCCTTTTCCAGCAGAGGCCTCAAAGCACTCCAAATATCCACTTGCAGATTCTACAAAAAGAGTGTTTCAAAACTGCTCTATCAAAAGCAAGGTTCAACACTGTGAGTAGAATGCACTCATCACAAAGAAGTTTCTGAGAATGCTTCTGTCTAGTTTTTATGTGAAGATATTTCCTTTTCCAACATAGGCCTCAAAGCGCTCCAAATAAACACTTGCAGATTCTACAAAAGGAGTGTTTCGAAACTGCTCTTTCAAGAGGAACGTTCAAGTCTGTGAGTTGAATGCACTCATCACACAGAAGTTTCTGAGAATGCTTCTGTCTAGTTTTTATGTGAAGATGTTTCCTTTTCCAGCATAGGCCTCAAAACGCTCCAAATATCCTCTTGCAGATTCTACAAAAAGAGTGTTTCAAAACTGTTCTATCAAAAGGAAGGTTCAACTCTGTGAGTTGAATGAATGCATCATGAAGAACTTTCTGAGAATGCTTCTCTGTAGTTTTTAGGTGAAGATATTCCAAAACCCAGCACAGGCCTCGAAGTGCTCCAAATAACCACTTGCAGATTTTACCAAAAGAGTGTTTCAAAACTGCTCTTTCTATAGGTAAGTTCAAGTCTGTGAGTTGAATGCACTCAACACAAAGAAGTTTCTGAGAATGCTTCTGTTCAGTTTTTATGTGAAGATATTTCCTTTTCCAGCATAGGCCTCAAACGGCTCCAAATATCCACTTGCAGATTCTACAAAAAGAGTGTTTCCAAACTTCTCTATCAATTGGTAGGTTCAACTCTGTGAGTTGAATGAAGTCATCACAAAGAAGTTTCTGAGAATGCTTCCGTCTAGTTTCTATATGAAGATATTTCCTTTTCCAACATAGGCCCCAAAGTGCTCCAAATAAACCCTTGCAGATTCTACAAAAGGAGTGTTTCAAAACTGCTCTTTCTATAGGTAAGTTCAAGTCTGTGAGTTGAATGCACTCAACACAAAGAAGTTTCTGAGAATGCTTCTGTTCAGTTTTTATGTGAAGATATTTCCTTTTCCAGCATAGGCCTCAAACGGCTCCAAATATCCACTTGCAGATTCTACAAAAAGAGTGTTTCCAAACTTCTCTATCAATTGGTAGGTTCAACTCTGTGAGTTGAATGAAGTCATCACAAAGAAGTTTCTGAGAATCCTTCTCTCTAGTTTTTACGTGAAGATATTTCCTTTTCCAGTGTAGGCCTCAAAGCGCTCCAAATAAACACATGCAGATTCTACAAAAGGAGTGTTTCAAAACTGTTCTATCAAAGGGAACGTTCAAGTCTGTGAGTTGAATGTACTCATCACACAGATGTTTCTCAGAATGCTTCTGTCTAGTTTTTAGGTGAAGAGATTTCATTTCCCAGCATAGGCCTCAAAGCGCTCCAAATATCCACTTGCAGATTCTATAAGAAGAGAGTTTCCAAACTGCTCTTTCAAAAGGAAGCTTCAAGTCTGTGAGTTGAATGCACTCATCACAAAGAAGTTTCTGAGAATGCTTCCGTCTAGTTTCTATATGAAGATATTTCCTTTTCCAACATAGGCCCCAAAGTGCTCCAAATAAACCCTTGCAGATTCTACAAAAGGAGTGTTTCAAAACTGCTCTTTCTATAGGTAAGTTCAAGTCTGTGAGTTGAATGCACTCAACACAAAGAAGTTTCTGAGAATGCTTCTGTTCAGTTTTTATGTGAAGAGATTTCCTTTTCCAGCATAGGCCTCAAACGGCTCCAAATATCCACTTGCAGATTCTACAAAAAGAGTGTTTCCAAACTTCTCTATCAATTGGTAGGTTCAACTCTGTGAGTTGAATGAACTCATCACAAAGAAGTTTCTGAGAATCCTTCTCTCTAGTTTTTATGTGAAGATATTTCCTTTTCCAGCGTAGGCCACAAAGCGCTCCAAATAAACACATGCAGATTCTACAAAAGGAGTGTTTCAAAACTGTTCTATCAAAGGGAACGTTCAAGTCTGTGAGTTGAATGTACTCATCACACAGATGTTTCTCAGAATGCTTCTGTCTAGTTTTTAGGTGAAGAGATTTCATTTCCCAGCATAGGCCTCAAAGCGCTCCAAATATCCACTTGCAGAATCTACGAAAAGAGTGTTTCAAAGCTGCTCTTTCAAAAGCAAGGTTCAAGTCTGTGTGTTGAATGCACTCATCTGAAAGAAGTTTCTGAGAATGCTTCTGTCTAGTTCTTACGTGAAGATATTTCCTTTTCCAGCTTAGGCCTCAAAGCGCTCCAAATAAACACTTGCAAATTCTACAAAAGGAGTGTTTCAAAAGAGTTCTATCAAAAGGAACGTTCAAGTCTGTGAGTTGAATGCACTTTTCATACCGAAGTTTCCTGGAATGCTTCTGTCTAGTTTTTATGTGAAGACATTTCCTTTTCCAGCATAGGCCTCAAAGCATTCCAAATATCCACTTGCAGATTCTACAAAAAGAGAGTTTCAAAACTGCTCTATCAAAAGCAAGCTTCAACACTGTGAGTAGAATGCACTCATCACAAAGAAGTTTCTGAGAATGCTTCTGTCTAGTTTTTATGTGAAGATATTTCCTTTTCCAACATAGGCCTCAAAGCGCTCCAAATAAACACTTGCAGATTCTACAAAAGGAGTGTTTCGAAACTGCTCTTTCAACAGGAACGTTCAAGTCTGTGAGTTGAATGCACTCATCACACAGAAGTTTCTCAGAATGCTTCTGTCTAGTTTTTATGTGAAGATATTTCCTTTTCCAGCATAGGCCTCAGAACGCTCCAAATATCCTCTTGCAGATTCTACAAAAAGAGTGTTTCAAAACTGTTCTATCAAAAGGTAGGTTCAACTCTGTGAGTTGAATGAATGCATCATGAAGAACTTTCTGAGAATGCTTCTCTGTAGTTTTTAGGTGAAGATATTCCAAAACCCAGCACAGGCCTCGAAGTGCTCCAAATAACCACTTGCAGATTTTACCAAAAGAGTGTTTCAAAACTGCTCTTTCTATACGTAAGTTCAAGTCTGTGAGATGAATGCACTCAACACAAAGAAGTTTCTGAGAATGCTTCTGTTCAGTTTTTATGTGAAGATATTTCCTTTTCCAGCATAGGCCTCAAACGGCTCCAAATTTTCACTTGCAGATTCTACAAAAAGAGTGTTTCCAAACTTCCCTATCAATTGGTAGGTTCAACCCTGTGAGTTGAATGAAGTCATCACAAAGAAGTTTCTGAGAATCCTTCTCTCTAGTTTTTATGTGAAGATATTTCCTTTTCCAACATAGGCCTCAAGGTGCTCCGAATAAACACTTGCAGATTCTACAAACTTAATGTTTCAAAACTCTTCTATCAAAAGGAACGTTGAAGTCTGTGAGTTGAATGCACTCATCACAAAGAAGTTTCTCAGAATGCTTCCGTCTAGTTTTTAGGTGAAGAGATTTCATTTCCCAGGATAGGCCTCAAAGCGCTCCAAATATCCGCTTGCAGATTCTATAAGAAGAGAGTTTCCAAACTGCTCTTTCAAAAGGAAGCTTCAAGTCTGTGAGTTGAATGCACTCATCACAAAGAAGTTTCTGAGAATGCTTCCGTCTAGTTTCTATATGAAGATATTTCCTTTTCCAACATAGGCCCCAAAGTGCTCCAAATAAACCCTTGCAGATTCTACAAAAGGAGTGTTTCAAAACTGCTCTTTCTATAGGTAAGTTCAAGTCTGTGAGTTGAATGCACTCAACACAAAGAAGTTTCTGAGAATGCTTCTGTTCAGTTTTTATGTGAAGATATTTCCTTTTCCAGCATAGGCCTCAAACGGCTCCAAATATCCACTTGCAGATTCTACAAAAAGAGTGTTTCCAAACTTCTCTATCAATTGGTAGGTTCAACTCTGTGAGTTGAATGAACTCATCACAAAGAAGTTTCTGAGAATCCTTCTCTCTAGTTTTTATGTGAAGATATTTCCTTTTCCAACGTAGGCCTCAAAGCGCTCCAAATAAAAACATGCAGATTCTACAAAAGGAGTGTTTCAAAACTGTTCTATCAAAGGGAACGTTCAAGTCTGTGAGTTGAATGTACTCATCACACAGGTGTTTCTCAGAATGCTTCTGTCTAGTTTTTAGGTGAAGAGATTTCATTTCCCAGCATAGGCCTCAAAGCGCTCCAAATATCCACTTGCAGATTCTATAAGAAGAGAGTTTCCAAACTGCTCTTTCAAAAGGAAGCTTCAAGTCTGTGTGTTGAATGCACTCATCCAAAAGAAGTTTCTGAGAATGCTTCTGTCTAGTTCTTACGTGAAGATATTTCCTTTTCCAGGTAAGGCCTCAAAGCGCTCCAAATAAACACTTGCAAATTCTACAAAAGGAGTGTTTCAAAAGAGTTCTATCAAAAGGAACGTTCAAGTCTGTGAGTTGAATGCACTTATCATACCGAAGTTTCCTGGAATGCTTCTGTCTAGTTTTTATGTGAAGACATTTCCTTTTCCAGCAGAGGCCTCAAAGCACTCCAAATATCCACTTGCAGATTCTACAAAAAGAGTGTTTCAAAACTGCTCTATCAAAAGCAAGGTTCAACACTGTGAGTAGAATGCACTCATCACAAAGAAGTTTCTGAGAATGCTTCTGTCTAGTTTTTATGTGAAGATATTTCCTTTTCCAACATAGGCCTCAAAGCGCTCCAAATAAACACTTGCAGATTCTACAAAAGGAGTGTTTCGAAACTGCTCTTTCAAGAGGAACGTTCAAGTCTGTGAGTTGAATGCACTCATCACACAGAAGTTTCTGAGAATGCTTCTGTCTAGTTTTTATGTGAAGATGTTTCCTTTTCCAGCATAGGCCTCAAAACGCTCCAAATATCCTCTTGCAGATTCTACAAAAAGAGTGTTTCAAAACTGTTCTATCAAAAGGAAGGTTCAACTCTGTGAGTTGAATGAATGCATCATGAAGAACTTTCTGAGAATGCTTCTCTGTAGTTTTTAGGTGAAGATATTCCAAAACCCAGCACAGGCCTCGAAGTGCTCCAAATAACCACTTGCAGATTTTACCAAAAGAGTGTTTCAAAACTGCTCTTTCTATAGGTAAGTTCAAGTCTGTGAGTTGAATGCACTCAACACAAAGAAGTTTCTGAGAATGCTTCTGTTCAGTTTTTATGTGAAGATATTTCCTTTTCCAGCATAGGCCTCAAACGGCTCCAAATATCCACTTGCAGATTCTACAAAAAGAGTGTTTCCAAACTTCTCTATCAATTGGTAGGTTCAACTCTGTGAGTTGAATGAAGTCATCACAAAGAAGTTTCTGAGAATGCTTCCGTCTAGTTTCTATATGAAGATATTTCCTTTTCCAACATAGGCCCCAAAGTGCTCCAAATAAACCCTTGCAGATTCTACAAAAGGAGTGTTTCAAAACTGCTCTTTCTATAGGTAAGTTCAAGTCTGTGAGTTGAATGCACTCAACACAAAGAAGTTTCTGAGAATGCTTCTGTTCAGTTTTTATGTGAAGATATTTCCTTTTCCAGCATAGGCCTCAAACGGCTCCAAATATCCACTTGCAGATTCTACAAAAAGAGTGTTTCCAAACTTCTCTATCAATTGGTAGGTTCAACTCTGTGAGTTGAATGAAGTCATCACAAAGAAGTTTCTGAGAATCCTTCTCTCTAGTTTTTACGTGAAGATATTTCCTTTTCCAGTGTAGGCCTCAAAGCGCTCCAAATAAACACATGCAGATTCTACAAAAGGAGTGTTTCAAAACTGTTCTATCAAAGGGAACGTTCAAGTCTGTGAGTTGAATGTACTCATCACACAGATGTTTCTCAGAATGCTTCTGTCTAGTTTTTAGGTGAAGAGATTTCATTTCCCAGCATAGGCCTCAAAGCGCTCCAAATATCCACTTGCAGATTCTATAAGAAGAGAGTTTCCAAACTGCTCTTTCAAAAGGAAGCTTCAAGTCTGTGAGTTGAATGCACTCATCACAAAGAAGTTTCTGAGAATGCTTCCGTCTAGTTTCTATATGAAGATATTTCCTTTTCCAACATAGGCCCCAAAGTGCTCCAAATAAACCCTTGCAGATTCTACAAAAGGAGTGTTTCAAAACTGCTCTTTCTATAGGTAAGTTCAAGTCTGTGAGTTGAATGCACTCAACACAAAGAAGTTTCTGAGAATGCTTCTGTTCAGTTTTTATGTGAAGAGATTTCCTTTTCCAGCATAGGCCTCAAACGGCTCCAAATATCCACTTGCAGATTCTACAAAAAGAGTGTTTCCAAACTTCTCTATCAATTGGTAGGTTCAACTCTGTGAGTTGAATGAACTCATCACAAAGAAGTTTCTGAGAATCCTTCTCTCTAGTTTTTATGTGAAGATATTTCCTTTTCCAGCGTAGGCCACAAAGCGCTCCAAATAAACACATGCAGATTCTACAAAAGGAGTGTTTCAAAACTGTTCTATCAAAGGGAACGTTCAAGTCTGTGAGTTGAATGTACTCATCACACAGATGTTTCTCAGAATGCTTCTGTCTAGTTTTTAGGTGAAGAGATTTCATTTCCCAGCATAGGCCTCAAAGCGCTCCAAATATCCACTTGCAGAATCTACGAAAAGAGTGTTTCAAAGCTGCTCTTTCAAAAGCAAGGTTCAAGTCTGTGTGTTGAATGCACTCATCCAAAAGAAGTTTCTGAGAATGCTTCTGTCTAGTTCTTACGTGAAGATATTTCCTTTTCCAGCTTAGGCCTCAAAGCGCTCCAAATAAACACTTGCAAATTCTACAAAAGGAGTGTTTCAAAAGAGTTCTATCAAAAGGAACGTTCAAGTCTGTGAGTTGAATGCACTTATCATACCGAAGTTTCCTGGAATGCTTCTGTCTAGTTTTTATGTGAAGACATTTCCTTTTCCAGCATAGGCCTCATAGCACTCCAAATATCCACTTGCAGATTCTACAAAAAGAGAGTTTCAAAACTGCTCTATCAAAAGCAATCTTCAACACTGTGAGTAGAATGCACTCATCACAAAGAAGTTTCTGAGAATGCTTCTGTCTAGTTTTTATGTGAAGATATTTCCTTTTCCAACATAGGCCTCAAAGCGCTCCAAATAAACACTTGCAGATTCTACAAAAGGAGTGTTTCGAAACTGCTCTTTCAACAGGAACGTTCAAGTCTGTGAGTTGAATGCACTCATCACACAGAAGTTTCTCAGAATGCTTCTGTCTAGTTTTTATGTGAAGATATTTCCTTTTCCAGCATAGGCCTCAGAACGCTCCAAATATCCTCTTGCAGATTCTACAAAAAGAGTGTTTCAAAACTGTTCTATCAAAAGGAAGGTTCAACTCTGTGAGTTGAATGAATGCATCATGAAGAACTTTCTGAGAATGCTTCTCTGTAGTTTTTAGGTGAAGATATTCCAAAACCCAGCACAGGCCTCGAAGTGCTCCAAATAACCACTTGCAGATTTTACCAAAAGAGTGTTTCAAAACTGCTCTTTCTATACGTAAGTTCAAGTCTGTCAGATGAATGCACTCAACACAAAGAAGTTTCTGAGAATGCTTCTGTTCAGTTTTTATGTGAAGATATTTCCTTTTCCAGCATAGGCCTCAAACGGCTCCAAATTTTCACTTGCAGATTCTACAAAAAGAGTGTTTCCAAACTTCTCTATCAATTGGTAGGTTCAACCCTGTGAGTTGAATGAAGTCATCACAAAGAAGTTTCTGAGAATCCTTCTCTCTAGTTTTTATGTGAAGATATTTCCTTTTCCAACATAGGCCTCAAGGTGCTCCGAATAAACACTTGCAGATTCTACAAACTTAATGTTTCAAAACTCTTCTATCAAAAGGAACGTTGAAGTCTGTGAGTTGAATGCACTCATCACAAAGAAGTTTCTCAGAATGCTTCCGTCTAGTTTTTAGGTGAAGAGATTTCATTTCCCAGCACAGGCCTCAAAGCGCTCCAAATATCCACTTGCAGATTCTACAAGAAGAGTGTTTCCAAACTGCTCTTTCAAAAGGAAGCTTCAAGTCTGTGAGTTGAATGCACTCATCACAAAGAAGTTTCTGAGAATGCTTCCGTCTAGTTTCTCTATGAAGATATTTCCTTTTCCAACATAGGCCCCAAAGTGCTCCAAATAAACCCTTGCAGATTCTACAAAAGGAGTGTTTCAAAACTGCTCTTTCTATAGTTAAGTTCAAGTCTGTGAGTTGAATGCACTCAACACAAAGAAGTTTCTGAGAATGCTTCTGTTCAGTTTTTATGTGAAGATATTTCCTTTTCCAGCATAGGCCTCAAACGGCTCCAAATATCCACTTGCAGATTCTACAAAAAGAGTGTTTCCAAACTTCTCTATCAATTGGTAGGTTCAACTCTGTGAGTTGAATGAAGTCATCACAAAGAAGTTTCTGAGAATCCTTCTCTCTAGTTTTTACGTGAAGATATTTCCTTTTCCAGCGTAGGCCTCAAAGCGCTCCAAATAAACACATGCAGATTCTACAAAAGGAGTGTTTCAAAACTGTTCTATCAAAGGGAACGTTCAAGTCTGTGAGTTGAATGTACTCATCACACAGATGTTTCTCAGAATGCTTCTGTCTAGTTTTTAGGTGAAGAGATTTCATTTCCCAGCATAGGCCTCAAAGCGCTCCAAATATCCACTTGCAGATTCTATAAGAAGAGAGTTTCCAAACTGCTCTTTCAAAAGGAAGCTTCAAGTCTGTGAGTTGAATGCACTCATCACAAAGAAGTTTCTGAGAATGCTTCCGTCTGGTTTCTATATGAAGATATTTCCTTTTCCAACATAGGCCCCAAAGTGCTCCAAATAAACCCTTGCAGATTCTACAAAAGGAGTGTTTCAAAACTGCTCTTTCTATAGGTAAGTTCAAGTCTGTGAGTTGAATGCACTCAACACAAAGAAGTTTCTGAGAATGCTTCTGTTCAGTTTTTATGTGAAGATATTTCCTTTTCCAGCATAGGCCTCAAACGGCTCCAAATATCCACTTGCAGATTCTACAAAAAGAGTGTTTCCAAACTTCTCTATCAATTGGTAGGTTCAACTCTGTGAGTTGAATGAACTCATCACAAAGAAGTTTCTGAGAATCCTTCTCTCTAATTTTTATGTGAAGATATTTCCTTTTCCAACGTAGGCCTCAAAGCGCTCCAAATAAACACATGCAGATTCTACAAAAGGAGTGTTTCAAAACTGTTCTATCAAAGGGAACGTTTAAGTCTGTGAGTTGAATGTACTCATCACACAGATGTTTCTCAGAATGCTTCTGTCTAGTTTTTAGTTGAAGAGATTTCATTTCCCAGCATAGGCCTCAAAGCGCTCCAAATATCCACTTGCAGAATCTACGAAAAGAGTGTTTCAAAGCTGCTCTTTCAAAAGCAAGGTTCAAGTCTGTGTGTTGAATGCACTCATCCGAAAGAAGTTTCTGAGAACGCTTCTGTCTAGTTCTTACGTGAAGATATTTCCTTTTCCAGCTTAGACCTCAAAGCGCTCCAAATAAACACTTGCAAATTCTACAAAAGGAGTGTTTCAAAAGAGTTCTATCAAAAGGAACGTTCAAGTCTGTGAGTTGAATGCACTTATCATACCGAAGTTTCCTGGAATGCTTCTGTCTAGTTTTTATGTGAAGACATTTCCTTTTCCAGCAGAGGCCTCAAAGCACTCCAAATATCCACTTGCAGATTCTACAAAAAGAGTGTTTCAAAACTGCTCTATCAAAAGCAAGCTTCAACACTGTGAGTAGAATGCACTCATCACAAAGAAGTTTCTGAGAATGCTTCTGTCTAGTTTTTATGTGAAGATATTTCCTTTTCCAACATAGGCCTCAAAGCGCTCCAAATAAACACTTGCAGATTCTACAAAAGGAGTGTTTCGAAACTGCTCTTTCAAGAGGAACGTTCAAGTCTGTGAGTTGAATGCACTCATCACACAGAAGTTTCTGAGAATGCTTCTGTCTAGTTTTTATGTGAAGATGTTTCCTTTTCCAGCATAGGCCTCAAAACGCTCCAAATATCCTCTTGCAGATTCTACAAAAAGAGTGTTTCAAAACTGTTCTATCAAAAGGAAGGTTCAACTCTGTGAGTTGAATGAATGCATCATGAAGAACTTTCTGAGAATGCTTCTCTGTAGTTTTTAGGTGAAGATATTCCAAAACCCAGCACAGGCCTCGAAGTGCTCCAAATAACCACTTGCAGATTTTACCAAAAGAGTGTTTCAAAACTGCTCTTTCTATAGGTAAGTTCAAGTCTGTGAGTTGAATGCACTCAACACAAAGAAGTTTCTGAGAATGCTTCTGTTCAGTTTTTATGTGAAGATATTTCCTTTTCCAGCATAGGCCTCAAACGGCTCCAAATATCCACTTGCAGATTCTACAAAAAGAGTGTTTCCAAACTTCTCTATCAATTGGTAGGTTCAACTCTGTGAGTTGAATGAAGTCATCACAAAGAAGTTTCTGAGAATGCTTCCGTCTAGTTTCTATATGAAGATATTTCCTTTTCCAACATAGGCCCCAAAGTGCTCCAAATAAACCCTTGCAGATTCTACAAAAGGAGTGTTTCAAAACTGCTCTTTCTATAGGTAAGTTCAAGTCTGTGAGTTGAATGCACTCAACACAAAGAAGTTTCTGAGAATGCTTCTGTTCAGGTTTTATGTGAAGATATTTCCTTTTCCAGCATAGGCCTCAAACGGCTCCAAATATCCACTTGCAGATTCTACAAAAAGAGTGTTTCCAAACTTCTCTATCAATTGGTAGGTTCAACTCTGTGAGTTGAATGAAGTCATCACAAAGAAGTTTCTGAGAATCCTTCTCTCTAGTTTTTATGTGAAGATATTTCCTTTTCCAGCGTAGGCCTCAAAGCGCTCCAATTAAACACATGCAGATTCTACAAAAGGAGTGTTTCAAAACTGTTCTATCAAAGGGAACGTTCAAGTCTGTGAGTTGAATGTACTCATCACACAGATGTTTCTCAGAATGCTTCTGTCTAGTTTTTAGGTGAAGAGATTTCATTTCCCAGCATAGGCCTCAAAGCGCTCCAAATATCCACTTGCAGATTCTATAAGAAGAGAGTTTCCAAACTGCTCTTTCAAAAGGAAGCTTCAAGTCTGTGAGTTGAATGCACTCATCACAAAGAAGTTTCTGAGAATGCTTCCGTCTAGTTTCTATATGAAGATATTTCCTTTTCCAACATAGGCCCCAAAGTGCTCCAAATAAACCCTTGCAGATTCTACAAAAGGAGTGTTTCAAAACTGCTCTTTCTATAGGTAAGTTCAAGTCTGTGAGTTGAATGCACTCAACACAAAGAAGTTTCTGAGAATGCTTCTGTTCAGTTTTTATGTGAAGATATTTCCTTTTCCAGCATAGGCCTCAAACGGCTCCAAATATCCACTTGCAGATTCTACAAAAAGAGTGTTTCCAAACTTCTCTATCAATTGGTAGGTTCAACTCTGTGAGTTGAATGAACTCATCACAAAGAAGTTTCTGAGAATCCTTCTCTCTAGTTTTTATGTGAAGATATTTCCTTTTCCAGCGTAGGCCACAAAGCGCTCCAAATAAACACATGCAGATTCTACAAAAGGAGTGTTTCAAAACTGTTCTATCAAAGGGAACGTTCAAGTCTGTGAGTTGAATGTACTCATCACACAGATGTTTCTCAGAATGCTTCTGTCTAGTTTTTAGGTGAAGAGATTTCATTTCCCAGCATAGGCCTCAAAGCGCTCCAAATATCCACTTGCAGAATCTACGAAAAGAGTGTTTCAAAGCTGCTCTTTCAAAAGCAAGGTTCAAGTCTGTGTGTTGAATGCACTCATCCGAAAGAAGTTTCTGAGAATGCTTCTGTCTAGTTCTTACGTGAAGATATTTCCTTTTCCAGCTTAGGCCTCAAAGCGCTCCAAATAAACACTTGCAAATTCTACAAAAGGAGTGTTTCAAAAGAGTTCTATCAAAAGGAACGTTCAAGTCTGTGAGTTGAATGCACTTTTCATACCGAAGTTTCCTGGAATGCTTCTGTCTAGTTTTTATGTGAAGACATTTCCTTTTCCAGCAGAGGCCTCAAAGCACTCCAAATATCCACTTGCAGATTCTACAAAAAGAGAGTTTCAAAACTGCTCTATCAAAAGCAAGCTTCAACACTGTGAGTAGAATGCACTCATCACAAAGAAGTTTCTGAGAATGCTTCTGTCTAGTTTTTATGTGAAGATATTTCCTTTTCCAACATAGGCCTCAAAGCGCTCCAAATAAACACTTGCAGATTCTACAAAAGGAGTGTTTCGAAACTGCTCTTTCAACAGGAACGTTCAAGTCTGTGAGTTGAATGCACTCATCACACAGAAGTTTCTCAGAATGCTTCTGTCTAGTTTTTATGTGAAGATATTTCCTTTTCCAGCATAGGCCTCAGAACGCTCCAAATATCCTCTTGCAGATTCTACAAAAAGAGTGTTTCAAAACTGTTCTATCAAAAGGAAGGTTCAACTCTGTGAGTTGAATGAATGCATCATGAAGAACTTTCTGAGAATGCTTCTCTGTAGTTTTTAGGTGAAGATATTCCAAAACCCAGCACAGGCCTCGAAGTGCTCCAAATAACCACTTGCAGATTTTACCAAAAGAGTGTTTCAAAACTGCTCTTTCTATACGTAAGTTCAAGTCTGTGAGATGAATGCACTCAACACAAAGAAGTTTCTGAGAATGCTTCTGTTCAGTTTTTATGTGAAGATATTTCCTTTTCCAGCATAGGCCTCAAACGGCTCCAAATTTTCACTTGCAGATTCTACAAAAAGAGTGTTTCCAAACTTCCCTATCAATTGCTAGGTTCAACCCTGTGAGTTGAATGAAGTCATCACAAAGAAGTTTCTGAGAATCCTTCTCTCTAGTTTTTATGTGAAGATATTTCCTTTTCCAACATAGGCCTCAAGGTGCTCCGAATAAACACTTGCAGATTCTACAAACTTAATGTTTCAAAACTGTTCTATCAAAAGGAACGTTGAAGTCTGTGAGTTGAATGAACTCGTCACAAAGAAGTTTCTCAGAATGCTTCCGTCTAGTTTTTAGGTGAAGAGATTTCATTTCCCAGCATAGGCCTCAAAGCGCTCCAAATATCCACTTGCAGATTCTATAAGAAGAGAGTTTCCAAACTGCTCTTTAAAAAGGAAGCTTCAAGTCTGTGAGTTGAATGCACTCATCACAAAGAAGTTTCTGAGAATGCTTCCGTCTAGTTTCTATATGAAGATATTTCCTTTTCCAACATAGGCCCCAAAGTGCTCCAAATAAACCCTTGCAGATTCTACAAAAGGAGTGTTTCAAAACTGCTCTTTCTATAGGTAAGTTCAAGTCTGTGAGTTGAATGCACTCAACACAAAGAAGTTTCTGAGAATGCTTCTGTTCAGTTTTTATGTGAAGATATTTCCTTTTCCAGCATAGGCCTCAAACGGCTCCAAATATCCACTTGCAGATTCTACAAAAAGAGTGTTTCCAAACTTCTCTATCAATTGGTAGGTTCAACTCTGTGAGTTGAATGAAGTCATCACAAAGAAGTTTCTGAGAATCCTTCTCTCTAGTTTTTATGTGAAGATATTTCCTTTTCCAACGTAGGCCTCAAAGCGCTCCAAATAAAAACATGCAGATTCTACAAAAGGAGTGTTTCAAAACTGTTCTATCAAAGGGAACGTTCAAGTCTGTGAGTTGAATGTACTCATCACACAGGTGTTTCTCAGAATGCTTCTGTCTAGTTTTTAGGTGAAGAGATTTCATTTCCCAGCATAGGCCTCAAAGCGCTCCAAATATCCACTTGCAGATTCTATAAGAAGAGAGTTTCCAAACTGCTCTTTCAAAAGGAAGCTTCAAGTCTGTGTGTTGAATGCACTCATCCAAAAGAAGTTTCTGAGAATGCTTCTGTCTAGTTCTTACGTGAAGATATTTCCTTTTCCAGGTAAGGCCTCAAAGCGCTCCAAATAAACACTTGCAAATTCTACAAAAGGAGTGTTTCAAAAGAGTTCTATCAAAAGGAACGTTCAAGTCTGTGAGTTGAATGCACTTATCATACCGAAGTTTCCTGGAATGCTTCTGTCTAGTTTTTATGTGAAGACATTTCCTTTTCCAGCAGAGGCCTCAAAGCACTCCAAATATCCACTTGCAGATTCTACAAAAAGAGTGTTTCAAAACTGCTCTATCAAAAGCAAGGTTCAACACTGTGAGTAGAATGCACTCATCACAAAGAAGTTTCTGAGAATGCTTCTGTCTTGTTTTTATGTGAAGATATTTCCTTTTCCAACATAGGCCTCAAAGCGCTCCAAATAAACACTTGCAGATTCTACAAAAGGAGTGTTTCGAAACTGCTCTTTCAAGAGGAACGTTCAAGTCTGTGAGTTGAATGCACTCATTACACAGAAGTTTCTGAGAATGCTTCAGTCTAGTTTTTATGTGAAGATGTTTCCTTTTCCAGCATAGGCCTCAAAACGCTCCAAATATCCTCTTGCAGATTCTACAAAAAGAGTGTTTCAAAACTGTTCTATCAAAAGGAAGGTTCAACTCTGTGAGTTGAATGAATGCATCATGAAGAACTTTCTGAGAATGCTTCTCTGTAGTTTTTAGGTGAAGATATTCCAAAACCCAGCACAGGCCTCGAAGTGCTCCAAATAACCACTTGCAGATTTTATCAAAAGAGTGTTTCAAAACTGCTCTTTCTATAGGTAAGTTCAAGTCTGTGAGTTGAATGCACTCAACACAAAGAAGTTTCTGAGAATGCTTCTGTTCAGTTTTTATGTGAAGATATTTCCTTTTCCAGCATAGGCCTCAAACGGCTCCAAATATCCACTTGCAGATTCTACAAAAAGAGTGTTTCCAAACTTCTCTATCAATTGGTAGGTTCAACTCTGTGAGTTGAATGCACTCATCACAAAGAAGTTTCTGAGAATGCTTCCGTCTAGTTTCTATATGAAGATATTTCCTTTTCCAACATAGGCCCCAAAGTGCTCCAAATAAACCCTTGCAGATTCTACAAAAGGAGTGTTTCAAAACTGCTCTTTCTATAGGTAAGTTCAAGTCTGTGAGTTGAATGCACTCAACACAAAGAAGTTTCTGAGAATGCTTCTGTTCAGTTTTTATGTGAAGATATTTCCTTTTCCAGCATAGGCCTCAAACGGCTCCAAATATCCACTTGCAGATTCTACAAAAAGAGTGTTTCCAAACTTCTCTATCAATTGGTAGGTTCAACTCTGTGAGTTGAATGAAGTCATCACAAAGAAGTTTCTGAGAATCCTTCTCTCTAGTTTTTACGTGAAGATATTTCCTTTTCCAGCGTAGGCCTCAAAGCGCTCCAAATAAACACATGCAGATTCTACAAAAGGAGTGTTTCAAAACTGTTCTATCAAAGGGAACGTTCAAGTCTGTGAGTTGAATGTACTCATCACACAGATGTTTCTCAGAATGCTTCTGTCTAGTTTTTAGGTGAAGAGATTTCATTTCCCAGCATAGGCCTCAAAGCGCTCCAAATATCCACTTGCAGATTCTATAAGAAGAGAGTTTCCAAACTGCTCTTTCAAAAGGAAGCTTCAAGTCTGTGAGTTGAATGCACTCATCACAAAGAAGTTTCTGAGAATGCTTCCGTCTAGTTTCTATATGAAGATATTTCCTTTTCCAACATAGGCCCCAAAGTGCTCCAAATAAACCCTTGCAGATTCTACAAAAGGAGTGTTTCAAAACTGCTCTTTCTATAGGTAAGTTCAAGTCTGTGAGTTGAATGCACTCAACACAAAGAAGTTTCTGAGAATGCTTCTGTTCAGTTTTTATGTGAAGAGATTTCCTTTTCCAGCATAGGCCTCAAACGGCTCCAAATATCCACTTGCAGATTCTACAAAAAGAGTGTTTCCAAACTTCTCTATCAATTGGTAGGTTCAACTCTGTGAGTTGAATGAACTCATCACAAAGAAGTTTCTGAGAATCCTTCTCTCTAGTTTTTATGTGAAGATATTTCCTTTTCCAGCGTAGGCCACAAAGCGCTCCAAATAAACACATGCAGATTCTACAAAAGGAGTGTTTCAAAACTGTTCTATCAAAGGGAACGTTCAAGTCTGTGAGTTGAATGTACTCATCACACAGATGTTTCTCAGAATGCTTCTGTCTAGTTTTTAGGTGAAGAGATTTCATTTCCCAGCATAGGCCTCAAAGCGCTCCAAATATCCACTTGCAGAATCTACGAAAAGAGTGTTTCAAAGCTGCTCTTTCAAAAGCAAGGTTCAAGTCTGTGTGTTGAATGCACTCATCCAAAAGAAGTTTCTGAGAATGCTTCTGTCTAGTTCTTACGTGAAGATATTTCCTTTTCCAGCTTAGGCCTCAAAGCGCTCCAAATAAACACTTGCAAATTCTACAAAAGGAGTGTTTCAAAAGAGTTCTATCAAAAGGAACGTTCAAGTCTGTGAGTTGAATGCACTTATCATACCGAAGTTTCCTGGAATGCTTCTGTCTAGTTTTTATGTGAAGACATTTCCTTTTCCAGCATAGGCCTCAAAGCACTCCAAATATCCACTTGCAGATTCTACAAAAAGAGAGTTTCAAAACTGCTCTATCAAAAGCAAGCTTCAACACTGTGAGTAGAATGCACTCATCACAAAGAAGTTTCTGAGAATGCTTCTGTCTAGTTTTTATGTGAAGATATTTCCTTTTCCAACATAGGCCTCAAAGCGCTCCAAATAAACACTTGCAGATTCTACAAAAGGAGTGTTTCGAAACTGCTCTTTCAACAGGAACGTTCAAGTCTGTGAGTTGAATGCACTCATCACACAGAAGTTTCTCAGAATGCTTCTGTCTAGTTTTTATGTGAAGATATTTCCTTTTCCAGCATAGGCCTCAGAACGCTCCAAATATCCTCTTGCAGATTCTACAAAAAGAGTGTTTCAAAACTGTTCTATCAAAAGGAAGGTTCAACTCTGTGAGTTGAATGAATGCATCATGAAGAACTTTCTGAGAATGCTTCTCTGTAGTTTTTAGGTGAAGATATTCCAAAACCCAGCACAGGCCTCGAAGTGCTCCAAATAACCACTTGCAGATTTTACCAAAAGAGTGTTTCAAAACTGCTCTTTCTATACGTAAGTTCAAGTCTGTGAGATGAATGCACTCAACACAAAGAAGTTTCTGAGAATGCTTCTGTTCAGTTTTTATGTGAAGATATTTCCTTTTCCAGCATAGGCCTCAAACGGCTCCAAATTTTCACTTGCAGATTCTACAAAAAGAGTGTTTCCAAACTTCCCTATCAATTGGTAGGTTCAACCCTGTGAGTTGAATGAAGTCATCACAAAGAAGTTTCTGAGAATCCTTCTCTCTAGTTTTTATGTGAAGATATTTCCTTTTCCAACATAGGCCTCAAGGTGCTCCGAATAAACACTTGCAGATTCTACAAACTTAATGTTTCAAAACTGTTCTATCAAAAGGAACGTTGAAGTCTGTGAGTTGAATGCACTCATCACAGAGAAGTTTCTCAGAATGCTTCCGTCTAGTTTTTAGGTGAAGAGATTTCATTTCCCAGCATAGGCCTCAAAGCGCTCCAAATATCCACTTGCAGATTCTATAAGAAGAGAGTTTCCAAACTGCTCTTTCAAAAGGAAGCTTCAAGTCTGTGAGTTGAATGCACTCATCACAAAGAAGTTTCTGAGAATGCTTCCGTCTAGTTTCTATATGAAGATATTTCCTTTTCCAACATAGGCCCCAAAGTGCTCCAAATAAACCCTTGCAGATTCTACAAAAGGAGTGTTTCAAAACTGCTCTTTCTATAGGTAAGTTCAAGTCTGTGAGTTGAATGCACTCAACACAAAGAAGTTTCTGAGAATGCTTCTGTTCAGTTTTTATGTGAAGATATTTCCTTTTCCAGCATAGGCCTCAAACGGCTCCAAATATCCACTTGCAGATTCTACAAAAAGAGTGTTTCCAAACTTCTCTATCAATTGGTAGGTTCAACTCTGTGAGTTGAATGAACTCATCACAAAGAAGTTTCTGAGAATCCTTCTCTCTAGTTTTTATGTGAAGATATTTCCTTTTCCAACGTAGGCCTCAAAGCGCTCCAAATAAAAACATGCAGATTCTACAAAAGGAGTGTTTCAAAACTGTTCTATCAAAGGGAACGTTCAAGTCTGTGAGTTGAATGTACTCATCACACAGATGTTTCTCAGAATGCTTCTGTCTAGTTTTTAGGTGAAGAGATTTCATTTCCCAGCATAGGCCTCAAAGCGCTCCAAATATCCACTTGCAGATTCTATAAGAAGAGAGTTTCCAAACTGCTCTTTCAAAAGGAAGCTTCAAGTCTGTGTGTTGAATGCACTCATCCAAAAGAAGTTTCTGAGAATGCTTCTGTCTAGTTCTTACGTGAAGATATTTCCTTTTCCAGGTAAGGCCTCAAAGCGCTCCAAATAAACACTTGCAAATTCTACAAAAGGAGTGTTTCAAAAGAGTTCTATCAAAAGGAACGTTCAAGTCTGTGAGTTGAATGCACTTATCATACCGAAGTTTCCTGGAATGCTTCTGTCTAGTTTTTATGTGAAGACATTTCCTTTTCCAGCAGAGGCCTCAAAGCACTCCAAATATCCACTTGCAGATTCTACAAAAAGAGTGTTTCAAAACTGCTCTATCAAAAGCAAGGTTCAACACTGTGAGTAGAATGCACTCATCACAAAGAAGTTTCTGAGAATGCTTCTGTCTAGTTTTTATGTGAAGATATTTCCTTTTCCAACATAGGCCTCAAAGCGCTCCAAATAAACACTTGCAGATTCTACAAAAGGAGTGTTTCGAAACTGCTCTTTCAAGAGGAACGTTCAAGTCTGTGAGTTGAATGCACTCATCACACAGAAGTTTCTGAGAATGCTTCTGTCTAGTTTTTATGTGATAATGTTTCCTTTTCCAGCATAGGCCTCAAAACGCTCCAAATATCCTCTTGCAGATTCTACAAAAAGAGTGTTTCAAAACTGTTCTATCAAAAGGAAGGTTCAACTCTGTGAGTTGAATGAATGCATCATGAAGAACTTTCTGAGAATGCTTCTCTGTAGTTTTTAGGTGAAGATATTCCAAAACCCAGCACAGGCCTCGAAGTGCTCCAAATAACCACTTGCAGATTTTACCAAAAGAGTGTTTCAAAACTGCTCTTTCTATAGGTAAGTTCAAGTCTGTGAGTTGAATGCACTCAACACAAAGAAGTTTCTGAGAATGCTTCTGTTCAGTTTTTATGTGAAGATATTTCCTTTTCCAGCATAGGCCTCAAACGGCTCCAAATATCCACTTGCAGATTCTACAAAAAGAGTGTTTCCAAACTTCTCAATCAATTGGTAGGTTCAACTCTGTGAGTTGAATGAAGTCATCACAAAGAAGTTTCTGAGAATGCTTCCGTCTAGTTTCTATATGAAGATATTTCCTTTTCCAACATAGGCCCCAAAGTGCTCCAAATAAACCCTTGCAGATTCTACAAAAGGAGTGTTTCAAAACTGCTCTTTCTATAGGTAAGTTCAAGTCTGTGAGTTGAATGCACTCAACACAAAGAAGTTTCTGAGAATGCTTCTGTTCAGTTTTTATGTGAAGATATTTCCTTTTCCAGCATAGGCCTCAAACGGCTCCAAATATCCACTTGCAGATTCTACAAAAAGAGTGTTTCCAAACTTCTCTATCAATTGGTAGGTTCAACTCTGTGAGTTGAATGAAGTCATCACAAAGAAGTTTCTGAGAATCCTTCTCTCTAGTTTTTACGTGAAGATATTTCCTTTTCCAGCGTAGGCCTCAAAGCGCTCCAAATAAACACATGCAGATTCTACAAAAGGAGTGTTTCAAAACTGTTCTATCAAAGGGAACGTTCAAGTCTGTGAGTTGAATGTACTCATCACACAGATGTTTCTCAGAATGCTTCTGTCTAGTTTTTAGGTGAAGAGATTTCATTTCCCAGCATAGGCCTCAAAGCGCTCCAAATATCCACTTGCAGATTCTATAAGAAGAGAGTTTCCAAACTGCTCTTTCAAAAGGAAGCTTCAAGTCTGTGAGTTGAATGCACTCATCACAAAGAAGTTTCTGAGAATGCTTCCGTCTAGTTTCTATATGAAGATATTTCCTTTTCCAACATAGGCCCCAAAGTGCTCCAAATAAACCCTTGCAGATTCTACAAAAGGAGTGTTTCAAAACTGCTCTTTCTATAGGTAAGTTCAAGTCTGTGAGTTGAATGCACTCAACACAAAGAAGTTTCTGAGAATGCTTCTGTTCAGTTTTTATGTGAAGATATTTCCTTTTCCAGCATAGGCCTCAAACGGCTCCAAATATCCACTTGCAGATTCTACAAAAAGAGTGTTTCCAAACTTCTCTATCAATTGGTAGGTTCAACTCTGTGAGTTGAATGAACTCATCACAAAGAAGTTTCTGAGAATCCTTCTGTCTAGTTTTTATGTGAAGATATTTCCTTTTCCAGCGTAGGCCACAAAGCGCTCCAAATAAACACATGCAGATTCTACAAAAGGAGTGTTTCAAAACTGTTCTATCAAAGGGAACGTTCAAGTCTGTGAGTTGAATGTACTCATCACACAGATGTTTCTCAGAATGCTTCTGTCTAGTTTTTAGGTGAAGAGATTTCATTTCCCAGCATAGGCCTCAAAGCGCTCCAAATATCCACTTGCAGAATCTATGAAAAGAGTGTTTCAAAGCTGCTCTTTCAAAAGCAAGGTTCAAGTCTGTGTGTTGAATGCACTCATCCGAAAGAAGTTTCTGAGAATGCTTCTGTCTAGTTCTTACGTGAAGATATTTCCTTTTCCAGCTTAGGCCTCAAAGCGCTCCAAATAAACACTTGCAAATTCTACAAAAGGAGTGTTTCAAAAGAGTTCTATCAAAAGGAACGTTCAAGTCTGTGAGTTGAATGCACTTATCATACCGAAGTTTCCTGGAATGCTTCTGTCTAGTTTTTATGTGAAGACATTTCCTTTTCCAGCATAGGCCTCAAAGCACTCCAAATATCCACTTGCAGATTCTACAAAAAGAGAGTTTCAAAACTGCTCTATCAAAAGCAAGCTTCAACACTGTGAGTAGAATGCACTCATCACAAAGAAGTTTCTGAGAATGCTTCTGTCTAGTTTTTATGTGAAGATATTTCCTTTTCCAACATAGGCCTCAAAGCGCTCCAAATAAACACTTGCAGATTCTACAAAAGGAGTGTTTCGAAACTGCTCTTTCAACAGGAACGTTCAAGTCTGTGAGTTGAATGCACTCATCACACAGAAGTTTCTCAGAATGCTTCTGTCTAGTTTTTATGTGAAGATATTTCCTTTTCCAGCATAGGCCTCAGAACGCTCCAAATATCCTCTTGCAGATTCTACAAAAAGAGTGTTTCAAAACTGTTCTATCAAAAGGAAGGTTCAACTCTGTGAGTTGAATGAATGCATCATGAAGAACTTTCTGAGAATGCTTCTCTGTAGTTTTTAGGTGAAGATATTCCAAAACCCAGCACAGGCCTCGAAGTGCTCCAAATAACCACTTGCAGATTTTACCAAAAGAGTGTTTCAAAACTGCTCTTTCTATACGTAAGTTCAAGTCTGTGAGATGAATGCACTCAACACAAAGAAGTTTCTGAGAATGCTTCTGTTCAGTTTTTATGTGAAGACATTTCCTTTTCCAGCAGAGGCCTCAAAGCACTCCAAATATCCACTTGCAGATTCTACAAAAAGAGTGTTTCAAAACTGCTCTATCAAAAGCAAGGTTCAACACTGTGAGTAGAATGCACTCATCACAAAGAAGTTTCTGAGAATGCTTCTGTCTAGTTTTTATATGAAGATATTTCCTTTTCCAACATAGGCCTCAAAGCGCTCCAAATAAACACTTGCAGATTCTACAAAAGGAGTGTTTCGAAACTGCTCTTTCAAGAGGAACGTTCAAGTCTGTGAGTTGAATGCACTCATCACACAGAAGTTTCTGAGAATGCTTCTGTCTAGTTTTTATGTGAAGATGTTTCCTTTTCCAGCATAGGCCTCAAAACGCTCCAAATATCCTCTTGCAGATTCTACAAAAAGAGTGTTTCAAAACTGTTCTATCAAAAGGAAGGTTCAACTCTGTGAGTTGAATGAATGCATCATGAAGAACTTTCTGAGAATGCTTCTCTGTAGTTTTTAGGTGAAGATATTCCAAAACCCAGCACAGGCCTCGAAGTGCTCCAAATAACCACTTGCAGATTTTACCAAAAGAGTGTTTCAAAACTGCTCTTTCTATAGGTAAGTTCAAGTCTGTGAGTTGAATGCACTCAACACAAAGAAGTTTCTGAGAATGCTTCTGTTCAGTTTTTATGTGAAGATATTTCCTTTTCCAGCATAGGCCTCAAACGGCTCCAAATATCCACTTGCAGATTCTACAAAAAGACTGTTTCCAAACTTCTCTATCAATTGGTAGGTTCAACTCTGTGAGTTGAATGAAGTCATCACAAAGAAGTTTCTGAGAATGCTTCCGTCTAGTTTCTATATGAAGATATTTCCTTTTCCAACATAGGCCCCAAAGTGCTCCAAATAAACCCTTGCAGATTCTACAAAAGGAGTGTTTCAAAACTGCTCTTTCTATAGGTAAGTTCAAGTCTGTGAGTTGAATGCACTCAACACAAAGAAGTTTCTGAGAATGCTTCTGTTCAGTTTTTATGTGAAGATATTTCCTTTTCCAGCATAGGCCTCAAACGGCTCCAAATATCCACTTGCAGATTCTACAAAAAGAGTGTTTCCAAACTTCTCTATCAATTGGTAGGTTCAACTCTGTGAGTTGAATGAAGTCATCACAAAGAAGTTTCTGAGAATCCTTCTCTCTAGTTTTTACGTGAAGATATTTCATTTTCCAGCGTAGGCCTCAAAGCGCTCCAAATAAACACATGCAGATTCTACAAAAGGAGTGTTTCAAAACTGTTCTATCAAAGGGAACGTTCAAGTCTGTGAGTTGAATGTACTCATCACACAGATGTTTCTCAGAATGCTTCTGTCTAGTTTTTAGGTGAAGAGATTTCATTTCCCAGCATAGGCCTCAAAGCGCTCCAAATATCCACTTGCAGATTCTATAAGAAGAGAGTTTCCAAACTGCTCTTTCAAAAGGAAGCTTCAAGTCTGTGAGTTGAATGCACTCATCACAAAGAAGTTTCTGAGAATGCTTCCGTCTAGTTTCTATATGAAGATATTTCCTTTTCCAACATAGGCCCCAAAGTGCTCCAAATAAACCCTTGCAGATTCTACAAAAGGAGTGTTTCAAAACTGCTCTTTCTATAGGTAAGTTCAAGTCTGTGAGTTGAATGCACTCAACACAAAGAAGTTTCTGAGAATGCTTCTGTTCAGTTTTTATGTGAAGATATTTCCTTTTCCAGCATAGGCCTCAAACGGCTCCAAATATCCACTTGCAGATTCTACAAAAAGAGTGTTTCCAAACTTCTCTATCAATTGGTAGGTTCAACTCTGTGAGTTGAATGAAGTCATCACAAAGAAGTTTCTGAGAATCCTTCTCTCTAGTTTTTACGTGAAGATATTTCCTTTTCCAGCGTAGGCCTCAAAGCGCTCCAAATAAACACATGCAGATTCTACAAAAGGAGTGTTTCAAAACTGTTCTATCAAAGGGAACGTTCAAGTCTGTGAGTTGAATGTACTCATCACACAGATGTTTCTCAGAATGCTTCTGTCTAGTTTTTAGGTGAAGAGATTTCATTTCCCAGCATAGGCCTCAAAGCGCTCCAAATATCCACTTGCAGATTCTATAAGAAGAGAGTTTCCAAACTGCTCTTTCAAAAGGAAGCTTCAAGTCTGTGAGTTGAATGCACTCATCACAAAGAAGTTTCTGAGAATGCTTCCGTCTAGTTTCTATATGAAGATATTTCCTTTTCCAACATAGGCCCCAAAGTGCTCCAAATAAACCCTTGCAGATTCTACAAAAGGAGTGTTTCAAAACTGCTCTTTCTATAGGTAAGTTCAAGTCTGTGAGTTGAATGCACTCAACACAAAGAAGTTTCTGAGAATGCTTCTGTTCAGTTTTTATGTGAAGAGATTTCCTTTTCCAGCATAGGCCTCAAACGGCTCCAAATATCCACTTGCAGATTCTACAAAAAGAGTGTTTCCAAACTTCTCTATCAATTGGTAGGTTCAACTCTGTGAGTTGAATGAACTCATCACAAAGAAGTTTCTGAGAATCCTTCTCTCTAGTTTTTATGTGAAGATATTTCCTTTTCCAGCGTAGGCCACAAAGCGCTCCAAATAAACACATGCAGATTCTACAAAAGGAGTGTTTCAAAACTGTTCTATCAAAGGGAACGTTCAAGTCTGTGAGTTGAATGTACTCATCACACAGATGTTTCTCAGAATGCTTCTGTCTAGTTTTTAGGTGAAGAGATTTCATTTCCCAGCATAGGCCTCAAAGCGCTCCAAATATCCACTTGCAGAATCTACGAAAAGAGTGTTTCAAAGCTGCTCTTTCAAAAGCAAGGTTCAAGTCTGTGTGTTGAATGCACTCATCCGAAAGAAGTTTCTGAGAATGCTTCTGTCTAGTTCTTACGTGAAGATATTTCCTTTTCCAGCTTAGGCCTCAAAGCGCTCCAAATAAACACTTGCAAATTCTACAAAAGGAGTGTTTCAAAAGAGTTCTATCAAAAGGAACGTTCAAGTCTGTGAGTTGAATGCACTTATCATACCGAAGTTTCCTGGAATGCTTCTGTCTAGTTTTTATGTGAAGACATTTCCTTTTCCAGCATAGGCCTCAAAGCACTCCAAATATCCACTTGCAGATTCTACAAAAAGAGAGTTTCAAAACTGCTCTATCAAAAGCAAGCTTCAACACTGTGAGTAGAATGCACTCATCACAAAGAAGTTTCTGAGAATGCTTCTGTCTAGTTTTTATGTGAAGATATTTCCTTTTCCAACATAGGCCTCAAAGCGCTCCAAATAAACACTTGCAGATTCTACAAAAGGAGTGTTTCGAAACTGCTCTTTCAACAGGAACGTTCAAGTCTGTGAGTTGAATGCACTCATCACACAGAAGTTTCTCAGAATGCTTCTGTCTAGTTTTTATGTGAAGATATTTCCTTTTCCAGCATAGGCCTCAGAACGCTCCAAATATCCTCTTGCAGATTCTACAAAAAGAGTGTTTCAAAACTGTTCTATCAAAAGGAAGGTTCAACTCTGTGAGTTGAATGAATGCATCATGAAGAACTTTCTGAGAATGCTTCTCTGTAGTTTTTAGGTGAAGATATTCCAAAACCCAGCACAGGCCTCGAAGTGCTCCAAATAACCACTTGCAGATTTTACCAAAAGAGTGTTTCAAAACTGCTCTTTCTATACGTAAGTTCAAGTCTGTGAGATGAATGCACTCAACACAAAGAAGTTTCTGAGAATGCTTCTGTTCAGTTTTTATGTGAAGATATTTCCTTTTCCAGCATAGGCCTCAAACGGCTCCAAATTTTCACTTGCAGATTCTACAAAAAGAGTGTTTCCAAACTTCCCTATCAATTGGTAGGTTCAACCCTGTTAGTTGAATGAAGTCATCACAAAGAAGTTTCTGAGAATCCTTCTCTCTAGTTTTTATGTGAAGATATTTCCTTTTCCAACATAGGCCTCAAGGTGCTCCGAATAAACACTTGCAGATTCTACAAACTTAATGTTTCAAAACTGTTCTATCAAAAGGAACGTTGAAGTCTGTGAGTTGAATGCACTCATCACAGAGAAGTTTCTCAGAATGCTTCCGTCTAGTTTTTAGGTGAAGAGATTTCATTTCCCAGCATAGGCCTCAAAGCGCTCCAAATATCCACTTGCAGATTCTATAAGAAGAGAGTTTCCAAACTGCTCTTTCAAAAGGAAGCTTCAAGTCTGTGAGTTGAATGCACTCATCACAAAGAAGTTTCTGAGAATGCTTCCGTCTAGTTTCTATATGAAGATATTTCCTTTTCCAACATAGGCCCCAAAGTGCTCCAAATAAACCCTTGCAGATTCTACAAAAGGAGTGTTTCAAAACTGCTCTTTCTATAGGTAAGTTCAAGTCTGTGAGTTGAATGCACTCAACACAAAGAAGTTTCTGAGAATGCTTCTGTTCAGTTTTTATGTGAAGATATTTCCTTTTCCAGCATAGGCCTCAAACGGCTCCAAATATCCACTTGCAGATTCTACAAAAAGAGTGTTTCCAAACTTCTCTATCAATTGGTAGGTTCAACTCTGTGAGTTGAATGAACTCATCACAAAGAAGTTTCTGAGAATCCTTCTCTCTAGTTTTTATGTGAAGATATTTCCTTTTCCAACGTAGGCCTCAAAGCGCTCCAAATAAAAACATGCAGATTCTACAAAAGGAGTGTTTCAAAACTGTTCTATCAAAGGGAACGTTCAAGCCTGTGAGTTGAATGTACTCATCACACAGATGTTTCTCAGAATGCTTCTGTCTAGTTTTTAGGTGAAGAGATTTCATTTCCCAGCATAGGCCTCAAAGCGCTCCAAATATCCACTTGCAGATTCTATAAGAAGAGAGTTTCCAAACTGCTCTTTCAAAAGGAAGCTTCAAGTCTGTGTGTTGAATGCACTCATCCAAAAGAAGTTTCTGAGAATGCTTCTGTCTAGTTCTTACGTGAAGATATTTCCTTTTCCAGGTAAGGCCTCAAAGCGCTCCAAATAAACACTTGCAAATTCTACAAAAGGAGTGTTTCAAAAGAGTTCTATCAAAAGGAACGTTCAAGTCTGTGAGTTGAATGCACTTATCATACCGAAGTTTCCTGGAATGCTTCTGTCTAGTTTTTATGTGAAGACATTTCCTTTTCCAGCATAGGCCTCAAAGCACTCCAAATATCCACTTGCAGATTCTACAAAAAGAGTGTTTCAAAACTGCTCTATCAAAAGCAAGGTTCAACACTGTGAGTAGAATGCACTCATCACAAAGAAGTTTCTGAGAATGCTTCTGTCTAGTTTTTATGTGAAGATATTTCCTTTTCCAACATAGGCCTCAAAGCGCTCCAAATAAACACTTGCAGATTCTACAAAAGGAGTGTTTCGAAACTGCTCTTTCAAGAGGAACGTTCAAGTCTGTGAGTTGAATGCACTCATCACACAGAAGTTTCTGAGAATGCTTCTGTCTAGTTTTTATGTGAAGATGTTTCCTTTTCCAGCATAGGCCTCAAAACGCTCCAAATATCCTCTTGCAGATTCTACAAAAAGAGTGTTTCAAAACTGTTCTATCAAAAGGAAGGTTCAACTCTGTGAGTTGAATGAATGCATCATGAAGAACTTTCTGAGAATGCTTCTCTGTAGTTTTTAGGTGAAGATATTCCAAAACCCAGCACAGGCCTCGAAGTGCTCCAAATAACCACTTGCAGATTTTACCAAAAGAGTGTTTCAAAACTGCTCTTTCTATAGGTAAGTTCAAGTCTGTGAGTTGAATGCACTCAACACAAAGAAGTTTCTGAGAATGCTTCTGTTCAGTTTTTATGTGAAGATATTTCCTTTTCCAGCATAGGCCTCAAACGGCTTCAAATATCCACTTGCAGATTCTACAAAAAGAGTGTTTCCAAACTTCTCTATCAATTGGTAGGTTCAACTCTGTGAGTTGAATGAAGTCATCACAAAGAAGTTTCTGAGAATCCTTCTCTCTAGTTTTTATGTGAAGATACTTCCTTTTCCAACGTAGGCCTCAAGGCGCTCCAAATAAACACATGCAGATTCTACAAAAGGAGTGTTTCAAAACTGTTCTATCAAAGGGAACGTTCAAGTCTGTGAGTTGAATGTACTCATCACAGAGATGTTTCTCAGAATGCTTCTGTCTAGTTTTTAGGTGAAGAGATTTCATTTCCCAGCATAGGCCTCAAAGCGCTCCAATTATCCACTTGCAGATTCTATAAGAAGAGAGTTTCCAAACTGCTCTTTCAAAAGGAGCTTCAAGTCTGTGAGTTGAATGCACTCATCACAAAGAAGTTTCTGAGAATGCTTCCGTCTAGTTTCTATATGAAGATATTTCCTTTTCCAACATAGGCCCCAAAGTGCTCCAAATAAACCCTTGCAGATTCTACAAAAGGAGTGTTTCAAAACTGCTCTTTCTATAGGTAAGTTCAAGTCTGTGAGTTGAATGCACTCAACACAAAGAAGTTTCTGAGAATGCTTCTGTTCAGTTTTTATGTGAAGAGATTTCCTTTTCCAGCATAGTCCTCAAACGGCTCCAAATATCCACTTGCAGATTCTACAAAAAGAGTGTTTCCAAACTTCTCTATCAATTGGTAGGTTCAACTCTGTGAGTTGAATGAACTCATCACAAAGAAGTTTCTGAGAATCCTTCTCTCTAGTTTTTATGTGAAGATATTTCCTTTTCCAGCGTAGGCCACAAAGCGCTCCAAATAAACACATGCAGATTCTACAAAAGGAGTGTTTCAAAACTGTTCTATCAAAGGGAACGTTCAAGTCTGTGAGTTGAATGTACTCATCACACAGATGTTTCTCAGAATGCTTCTGTCTAGTTTTTAGGTGAAGAGATTTCATTTCCCAGCATAGGCCTCAAAGCGCTCCAAATATCCACTTGCAGAATCTACGAAAAGAGTGTTTCAAAGCTGCTCTTTCAAAAGCAAGGTTCAAGTCTGTGTGTTGAATGCACTCATCCGAAAGAAGTTTCTGAGAATGCTTCTGTCTAGTTCTTTCGTGAAGATATTTCCTTTTCCAGCTTAGGCCTCAAAGCGCTCCAAATAAACACTTGCAAATTCTACAAAAGGAGTGTTTCAAAAGAGTTCTATCAAAAGGAACGTTCAAGTCTGTGAGTTGAATGCACTTTTCATACCGAAGTTTCCTGGAATGCTTCTGTCTAGTTTTTATGTGAAGACATTTCCTTTTCCAGCATAGGCCTCAAAGCACTCCAAATATCCACTTGCAGATTCTACAAAAAGAGAGTTTCAAAACTGCTCTATCAAAAGCAAGCTTCAACACTGTGAGTAGAATGCACTCATCACAAAGAAGTTTCTGAGAATGCTTCTGTCTAGTTTTTATGTGAAGATATTTCCTTTTCCAACATAGGCCTCAAAGCGCTCCAAATAAACACTTGCAGATTCTACAAAAGGAGTGTTTCGAAACTGCTCTTTCAACAGGAACGTTCAAGTCTGTGAGTTGAATGCACTCATCACACAGAAGTTTCTCAGAATGCTTCTGTCTAGTTTTTATGTGAAGATATTTCCTTTTCCAGCATAGGCCTCAGAACGCTCCAAATATCCTCTTGCAGATTCTACAAAAAGAGTGTTTCAAAACTGTTCTATCAAAAGGAAGGTTCAACTCTGTGAGTTGAATGAATGCATCATGAAGAACTTTCTGAGAATGCTTCTCTGTAGTTTTTAGGTGAAGATATTCCAAAACCCAGCACAGGCCTCGAAGTGCTCCAAATAACCACTTGCAGATTTTACCAAAAGAGTGTTTCAAAACTGCTCTTTCTATACGTAAGTTCAAGTCTGTGAGATGAATGCACTCAACACAAAGAAGTTTCTGAGAATGCTTCTGTTCAGTTTTTATGTGAAGATATTTCCTTTTCCAGCATAGGCCTCAAACGGCTCCAAATTTTCACTTGCAGATTCTACAAAAAGAGTGTTTCCAAACTTCCCTATCAATTGGTAGGTTCAACCCTGTGAGTTGAATGAAGTCATCACAAAGAAGTTTCTGAGAATCCTTCTCTCTAGTTTTTATGTGAAGATATTTCCTTTTCCAACATAGGCCTCAAGGTGCTCCGAATAAACACTTGCAGATTCTACAAACTTAATGTTTCAAAACTCTTCTATCAAAAGGAAGTTTGAAGTCTGTGAGTTGAATGCACTCATCACAAAGAAGTTTCTCAGAATGCTTCCGTCTAGTTTTTAGGTGAAGAGATTTCATTTCCCAGCATAGGCCTCAAAGCGCTCCAAATATCCACTTGCAGATTCTATAAGAAGAGAGTTTCCAAACTGCTCTTTCAAAAGGAAGCTTCAAGTCTGTGAGTTGAATGCACTCATCACAAAGAAGTTTCTGAGAATGCTTCCGTCTAGTTTCTATATGAAGATATTTCCTTTTCCAACATAGGCCCCAAAGTGCTCCAAATAAACCCTTGCAGATTCTACAAAAGGAGTGTTTCAAAACTGCTCTTTCTATAGGTAAGTTCAAGTCTGTGAGTTGAATGCACTCAACACAAAGAAGTTTCTGAGAATGCTTCTGTTCAGTTTTTATGTGAAGATATTTCCTTTTCCAGCATAGGCCTCAAACGGCTCCAAATATCCACTTGCAGATTCTACAAAAAGAGTGTTTCCAAACTTCTCTATCAATTGGTAGGTTCAACTCTGTGAGTTGAATGAACTCATCACAAAGAAGTTTCTGAGAATCCTTCTCTCTAGTTTTTATGTGAAGATATTTCCTTTTCCAACGTAGGCCTCAAAGCGCTCCAAATAAACACATGCAGATTCTACAAAAGGAGTGTTTCAAAACTGTTCTATCAAAGGGAACGTTCAAGTCTGTGAGTTGAATGTACTCATCACACAGATGTTTCTCAGAATGCTTCTGTCTAGTTTTTAGGTGAAGAGATTTCATTTCCCAGCATAGGCCTCAAAGCGCTCCAAATATCCACTTGCAGATTCTATAAGAAGAGAGTTTCCAAACTGCTCTTTCAAAAGGAAGCTTCAAGTCTGTGAGTTGAATGCACTCATCACAAAGAAGTTTCTGAGAATGCTTCCGTCTAGTTTCTATATGAAGATATTTCCTTTTCCAACATAGGCCCCAAAGTGCTCCAAATAAACCCTTGCAGATTCTACAAAAGGAGTGTTTCAAAACTGCTCTTTCTATAGGTAAGTTCAAGTCTGTGAGTTGAATGCACTCAACACAAAGAAGTTTCTGAGAATGCTTCTGTTCAGTTTTTATGTGAAGAGATTTCCTTTTCCAGCATAGGCCTCAAACGGCTCCAAATATCCACTTGCAGATTCTACAAAAAGAGTGTTTCCAAACTTCTCTATCAATTGGTAGGTTCAACTCTGTGAGTTGAATGAACTCATCACAAAGAAGTTTCTGAGAATCCTTCTCTCTAGTTTTTATGTGAAGATATTTCCTTTTCCAGCGTAGGCCACAAAGCGCTCCAAATAAACACATGCAGATTCTACAAAAGGAGTGTTTCAAAACTGTTCTATCAAAGGGAACGTTCAAGTCTGTGAGTTGAATGTACTCATCACACAGATGTTTCTCAGAATGCTTCTGTCTAGTTTTTAGGTGAAGAGATTTCATTTCCCAGCATAGGCCTCAAAGCGCTCCAAATATCCACTTGCAGAATCTACGAAAAGAGTGTTTCAAAGCTGCTCTTTCAAAAGCAAGGTTCAAGTCTGTGTGTTGAATGCACTCATCCGAAAGAAGTTTCTGAGAATGCTTCTGTCTAGTTCTTACGTGAAGATATTTCCTTTTCCAGCTTAGGCCTCAAAGCGCTCCAAATAAACACTTGCAAATTCTACAAAAGGAGTGTTTCAAAAGAGTTCTATCAAAAGGAACGTTCAAGTCTGTGAGTTGAATGCACTTATCATACCGAAGTTTCCTGGAATGCTTCTGTCTAGTTTTTATGTGAAGACATTTCCTTTTCCAGCATAGGCCTCAAAGCACTCCAAATATCCACTTGCAGATTCTACAAAAAGAGAGTTTCAAAACTGCTCTATCAAAAGCAAGCTTCAACACTGTGAGTAGAATGCACTCATCACAAAGAAGTTTCTGAGAATGCTTCTGTCTAGTTTTTATGTGAAGATATTTCCTTTTCCAACATAGGCCTCAAAGCGCTCCAAATAAACACTTGCAGATTCTACAAAAGGAGTGTTTCGAAACTGCTCTTTCAACAGGAACGTTCAAGTCTGTGAGTTGAATGCACTCATCACACAGAAGTTTCTCAGAATGCTTCTGTCTAGTTTTTATGTGAAGATATTTCCTTTTCCAGCATAGGCCTCAGAACGCTCCAAATATCCTCTTGCAGATTCTACAAAAAGAGTGTTTCAAAACTGTTCTATCAAAAGGAAGGTTCAACTCTGTGAGTTGAATGAATGCATCATGAAGAACTTTCTGAGAATGCTTCTCTGTAGTTTTTAGGTGAAGATATTCCAAAACCCAGCACAGGCCTCGAAGTGCTCCAAATAACCACTTGCAGATTTTACCAAAAGAGTGTTTCAAAACTGCTCTTTCTATACGTAAGTTCAAGTCTGTGAGATGAATGCACTCAACACAAAGAAGTTTCTGAGAATGCTTCTGTTCAGTTTTTATGTGAAGATATTTCCTTTTCCAGCATAGGCCTCAAACGGCTCCAAATTTTCACTTGCAGATTCTACAAAAAGAGTGTTTCCAAACTTCCCTATCAATTGGTAGGTTCAACCCTGTTAGTTGAATGAAGTCATCACAAAGAAGTTTCTGAGAATCCTTCTCTCTAGTTTTTATGTGAAGATATTTCCTTTTCCAACATAGGCCTCAAGGTGCTCCGAATAAACACTTGCAGATTCTACAAACTTAATGTTTCAAAACTGTTCTATCAAAAGGAACGTTGAAGTCTGTGAGTTGAATGCACTCATCACAGAGAAGTTTCTCAGAATGCTTCCGTCTAGTTTTTAGGTGAAGAGATTTCATTTCCCAGCATAGGCCTCAAAGCGCTCCAAATATCCACTTGCAGATTCTATAAGAAGAGAGTTTCCAAACTGCTCTTTCAAAAGGAAGCTTCAAGTCTGTGAGTTGAATGCACTCATCACAAAGAAGTTTCTGAGAATGCTTCCGTCTAGTTTCTATATGAAGATATTTCCTTTTCCAACATAGGCCCCAAAGTGCTCCAAATAAACCCTTGCAGATTCTACAAAAGGAGTGTTTCAAAACTGCTCTTTCTATAGGTAAGTTCAAGTCTGTGAGTTGAATGCACTCAACACAAAGAAGTTTCTGAGAATGCTTCTGTTCAGTTTTTATGTGAAGATATTTCCTTTTCCAGCATAGGCCTCAAACGGCTCCAAATATCCACTTGCAGATTCTACAAAAAGAGTGTTTCCAAACTTCTCTATCAATTGGTAGGTTCAACTCTGTGAGTTGAATGAACTCATCACAAAGAAGTTTCTGAGAATCCTTCTCTCTAGTTTTTATGTGAAGATATTTCCTTTTCCAACGTAGGCCTCAAAGCGCTCCAAATAAAAACATGCAGATTCTACAAAAGGAGTGTTTCAAAACTGTTCTATCAAAGGGAACGTTCAAGCCTGTGAGTTGAATGTACTCATCACACAGATGTTTCTCAGAATGCTTCTGTCTAGTTTTTAGGTGAAGAGATTTCATTTCCCAGCATAGGCCTCAAAGCGCTCCAAATATCCACTTGCAGATTCTATAAGAAGAGAGTTTCCAAACTGCTCTTTCAAAAGGAAGCTTCAAGTCTGTGTGTTGAATGCACTCATCCAAAAGAAGTTTCTGAGAATGCTTCTGTCTAGTTCTTACGTGAAGATATTTCCTTTTCCAGGTAAGGCCTCAAAGCGCTCCAAATAAACACTTGCAAATTCTACAAAAGGAGTGTTTCAAAAGAGTTCTATCAAAAGGAACGTTCAAGTCTGTGAGTTGAATGCACTTATCATACCGAAGTTTCCTGGAATGCTTCTGTCTAGTTTTTATGTGAAGACATTTCCTTTTCCAGCATAGGCCTCAAAGCACTCCAAATATCCACTTGCAGATTCTACAAAAAGAGTGTTTCAAAACTGCTCTATCAAAAGCAAGGTTCAACACTGTGAGTAGAATGCACTCATCACAAAGAAGTTTCTGAGAATGCTTCTGTCTAGTTTTTATGTGAAGATATTTCCTTTTCCAACATAGGCCTCAAAGCGCTCCAAATAAACACTTGCAGATTCTACAAAAGGAGTGTTTCGAAACTGCTCTTTCAAGAGGAACGTTCAAGTCTGTGAGTTGAATGCACTCATCACACAGAAGTTTCTGAGAATGCTTCTGTCTAGTTTTTATGTGAAGATGTTTCCTTTTCCAGCATAGGCCTCAAAACGCTCCAAATATCCTCTTGCAGATTCTACAAAAAGAGTGTTTCAAAACTGTTCTATCAAAAGGAAGGTTCAACTCTGTGAGTTGAATGAATGCATCATGAAGAACTTTCTGAGAATGCTTCTCTGTAGTTTTTAGGTGAAGATATTCCAAAACCCAGCACAGGCCTCGAAGTGCTCCAAATAACCACTTGCAGATTTTACCAAAAGAGTGTTTCAAAACTGCTCTTTCTATAGGTAAGTTCAAGTCTGTGAGTTGAATGCACTCAACACAAAGAAGTTTCTGAGAATGCTTCTGTTCAGTTTTTATGTGAAGATATTTCCTTTTCCAGCATAGGCCTCAAACGGCTTCAAATATCCACTTGCAGATTCTACAAAAAGAGTGTTTCCAAACTTCTCTATCAATTGGTAGGTTCAACTCTGTGAGTTGAATGAAGTCATCACAAAGAAGTTTCTGAGAATCCTTCTCTCTAGTTTTTATGTGAAGATACTTCCTTTTCCAACGTAGGCCTCAAGGCGCTCCAAATAAACACATGCAGATTCTACAAAAGGAGTGTTTCAAAACTGTTCTATCAAAGGGAACGTTCAAGTCTGTGAGTTGAATGTACTCATCACAGAGATGTTTCTCAGAATGCTTCTGTCTAGTTTTTAGGTGAAGAGATTTCATTTCCCAGCATAGGCCTCAAAGCGCTCCAATTATCCACTTGCAGATTCTATAAGAAGAGAGTTTCCAAACTGCTCTTTCAAAAGGAGCTTCAAGTCTGTGAGTTGAATGCACTCATCACAAAGAAGTTTCTGAGAATGCTTCCGTCTAGTTTCTATATGAAGATATTTCCTTTTCCAACATAGGCCCCAAAGTGCTCCAAATAAACCCTTGCAGATTCTACAAAAGGAGTGTTTCAAAACTGCTCTTTCTATAGGTAAGTTCAAGTCTGTGAGTTGAATGCACTCAACACAAAGAAGTTTCTGAGAATGCTTCTGTTCAGTTTTTATGTGAAGAGATTTCCTTTTCCAGCATAGTCCTCAAACGGCTCCAAATATCCACTTGCAGATTCTACAAAAAGAGTGTTTCCAAACTTCTCTATCAATTGGTAGGTTCAACTCTGTGAGTTGAATGAACTCATCACAAAGAAGTTTCTGAGAATCCTTCTCTCTAGTTTTTATGTGAAGATATTTCCTTTTCCAGCGTAGGCCACAAAGCGCTCCAAATAAACACATGCAGATTCTACAAAAGGAGTGTTTCAAAACTGTTCTATCAAAGGGAACGTTCAAGTCTGTGAGTTGAATGTACTCATCACACAGATGTTTCTCAGAATGCTTCTGTCTAGTTTTTAGGTGAAGAGATTTCATTTCCCAGCATAGGCCTCAAAGCGCTCCAAATATCCACTTGCAGAATCTACGAAAAGAGTGTTTCAAAGCTGCTCTTTCAAAAGCAAGGTTCAAGTCTGTGTGTTGAATGCACTCATCCGAAAGAAGTTTCTGAGAATGCTTCTGTCTAGTTCTTTCGTGAAGATATTTCCTTTTCCAGCTTAGGCCTCAAAGCGCTCCAAATAAACACTTGCAAATTCTACAAAAGGAGTGTTTCAAAAGAGTTCTATCAAAAGGAACGTTCAAGTCTGTGAGTTGAATGCACTTTTCATACCGAAGTTTCCTGGAATGCTTCTGTCTAGTTTTTATGTGAAGACATTTCCTTTTCCAGCATAGGCCTCAAAGCACTCCAAATATCCACTTGCAGATTCTACAAAAAGAGAGTTTCAAAACTGCTCTATCAAAAGCAAGCTTCAACACTGTGAGTAGAATGCACTCATCACAAAGAAGTTTCTGAGAATGCTTCTGTCTAGTTTTTATGTGAAGATATTTCCTTTTCCAACATAGGCCTCAAAGCGCTCCAAATAAACACTTGCAGATTCTACAAAAGGAGTGTTTCGAAACTGCTCTTTCAACAGGAACGTTCAAGTCTGTGAGTTGAATGCACTCATCACACAGAAGTTTCTCAGAATGCTTCTGTCTAGTTTTTATGTGAAGATATTTCCTTTTCCAGCATAGGCCTCAGAACGCTCCAAATATCCTCTTGCAGATTCTACAAAAAGAGTGTTTCAAAACTGTTCTATCAAAAGGAAGGTTCAACTCTGTGAGTTGAATGAATGCATCATGAAGAACTTTCTGAGAATGCTTCTCTGTAGTTTTTAGGTGAAGATATTCCAAAACCCAGCACAGGCCTCGAAGTGCTCCAAATAACCACTTGCAGATTTTACCAAAAGAGTGTTTCAAAACTGCTCTTTCTATACGTAAGTTCAAGTCTGTGAGATGAATGCACTCAACACAAAGAAGTTTCTGAGAATGCTTCTGTTCAGTTTTTATGTGAAGATATTTCCTTTTCCAGCATAGGCCTCAAACGGCTCCAAATTTTCACTTGCAGATTCCACAAAAAGAGTGTTTCCAAACTTCCCTATCAATTGGTAGGTTCAACCCTGTGAGTTGAATGAAGTCATCACAAAGAAGTTTCTGAGAATCCTTCTCTCTAGTTTTTATGTGAAGATATTTCCTTTTCCAACATAGGCCTCAAGGTGCTCCGAATAAACACTTGCAGATTCTACAAACTTAATGTTTCAAAACTCTTCTATCAAAAGGAACGTTGAAGTCTGTGAGTTGAATGCACTCATCACAAAGAAGTTTCTCAGAATGCTTCCGTCTAGTTTTTAGGTGAAGAGATTTCATTTCCCAGCATAGGCCTCAAAGCGCTCCAAATATCCACTTGCAGATTCTATAAGAAGAGAGTTTCCAAACTGCTCTTTCAAAAGGAAGCTTCAAGTCTGTGAGTTGAATGCACTCATCACAAAGAAGTTTCTGAGAATGCTTCCGTCTAGTTTCTATATGAAGATATTTCCTTTTCCAACATAGGCCCCAAAGTGCTCCAAATAAACCCTTGCAGATTCTACAAAAGGAGTGTTTCAAAACTGCTCTTTCTATACGTAAGTTCAAGTCTGTGAGTTGAATGCACTCAACACAAAGAAGTTTCTGAGAATGCTTCTGTTCAGTTTTTATGTGAAGATATTTCCTTTTCCAGCATAGGCCTCAAACGGCTCCAAATATCCACTTGCAGATTCTACAAAAAGAGTGTTTCCAAACTTCTCTATCAATTGGTAGGTTCAACTCTGTGAGTTGAATGAACTCATCACAAAGAAGTTTCTGAGAATCCTTCTCTCTAGTTTTTATGTGAAGATATTTCCTTTTCCAACGTAGGCCTCAAAGCGCTCCAAATAAAAACATGCAGATTCTACAAAAGGAGTGTTTCAAAACTGTTCTATCAAAGGGAACGTTCAAGTCTGTGAGTTGAATGTACTCATCACACAGGTGTTTCTCAGAATGCTTCTGTCTAGTTTTTAGGTGAAGAGATTTCATTTCCCAGCATAGGCCTCAAAGCGCTCCAAATATCCACTTGCAGATTCTATAAGAAGAGAGTTTCCAAACTGCTCTTTCAAAAGGAAGCTTCAAGTCTGTGTGTTGAATGCACTCATCCAAAAGAAGTTTCTGAGAATGCTTCTGTCTAGTTCTTACGTGAAGATATTTCCTTTTCCAGGTAAGGCCTCAAAGCGCTCCAAATAAACACTTGCAAATTCTACAAAAGGAGTGTTTCAAAAGAGTTCTATCAAAAGGAACGTTCAAGTCTGTGAGTTGAATGCACTTATCATACCGAAGTTTCCTGGAATGCTTCTGTCTAGTTTTTATGTGAAGACATTTCCTTTTCCAGCAGAGGCCTCAAAGCACTCCAAATATCCACTTGCAGATTCTACAAAAAGAGTGTTTCAAAACTGCTCTATCAAAAGCAAGGTTCAACACTGTGAGTAGAATGCACTCATCACAAAGAAGTTTCTGAGAATGCTTCTGTCTAGTTTTTATGTGAAGATATTTCCTTTTCCAACATAGGCCTCAAAGCGCTCCAAATAAACACTTGCAGATTCTACAAAAGGAGTGTTTCGAAACTGCTCTTTCAAGAGGAACGTTCAAGTCTGTGAGTTGAATGCACTCATCACACAGAAGTTTCTGAGAATGCTTCTGTCTAGTTTTTATGTGAAGATGTTTCCTTTTCCAGCATAGGCCTCAAAACGCTCCCAATATCCTCTTGCAGATTCTACAAAAAGAGTGTTTCAAAACTGTTCTATCAAAAGGAAGGTTCAACTCTGTGAGTTGAATGAATGCATCATGAAGAACTTTCTGAGAATGCTTCTCTGTAGTTTTTAGGTGAAGATATTCCAAAACCCAGCACAGGCCTCGAAGTGCTCCAAATAACCACTTGCAGATTTTACCAAAAGAGTGTTTCAAAACTGCTCTTTCTATAGGTAAGTTCAAGTCTGTGAGTTGAATGCACTCAACACAAAGAAGTTTCTGAGAATGCTTCTGTTCAGTTTTTATGTGAAGATATTTCCTTTTCCAGCATAGGCCTCAAACGGCTCCAAATATCCACTTGCAGATTCTACAAAAAGAGTGTTTCCAAACTTCTCTATCAATTGGTAGGTTCAACTCTGTGAGTTGAATGAAGTCATCACAAAGAAGTTTCTGAGAATGCTTCCGTCTAGTTTCTATATGAAGATATTTCCTTTTCCAACATAGGCCCCAAAGTGCTCCAAATAAACCCTTGCAGATTCTACAAAAGGAGTGTTTCAAAACTGCTCTTTCTATAGGTAAGTTCAAGTCTGTGAGTTGAATGCACTCAACACAAAGAAGTTTCTGAGAATGCTTCTGTTCAGTTTTTATGTGAAGATATTTCCTTTTCCAGCATAGGCCTCAAACGGCTCCAAATATCCACTTGCAGATTCTACAAAAAGAGTGTTTCCAAACTTCTCTATCAATTGGTAGGTTCAACACTGTGAGTTGAATGAAGTCATCACAAAGAAGTTTCTGAGAATCCTTCTCTCTAGTTTTTACGTGAAGATATTTCCTTTTCCAGCGTAGGCCTCAAAGCGCTCCAAATAAACACATGCAGATTCTACAAAAGGAGTGTTTCAAAACTGTTCTATCAAAGGGAACGTTCAAGTCTGTGAGTTGAATGTACTCATCACACAGATGTTTCTCAGAATGCTTCTGTCTAGTTTTTAGGTGAAGAGATTTCATTTCCCAGCATAGGCCTCAAAGCGCTCCAAATATCCACTTGCAGATTCTATAAGAAGAGAGTTTCCAAACTGCTCTTTCAAAAGGAAGCTTCAAGTCTGTGAGTTGAATGCACTCATCACAAAGAAGTTTCTGAGAATGCTTCCGTCTAGTTTCTATATGAAGATATTTCCTTTTCCAACATAGGCCCCAAAGTGCTCCAAATAAACCCTTGCAGATTCTACAAAAGGAGTGTTTCAAAACTGCTCTTTCTATAGGTAAGTTCAAGTCTGTGAGTTGAATGCACTCAACACAAAGAAGTTTCTGAGAATGCTTCTGTTCAGTTTTTATGTGAAGAGATTTCCTTTTCCAGCATAGGCCTCAAACGGCTCCAAATATCCACTTGCAGATTCTACAAAAAGAGTGTTTCCAAACTTCTCTATCAATTGGTAGGTTCAACTCTGTGAGTTGAATGAACTCATCACAAAGAAGTTTCTGAGAATCCTTCTCTCTAGTTTTTATGTGAAGATATTTCCTTTTCCAGCGTAGGCCACAAAGCGCTCCAAATAAACACATGCAGATTCTACAAAAGGAGTGTTTCAAAACTGTTCTATCAAAGGGAACGTTCAAGTCTGTGAGTTGAATGTACTCATCACACAGATGTTTCTCAGAATGCTTCTGTCTAGTTTTTAGGTGAAGAGATTTCATTTCCCAGCATAGGCCTCAAAGCGCTCCAAATATCCACTTGCAGAATCTACGAAAAGAGTGTTTCAAAGCTGCTCTTTCAAAAGCAAGGTTCAAGTCTGTGTGTTGAATGCACTCATCCGAAAGAAGTTTCTGAGAATGCTTCTGTCTAGTTCTTACGTGAAGATATTTCCTTTTCCAGCTTAGGCCTCAAAGCGCTCCAAATAAACACTTGCAAATTCTACAAAAGGAGTGTTTCAAAAGAGTTCTATCAAAAGGAACGTTCAAGTCTGTGAGTTGAATGCACTTATCATACCGAAGTTTCCTGGAATGCTTCTGTCTAGTTTTTATGTGAAGACATTTCCTTTTCCAGCATAGGCCTCAAAGCACTCCAAATATCCACTTGCAGATTCTACAAAAAGAGAGTTTCAAAACTGCTCTATCAAAAGCAAGCTTCAACACTGTGAGTAGAATGCACTCATCACAAAGAAGTTTCTGAGAATGCTTCTGTCTAGTTTTTATGTGAAGATATTTCCTTTTCCAACATAGGCCTCAAAGCGCTCCAAATAAACACTTGCAGATTCTACAAAAGGAGTGTTTCGAAACTGCTCTTTCAACAGGAACGTTCAAGTCTGTGAGTTGAATGCACTCATCACACAGAAGTTTCTCAGAATGCTTCTGTCTAGTTTTTATGTGAAGATATTTCCTTTTCCAGCATAGGCCTCAGAACGCTCCAAATATCCTCTTGCAGATTCTACAAAAAGAGTGTTTCAAAACTGTTCTATCAAAAGGAAGGTTCAACTCTGTGAGTTGAATGAATGCATCATGAAGAACTTTCTGAGAATGCTTCTCTGTAGTTTTTAGGTGAAGATATTCCAAAACCCAGCACAGGCCTCGAAGTGCTCCAAATAACCACTTGCAGATTTTACCAAAAGAGTGTTTCAAAACTGCTCTTTCTATACGTAAGTTCAAGTCTGTGAGATGAATGCACTCAACACAAAGAAGTTTCTGAGAATGCTTCTGTTCAGTTTTTATGTGAAGATAATTCCTTTTCCAGCATAGGCCTCAAACGGCTCCAAATTTTCACTTGCAGATTCTACAAAAAGAGTGTTTCCAAACTGCCCTATCAATTGGTAGGTTCAACCCTGTGAGTTGAATGAAGTCATCACAAAGAAGTTTCTGAGAATCCTTCTCTCTAGTTTTTATGTGAAGATATTTCCTTTTCCAACATAGGCCTCAAGGTGCTCCGAATAAACACTTGCAGATTCTACAAACTTAATGTTTCAAAACTGTTCTATCAAAAGGAACGTTGAAGTCTGTGAGTTGAATGCACTCATCACAGAGAAGTTTCTGAGAATGCTTCCGTCTAGTTTCTATATGAAGATATTTCCTTTTCCAACATAGGCCCCAAAGTGCTCCAAATAAACCCTTGCAGATTCTACAAAAGGAGTGTTTCAAAACTGCTCTTTCTATAGGTAAGTTCAAGTCTGTGAGTTGAATGCACTCAACACAAAGAAGTTTCTGAGAATGCTTCTGTTCAGTTTTTATGTGAAGATATTTCCTTTTCCAGCATAGGCCTCAAACGGCTCCAAATATCCACTTGCAGATTCTACAAAAAGAGTGTTTCCAAACTTCTCTATCAATTGGTAGGTTCAACTCTGTGAGTTGAATGAACTCATCACAAAGAAGTTTCTGAGAATCCTTCTCTCTAGTTTTTATGTGAAGATATTTCCTTTTCCAACGTAGGCCTCAAAGCGCTCCAAATAAAAACATGCAGATTCTACAAAAGGAGTGTTTCAAAACTGTTCTATCAAAGGGAACGTTCAAGTCTGTGAGTTGAATGTACTCATCACACAGATGTTTCTCAGAATGCTTCTGTCTAGTTTTTAGGTGAAGAGATTTCATTTCCCAGCATAGGCCTCAAAGCGCTCCAAATATCCACTTGCAGATTCTATAAGAAGAGAGTTTCCAAACTGCTCTTACAAAAGGAAGCTTCAAGTCTGTGTGTTGAATGCACTCATCCAAAAGAAGTTTCTGAGAATGCTTCTGTCTAGTTCTTACGTGAAGATATTTCCTTTTCCAGGTAAGGCCTCAAAGCGCTCCAAATAAACACTTGCAAATTCTACAAAAGGAGTGTTTCAAAAGAGTTCTATCAAAAGGAACGTTCAAGTCTGTGAGTTGAATGCACTTATCATACCGAAGTTTCCTGGAATGCTTCTGTCTAGTTTTTATGTGAAGACATTTCCTTTTCCAGCAGAGGCCTCAAAGCACTCCAAATATCCACTTGCAGATTCTACAAAAAGAGTGTTTCAAAACTGCTCTATCAAAAGCAAGGTTCAACACTGTGAGTAGAATGCACTCATCACAAAGAAGTTTCTGAGAATGCTTCTGTCTAGTTTTTATGTGAAGATATTTCCTTTTCCAACATAGGCCTCAAAGCGCTCCAAATAAACACTTGCAGATTCTACAAAAGGAGTGTTTCGAAACTGCTCTTTCAAGAGGAACGTTCAAGTCTGTGAGTTGAATGCACTCATCACACAGAAGTTTCTGAGAATGCTTCTGTCTAGTTTTTATGTGAAGATGTTTCCTTTTCCAGCATAGGCCTCAAAACGCTCCAAATATCCTCTTGCAGATTCTACAAAAAGAGTGTTTCAAAACTGTTCTATCAACAGGAAGGTTCAACTCTGTGAGTTGAATGAATGCATCATGAAGAACTTTCTGAGAATGCTTCTCTGTAGTTTTTAGGTGAAGATATTCCAAAACCCAGCACAGGCCTCGAAGTGCTCCAAATAACCACTTGCAGACTTTACCAAAAGAGTGTTTCAAAACTGCTCTTTCTATAGGTAAGTTCAAGTCTGTGAGTTGAATGCACTCAACACAAAGAAGTTTCTGAGAATGCTTCTGTTCAGTTTTTATGTGAAGATATTTCCTTTTCCAGCATAGGCCTCAAACGGCTCCAAATATCCACTTGCAGATTCTACAAAAAGAGTGTTTCCAACCTTCTCTATCAATTGGTAGGTTCAACTCTGTGAGTTGAATGAAGTCATCACAAAGAAGTTTCTGAGAATCCTTCTCTCTAGTTTTTATTTGAAGATACTTCCTTTTCCAACGTAGGCCTCAAGGCGCTCCAAATAAACACATGCAGATTCTACAAAAGGAGTGTTTCAAAACTGTTCTATCAAAGGGAACGTTCAAGTCTGTGAGTTGAATGTACTCATCACACAGATGTTTCTCAGAATGCTTCTGTCTAGTTTTTAGGTGAAGAGATTTCATTTCCCAGCATAGGCCTCAAAGCGCTCCAAATATCCACTTGCAGATTCTATAAGAAGAGAGTTTCCAAACTGCTCTTTCAAAAGGAGCTTCAAGTCTGTGAGTTGAATGCACTCATCACAAAGAAGTTTCTGAGAATGCTTCCGTCTAGTTTCTATATGAAGATATTTCCTTTTCCAACATAGGACCCAAAGTGCTCCAAATAAACCCTTGCAGATTCTACAAAAGGAGTGTTTCAAAACTGCTCTTTCTATAGGTAAGTTCAAGTCTGTGAGTTGAATGCACTCAACACAAAGAAGTTTCTGAGAATGCTTCTGTTCAGTTTTTATGTGAAGATATTTCCTTTTCCAGCATAGGCCTCAAACGGCTCCAAATATCCACTTGCAGATTCTACAAAAAGAGTGTTTCCAAACTTCTCTATCAATTGGTAGGTTCAACTCTGTGAGTTGAATGAAGTCATCACAAGGAAGTTTCTGAGAATCCTTCTCTCTAGTTTTTATGTGAAGATATTTCCTTTTCCAACATAGGCCTCAAGGTGCTCCGAATAAACACTTGCAGATTCTACAAACTTAATGTTTCAAAACTGTTCTATCAAAAGGAACGTTGAAGTCTGTGAGTTGAATGCACTCATCACAAAGAAGTTTCTCAGAATGCTTCCGTCTAGTTTTTAGGTGAAGAGATTTCATTTCCCAGCACAGGCCTCAAAGCGCTCCAAATATCCACCTGCAGATTCTATAAGAAGAGAGTTTCCAAACTGCTCTTTCAAAAGGAAGCTTCAAGTCTGTGAGTTGAATGCACTCATCACAAAGAAGTTTCTGAGAATGCTTCCGTCTAGTTTCTATATGAAGATATTTCCTTTTCCAACATAGGCCCCAAAGTGCTCCAAATAAACCCTTGCAGATTCTACAAAAGGAGTGTTTCAAAACTGCTCTTTCTATAGGTAAGTTCAAGTCTGTGAGTTGAATGCACTCCACACAAAGAAGTTTCTGAGAATGCTTCTGTTCAGTTTTTATGTGAAGATATTTCCTTTTCCAGCATAGGCCTCAAACGGCTCCAAATATCCACTTGCAGATTCTACAAAAAGAGTGTTTCCAAACTTCTCTATCAATTGGTAGGTTCAACTCTGTGAGTTGAATGAACTCATCACAAAGAAGTTTCTGAGAATCCTTCTCTCTAGTTTTTATGTGAAGATATTTCCTTTTCCAACGTAGGCCTCAAAGCGCTCCAAATAAAAACATGCAGATTCTACAAAAGGAGTGTTTCAAAACTGTTCTATCAAAGGGAACGTTCAAGTCTGTGAGTTGAATGTACTCATCACACAGATGTTTCTCAGAATGCTTCTGTCTAGTTTTTAGGTGAAGAGATTTCATTTCCCAGCATAGGCCTCAAAGCGCTCCAAATATCCACTTGCAGATTCTATAAGAAGAGAGTTTCCAAACTGCTCTTTCAAAAGGAAGCTTCAAGTCTGTGTGTTGAATGCACTCATCCAAAAGAAGTTTCTGAGAATGCTTCTGTCTAGTTCTTACGTGAAGATATTTCCTTTTCCAGGTAAGGCCTCAAAGCGCTCCAAATAAACACTTGCAAATTCTACAAAAGGAGTGTTTCAAAAGAGTTCTATCAAAAGGAACGTTCAAGTCTGTGAGTTGAATGCACTTATCATACCGAAGTTTCCTGGAATGCTTCTGTCTAGTTTTTATGTGAAGACATTTCCTTTTCCAGCAGAGGCCTCAAAGCACTCCAAATATCCACTTGCAGATTCTACAAAAAGAGTGTTTCAAAACTGCTCTATCAAAAGCAAGGTTCAACACTGTGAGTAGAATGCACTCATCACAAAGAAGTTTCTGAGAATGCTTCTGTCTAGTTTTTATGTGAAGATATTTCCTTTTCCAACATAGGCCTCAAAGCGCTCCAAATAAACACTTGCAGATTCTACAAAAGGAGTGTTTCGAAACTGCTCTTTCAAGAGGAACGTTCAAGTCTGTGAGTTGAATGCACTCATCACACAGAAGTTTCTGAGAATGCTTCTGTCTAGTTTTTATGTGATAATGTTTCCTTTTCCAGCATAGGCCTCAAAACGCTCCCAATATCCTCTTGCAGATTCTACAAAAAGAGTGTTTCAAAACTGTTCTATCAAAAGGAAGGTTCAACTCTGTGAGTTGAATGAATGCATCATGAAGAACTTTCTGAGAATGCTTCTCTGTAGTTTTTAGGTGAAGATATTCCAAAACCCAGCACAGGCCTCGAAGTGCTCCAAATAACCACTTGCAGATTTTACCAAAAGAGTGTTTCAAAACTGCTCTTTCTATAGGTAAGTTCAAGTCTGTGAGTTGAATGCACTCAACACAAAGAAGTTTCTGAGAATGCTTCTGTTCAGTTTTTATGTGAAGATATTTCCTTTTCCAGCATAGGCCTCAAACGGCTCCAAATATCCACTTGCAGATTCTACAAAAAGAGTGTTTCCAAACTTCTCTATCAATTGGTAGGTTCAACTCTGTGAGTTGAATGAAGTCATCACAAAGAAGTTTCTGAGAATGCTTCCGTCTAGTTTCTATATGAAGATATTTCCTTTTCCAACATAGGCCCCAAAGTGCTCCAAATAAACCCTTGCAGATTCTACAAAAGGAGTGTTTCAAAACTGCTCTTTCTATAGGTAAGTTCAAGTCTGTGAGTTGAATGCACTCAACACAAAGAAGTTTCTGAGAATGCTTCTGTTCAGTTTTTATGTGAAGATATTTCCTTTTCCAGCATAGGCCTCAAACGGCTCCAAATATCCACTTGCAGATTCTACAAAAAGAGTGTTTCCAAACTTCTCTATCAATTGGTAGGTTCAACACTGTGAGTTGAATGAAGTCATCACAAAGAAGTTTCTGAGAATCCTTCTCTCTAGTTTTTACGTGAAGATATTTCCTTTTCCAGCGTAGGCCTCAAAGCGCTCCAAATAAACACATGCAGATTCTACAAAAGGAGTGTTTCAAAACTGTTCTATCAAAGGGAACGTTCAAGTCTGTGAGTTGAATGTACTCATCACACAGATGTTTCTCAGAATGCTTCTGTCTAGTTTTTAGGTGAAGAGATTTCATTTCCCAGCATAGGCCTCAAAGCGCTCCAAATATCCACTTGCAGATTCTATAAGAAGAGAGTTTCCAAACTGCTCTTTCAAAAGGAAGCTTCAAGTCTGTGAGTTGAATGCACTCATCACAAAGAAGTTTCTGAGAATGCTTCCGTCTAGTTTCTATATGAAGATATTTCCTTTTCCAACATAGGCCCCAAAGTGCTCCAAATAAACCCTTGCAGATTCTACAAAAGGAGTGTTTCAAAACTGCTCTTTCTATAGGTAAGTTCAAGTCTGTGAGTTGAATGCACTCAACACAAAGAAGTTTCTGAGAATGCTTCTGTTCAGTTTTTATGTGAAGAGATTTCCTTTTCCAGCATAGGCCTCAAACGGCTCCAAATATCCACTTGCAGATTCTACAAAAAGAGTGTTTCCAAACTTCTCTATCAATTGGTAGGTTCAACTCTGTGAGTTGAATGAACTCATCACAAAGAAGTTTCTGAGAATCCTTCTCTCTAGTTTTTATGTGAAGATATTTCCTTTTCCAGCGTAGGCCACAAAGCGCTCCAAATAAACACATGCAGATTCTACAAAAGGAGTGTTTCAAAACTGTTCTATCAAAGGGAACGTTCAAGTCTGTGAGTTGAATGTACTCATCACACAGATGTTTCTCAGAATGCTTCTGTCTAGTTTTTAGGTGAAGAGATTTCATTTCCCAGCATAGGCCTCAAAGCGCTCCAAATATCCACTTGCAGAATCTACGAAAAGAGTGTTTCAAAGCTGCTCTTTCAAAAGCAAGGTTCAAGTCTGTGTGTTGAATGCACTCATCCGAAAGAAGTTTCTGAGAATGCTTCTGTCTAGTTCTTACGTGAAGATATTTCCTTTTCCAGCTTAGGCCTCAAAGCGCTCCAAATAAACACTTGCAAATTCTACAAAAGGAGTGTTTCAAAAGAGTTCTATCAAAAGGAACGTTCAAGTCTGTGAGTTGAATGCACTTATCATACCGAAGTTTCCTGGAATGCTTCTGTCTAGTTTTTATGTGAAGACATTTCCTTTTCCAGCATAGGCCTCAAAGCACTCCAAATATCCACTTGCAGATTCTACAAAAAGAGAGTTTCAAAACTGCTCTATCAAAAGCAAGCTTCAACACTGTGAGTAGAATGCACTCATCACAAAGAAGTTTCTGAGAATGCTTCTGTCTAGTTTTTATGTGAAGATATTTCCTTTTCCAACATAGGCCTCAAAGCGCTCCAAATAAACACTTGCAGATTCTACAAAAGGAGTGTTTCGAAACTGCTCTTTCAACAGGAACGTTCAAGTCTGTGAGTTGAATGCACTCATCACACAGAAGTTTCTCAGAATGCTTCTGTCTAGTTTTTATGTGAAGATATTTCCTTTTCCAGCATAGGCCTCAGAACGCTCCAAATATCCTCTTGCAGATTCTACAAAAAGAGTGTTTCAAAACTGTTCTATCAAAAGGAAGGTTCAACTCTGTGAGTTGAATGAATGCATCATGAAGAACTTTCTGAGAATGCTTCTCTGTAGTTTTTAGGTGAAGATATTCCAAAACCCAGCACAGGCCTCGAAGTGCTCCAAATAACCACTTGCAGATTTTACCAAAAGAGTGTTTCAAAACTGCTCTTTCTATACGTAAGTTCAAGTCTGTGAGATGAATGCACTCAACACAAAGAAGTTTCTGAGAATGCTTCTGTTCAGTTTTTATGTGAAGATAATTCCTTTTCCAGCATAGGCCTCAAACGGCTCCAAATTTTCACTTGCAGATTCTACAAAAAGAGTGTTTCCAAACTGCCCTATCAATTGGTAGGTTCAACCCTGTGAGTTGAATGAAGTCATCACAAAGAAGTTTCTGAGAATCCTTCTCTCTAGTTTTTATGTGAAGATATTTCCTTTTCCAACATAGGCCTCAAGGTGCTCCGAATAAACACTTGCAGATTCTACAAACTTAATGTTTCAAAACTGTTCTATCAAAAGGAACGTTGAAGTCTGTGAGTTGAATGCACTCATCACAGAGAAGTTTCTGAGAATGCTTCCGTCTAGTTTCTATATGAAGATATTTCCTTTTCCAACATAGGCCCCAAAGTGCTCCAAATAAACCCTTGCAGATTCTACAAAAGGAGTGTTTCAAAACTGCTCTTTCTATAGGTAAGTTCAAGTCTGTGAGTTGAATGCACTCAACACAAAGAAGTTTCTGAGAATGCTTCTGTTCAGTTTTTATGTGAAGATATTTCCTTTTCCAGCATAGGCCTCAAACGGCTCCAAATATCCACTTGCAGATTCTACAAAAAGAGTGTTTCCAAACTTCTCTATCAATTGGTAGGTTCAACTCTGTGAGTTGAATGAACTCATCACAAAGAAGTTTCTGAGAATCCTTCTCTCTAGTTTTTATGTGAAGATATTTCCTTTTCCAACGTAGGCCTCAAAGCGCTCCAAATAAAAACATGCAGATTCTACAAAAGGAGTGTTTCAAAACTGTTCTATCAAAGGGAACGTTCAAGTCTGTGAGTTGAATGTACTCATCACACAGATGTTTCTCAGAATGCTTCTGTCTAGTTTTTAGGTGAAGAGATTTCATTTCCCAGCATAGGCCTCAAAGCGCTCCAAATATCCACTTGCAGATTCTATAAGAAGAGAGTTTCCAAACTGCTCTTACAAAAGGAAGCTTCAAGTCTGTGTGTTGAATGCACTCATCCAAAAGAAGTTTCTGAGAATGCTTCTGTCTAGTTCTTACGTGAAGATATTTCCTTTTCCAGGTAAGGCCTCAAAGCGCTCCAAATAAACACTTGCAAATTCTACAAAAGGAGTGTTTCAAAAGAGTTCTATCAAAAGGAACGTTCAAGTCTGTGAGTTGAATGCACTTATCATACCGAAGTTTCCTGGAATGCTTCTGTCTAGTTTTTATGTGAAGACATTTCCTTTTCCAGCAGAGGCCTCAAAGCACTCCAAATATCCACTTGCAGATTCTACAAAAAGAGTGTTTCAAAACTGCTCTATCAAAAGCAAGGTTCAACACTGTGAGTAGAATGCACTCATCACAAAGAAGTTTCTGAGAATGCTTCTGTCTAGTTTTTATGTGAAGATATTTCCTTTTCCAACATAGGCCTCAAAGCGCTCCAAATAAACACTTGCAGATTCTACAAAAGGAGTGTTTCGAAACTGCTCTTTCAAGAGGAACGTTCAAGTCTGTGAGTTGAATGCACTCATCACACAGAAGTTTCTGAGAATGCTTCTGTCTAGTTTTTATGTGAAGATGTTTCCTTTTCCAGCATAGGCCTCAAAACGCTCCAAATATCCTCTTGCAGATTCTACAAAAAGAGTGTTTCAAAACTGTTCTATCAACAGGAAGGTTCAACTCTGTGAGTTGAATGAATGCATCATGAAGAACTTTCTGAGAATGCTTCTCTGTAGTTTTTAGGTGAAGATATTCCAAAACCCAGCACAGGCCTCGAAGTGCTCCAAATAACCACTTGCAGACTTTACCAAAAGAGTGTTTCAAAACTGCTCTTTCTATAGGTAAGTTCAAGTCTGTGAGTTGAATGCACTCAACACAAAGAAGTTTCTGAGAATGCTTCTGTTCAGTTTTTATGTGAAGATATTTCCTTTTCCAGCATAGGCCTCAAACGGCTCCAAATATCCACTTGCAGATTCTACAAAAAGAGTGTTTCCAACCTTCTCTATCAATTGGTAGGTTCAACTCTGTGAGTTGAATGAAGTCATCACAAAGAAGTTTCTGAGAATCCTTCTCTCTAGTTTTTATGTGAAGATACTTCCTTTTCCAACGTAGGCCTCAAGGCGCTCCAAATAAACACATGCAGATTCTACAAAAGGAGTGTTTCAAAACTGTTCTATCAAAGGGAACGTTCAAGTCTGTGAGTTGAATGTACTCATCACACAGATGTTTCTCAGAATGCTTCTGTCTAGTTTTTAGGTGAAGAGATTTCATTTCCCAGCATAGGCCTCAAAGCGCTCCAAATATCCACTTGCAGATTCTATAAGAAGAGAGTTTCCAAACTGCTCTTTCAAAAGGAGCTTCAAGTCTGTGAGTTGAATGCACTCATCACAAAGAAGTTTCTGAGAATGCTTCCGTCTAGTTTCTATATGAAGATATTTCCTTTTCCAACATAGGACCCAAAGTGCTCCAAATAAACCCTTGCAGATTCTACAAAAGGAGTGTTTCAAAACTGCTCTTTCTATAGGTAAGTTCAAGTCTGTGAGTTGAATGCACTCAACACAAAGAAGTTTCTGAGAATGCTTCTGTTCAGTTTTTATGTGAAGATATTTCCTTTTCCAGCATAGGCCTCAAACGGCTCCAAATATCCACTTGCAGATTCTACAAAAAGAGTGTTTCCAAACTTCTCTATCAATTGGTAGGTTCAACTCTGTGAGTTGAATGAAGTCATCACAAGGAAGTTTCTGAGAATCCTTCTCTCTAGTTTTTATGTGAAGATATTTCCTTTTCCAACATAGGCCTCAAGGTGCTCCGAATAAACACTTGCAGATTCTACAAACTTAATGTTTCAAAACTGTTCTATCAAAAGGAACGTTGAAGTCTGTGAGTTGAATGCACTCATCACAAAGAAGTTTCTCAGAATGCTTCCGTCTAGTTTTTAGGTGAAGAGATTTCATTTCCCAGCACAGGCCTCAAAGCGCTCCAAATATCCACCTGCAGATTCTATAAGAAGAGAGTTTCCAAACTGCTCTTTCAAAAGGAAGCTTCAAGTCTGTGAGTTGAATGCACTCATCACAAAGAAGTTTCTGAGAATGCTTCCGTCTAGTTTCTATATGAAGATATTTCCTTTTCCAACATAGGCCCCAAAGTGCTCCAAATAAACCCTTGCAGATTCTACAAAAGGAGTGTTTCAAAACTGCTCTTTCTATAGGTAAGTTCAAGTCTGTGAGTTGAATGCACTCCACACAAAGAAGTTTCTGAGAATGCTTCTGTTCAGTTTTTATGTGAAGATATTTCCTTTTCCAGCATAGGCCTCAAACGGCTCCAAATATCCACTTGCAGATTCTACAAAAAGAGTGTTTCCAAACTTCTCTATCAATTGGTAGGTTCAACTCTGTGAGTTGAATGAACTCATCACAAAGAAGTTTCTGAGAATCCTTCTCTCTAGTTTTTATGTGAAGATATTTCCTTTTCCAACGTAGGCCTCAAAGCGCTCCAAATAAAAACATGCAGATTCTACAAAAGGAGTGTTTCAAAACTGTTCTATCAAAGGGAACGTTCAAGTCTGTGAGTTGAATGTACTCATCACACAGATGTTTCTCAGAATGCTTCTGTCTAGTTTTTAGGTGAAGAGATTTCATTTCCCAGCATAGGCCTCAAAGCGCTCCAAATATCCACTTGCAGATTCTATAAGAAGAGAGTTTCCAAACTGCTCTTTCAAAAGGAAGCTTCAAGTCTGTGTGTTGAATGCACTCATCCAAAAGAAGTTTCTGAGAATGCTTCTGTCTAGTTCTTACGTGAAGATATTTCCTTTTCCAGGTAAGGCCTCAAAGCGCTCCAAATAAACACTTGCAAATTCTACAAAAGGAGTGTTTCAAAAGAGTTCTATCAAAAGGAACGTTCAAGTCTGTGAGTTGAATGCACTTATCATACCGAAGTTTCCTGGAATGCTTCTGTCTAGTTTTTATGTGAAGACATTTCCTTTTCCAGCAGAGGCCTCAAAGCACTCCAAATATCCACTTGCAGATTCTACAAAAAGAGTGTTTCAAAACTGCTCTATCAAAAGCAAGGTTCAACACTGTGAGTAGAATGCACTCATCACAAAGAAGTTTCTGAGAATGCTTCTGTCTAGTTTTTATGTGAAGATATTTCCTTTTCCAACATAGGCCTCAAAGCGCTCCAAATAAACACTTGCAGATTCTACAAAAGGAGTGTTTCGAAACTGCTCTTTCAAGAGGAACGTTCAAGTCTGTGAGTTGAATGCACTCATCACACAGAAGTTTCTGAGAATGCTTCTGTCTAGTTTTTATGTGATAATGTTTCCTTTTCCAGCAAAGGCCTCAAAACGCTCCAAATATCCTCTTGCAGATTCTACAAAAAGAGTGTTTCAAAACTGTTCTATCAAAAGGAAGGTTCAACTCTGTGAGTTGAATGAATGCATCATGAAGAACTTTCTGAGAATGCTTCTCTGTAGTTTTTAGGTGAAGATATTCCAAAACCCAGCACAGGCCTCGAAGTGCTCCAAATAACCACTTGCAGATTTTACCAAAAGAGTGTTTCAAAACTGCTCTTTCTATAGGTAAGTTCAAGTCTGTGAGTTGAATGCACTCAACACAAAGAAGTTTCTGAGAATGCTTCTGTTCAGTTTTTATGTGAAGATATTTCCTTTTCCAGCATAGGCCTCAAACGGCTCCAAATATCCACTTGCAGATTCTACAAAAAGAGTGTTTCCAAACTTCTCAATCAATTGGTAGGTTCAACTCTGTGAGTTGAATGAAGTCATCACAAAGAAGTTTCTGAGAATGCTTCCGTCTAGTTTCTATATGAAGATATTTCCTTTTCCAACATAGGCCCCAAAGTGCTCCAAATAAACCCTTGCAGATTCTACAAAAGGAGTGTTTCAAAACTGCTCTTTCTATAGGTAAGTTCAAGTCTGTGAGTTGAATGCACTCAACACAAAGAAGTTTCTGAGAATGCTTCTGTTCAGTTTTTATGTGAAGATATTTCCTTTTCCAGCATAGGCCTCAAACGGCTCCAAATATCCACTTGCAGATTCTACAAAAAGAGTGTTTCCAAACTTCTCTATCAATTGGTAGGTTCAACTCTGTGAGTTGAATGAAGTCATCACAAAGAAGTTTCTGAGAATCCTTCTCTCTAGTTTTTACGTGAAGATATTTCCTTTTCCAGCGTAGGCCTCAAAGCGCTCCAAATAAACACATGCAGATTCTACAAAAGGAGTGTTTCAAAACTGTTCTATCAAAGGGAACGTTCAAGTCTGTGAGTTGAATGTACTCATCACACAGATGTTTCTCAGAATGCTTCTGTCTAGTTTTTAGGTGAAGAGATTTCATTTCCCAGCATAGGCCTCAAAGCGCTCCAAATATCCACTTGCAGATTCTATAAGAAGAGAGTTTCCAAACTGCTCTTTTAAAAGGAAGCTTCAAGTCTGTGAGTTGAATGCACTCATCACAAAGAAGTTTCTGAGAATGCTTCCGTCTAGTTTCTATATGAAGATATTTCCTTTTCCAACATAGGCCCCAAAGTGCTCCAAATAAACCCTTGCAGATTCTACAAAAGGAGTGTTTCAAAACTGCTCTTTCTATAGGTAAGTTCAAGTCTGTGAGTTGAATGCACTCAACACAAAGAAGTTTCTGAGAATGCTTCTGTTCAGTTTTTATGTGAAGATATTTCCTTTTCCAGCATAGGCCTCAAACGGCTCCAAATATCCACTTGCAGATTCTACAAAAAGAGTGTTTCCAAACTTCTCTATCAATTGGTAGGTTCAACTCTGTGAGTTGAATGAACTCATCACAAAGAAGTTTCTGAGAATCCTTCTGTCTAGTTTTTATGTGAAGATATTTCCTTTTCCAGCGTAGGCCACAAAGCGCTCCAAATAAACACATGCAGATTCTACAAAAGGAGTGTTTCAAAACTGTTCTATCAAAGGGAACGTTCAAGTCTGTGAGTTGAATGTACTCATCACACAGATGTTTCTCAGAATGCTTCTGTCTAGTTTTTAGGTGAAGAGATTTCATTTCCCAGCATAGGCCTCAAAGCGCTCCAAATATCCACTTGCAGAATCTATGAAAAGAGTGTTTCAAAGCTGCTCTTTCAAAAGCAAGGTTCAAGTCTGTGTGTTGAATGCACTCATCCGAAAGAAGTTTCTGAGAATGCTTCTGTCTAGTTCTTACGTGAAGATATTTCCTTTTCCAGCTTAGGCCTCAAAGCGCTCCAAATAAACACTTGCAAATTCTACAAAAGGAGTGTTTCAAAAGAGTTCTATCAAAAGGAACGTTCAAGTCTGTGAGTTGAATGCACTTATCATACCGAAGTTTCCTGGAATGCTTCTGTCTAGTTTTTATGTGAAGACATTTCCTTTTCCAGCATAGGCCTCAAAGCACTCCAAATATCCACTTGCAGATTCTACAAAAAGAGAGTTTCAAAACTGCTCTATCAAAAGCAAGCTTCAACACTGTGAGTAGAATGCACTCATCACAAAGAAGTTTCTGAGAATGCTTCTGTCTAGTTTTTATGTGAAGATATTTCCTTTTCCAACATAGGCCTCAAAGCGCTCCAAATAAACACTTGCAGATTCTACAAAAGGAGTGTTTCGAAACTGCTCTTTCAACAGGAACGTTCAAGTCTGTGAGTTGAATGCACTCATCACACAGAAGTTTCTCAGAATGCTTCTGTCTAGTTTTTATGTGAAGATATTTCCTTTTCCAGCATAGGCCTCAGAACGCTCCAAATATCCTCTTGCAGATTCTACAAAAAGAGTGTTTCAAAACTGTTCTATCAAAAGGAAGGTTCAACTCTGTGAGTTGAATGAATGCATCATGAAGAACTTTCTGAGAATGCTTCTCTGTAGTTTTTAGGTGAAGATATTCCAAAACCCAGCACAGGCCTCGAAGTGCTCCAAATAACCACTTGCAGATTTTACCAAAAGAGTGTTTCAAAACTGCTCTTTCTATACGTAAGTTCAAGTCTGTGAGATGAATGCACTCAACACAAAGAAGTTTCTGAGAATGCTTCTGTTCAGTTTTTATGTGAAGACATTTCCTTTTCCAGCAGAGGCCTCAAAGCACTCCAAATATCCACTTGCAGATTCTACAAAAAGAGTGTTTCAAAACTGCTCTATCAAAAGCAAGGTTCAACACTGTGAGTAGAATGCACTCATCACAAAGAAGTTTCTGAGAATGCTTCTGTCTAGTTTTTATGTGAAGATATTTCCTTTTCCAACATAGGCCTCAAAGCGCTCCAAATAAACACTTGCAGATTCTACAAAAGGAGTGTTTCGAAACTGCTCTTTCAAGAGGAACGTTCAAGTCTGTGAGTTGAATGCACTCATCACACAGAAGTTTCTGAGAATGCTTCTGTCTAGTTTTTATGTGAAGATGTTTCCTTTTCCAGCATAGGCCTCAAAACGCTCCAAATATCCTCTTGCAGATTCTACAAAAAGAGTGTTTCAAAACTGTTCTATCAAAAGGAAGGTTCAACTCTGTGAGTTGAATGAATGCATCATGAAGAACTTTCTGAGAATGCTTCTCTGTAGTTTTTAGGTGAAGATATTCCAAAACCCAGCACAGGCCTCGAAGTGCTCCAAATAACCACTTGCAGATTTTACCAAAAGAGTGTTTCAAAACTGCTCTTTCTATAGGTAAGTTCAAGTCTGTGAGTTGAATGCACTCAACACAAAGAAGTTTCTGAGAATGCTTCTGTTCAGTTTTTATGTGAAGATATTTCCTTTTCCAGCATAGGCCTCAAACGGCTCCAAATATCCACTTGCAGATTCTACAAAAAGAGTGTTTCCAAACTTCTCTATCAATTGGTAGGTTCAACTCTGTGAGTTGAATGAAGTCATCACAAAGAAGTTTCTGAGAATGCTTCCGTCTAGTTTCTATATGAAGATATTTCCTTTTCCAACATAGGCCCCAAAGTGCTCCAAATAAACCCTTGCAGATTCTACAAAAGGAGTGTTTCAAAACTGCTCTTTCTATAGGTAAGTTCAAGTCTGTGAGTTGAATGCACTCAACACAAAGAAGTTTCTGAGAATGCTTCTGTTCAGTTTTTATGTGAAGATATTTCCTTTTCCAGCATAGGCCTCAAACGGCTCCAAATATCCACTTGCAGATTCTACAAAAAGAGTGTTTCCAAACTTCTCTATCAATTGGTAGGTTCAACTCTGTGAGTTGAATGAAGTCATCACAAAGAAGTTTCTGAGAATCCTTCTCTCTAGTTTTTACGTGAAGATATTTCATTTTCCAGCGTAGGCCTCAAAGCGCTCCAAATAAACACATGCAGATTCTACAAAAGGAGTGTTTCAAAACTGTTCTATCAAAGGGAACGTTCAAGTCTGTGAGTTGAATGTACTCATCACACAGATGTTTCTCAGAATGCTTCTGTCTAGTTTTTAGGTGAAGAGATTTCATTTCCCAGCATAGGCCTCAAAGCGCTCCAAATATCCACTTGCAGATTCTATAAGAAGAGAGTTTCCAAACTGCTCTTTCAAAAGGAAGCTTCAAGTCTGTGAGTTGAATGCACTCATCACAAAGAAGTTTCTGAGAATGCTTCCGTCTAGTTTCTATATGAAGATATTTCCTTTTCCAACATAGGCCCCAAAGTGCTCCAAATAAACCCTTGCAGATTCTACAAAAGGAGTGTTTCAAAACTGCTCTTTCTATAGGTAAGTTCAAGTCTGTGAGTTGAATGCACTCCACACAAAGAAGTTTCTGAGAATGCTTCTGTTCAGTTTTTATGTGAAGATATTTCCTTTTCCAGCATAGGCCTCAAACGGCTCCAAATATCCACTTGCAGATTCTACAAAAAGAGTGTTTCCAAACTTCTCTATCAATTGGTAGGTTCAACTCTGTGAGTTGAATGAACTCATCACAAAGAAGTTTCTGAGAATCCTTCTCTCTAGTTTTTATGTGAAGATATTTCCTTTTCCAACGTAGGCCTCAAAGCGCTCCAAATAAAAACATGCAGATTCTACAAAAGGAGTGTTTCAAAACTGTTCTATCAAAGGGAACGTTCAAGTCTGTGAGTTGAATGTACTCATCACACAGATGTTTCTCAGAATGCTTCTGTCTAGTTTTTAGGTGAAGAGATTTCATTTCCCAGCATAGGCCTCAAAGCGCTCCAAATATCCACTTGCAGATTCTATAAGAAGAGAGTTTCCAAACTGCTCTTTCAAAAGGAAGCTTCAAGTCTGTGTGTTGAATGCACTCATCCAAAAGAAGTTTCTGAGAATGCTTCTGTCTAGTTCTTACGTGAAGATATTTCCTTTTCCAGGTAAGGCCTCAAAGCGCTCCAAATAAACACTTGCAAATTCTACAAAAGGAGTGTTTCAAAAGAGTTCTATCAAAAGGAACGTTCAAGTCTGTGAGTTGAATGCACTTATCATACCGAAGTTTCCTGGAATGCTTCTGTCTAGTTTTTATGTGAAGACATTTCCTTTTCCAGCAGAGGCCTCAAAGCACTCCAAATATCCACTTGCAGATTCTACAAAAAGAGTGTTTCAAAACTGCTCTATCAAAAGCAAGGTTCAACACTGTGAGTAGAATGCACTCATCACAAAGAAGTTTCTGAGAATGCTTCTGTCTAGTTTTTATGTGAAGATATTTCCTTTTCCAACATAGGCCTCAAAGCGCTCCAAATAAACACTTGCAGATTCTACAAAAGGAGTGTTTCGAAACTGCTCTTTCAAGAGGAACGTTCAAGTCTGTGAGTTGAATGCACTCATCACACAGAAGTTTCTGAGAATGCTTCTGTCTAGTTTTTATGTGATAATGTTTCCTTTTCCAGCAAAGGCCTCAAAACGCTCCAAATATCCTCTTGCAGATTCTACAAAAAGAGTGTTTCAAAACTGTTCTATCAAAAGGAAGGTTCAACTCTGTGAGTTGAATGAATGCATCATGAAGAACTTTCTGAGAATGCTTCTCTGTAGTTTTTAGGTGAAGATATTCCAAAACCCAGCACAGGCCTCGAAGTGCTCCAAATAACCACTTGCAGATTTTACCAAAAGAGTGTTTCAAAACTGCTCTTTCTATAGGTAAGTTCAAGTCTGTGAGTTGAATGCACTCAACACAAAGAAGTTTCTGAGAATGCTTCTGTTCAGTTTTTATGTGAAGATATTTCCTTTTCCAGCATAGGCCTCAAACGGCTCCAAATATCCACTTGCAGATTCTACAAAAAGAGTGTTTCCAAACTTCTCAATCAATTGGTAGGTTCAACTCTGTGAGTTGAATGAAGTCATCACAAAGAAGTTTCTGAGAATGCTTCCGTCTAGTTTCTATATGAAGATATTTCCTTTTCCAACATAGGCCCCAAAGTGCTCCAAATAAACCCTTGCAGATTCTACAAAAGGAGTGTTTCAAAACTGCTCTTTCTATAGGTAAGTTCAAGTCTGTGAGTTGAATGCACTCAACACAAAGAAGTTTCTGAGAATGCTTCTGTTCAGTTTTTATGTGAAGATATTTCCTTTTCCAGCATAGGCCTCAAACGGCTCCAAATATCCACTTGCAGATTCTACAAAAAGAGTGTTTCCAAACTTCTCTATCAATTGGTAGGTTCAACTCTGTGAGTTGAATGAAGTCATCACAAAGAAGTTTCTGAGAATCCTTCTCTCTAGTTTTTACGTGAAGATATTTCCTTTTCCAGCGTAGGCCTCAAAGCGCTCCAAATAAACACATGCAGATTCTACAAAAGGAGTGTTTCAAAACTGTTCTATCAAAGGGAACGTTCAAGTCTGTGAGTTGAATGTACTCATCACACAGATGTTTCTCAGAATGCTTCTGTCTAGTTTTTAGGTGAAGAGATTTCATTTCCCAGCATAGGCCTCAAAGCGCTCCAAATATCCACTTGCAGATTCTATAAGAAGAGAGTTTCCAAACTGCTCTTTTAAAAGGAAGCTTCAAGTCTGTGAGTTGAATGCACTCATCACAAAGAAGTTTCTGAGAATGCTTCCGTCTAGTTTCTATATGAAGATATTTCCTTTTCCAACATAGGCCCCAAAGTGCTCCAAATAAACCCTTGCAGATTCTACAAAAGGAGTGTTTCAAAACTGCTCTTTCTATAGGTAAGTTCAAGTCTGTGAGTTGAATGCACTCAACACAAAGAAGTTTCTGAGAATGCTTCTGTTCAGTTTTTATGTGAAGATATTTCCTTTTCCAGCATAGGCCTCAAACGGCTCCAAATATCCACTTGCAGATTCTACAAAAAGAGTGTTTCCAAACTTCTCTATCAATTGGTAGGTTCAACTCTGTGAGTTGAATGAACTCATCACAAAGAAGTTTCTGAGAATCCTTCTGTCTAGTTTTTATGTGAAGATATTTCCTTTTCCAGCGTAGGCCACAAAGCGCTCCAAATAAACACATGCAGATTCTACAAAAGGAGTGTTTCAAAACTGTTCTATCAAAGGGAACGTTCAAGTCTGTGAGTTGAATGTACTCATCACACAGATGTTTCTCAGAATGCTTCTGTCTAGTTTTTAGGTGAAGAGATTTCATTTCCCAGCATAGGCCTCAAAGCGCTCCAAATATCCACTTGCAGAATCTATGAAAAGAGTGTTTCAAAGCTGCTCTTTCAAAAGCAAGGTTCAAGTCTGTGTGTTGAATGCACTCATCCGAAAGAAGTTTCTGAGAATGCTTCTGTCTAGTTCTTACGTGAAGATATTTCCTTTTCCAGCTTAGGCCTCAAAGCGCTCCAAATAAACACTTGCAAATTCTACAAAAGGAGTGTTTCAAAAGAGTTCTATCAAAAGGAACGTTCAAGTCTGTGAGTTGAATGCACTTATCATACCGAAGTTTCCTGGAATGCTTCTGTCTAGTTTTTATGTGAAGACATTTCCTTTTCCAGCATAGGCCTCAAAGCACTCCAAATATCCACTTGCAGATTCTACAAAAAGAGAGTTTCAAAACTGCTCTATCAAAAGCAAGCTTCAACACTGTGAGTAGAATGCACTCATCACAAAGAAGTTTCTGAGAATGCTTCTGTCTAGTTTTTATGTGAAGATATTTCCTTTTCCAACATAGGCCTCAAAGCGCTCCAAATAAACACTTGCAGATTCTACAAAAGGAGTGTTTCGAAACTGCTCTTTCAACAGGAACGTTCAAGTCTGTGAGTTGAATGCACTCATCACACAGAAGTTTCTCAGAATGCTTCTGTCTAGTTTTTATGTGAAGATATTTCCTTTTCCAGCATAGGCCTCAGAACGCTCCAAATATCCTCTTGCAGATTCTACAAAAAGAGTGTTTCAAAACTGTTCTATCAAAAGGAAGGTTCAACTCTGTGAGTTGAATGAATGCATCATGAAGAACTTTCTGAGAATGCTTCTCTGTAGTTTTTAGGTGAAGATATTCCAAAACCCAGCACAGGCCTCGAAGTGCTCCAAATAACCACTTGCAGATTTTACCAAAAGAGTGTTTCAAAACTGCTCTTTCTATACGTAAGTTCAAGTCTGTGAGATGAATGCACTCAACACAAAGAAGTTTCTGAGAATGCTTCTGTTCAGTTTTTATGTGAAGACATTTCCTTTTCCAGCAGAGGCCTCAAAGCACTCCAAATATCCACTTGCAGATTCTACAAAAAGAGTGTTTCAAAACTGCTCTATCAAAAGCAAGGTTCAACACTGTGAGTAGAATGCACTCATCACAAAGAAGTTTCTGAGAATGCTTCTGTCTAGTTTTTATGTGAAGATATTTCCTTTTCCAACATAGGCCTCAAAGCGCTCCAAATAAACACTTGCAGATTCTACAAAAGGAGTGTTTCGAAACTGCTCTTTCAAGAGGAACGTTCAAGTCTGTGAGTTGAATGCACTCATCACACAGAAGTTTCTGAGAATGCTTCTGTCTAGTTTTTATGTGAAGATGTTTCCTTTTCCAGCATAGGCCTCAAAACGCTCCAAATATCCTCTTGCAGATTCTACAAAAAGAGTGTTTCAAAACTGTTCTATCAAAAGGAAGGTTCAACTCTGTGAGTTGAATGAATGCATCATGAAGAACTTTCTGAGAATGCTTCTCTGTAGTTTTTAGGTGAAGATATTCCAAAACCCAGCACAGGCCTCGAAGTGCTCCAAATAACCACTTGCAGATTTTACCAAAAGAGTGTTTCAAAACTGCTCTTTCTATAGGTAAGTTCAAGTCTGTGAGTTGAATGCACTCAACACAAAGAAGTTTCTGAGAATGCTTCTGTTCAGTTTTTATGTGAAGATATTTCCTTTTCCAGCATAGGCCTCAAACGGCTCCAAATATCCACTTGCAGATTCTACAAAAAGAGTGTTTCCAAACTTCTCTATCAATTGGTAGGTTCAACTCTGTGAGTTGAATGAAGTCATCACAAAGAAGTTTCTGAGAATGCTTCCGTCTAGTTTCTATATGAAGATATTTCCTTTTCCAACATAGGCCCCAAAGTGCTCCAAATAAACCCTTGCAGATTCTACAAAAGGAGTGTTTCAAAACTGCTCTTTCTATAGGTAAGTTCAAGTCTGTGAGTTGAATGCACTCAACACAAAGAAGTTTCTGAGAATGCTTCTGTTCAGTTTTTATGTGAAGAGATTTCCTTTTCCAGCATAGTCCTCAAACGGCTCCAAATATCCACTTGCAGATTCTACAAAAAGAGTGTTTCCAAACTTCTCTATCAATTGGTAGGTTCAACTCTGTGAGTTGAATGAACTCATCACAAAGAAGTTTCTGAGAATCCTTCTCTCTAGTTTTTATGTGAAGATATTTCCTTTTCCAGCGTAGGCCACAAAGCGCTCCAAATAAACACATGCAGATTCTACAAAAGGAGTGTTTCAAAACTGTTCTATCAAAGGGAACGTTCAAGTCTGTGAGTTGAATGTACTCATCACACAGATGTTTCTCAGAATGCTTCTGTCTAGTTTTTAGGTGAAGAGATTTCATTTCCCAGCATAGGCCTCAAAGCGCTCCAAATATCCACTTGCAGAATCTACGAAAAGAGTGTTTCAAAGCTGCTCTTTCAAAAGCAAGGTTCAAGTCTGTGTGTTGAATGCACTCATCCGAAAGAAGTTTCTGAGAATGCTTCTGTCTAGTTCTTTCGTGAAGATATTTCCTTTTCCAGCTTAGGCCTCAAAGCGCTCCAAATAAACACTTGCAAATTCTACAAAAGGAGTGTTTCAAAAGAGTTCTATCAAAAGGAACGTTCAAGTCTGTGAGTTGAATGCACTTTTCATACCGAAGTTTCCTGGAATGCTTCTGTCTAGTTTTTATGTGAAGACATTTCCTTTTCCAGCATAGGCCTCAAAGCACTCCAAATATCCACTTGCAGATTCTACAAAAAGAGAGTTTCAAAACTGCTCTATCAAAAGCAAGCTTCAACACTGTGAGTAGAATGCACTCATCACAAAGAAGTTTCTGAGAATGCTTCTGTCTAGTTTTTATGTGAAGATATTTCCTTTTCCAACATAGGCCTCAAAGCGCTCCAAATAAACACTTGCAGATTCTACAAAAGGAGTGTTTCGAAACTGCTCTTTCAACAGGAACGTTCAAGTCTGTGAGTTGAATGCACTCATCACACAGAAGTTTCTCAGAATGCTTCTGTCTAGTTTTTATGTGAAGATATTTCCTTTTCCAGCATAGGCCTCAGAACGCTCCAAATATCCTCTTGCAGATTCTACAAAAAGAGTGTTTCAAAACTGTTCTATCAAAAGGAAGGTTCAACTCTGTGAGTTGAATGAATGCATCATGAAGAACTTTCTGAGAATGCTTCTCTGTAGTTTTTAGGTGAAGATATTCCAAAACCCAGCACAGGCCTCGAAGTGCTCCAAATAACCACTTGCAGATTTTACCAAAAGAGTGTTTCAAAACTGCTCTTTCTATACGTAAGTTCAAGTCTGTGAGATGAATGCACTCAACACAAAGAAGTTTCTGAGAATGCTTCTGTTCAGTTTTTATGTGAAGATATTTCCTTTTCCAGCATAGGCCTCAAACGGCTCCAAATTTTCACTTGCAGATTCCACAAAAAGAGTGTTTCCAAACTTCCCTATCAATTGGTAGGTTCAACCCTGTGAGTTGAATGAAGTCATCACAAAGAAGTTTCTGAGAATCCTTCTCTCTAGTTTTTATGTGAAGATATTTCCTTTTCCAACATAGGCCTCAAGGTGCTCCGAATAAACACTTGCAGATTCTACAAACTTAATGTTTCAAAACTCTTCTATCAAAAGGAACGTTGAAGTCTGTGAGTTGAATGCACTCATCACAAAGAAGTTTCTCAGAATGCTTCCGTCTAGTTTTTAGGTGAAGAGATTTCATTTCCCAGCATAGGCCTCAAAGCGCTCCAAATATCCACTTGCAGATTCTATAAGAAGAGAGTTTCCAAACTGCTCTTTCAAAAGGAAGCTTCAAGTCTGTGAGTTGAATGCACTCATCACAAAGAAGTTTCTGAGAATGCTTCCGTCTAGTTTCTATATGAAGATATTTCCTTTTCCAACATAGGCCCCAAAGTGCTCCAAATAAACCCTTGCAGATTCTACAAAAGGAGTGTTTCAAAACTGCTCTTTCTATACGTAAGTTCAAGTCTGTGAGTTGAATGCACTCAACACAAAGAAGTTTCTGAGAATGCTTCTGTTCAGTTTTTATGTGAAGATATTTCCTTTTCCAGCATAGGCCTCAAACGGCTCCAAATATCCACTTGCAGATTCTACAAAAAGAGTGTTTCCAAACTTCTCTATCAATTGGTAGGTTCAACTCTGTGAGTTGAATGAACTCATCACAAAGAAGTTTCTGAGAATCCTTCTCTCTAGTTTTTATGTGAAGATATTTCCTTTTCCAACGTAGGCCTCAAAGCGCTCCAAATAAAAACATGCAGATTCTACAAAAGGAGTGTTTCAAAACTGTTCTATCAAAGGGAACGTTCAAGTCTGTGAGTTGAATGTACTCATCACACAGGTGTTTCTCAGAATGCTTCTGTCTAGTTTTTAGGTGAAGAGATTTCATTTCCCAGCATAGGCCTCAAAGCGCTCCAAATATCCACTTGCAGATTCTATAAGAAGAGAGTTTCCAAACTGCTCTTTCAAAAGGAAGCTTCAAGTCTGTGTGTTGAATGCACTCATCCAAAAGAAGTTTCTGAGAATGCTTCTGTCTAGTTCTTACGTGAAGATATTTCCTTTTCCAGGTAAGGCCTCAAAGCGCTCCAAATAAACACTTGCAAATTCTACAAAAGGAGTGTTTCAAAAGAGTTCTATCAAAAGGAACGTTCAAGTCTGTGAGTTGAATGCACTTATCATACCGAAGTTTCCTGGAATGCTTCTGTCTAGTTTTTATGTGAAGACATTTCCTTTTCCAGCAGAGGCCTCAAAGCACTCCAAATATCCACTTGCAGATTCTACAAAAAGAGTGTTTCAAAACTGCTCTATCAAAAGCAAGGTTCAACACTGTGAGTAGAATGCACTCATCACAAAGAAGTTTCTGAGAATGCTTCTGTCTAGTTTTTATGTGAAGATATTTCCTTTTCCAACATAGGCCTCAAAGCGCTCCAAATAAACACTTGCAGATTCTACAAAAGGAGTGTTTCGAAACTGCTCTTTCAAGAGGAACGTTCAAGTCTGTGAGTTGAATGCACTCATCACACAGAAGTTTCTGAGAATGCTTCTGTCTAGTTTTTATGTGAAGATGTTTCCTTTTCCAGCATAGGCCTCAAAACGCTCCCAATATCCTCTTGCAGATTCTACAAAAAGAGTGTTTCAAAACTGTTCTATCAAAAGGAAGGTTCAACTCTGTGAGTTGAATGAATGCATCATGAAGAACTTTCTGAGAATGCTTCTCTGTAGTTTTTAGGTGAAGATATTCCAAAACCCAGCACAGGCCTCGAAGTGCTCCAAATAACCACTTGCAGATTTTACCAAAAGAGTGTTTCAAAACTGCTCTTTCTATAGGTAAGTTCAAGTCTGTGAGTTGAATGCACTCAACACAAAGAAGTTTCTGAGAATGCTTCTGTTCAGTTTTTATGTGAAGATATTTCCTTTTCCAGCATAGGCCTCAAACGGCTCCAAATATCCACTTGCAGATTCTACAAAAAGAGTGTTTCCAAACTTCTCTATCAATTGGTAGGTTCAACTCTGTGAGTTGAATGAAGTCATCACAAAGAAGTTTCTGAGAATGCTTCCGTCTAGTTTCTATATGAAGATATTTCCTTTTCCAACATAGGCCCCAAAGTGCTCCAAATAAACCCTTGCAGATTCTACAAAAGGAGTGTTTCAAAACTGCTCTTTCTATAGGTAAGTTCAAGTCTGTGAGTTGAATGCACTCAACACAAAGAAGTTTCTGAGAATGCTTCTGTTCAGTTTTTATGTGAAGATATTTCCTTTTCCAGCATAGGCCTCAAACGGCTCCAAATATCCACTTGCAGATTCTACAAAAAGAGTGTTTCCAAACTTCTCTATCAATTGGTAGGTTCAACACTGTGAGTTGAATGAAGTCATCACAAAGAAGTTTCTGAGAATCCTTCTCTCTAGTTTTTACGTGAAGATATTTCCTTTTCCAGCGTAGGCCTCAAAGCGCTCCAAATAAACACATGCAGATTCTACAAAAGGAGTGTTTCAAAACTGTTCTATCAAAGGGAACGTTCAAGTCTGTGAGTTGAATGTACTCATCACACAGATGTTTCTCAGAATGCTTCTGTCTAGTTTTTAGGTGAAGAGATTTCATTTCCCAGCATAGGCCTCAAAGCGCTCCAAATATCCACTTGCAGATTCTATAAGAAGAGAGTTTCCAAACTGCTCTTTCAAAAGGAAGCTTCAAGTCTGTGAGTTGAATGCACTCATCACAAAGAAGTTTCTGAGAATGCTTCCGTCTAGTTTCTATATGAAGATATTTCCTTTTCCAACATAGGCCCCAAAGTGCTCCAAATAAACCCTTGCAGATTCTACAAAAGGAGTGTTTCAAAACTGCTCTTTCTATAGGTAAGTTCAAGTCTGTGAGTTGAATGCACTCAACACAAAGAAGTTTCTGAGAATGCTTCTGTTCAGTTTTTATGTGAAGAGATTTCCTTTTCCAGCATAGGCCTCAAACGGCTCCAAATATCCACTTGCAGATTCTACAAAAAGAGTGTTTCCAAACTTCTCTATCAATTGGTAGGTTCAACTCTGTGAGTTGAATGAACTCATCACAAAGAAGTTTCTGAGAATCCTTCTCTCTAGTTTTTATGTGAAGATATTTCCTTTTCCAGCGTAGGCCACAAAGCGCTCCAAATAAACACATGCAGATTCTACAAAAGGAGTGTTTCAAAACTGTTCTATCAAAGGGAACGTTCAAGTCTGTGAGTTGAATGTACTCATCACACAGATGTTTCTCAGAATGCTTCTGTCTAGTTTTTAGGTGAAGAGATTTCATTTCCCAGCATAGGCCTCAAAGCGCTCCAAATATCCACTTGCAGAATCTACGAAAAGAGTGTTTCAAAGCTGCTCTTTCAAAAGCAAGGTTCAAGTCTGTGTGTTGAATGCACTCATCCGAAAGAAGTTTCTGAGAATGCTTCTGTCTAGTTCTTACGTGAAGATATTTCCTTTTCCAGCTTAGGCCTCAAAGCGCTCCAAATAAACACTTGCAAATTCTACAAAAGGAGTGTTTCAAAAGAGTTCTATCAAAAGGAACGTTCAAGTCTGTGAGTTGAATGCACTTATCATACCGAAGCTTCCTGGAATGCTTCTGTCTAGTTTTTATGTGAAGACATTTCCTTTTCCAGCATAGGCCTCAAAGCACTCCAAATATCCACTTGCAGATTCTACAAAAAGAGAGTTTCAAAACTGCTCTATCAAAAGCAAGCTTCAACACTGTGAGTAGAATGCACTCATCACAAAGAAGTTTCTGAGAATGCTTCTGTCTAGTTTTTATGTGAAGATATTTCCTTTTCCAACATAGGCCTCAAAGCGCTCCAAATAAACACTTGCAGATTCTACAAAAGGAGTGTTTCGAAACTGCTCTTTCAACAGGAACGTTCAAGTCTGTGAGTTGAATGCACTCATCACACAGAAGTTTCTCAGAATGCTTCTGTCTAGTTTTTATGTGAAGATATTTCCTTTTCCAGCATAGGCCTCAGAACGCTCCAAATATCCTCTTGCAGATTCTACAAAAAGAGTGTTTCAAAACTGTTCTATCAAAAGGAAGGTTCAACTCTGTGAGTTGAATGAATGCATCATGAAGAACTTTCTGAGAATGCTTCTCTGTAGTTTTTAGGTGAAGATATTCCAAAACCCAGCACAGGCCTCGAAGTGCTCCAAATAACCACTTGCAGATTTTACCAAAAGAGTGTTTCAAAACTGCTCTTTCTATACGTAAGTTCAAGTCTGTGAGATGAATGCACTCAACACAAAGAAGTTTCTGAGAATGCTTCTGTTCAGTTTTTATGTGAAGATAATTCCTTTTCCAGCATAGGCCTCAAACGGCTCCAAATTTTCACTTGCAGATTCTACAAAAAGAGTGTTTCCAAACTGCCCTATCAATTGGTAGGTTCAACCCTGTGAGTTGAATGAAGTCATCACAAAGAAGTTTCTGAGAATCCTTCTCTCTAGTTTTTATGTGAAGATATTTCCTTTTCCAACATAGGCCTCAAGGTGCTCCGAATAAACACTTGCAGATTCTACAAACTTAATGTTTCAAAACTGTTCTATCAAAAGGAACGTTGAAGTCTGTGAGTTGAATGCACTCATCACAGAGAAGTTTCTGAGAATGCTTCCGTCTAGTTTCTATATGAAGATATTTCCTTTTCCAACATAGGCCCCAAAGTGCTCCAAATAAACCCTTGCAGATTCTACAAAAGGAGTGTTTCAAAACTGCTCTTTCTATAGGTAAGTTCAAGTCTGTGAGTTGAATGCACTCAACACAAAGAAGTTTCTGAGAATGCTTCTGTTCAGTTTTTATGTGAAGATATTTCCTTTTCCAGCATAGGCCTCAAACGGCTCCAAATATCCACTTGCAGATTCTACAAAAAGAGTGTTTCCAAACTTCTCTATCAATTGGTAGGTTCAACTCTGTGAGTTGAATGAACTCATCACAAAGAAGTTTCTGAGAATCCTTCTCTCTAGTTTTTATGTGAAGATATTTCCTTTTCCAACGTAGGCCTCAAAGCGCTCCAAATAAAAACATGCAGATTCTACAAAAGGAGTGTTTCAAAACTGTTCTATCAAAGGGAACGTTCAAGTCTGTGAGTTGAATGTACTCATCACACAGATGTTTCTCAGAATGCTTCTGTCTAGTTTTTAGGTGAAGAGATTTCATTTCCCAGCATAGGCCTCAAAGCGCTCCAAATATCCACTTGCAGATTCTATAAGAAGAGAGTTTCCAAACTGCTCTTACAAAAGGAAGCTTCAAGTCTGTGTGTTGAATGCACTCATCCAAAAGAAGTTTCTGAGAATGCTTCTGTCTAGTTCTTACGTGAAGATATTTCCTTTTCCAGGTAAGGCCTCAAAGCGCTCCAAATAAACACTTGCAAATTCTACAAAAGGAGTGTTTCAAAAGAGTTCTATCAAAAGGAACGTTCAAGTCTGTGAGTTGAATGCACTTATCATACCGAAGTTTCCTGGAATGCTTCTGTCTAGTTTTTATGTGAAGACATTTCCTTTTCCAGCAGAGGCCTCAAAGCACTCCAAATATCCACTTGCAGATTCTACAAAAAGAGTGTTTCAAAACTGCTCTATCAAAAGCAAGGTTCAACACTGTGAGTAGAATGCACTCATCACAAAGAAGTTTCTGAGAATGCTTCTGTCTAGTTTTTATGTGAAGATATTTCCTTTTCCAACATAGGCCTCAAAGCGCTCCAAATAAACACTTGCAGATTCTACAAAAGGAGTGTTTCGAAACTGCTCTTTCAAGAGGAACGTTCAAGTCTGTGAGTTGAATGCACTCATCACACAGAAGTTTCTGAGAATGCTTCTGTCTAGTTTTTATGTGAAGATGTTTCCTTTTCCAGCATAGGCCTCAAAACGCTCCAAATATCCTCTTGCAGATTCTACAAAAAGAGTGTTTCAAAACTGTTCTATCAACAGGAAGGTTCAACTCTGTGAGTTGAATGAATGCATCATGAAGAACTTTCTGAGAATGCTTCTCTGTAGTTTTTAGGTGAAGATATTCCAAAACCCAGCACAGGCCTCGAAGTGCTCCAAATAACCACTTGCAGACTTTACCAAAAGAGTGTTTCAAAACTGCTCTTTCTATAGGTAAGTTCAAGTCTGTGAGTTGAATGCACTCAACACAAAGAAGTTTCTGAGAATGCTTCTGTTCAGTTTTTATGTGAAGATATTTCCTTTTCCAGCATAGGCCTCAAACGGCTCCAAATATCCACTTGCAGATTCTACAAAAAGAGTGTTTCCAACCTTCTCTATCAATTGGTAGGTTCAACTCTGTGAGTTGAATGAAGTCATCACAAAGAAGTTTCTGAGAATCCTTCTCTCTAGTTTTTATTTGAAGATACTTCCTTTTCCAACGTAGGCCTCAAGGCGCTCCAAATAAACACATGCAGATTCTACAAAAGGAGTGTTTCAAAACTGTTCTATCAAAGGGAACGTTCAAGTCTGTGAGTTGAATGTACTCATCACACAGATGTTTCTCAGAATGCTTCTGTCTAGTTTTTAGGTGAAGAGATTTCATTTCCCAGCATAGGCCTCAAAGCGCTCCAAATATCCACTTGCAGATTCTATAAGAAGAGAGTTTCCAAACTGCTCTTTCAAAAGGAGCTTCAAGTCTGTGAGTTGAATGCACTCATCACAAAGAAGTTTCTGAGAATGCTTCCGTCTAGTTTCTATATGAAGATATTTCCTTTTCCAACATAGGACCCAAAGTGCTCCAAATAAACCCTTGCAGATTCTACAAAAGGAGTGTTTCAAAACTGCTCTTTCTATAGGTAAGTTCAAGTCTGTGAGTTGAATGCACTCAACACAAAGAAGTTTCTGAGAATGCTTCTGTTCAGTTTTTATGTGAAGATATTTCCTTTTCCAGCATAGGCCTCAAACGGCTCCAAATATCCACTTGCAGATTCTACAAAAAGAGTGTTTCCAAACTTCTCTATCAATTGGTAGGTTCAACTCTGTGAGTTGAATGAAGTCATCACAAGGAAGTTTCTGAGAATCCTTCTCTCTAGTTTTTATGTGAAGATATTTCCTTTTCCAACATAGGCCTCAAGGTGCTCCGAATAAACACTTGCAGATTCTACAAACTTAATGTTTCAAAACTGTTCTATCAAAAGGAACGTTGAAGTCTGTGAGTTGAATGCACTCATCACAAAGAAGTTTCTCAGAATGCTTCCGTCTAGTTTTTAGGTGAAGAGATTTCATTTCCCAGCACAGGCCTCAAAGCGCTCCAAATATCCACCTGCAGATTCTATAAGAAGAGAGTTTCCAAACTGCTCTTTCAAAAGGAAGCTTCAAGTCTGTGAGTTGAATGCACTCATCACAAAGAAGTTTCTGAGAATGCTTCCGTCTAGTTTCTATATGAAGATATTTCCTTTTCCAACATAGGCCCCAAAGTGCTCCAAATAAACCCTTGCAGATTCTACAAAAGGAGTGTTTCAAAACTGCTCTTTCTATAGGTAAGTTCAAGTCTGTGAGTTGAATGCACTCCACACAAAGAAGTTTCTGAGAATGCTTCTGTTCAGTTTTTATGTGAAGATATTTCCTTTTCCAGCATAGGCCTCAAACGGCTCCAAATATCCACTTGCAGATTCTACAAAAAGAGTGTTTCCAAACTTCTCTATCAATTGGTAGGTTCAACTCTGTGAGTTGAATGAACTCATCACAAAGAAGTTTCTGAGAATCCTTCTCTCTAGTTTTTATGTGAAGATATTTCCTTTTCCAACGTAGGCCTCAAAGCGCTCCAAATAAAAACATGCAGATTCTACAAAAGGAGTGTTTCAAAACTGTTCTATCAAAGGGAACGTTCAAGTCTGTGAGTTGAATGTACTCATCACACAGATGTTTCTCAGAATGCTTCTGTCTAGTTTTTAGGTGAAGAGATTTCATTTCCCAGCATAGGCCTCAAAGCGCTCCAAATATCCACTTGCAGATTCTATAAGAAGAGAGTTTCCAAACTGCTCTTTCAAAAGGAAGCTTCAAGTCTGTGTGTTGAATGCACTCATCCAAAAGAAGTTTCTGAGAATGCTTCTGTCTAGTTCTTACGTGAAGATATTTCCTTTTCCAGGTAAGGCCTCAAAGCGCTCCAAATAAACACTTGCAAATTCTACAAAAGGAGTGTTTCAAAAGAGTTCTATCAAAAGGAACGTTCAAGTCTGTGAGTTGAATGCACTTATCATACCGAAGTTTCCTGGAATGCTTCTGTCTAGTTTTTATGTGAAGACATTTCCTTTTCCAGCAGAGGCCTCAAAGCACTCCAAATATCCACTTGCAGATTCTACAAAAAGAGTGTTTCAAAACTGCTCTATCAAAAGCAAGGTTCAACACTGTGAGTAGAATGCACTCATCACAAAGAAGTTTCTGAGAATGCTTCTGTCTAGTTTTTATGTGAAGATATTTCCTTTTCCAACATAGGCCTCAAAGCGCTCCAAATAAACACTTGCAGATTCTACAAAAGGAGTGTTTCGAAACTGCTCTTTCAAGAGGAACGTTCAAGTCTGTGAGTTGAATGCACTCATCACACAGAAGTTTCTGAGAATGCTTCTGTCTAGTTTTTATGTGATAATGTTTCCTTTTCCAGCATAGGCCTCAAAACGCTCCCAATATCCTCTTGCAGATTCTACAAAAAGAGTGTTTCAAAACTGTTCTATCAAAAGGAAGGTTCAACTCTGTGAGTTGAATGAATGCATCATGAAGAACTTTCTGAGAATGCTTCTCTGTAGTTTTTAGGTGAAGATATTCCAAAACCCAGCACAGGCCTCGAAGTGCTCCAAATAACCACTTGCAGATTTTACCAAAAGAGTGTTTCAAAACTGCTCTTTCTATAGGTAAGTTCAAGTCTGTGAGTTGAATGCACTCAACACAAAGAAGTTTCTGAGAATGCTTCTGTTCAGTTTTTATGTGAAGATATTTCCTTTTCCAGCATAGGCCTCAAACGGCTCCAAATATCCACTTGCAGATTCTACAAAAAGAGTGTTTCCAAACTTCTCTATCAATTGGTAGGTTCAACTCTGTGAGTTGAATGAAGTCATCACAAAGAAGTTTCTGAGAATGCTTCCGTCTAGTTTCTATATGAAGATATTTCCTTTTCCAACATAGGCCCCAAAGTGCTCCAAATAAACCCTTGCAGATTCTACAAAAGGAGTGTTTCAAAACTGCTCTTTCTATAGGTAAGTTCAAGTCTGTGAGTTGAATGCACTCAACACAAAGAAGTTTCTGAGAATGCTTCTGTTCAGTTTTTATGTGAAGATATTTCCTTTTCCAGCATAGGCCTCAAACGGCTCCAAATATCCACTTGCAGATTCTACAAAAAGAGTGTTTCCAAACTTCTCTATCAATTGGTAGGTTCAACACTGTGAGTTGAATGAAGTCATCACAAAGAAGTTTCTGAGAATCCTTCTCTCTAGTTTTTACGTGAAGATATTTCCTTTTCCAGCGTAGGCCTCAAAGCGCTCCAAATAAACACATGCAGATTCTACAAAAGGAGTGTTTCAAAACTGTTCTATCAAAGGGAACGTTCAAGTCTGTGAGTTGAATGTACTCATCACACAGATGTTTCTCAGAATGCTTCTGTCTAGTTTTTAGGTGAAGAGATTTCATTTCCCAGCATAGGCCTCAAAGCGCTCCAAATATCCACTTGCAGATTCTATAAGAAGAGAGTTTCCAAACTGCTCTTTCAAAAGGAAGCTTCAAGTCTGTGAGTTGAATGCACTCATCACAAAGAAGTTTCTGAGAATGCTTCCGTCTAGTTTCTATATGAAGATATTTCCTTTTCCAACATAGGCCCCAAAGTGCTCCAAATAAACCCTTGCAGATTCTACAAAAGGAGTGTTTCAAAACTGCTCTTTCTATAGGTAAGTTCAAGTCTGTGAGTTGAATGCACTCAACACAAAGAAGTTTCTGAGAATGCTTCTGTTCAGTTTTTATGTGAAGAGATTTCCTTTTCCAGCATAGGCCTCAAACGGCTCCAAATATCCACTTGCAGATTCTACAAAAAGAGTGTTTCCAAACTTCTCTATCAATTGGTAGGTTCAACTCTGTGAGTTGAATGAACTCATCACAAAGAAGTTTCTGAGAATCCTTCTCTCTAGTTTTTATGTGAAGATATTTCCTTTTCCAGCGTAGGCCACAAAGCGCTCCAAATAAACACATGCAGATTCTACAAAAGGAGTGTTTCAAAACTGTTCTATCAAAGGGAACGTTCAAGTCTGTGAGTTGAATGTACTCATCACACAGATGTTTCTCAGAATGCTTCTGTCTAGTTTTTAGGTGAAGAGATTTCATTTCCCAGCATAGGCCTCAAAGCGCTCCAAATATCCACTTGCAGAATCTACGAAAAGAGTGTTTCAAAGCTGCTCTTTCAAAAGCAAGGTTCAAGTCTGTGTGTTGAATGCACTCATCCGAAAGAAGTTTCTGAGAATGCTTCTGTCTAGTTCTTACGTGAAGATATTTCCTTTTCCAGCTTAGGCCTCAAAGCGCTCCAAATAAACACTTGCAAATTCTACAAAAGGAGTGTTTCAAAAGAGTTCTATCAAAAGGAACGTTCAAGTCTGTGAGTTGAATGCACTTATCATACCGAAGTTTCCTGGAATGCTTCTGTCTAGTTTTTATGTGAAGACATTTCCTTTTCCAGCATAGGCCTCAAAGCACTCCAAATATCCACTTGCAGATTCTACAAAAAGAGAGTTTCAAAACTGCTCTATCAAAAGCAAGCTTCAACACTGTGAGTAGAATGCACTCATCACAAAGAAGTTTCTGAGAATGCTTCTGTCTAGTTTTTATGTGAAGATATTTCCTTTTCCAACATAGGCCTCAAAGCGCTCCAAATAAACACTTGCAGATTCTACAAAAGGAGTGTTTCGAAACTGCTCTTTCAACAGGAACGTTCAAGTCTGTGAGTTGAATGCACTCATCACACAGAAGTTTCTCAGAATGCTTCTGTCTAGTTTTTATGTGAAGATATTTCCTTTTCCAGCATAGGCCTCAGAACGCTCCAAATATCCTCTTGCAGATTCTACAAAAAGAGTGTTTCAAAACTGTTCTATCAAAAGGAAGGTTCAACTCTGTGAGTTGAATGAATGCATCATGAAGAACTTTCTGAGAATGCTTCTCTGTAGTTTTTAGGTGAAGATATTCCAAAACCCAGCACAGGCCTCGAAGTGCTCCAAATAACCACTTGCAGATTTTACCAAAAGAGTGTTTCAAAACTGCTCTTTCTATACGTAAGTTCAAGTCTGTGAGATGAATGCACTCAACACAAAGAAGTTTCTGAGAATGCTTCTGTTCAGTTTTTATGTGAAGATAATTCCTTTTCCAGCATAGGCCTCAAACGGCTCCAAATTTTCACTTGCAGATTCTACAAAAAGAGTGTTTCCAAACTGCCCTATCAATTGGTAGGTTCAACCCTGTGAGTTGAATGAAGTCATCACAAAGAAGTTTCTGAGAATCCTTCTCTCTAGTTTTTATGTGAAGATATTTCCTTTTCCAACATAGGCCTCAAGGTGCTCCGAATAAACACTTGCAGATTCTACAAACTTAATGTTTCAAAACTGTTCTATCAAAAGGAACGTTGAAGTCTGTGAGTTGAATGCACTCATCACAGAGAAGTTTCTGAGAATGCTTCCGTCTAGTTTCTATATGAAGATATTTCCTTTTCCAACATAGGCCCCAAAGTGCTCCAAATAAACCCTTGCAGATTCTACAAAAGGAGTGTTTCAAAACTGCTCTTTCTATAGGTAAGTTCAAGTCTGTGAGTTGAATGCACTCAACACAAAGAAGTTTCTGAGAATGCTTCTGTTCAGTTTTTATGTGAAGATATTTCCTTTTCCAGCATAGGCCTCAAACGGCTCCAAATATCCACTTGCAGATTCTACAAAAAGAGTGTTTCCAAACTTCTCTATCAATTGGTAGGTTCAACTCTGTGAGTTGAATGAACTCATCACAAAGAAGTTTCTGAGAATCCTTCTCTCTAGTTTTTATGTGAAGATATTTCCTTTTCCAACGTAGGCCTCAAAGCGCTCCAAATAAAAACATGCAGATTCTACAAAAGGAGTGTTTCAAAACTGTTCTATCAAAGGGAACGTTCAAGTCTGTGAGTTGAATGTACTCATCACACAGATGTTTCTCAGAATGCTTCTGTCTAGTTTTTAGGTGAAGAGATTTCATTTCCCAGCATAGGCCTCAAAGCGCTCCAAATATCCACTTGCAGATTCTATAAGAAGAGAGTTTCCAAACTGCTCTTACAAAAGGAAGCTTCAAGTCTGTGTGTTGAATGCACTCATCCAAAAGAAGTTTCTGAGAATGCTTCTGTCTAGTTCTTACGTGAAGATATTTCCTTTTCCAGGTAAGGCCTCAAAGCGCTCCAAATAAACACTTGCAAATTCTACAAAAGGAGTGTTTCAAAAGAGTTCTATCAAAAGGAACGTTCAAGTCTGTGAGTTGAATGCACTTATCATACCGAAGTTTCCTGGAATGCTTCTGTCTAGTTTTTATGTGAAGACATTTCCTTTTCCAGCAGAGGCCTCAAAGCACTCCAAATATCCACTTGCAGATTCTACAAAAAGAGTGTTTCAAAACTGCTCTATCAAAAGCAAGGTTCAACACTGTGAGTAGAATGCACTCATCACAAAGAAGTTTCTGAGAATGCTTCTGTCTAGTTTTTATGTGAAGATATTTCCTTTTCCAACATAGGCCTCAAAGCGCTCCAAATAAACACTTGCAGATTCTACAAAAGGAGTGTTTCGAAACTGCTCTTTCAAGAGGAACGTTCAAGTCTGTGAGTTGAATGCACTCATCACACAGAAGTTTCTGAGAATGCTTCTGTCTAGTTTTTATGTGAAGATGTTTCCTTTTCCAGCATAGGCCTCAAAACGCTCCAAATATCCTCTTGCAGATTCTACAAAAAGAGTGTTTCAAAACTGTTCTATCAACAGGAAGGTTCAACTCTGTGAGTTGAATGAATGCATCATGAAGAACTTTCTGAGAATGCTTCTCTGTAGTTTTTAGGTGAAGATATTCCAAAACCCAGCACAGGCCTCGAAGTGCTCCAAATAACCACTTGCAGACTTTACCAAAAGAGTGTTTCAAAACTGCTCTTTCTATAGGTAAGTTCAAGTCTGTGAGTTGAATGCACTCAACACAAAGAAGTTTCTGAGAATGCTTCTGTTCAGTTTTTATGTGAAGATATTTCCTTTTCCAGCATAGGCCTCAAACGGCTCCAAATATCCACTTGCAGATTCTACAAAAAGAGTGTTTCCAACCTTCTCTATCAATTGGTAGGTTCAACTCTGTGAGTTGAATGAAGTCATCACAAAGAAGTTTCTGAGAATCCTTCTCTCTAGTTTTTATGTGAAGATACTTCCTTTTCCAACGTAGGCCTCAAGGCGCTCCAAATAAACACATGCAGATTCTACAAAAGGAGTGTTTCAAAACTGTTCTATCAAAGGGAACGTTCAAGTCTGTGAGTTGAATGTACTCATCACACAGATGTTTCTCAGAATGCTTCTGTCTAGTTTTTAGGTGAAGAGATTTCATTTCCCAGCATAGGCCTCAAAGCGCTCCAAATATCCACTTGCAGATTCTATAAGAAGAGAGTTTCCAAACTGCTCTTTCAAAAGGAGCTTCAAGTCTGTGAGTTGAATGCACTCATCACAAAGAAGTTTCTGAGAATGCTTCCGTCTAGTTTCTATATGAAGATATTTCCTTTTCCAACATAGGACCCAAAGTGCTCCAAATAAACCCTTGCAGATTCTACAAAAGGAGTGTTTCAAAACTGCTCTTTCTATAGGTAAGTTCAAGTCTGTGAGTTGAATGCACTCAACACAAAGAAGTTTCTGAGAATGCTTCTGTTCAGTTTTTATGTGAAGATATTTCCTTTTCCAGCATAGGCCTCAAACGGCTCCAAATATCCACTTGCAGATTCTACAAAAAGAGTGTTTCCAAACTTCTCTATCAATTGGTAGGTTCAACTCTGTGAGTTGAATGAAGTCATCACAAGGAAGTTTCTGAGAATCCTTCTCTCTAGTTTTTATGTGAAGATATTTCCTTTTCCAACATAGGCCTCAAGGTGCTCCGAATAAACACTTGCAGATTCTACAAACTTAATGTTTCAAAACTGTTCTATCAAAAGGAACGTTGAAGTCTGTGAGTTGAATGCACTCATCACAAAGAAGTTTCTCAGAATGCTTCCGTCTAGTTTTTAGGTGAAGAGATTTCATTTCCCAGCACAGGCCTCAAAGCGCTCCAAATATCCACCTGCAGATTCTATAAGAAGAGAGTTTCCAAACTGCTCTTTCAAAAGGAAGCTTCAAGTCTGTGAGTTGAATGCACTCATCACAAAGAAGTTTCTGAGAATGCTTCCGTCTAGTTTCTATATGAAGATATTTCCTTTTCCAACATAGGCCCCAAAGTGCTCCAAATAAACCCTTGCAGATTCTACAAAAGGAGTGTTTCAAAACTGCTCTTTCTATAGGTAAGTTCAAGTCTGTGAGTTGAATGCACTCCACACAAAGAAGTTTCTGAGAATGCTTCTGTTCAGTTTTTATGTGAAGATATTTCCTTTTCCAGCATAGGCCTCAAACGGCTCCAAATATCCACTTGCAGATTCTACAAAAAGAGTGTTTCCAAACTTCTCTATCAATTGGTAGGTTCAACTCTGTGAGTTGAATGAACTCATCACAAAGAAGTTTCTGAGAATCCTTCTCTCTAGTTTTTATGTGAAGATATTTCCTTTTCCAACGTAGGCCTCAAAGCGCTCCAAATAAAAACATGCAGATTCTACAAAAGGAGTGTTTCAAAACTGTTCTATCAAAGGGAACGTTCAAGTCTGTGAGTTGAATGTACTCATCACACAGATGTTTCTCAGAATGCTTCTGTCTAGTTTTTAGGTGAAGAGATTTCATTTCCCAGCATAGGCCTCAAAGCGCTCCAAATATCCACTTGCAGATTCTATAAGAAGAGAGTTTCCAAACTGCTCTTTCAAAAGGAAGCTTCAAGTCTGTGTGTTGAATGCACTCATCCAAAAGAAGTTTCTGAGAATGCTTCTGTCTAGTTCTTACGTGAAGATATTTCCTTTTCCAGGTAAGGCCTCAAAGCGCTCCAAATAAACACTTGCAAATTCTACAAAAGGAGTGTTTCAAAAGAGTTCTATCAAAAGGAACGTTCAAGTCTGTGAGTTGAATGCACTTATCATACCGAAGTTTCCTGGAATGCTTCTGTCTAGTTTTTATGTGAAGACATTTCCTTTTCCAGCAGAGGCCTCAAAGCACTCCAAATATCCACTTGCAGATTCTACAAAAAGAGTGTTTCAAAACTGCTCTATCAAAAGCAAGGTTCAACACTGTGAGTAGAATGCACTCATCACAAAGAAGTTTCTGAGAATGCTTCTGTCTAGTTTTTATGTGAAGATATTTCCTTTTCCAACATAGGCCTCAAAGCGCTCCAAATAAACACTTGCAGATTCTACAAAAGGAGTGTTTCGAAACTGCTCTTTCAAGAGGAACGTTCAAGTCTGTGAGTTGAATGCACTCATCACACAGAAGTTTCTGAGAATGCTTCTGTCTAGTTTTTATGTGATAATGTTTCCTTTTCCAGCAAAGGCCTCAAAACGCTCCAAATATCCTCTTGCAGATTCTACAAAAAGAGTGTTTCAAAACTGTTCTATCAAAAGGAAGGTTCAACTCTGTGAGTTGAATGAATGCATCATGAAGAACTTTCTGAGAATGCTTCTCTGTAGTTTTTAGGTGAAGATATTCCAAAACCCAGCACAGGCCTCGAAGTGCTCCAAATAACCACTTGCAGATTTTACCAAAAGAGTGTTTCAAAACTGCTCTTTCTATAGGTAAGTTCAAGTCTGTGAGTTGAATGCACTCAACACAAAGAAGTTTCTGAGAATGCTTCTGTTCAGTTTTTATGTGAAGATATTTCCTTTTCCAGCATAGGCCTCAAACGGCTCCAAATATCCACTTGCAGATTCTACAAAAAGAGTGTTTCCAAACTTCTCAATCAATTGGTAGGTTCAACTCTGTGAGTTGAATGAAGTCATCACAAAGAAGTTTCTGAGAATGCTTCCGTCTAGTTTCTATATGAAGATATTTCCTTTTCCAACATAGGCCCCAAAGTGCTCCAAATAAACCCTTGCAGATTCTACAAAAGGAGTGTTTCAAAACTGCTCTTTCTATAGGTAAGTTCAAGTCTGTGAGTTGAATGCACTCAACACAAAGAAGTTTCTGAGAATGCTTCTGTTCAGTTTTTATGTGAAGATATTTCCTTTTCCAGCATAGGCCTCAAACGGCTCCAAATATCCACTTGCAGATTCTACAAAAAGAGTGTTTCCAAACTTCTCTATCAATTGGTAGGTTCAACTCTGTGAGTTGAATGAAGTCATCACAAAGAAGTTTCTGAGAATCCTTCTCTCTAGTTTTTACGTGAAGATATTTCCTTTTCCAGCGTAGGCCTCAAAGCGCTCCAAATAAACACATGCAGATTCTACAAAAGGAGTGTTTCAAAACTGTTCTATCAAAGGGAACGTTCAAGTCTGTGAGTTGAATGTACTCATCACACAGATGTTTCTCAGAATGCTTCTGTCTAGTTTTTAGGTGAAGAGATTTCATTTCCCAGCATAGGCCTCAAAGCGCTCCAAATATCCACTTGCAGATTCTATAAGAAGAGAGTTTCCAAACTGCTCTTTTAAAAGGAAGCTTCAAGTCTGTGAGTTGAATGCACTCATCACAAAGAAGTTTCTGAGAATGCTTCCGTCTAGTTTCTATATGAAGATATTTCCTTTTCCAACATAGGCCCCAAAGTGCTCCAAATAAACCCTTGCAGATTCTACAAAAGGAGTGTTTCAAAACTGCTCTTTCTATAGGTAAGTTCAAGTCTGTGAGTTGAATGCACTCAACACAAAGAAGTTTCTGAGAATGCTTCTGTTCAGTTTTTATGTGAAGATATTTCCTTTTCCAGCATAGGCCTCAAACGGCTCCAAATATCCACTTGCAGATTCTACAAAAAGAGTGTTTCCAAACTTCTCTATCAATTGGTAGGTTCAACTCTGTGAGTTGAATGAACTCATCACAAAGAAGTTTCTGAGAATCCTTCTGTCTAGTTTTTATGTGAAGATATTTCCTTTTCCAGCGTAGGCCACAAAGCGCTCCAAATAAACACATGCAGATTCTACAAAAGGAGTGTTTCAAAACTGTTCTATCAAAGGGAACGTTCAAGTCTGTGAGTTGAATGTACTCATCACACAGATGTTTCTCAGAATGCTTCTGTCTAGTTTTTAGGTGAAGAGATTTCATTTCCCAGCATAGGCCTCAAAGCGCTCCAAATATCCACTTGCAGAATCTATGAAAAGAGTGTTTCAAAGCTGCTCTTTCAAAAGCAAGGTTCAAGTCTGTGTGTTGAATGCACTCATCCGAAAGAAGTTTCTGAGAATGCTTCTGTCTAGTTCTTACGTGAAGATATTTCCTTTTCCAGCTTAGGCCTCAAAGCGCTCCAAATAAACACTTGCAAATTCTACAAAAGGAGTGTTTCAAAAGAGTTCTATCAAAAGGAACGTTCAAGTCTGTGAGTTGAATGCACTTATCATACCGAAGTTTCCTGGAATGCTTCTGTCTAGTTTTTATGTGAAGACATTTCCTTTTCCAGCATAGGCCTCAAAGCACTCCAAATATCCACTTGCAGATTCTACAAAAAGAGAGTTTCAAAACTGCTCTATCAAAAGCAAGCTTCAACACTGTGAGTAGAATGCACTCATCACAAAGAAGTTTCTGAGAATGCTTCTGTCTAGTTTTTATGTGAAGATATTTCCTTTTCCAACATAGGCCTCAAAGCGCTCCAAATAAACACTTGCAGATTCTACAAAAGGAGTGTTTCGAAACTGCTCTTTCAACAGGAACGTTCAAGTCTGTGAGTTGAATGCACTCATCACACAGAAGTTTCTCAGAATGCTTCTGTCTAGTTTTTATGTGAAGATATTTCCTTTTCCAGCATAGGCCTCAGAACGCTCCAAATATCCTCTTGCAGATTCTACAAAAAGAGTGTTTCAAAACTGTTCTATCAAAAGGAAGGTTCAACTCTGTGAGTTGAATGAATGCATCATGAAGAACTTTCTGAGAATGCTTCTCTGTAGTTTTTAGGTGAAGATATTCCAAAACCCAGCACAGGCCTCGAAGTGCTCCAAATAACCACTTGCAGATTTTACCAAAAGAGTGTTTCAAAACTGCTCTTTCTATACGTAAGTTCAAGTCTGTGAGATGAATGCACTCAACACAAAGAAGTTTCTGAGAATGCTTCTGTTCAGTTTTTATGTGAAGACATTTCCTTTTCCAGCAGAGGCCTCAAAGCACTCCAAATATCCACTTGCAGATTCTACAAAAAGAGTGTTTCAAAACTGCTCTATCAAAAGCAAGGTTCAACACTGTGAGTAGAATGCACTCATCACAAAGAAGTTTCTGAGAATGCTTCTGTCTAGTTTTTATGTGAAGATATTTCCTTTTCCAACATAGGCCTCAAAGCGCTCCAAATAAACACTTGCAGATTCTACAAAAGGAGTGTTTCGAAACTGCTCTTTCAAGAGGAACGTTCAAGTCTGTGAGTTGAATGCACTCATCACACAGAAGTTTCTGAGAATGCTTCTGTCTAGTTTTTATGTGAAGATGTTTCCTTTTCCAGCATAGGCCTCAAAACGCTCCAAATATCCTCTTGCAGATTCTACAAAAAGAGTGTTTCAAAACTGTTCTATCAAAAGGAAGGTTCAACTCTGTGAGTTGAATGAATGCATCATGAAGAACTTTCTGAGAATGCTTCTCTGTAGTTTTTAGGTGAAGATATTCCAAAACCCAGCACAGGCCTCGAAGTGCTCCAAATAACCACTTGCAGATTTTACCAAAAGAGTGTTTCAAAACTGCTCTTTCTATAGGTAAGTTCAAGTCTGTGAGTTGAATGCACTCAACACAAAGAAGTTTCTGAGAATGCTTCTGTTCAGTTTTTATGTGAAGATATTTCCTTTTCCAGCATAGGCCTCAAACGGCTCCAAATATCCACTTGCAGATTCTACAAAAAGAGTGTTTCCAAACTTCTCTATCAATTGGTAGGTTCAACTCTGTGAGTTGAATGAAGTCATCACAAAGAAGTTTCTGAGAATGCTTCCGTCTAGTTTCTATATGAAGATATTTCCTTTTCCAACATAGGCCCCAAAGTGCTCCAAATAAACCCTTGCAGATTCTACAAAAGGAGTGTTTCAAAACTGCTCTTTCTATAGGTAAGTTCAAGTCTGTGAGTTGAATGCACTCAACACAAAGAAGTTTCTGAGAATGCTTCTGTTCAGTTTTTATGTGAAGATATTTCCTTTTCCAGCATAGGCCTCAAACGGCTCCAAATATCCACTTGCAGATTCTACAAAAAGAGTGTTTCCAAACTTCTCTATCAATTGGTAGGTTCAACTCTGTGAGTTGAATGAAGTCATCACAAAGAAGTTTCTGAGAATCCTTCTCTCTAGTTTTTACGTGAAGATATTTCATTTTCCAGCGTAGGCCTCAAAGCGCTCCAAATAAACACATGCAGATTCTACAAAAGGAGTGTTTCAAAACTGTTCTATCAAAGGGAACGTTCAAGTCTGTGAGTTGAATGTACTCATCACACAGATGTTTCTCAGAATGCTTCTGTCTAGTTTTTAGGTGAAGAGATTTCATTTCCCAGCATAGGCCTCAAAGCGCTCCAAATATCCACTTGCAGATTCTATAAGAAGAGAGTTTCCAAACTGCTCTTTCAAAAGGAAGCTTCAAGTCTGTGAGTTGAATGCACTCATCACAAAGAAGTTTCTGAGAATGCTTCCGTCTAGTTTCTATATGAAGATATTTCCTTTTCCAACATAGGCCCCAAAGTGCTCCAAATAAACCCTTGCAGATTCTACAAAAGGAGTGTTTCAAAACTGCTCTTTCTATAGGTAAGTTCAAGTCTGTGAGTTGAATGCACTCCACACAAAGAAGTTTCTGAGAATGCTTCTGTTCAGTTTTTATGTGAAGATATTTCCTTTTCCAGCATAGGCCTCAAACGGCTCCAAATATCCACTTGCAGATTCTACAAAAAGAGTGTTTCCAAACTTCTCTATCAATTGGTAGGTTCAACTCTGTGAGTTGAATGAACTCATCACAAAGAAGTTTCTGAGAATCCTTCTCTCTAGTTTTTATGTGAAGATATTTCCTTTTCCAACGTAGGCCTCAAAGCGCTCCAAATAAAAACATGCAGATTCTACAAAAGGAGTGTTTCAAAACTGTTCTATCAAAGGGAACGTTCAAGTCTGTGAGTTGAATGTACTCATCACACAGATGTTTCTCAGAATGCTTCTGTCTAGTTTTTAGGTGAAGAGATTTCATTTCCCAGCATAGGCCTCAAAGCGCTCCAAATATCCACTTGCAGATTCTATAAGAAGAGAGTTTCCAAACTGCTCTTTCAAAAGGAAGCTTCAAGTCTGTGTGTTGAATGCACTCATCCAAAAGAAGTTTCTGAGAATGCTTCTGTCTAGTTCTTACGTGAAGATATTTCCTTTTCCAGGTAAGGCCTCAAAGCGCTCCAAATAAACACTTGCAAATTCTACAAAAGGAGTGTTTCAAAAGAGTTCTATCAAAAGGAACGTTCAAGTCTGTGAGTTGAATGCACTTATCATACCGAAGTTTCCTGGAATGCTTCTGTCTAGTTTTTATGTGAAGACATTTCCTTTTCCAGCAGAGGCCTCAAAGCACTCCAAATATCCACTTGCAGATTCTACAAAAAGAGTGTTTCAAAACTGCTCTATCAAAAGCAAGGTTCAACACTGTGAGTAGAATGCACTCATCACAAAGAAGTTTCTGAGAATGCTTCTGTCTAGTTTTTATGTGAAGATATTTCCTTTTCCAACATAGGCCTCAAAGCGCTCCAAATAAACACTTGCAGATTCTACAAAAGGAGTGTTTCGAAACTGCTCTTTCAAGAGGAACGTTCAAGTCTGTGAGTTGAATGCACTCATCACACAGAAGTTTCTGAGAATGCTTCTGTCTAGTTTTTATGTGATAATGTTTCCTTTTCCAGCAAAGGCCTCAAAACGCTCCAAATATCCTCTTGCAGATTCTACAAAAAGAGTGTTTCAAAACTGTTCTATCAAAAGGAAGGTTCAACTCTGTGAGTTGAATGAATGCATCATGAAGAACTTTCTGAGAATGCTTCTCTGTAGTTTTTAGGTGAAGATATTCCAAAACCCAGCACAGGCCTCGAAGTGCTCCAAATAACCACTTGCAGATTTTACCAAAAGAGTGTTTCAAAACTGCTCTTTCTATAGGTAAGTTCAAGTCTGTGAGTTGAATGCACTCAACACAAAGAAGTTTCTGAGAATGCTTCTGTTCAGTTTTTATGTGAAGATATTTCCTTTTCCAGCATAGGCCTCAAACGGCTCCAAATATCCACTTGCAGATTCTACAAAAAGAGTGTTTCCAAACTTCTCAATCAATTGGTAGGTTCAACTCTGTGAGTTGAATGAAGTCATCACAAAGAAGTTTCTGAGAATGCTTCCGTCTAGTTTCTATATGAAGATATTTCCTTTTCCAACATAGGCCCCAAAGTGCTCCAAATAAACCCTTGCAGATTCTACAAAAGGAGTGTTTCAAAACTGCTCTTTCTATAGGTAAGTTCAAGTCTGTGAGTTGAATGCACTCAACACAAAGAAGTTTCTGAGAATGCTTCTGTTCAGTTTTTATGTGAAGATATTTCCTTTTCCAGCATAGGCCTCAAACGGCTCCAAATATCCACTTGCAGATTCTACAAAAAGAGTGTTTCCAAACTTCTCTATCAATTGGTAGGTTCAACTCTGTGAGTTGAATGAAGTCATCACAAAGAAGTTTCTGAGAATCCTTCTCTCTAGTTTTTACGTGAAGATATTTCCTTTTCCAGCGTAGGCCTCAAAGCGCTCCAAATAAACACATGCAGATTCTACAAAAGGAGTGTTTCAAAACTGTTCTATCAAAGGGAACGTTCAAGTCTGTGAGTTGAATGTACTCATCACACAGATGTTTCTCAGAATGCTTCTGTCTAGTTTTTAGGTGAAGAGATTTCATTTCCCAGCATAGGCCTCAAAGCGCTCCAAATATCCACTTGCAGATTCTATAAGAAGAGAGTTTCCAAACTGCTCTTTTAAAAGGAAGCTTCAAGTCTGTGAGTTGAATGCACTCATCACAAAGAAGTTTCTGAGAATGCTTCCGTCTAGTTTCTATATGAAGATATTTCCTTTTCCAACATAGGCCCCAAAGTGCTCCAAATAAACCCTTGCAGATTCTACAAAAGGAGTGTTTCAAAACTGCTCTTTCTATAGGTAAGTTCAAGTCTGTGAGTTGAATGCACTCAACACAAAGAAGTTTCTGAGAATGCTTCTGTTCAGTTTTTATGTGAAGATATTTCCTTTTCCAGCATAGGCCTCAAACGGCTCCAAATATCCACTTGCAGATTCTACAAAAAGAGTGTTTCCAAACTTCTCTATCAATTGGTAGGTTCAACTCTGTGAGTTGAATGAACTCATCACAAAGAAGTTTCTGAGAATCCTTCTGTCTAGTTTTTATGTGAAGATATTTCCTTTTCCAGCGTAGGCCACAAAGCGCTCCAAATAAACACATGCAGATTCTACAAAAGGAGTGTTTCAAAACTGTTCTATCAAAGGGAACGTTCAAGTCTGTGAGTTGAATGTACTCATCACACAGATGTTTCTCAGAATGCTTCTGTCTAGTTTTTAGGTGAAGAGATTTCATTTCCCAGCATAGGCCTCAAAGCGCTCCAAATATCCACTTGCAGAATCTATGAAAAGAGTGTTTCAAAGCTGCTCTTTCAAAAGCAAGGTTCAAGTCTGTGTGTTGAATGCACTCATCCGAAAGAAGTTTCTGAGAATGCTTCTGTCTAGTTCTTACGTGAAGATATTTCCTTTTCCAGCTTAGGCCTCAAAGCGCTCCAAATAAACACTTGCAAATTCTACAAAAGGAGTGTTTCAAAAGAGTTCTATCAAAAGGAACGTTCAAGTCTGTGAGTTGAATGCACTTATCATACCGAAGTTTCCTGGAATGCTTCTGTCTAGTTTTTATGTGAAGACATTTCCTTTTCCAGCATAGGCCTCAAAGCACTCCAAATATCCACTTGCAGATTCTACAAAAAGAGAGTTTCAAAACTGCTCTATCAAAAGCAAGCTTCAACACTGTGAGTAGAATGCACTCATCACAAAGAAGTTTCTGAGAATGCTTCTGTCTAGTTTTTATGTGAAGATATTTCCTTTTCCAACATAGGCCTCAAAGCGCTCCAAATAAACACTTGCAGATTCTACAAAAGGAGTGTTTCGAAACTGCTCTTTCAACAGGAACGTTCAAGTCTGTGAGTTGAATGCACTCATCACACAGAAGTTTCTCAGAATGCTTCTGTCTAGTTTTTATGTGAAGATATTTCCTTTTCCAGCATAGGCCTCAGAACGCTCCAAATATCCTCTTGCAGATTCTACAAAAAGAGTGTTTCAAAACTGTTCTATCAAAAGGAAGGTTCAACTCTGTGAGTTGAATGAATGCATCATGAAGAACTTTCTGAGAATGCTTCTCTGTAGTTTTTAGGTGAAGATATTCCAAAACCCAGCACAGGCCTCGAAGTGCTCCAAATAACCACTTGCAGATTTTACCAAAAGAGTGTTTCAAAACTGCTCTTTCTATACGTAAGTTCAAGTCTGTGAGATGAATGCACTCAACACAAAGAAGTTTCTGAGAATGCTTCTGTTCAGTTTTTATGTGAAGACATTTCCTTTTCCAGCAGAGGCCTCAAAGCACTCCAAATATCCACTTGCAGATTCTACAAAAAGAGTGTTTCAAAACTGCTCTATCAAAAGCAAGGTTCAACACTGTGAGTAGAATGCACTCATCACAAAGAAGTTTCTGAGAATGCTTCTGTCTAGTTTTTATGTGAAGATATTTCCTTTTCCAACATAGGCCTCAAAGCGCTCCAAATAAACACTTGCAGATTCTACAAAAGGAGTGTTTCGAAACTGCTCTTTCAAGAGGAACGTTCAAGTCTGTGAGTTGAATGCACTCATCACACAGAAGTTTCTGAGAATGCTTCTGTCTAGTTTTTATGTGAAGATGTTTCCTTTTCCAGCATAGGCCTCAAAACGCTCCAAATATCCTCTTGCAGATTCTACAAAAAGAGTGTTTCAAAACTGTTCTATCAAAAGGAAGGTTCAACTCTGTGAGTTGAATGAATGCATCATGAAGAACTTTCTGAGAATGCTTCTCTGTAGTTTTTAGGTGAAGATATTCCAAAACCCAGCACAGGCCTCGAAGTGCTCCAAATAACCACTTGCAGATTTTACCAAAAGAGTGTTTCAAAACTGCTCTTTCTATAGGTAAGTTCAAGTCTGTGAGTTGAATGCACTCAACACAAAGAAGTTTCTGAGAATGCTTCTGTTCAGTTTTTATGTGAAGATATTTCCTTTTCCAGCATAGGCCTCAAACGGCTCCAAATATCCACTTGCAGATTCTACAAAAAGAGTGTTTCCAAACTTCTCTATCAATTGGTAGGTTCAACTCTGTGAGTTGAATGAAGTCATCACAAAGAAGTTTCTGAGAATGCTTCCGTCTAGTTTCTATATGAAGATATTTCCTTTTCCAACATAGGCCCCAAAGTGCTCCAAATAAACCCTTGCAGATTCTACAAAAGGAGTGTTTCAAAACTGCTCTTTCTATAGGTAAGTTCAAGTCTGTGAGTTGAATGCACTCAACACAAAGAAGTTTCTGAGAATGCTTCTGTTCAGTTTTTATGTGAAGATATTTCCTTTTCCAGCATAGGCCTCAAACGGCTCCAAATATCCACTTGCAGATTCTACAAAAAGAGTGTTTCCAAACTTCTCTATCAATTGGTAGGTTCAACTCTGTGAGTTGAATGAAGTCATCACAAAGAAGTTTCTGAGAATCCTTCTCTCTAGTTTTTACGTGAAGATATTTCATTTTCCAGCGTAGGCCTCAAAGCGCTCCAAATAAACACATGCAGATTCTACAAAAGGAGTGTTTCAAAACTGTTCTATCAAAGGGAACGTTCAAGTCTGTGAGTTGAATGTACTCATCACACAGATGTTTCTCAGAATGCTTCTGTCTAGTTTTTAGGTGAAGAGATTTCATTTCCCAGCATAGGCCTCAAAGCGCTCCAAATATCCACTTGCAGATTCTATAAGAAGAGAGTTTCCAAACTGCTCTTTCAAAAGGAAGCTTCAAGTCTGTGAGTTGAATGCACTCATCACAAAGAAGTTTCTGAGAATGCTTCCGTCTAGTTTCTATATGAAGATATTTCCTTTTCCAACATAGGCCCCAAAGTGCTCCAAATAAACCCTTGCAGATTCTACAAAAGGAGTGTTTCAAAACTGCTCTTTCTATAGGTAAGTTCAAGTCTGTGAGTTGAATGCACTCAACACAAAGAAGTTTCTGAGAATGCTTCTGTTCAGTTTTTATGTGAAGATATTTCCTTTTCCAGCATAGGCCTCAAACGGCTCCAAATATCCACTTGCAGATTCTACAAAAAGAGTGTTTCCAAACTTCTCTATCAATTGGTAGGTTCAACTCTGTGAGTTGAATGAAGTCATCACAAAGAAGTTTCTGAGAATCCTTCTCTCTAGTTTTTACGTGAAGATATTTCCTTTTCCAGCGTAGGCCTCAAAGCGCTCCAAATAAACACATGCAGATTCTACAAAAGGAGTGTTTCAAAACTGTTCTATCAAAGGGAACGTTCAAGTCTGTGAGTTGAATGTACTCATCACACAGATGTTTCTCAGAATGCTTCTGTCTAGTTTTTAGGTGAAGAGATTTCATTTCCCAGCATAGGCCTCAAAGCGCTCCAAATATCCACTTGCAGATTCTATAAGAAGAGAGTTTCCAAACTGCTCTTTCAAAAGGAAGCTTCAAGTCTGTGAGTTGAATGCACTCATCACAAAGAAGTTTCTGAGAATGCTTCCGTCTAGTTTCTATATGAAGATATTTCCTTTTCCAACATAGGCCCCAAAGTGCTCCAAATAAACCCTTGCAGATTCTACAAAAGGAGTGTTTCAAAACTGCTCTTTCTATAGGTAAGTTCAAGTCTGTGAGTTGAATGCACTCAACACAAAGAAGTTTCTGAGAATGCTTCTGTTCAGTTTTTATGTGAAGAGATTTCCTTTTCCAGCATAGGCCTCAAACGGCTCCAAATATCCACTTGCAGATTCTACAAAAAGAGTGTTTCCAAACTTCTCTATCAATTGGTAGGTTCAACTCTGTGAGTTGAATGAACTCATCACAAAGAAGTTTCTGAGAATCCTTCTCTCTAGTTTTTATGTGAAGATATTTCCTTTTCCAGCGTAGGCCACAAAGCGCTCCAAATAAACACATGCAGATTCTACAAAAGGAGTGTTTCAAAACTGTTCTATCAAAGGGAACGTTCAAGTCTGTGAGTTGAATGTACTCATCACACAGATGTTTCTCAGAATGCTTCTGTCTAGTTTTTAGGTGAAGAGATTTCATTTCCCAGCATAGGCCTCAAAGCGCTCCAAATATCCACTTGCAGAATCTACGAAAAGAGTGTTTCAAAGCTGCTCTTTCAAAAGCAAGGTTCAAGTCTGTGTGTTGAATGCACTCATCCGAAAGAAGTTTCTGAGAATGCTTCTGTCTAGTTCTTACGTGAAGATATTTCCTTTTCCAGCTTAGGCCTCAAAGCGCTCCAAATAAACACTTGCAAATTCTACAAAAGGAGTGTTTCAAAAGAGTTCTATCAAAAGGAACGTTCAAGTCTGTGAGTTGAATGCACTTATCATACCGAAGTTTCCTGGAATGCTTCTGTCTAGTTTTTATGTGAAGACATTTCCTTTTCCAGCATAGGCCTCAAAGCACTCCAAATATCCACTTGCAGATTCTACAAAAAGAGAGTTTCAAAACTGCTCTATCAAAAGCAAGCTTCAACACTGTGAGTAGAATGCACTCATCACAAAGAAGTTTCTGAGAATGCTTCTGTCTAGTTTTTATGTGAAGATATTTCCTTTTCCAACATAGGCCTCAAAGCGCTCCAAATAAACACTTGCAGATTCTACAAAAGGAGTGTTTCGAAACTGCTCTTTCAACAGGAACGTTCAAGTCTGTGAGTTGAATGCACTCATCACACAGAAGTTTCTCAGAATGCTTCTGTCTAGTTTTTATGTGAAGATATTTCCTTTTCCAGCATAGGCCTCAGAACGCTCCAAATATCCTCTTGCAGATTCTACAAAAAGAGTGTTTCAAAACTGTTCTATCAAAAGGAAGGTTCAACTCTGTGAGTTGAATGAATGCATCATGAAGAACTTTCTGAGAATGCTTCTCTGTAGTTTTTAGGTGAAGATATTCCAAAACCCAGCACAGGCCTCGAAGTGCTCCAAATAACCACTTGCAGATTTTACCAAAAGAGTGTTTCAAAACTGCTCTTTCTATACGTAAGTTCAAGTCTGTGAGATGAATGCACTCAACACAAAGAAGTTTCTGAGAATGCTTCTGTTCAGTTTTTATGTGAAGATATTTCCTTTTCCAGCATAGGCCTCAAACGGCTCCAAATTTTCACTTGCAGATTCTACAAAAAGAGTGTTTCCAAACTTCCCTATCAATTGGTAGGTTCAACCCTGTTAGTTGAATGAAGTCATCACAAAGAAGTTTCTGAGAATCCTTCTCTCTAGTTTTTATGTGAAGATATTTCCTTTTCCAACATAGGCCTCAAGGTGCTCCGAATAAACACTTGCAGATTCTACAAACTTAATGTTTCAAAACTGTTCTATCAAAAGGAACGTTGAAGTCTGTGAGTTGAATGCACTCATCACAGAGAAGTTTCTCAGAATGCTTCCGTCTAGTTTTTAGGTGAAGAGATTTCATTTCCCAGCATAGGCCTCAAAGCGCTCCAAATATCCACTTGCAGATTCTATAAGAAGAGAGTTTCCAAACTGCTCTTTCAAAAGGAAGCTTCAAGTCTGTGAGTTGAATGCACTCATCACAAAGAAGTTTCTGAGAATGCTTCCGTCTAGTTTCTATATGAAGATATTTCCTTTTCCAACATAGGCCCCAAAGTGCTCCAAATAAACCCTTGCAGATTCTACAAAAGGAGTGTTTCAAAACTGCTCTTTCTATAGGTAAGTTCAAGTCTGTGAGTTGAATGCACTCAACACAAAGAAGTTTCTGAGAATGCTTCTGTTCAGTTTTTATGTGAAGATATTTCCTTTTCCAGCATAGGCCTCAAACGGCTCCAAATATCCACTTGCAGATTCTACAAAAAGAGTGTTTCCAAACTTCTCTATCAATTGGTAGGTTCAACTCTGTGAGTTGAATGAACTCATCACAAAGAAGTTTCTGAGAATCCTTCTCTCTAGTTTTTATGTGAAGATATTTCCTTTTCCAACGTAGGCCTCAAAGCGCTCCAAATAAAAACATGCAGATTCTACAAAAGGAGTGTTTCAAAACTGTTCTATCAAAGGGAACGTTCAAGCCTGTGAGTTGAATGTACTCATCACACAGATGTTTCTCAGAATGCTTCTGTCTAGTTTTTAGGTGAAGAGATTTCATTTCCCAGCATAGGCCTCAAAGCGCTCCAAATATCCACTTGCAGATTCTATAAGAAGAGAGTTTCCAAACTGCTCTTTCAAAAGGAAACTTCAAGTCTGTGTGTTGAATGCACTCATCCAAAAGAAGTTTCTGAGAATGCTTCTGTCTAGTTCTTACGTGAAGATATTTCCTTTTCCAGGTAAGGCCTCAAAGCGCTCCAAATAAACACTTGCAAATTCTACAAAAGGAGTGTTTCAAAAGAGTTCTATCAAAAGGAACGTTCAAGTCTGTGAGTTGAATGCACTTATCATACCGAAGTTTCCTGGAATGCTTCTGTCTAGTTTTTATGTGAAGACATTTCCTTTTCCAGCATAGGCCTCAAAGCACTCCAAATATCCACTTGCAGATTCTACAAAAAGAGTGTTTCAAAACTGCTCTATCAAAAGCAAGGTTCAACACTGTGAGTAGAATGCACTCATCACAAAGAAGTTTCTGAGAATGCTTCTGTCTAGTTTTTATGTGAAGATATTTCCTTTTCCAACATAGGCCTCAAAGCGCTCCAAATAAACACTTGCAGATTCTACAAAAGGAGTGTTTCGAAACTGCTCTTTCAAGAGGAACGTTCAAGTCTGTGAGTTGAATGCACTCATCACACAGAAGTTTCTGAGAATGCTTCTGTCTAGTTTTTATGTGAAGATGTTTCCTTTTCCAGCATAGGCCTCAAAACGCTCCAAATATCCTCTTGCAGATTCTACAAAAAGAGTGTTTCAAAACTGTTCTATCAAAAGGAAGGTTCAACTCTGTGAGTTGAATGAATGCATCATGAAGAACTTTCTGAGAATGCTTCTCTGTAGTTTTTAGGTGAAGATATTCCAAAACCCAGCACAGGCCTCGAAGTGCTCCAAATAACCACTTGCAGATTTTACCAAAAGAGTGTTTCAAAACTGCTCTTTCTATAGGTAAGTTCAAGTCTGTGAGTTGAATGCACTCAACACAAAGAAGTTTCTGAGAATGCTTCTGTTCAGTTTTTATGTGAAGATATTTCCTTTTCCAGCATAGGCCTCAAACGGCTTCAAATATCCACTTGCAGATTCTACAAAAAGAGTGTTTCCAAACTTCTCTATCAATTGGTAGGTTCAACTCTGTGAGTTGAATGAAGTCATCACAAAGAAGTTTCTGAGAATCCTTCTCTCTAGTTTTTATGTGAAGATACTTCCTTTTCCAACGTAGGCCTCAAGGCGCTCCAAATAAACACATGCAGATTCTACAAAAGGAGTGTTTCAAAACTGTTCTATCAAAGGGAACGTTCAAGTCTGTGAGTTGAATGTACTCATCACAGAGATGTTTCTCAGAATGCTTCTGTCTAGTTTTTAGGTGAAGAGATTTCATTTCCCAGCATAGGCCTCAAAGCGCTCCAATTATCCACTTGCAGATTCTATAAGAAGAGAGTTTCCAAACTGCTCTTTCAAAAGGAGCTTCAAGTCTGTGAGTTGAATGCACTCATCACAAAGAAGTTTCTGAGAATGCTTCCGTCTAGTTTCTATATGAAGATATTTCCTTTTCCAACATAGGCCCCAAAGTGCTCCAAATAAACCCTTGCAGATTCTACAAAAGGAGTGTTTCAAAACTGCTCTTTCTATAGGTAAGTTCAAGTCTGTGAGTTGAATGCACTCAACACAAAGAAGTTTCTGAGAATGCTTCTGTTCAGTTTTTATGTGAAGAGATTTCCTTTTCCAGCATAGTCCTCAAACGGCTCCAAATATCCACTTGCAGATTCTACAAAAAGAGTGTTTCCAAACTTCTCTATCAATTGGTATGTTCAACTCTGTGAGTTGAATGAACTCATCACAAAGAAGTTTCTGAGAATCCTTCTCTCTAGTTTTTATGTGAAGATATTTCCTTTTCCAGCGTAGGCCACAAAGCGCTCCAAATAAACACATGCAGATTCTACAAAAGGAGTGTTTCAAAACTGTTCTATCAAAGGGAACGTTCAAGTCTGTGAGTTGAATGTACTCATCACACAGATGTTTCTCAGAATGCTTCTGTCTAGTTTTTAGGTGAAGAGATTTCATTTCCCAGCATAGGCCTCAAAGCGCTCCAAATATCCACTTGCAGAATCTACGAAAAGAGTGTTTCAAAGCTGCTCTTTCAAAAGCAAGGTTCAAGTCTGTGTGTTGAATGCACTCATCCGAAAGAAGTTTCTGAGAATGCTTCTGTCTAGTTCTTTCGTGAAGATATTTCCTTTTCCAGCTTAGGCCTCAAAGCGCTCCAAATAAACACTTGCAAATTCTACAAAAGGAGTGTTTCAAAAGAGTTCTATCAAAAGGAACGTTCAAGTCTGTGAGTTGAATGCACTTTTCATACCGAAGTTTCCTGGAATGCTTCTGTCTAGTTTTTATGTGAAGACATTTCCTTTTCCAGCATAGGCCTCAAAGCACTCCAAATATCCACTTGCAGATTCTACAAAAAGAGAGTTTCAAAACTGCTCTATCAAAAGCAAGCTTCAACACTGTGAGTAGAATGCACTCATCACAAAGAAGTTTCTGAGAATGCTTCTGTCTAGTTTTTATGTGAAGATATTTCCTTTTCCAACATAGGCCTCAAAGCGCTCCAAATAAACACTTGCAGATTCTACAAAAGGAGTGTTTCGAAACTGCTCTTTCAACAGGAACGTTCAAGTCTGTGAGTTGAATGCACTCATCACACAGAAGTTTCTGAGAATGCTTCTGTCTAGTTTTTATGTGAAGATATTTCCTTTTCCAGCATAGGCCTCAGAACGCTCCAAATATCCTCTTGCAGATTCTACAAAAAGAGTGTTTCAAAACTGTTCTATCAAAAGGAAGGTTCAACTCTGTGAGTTGAATGAATGCATCATGAAGAACTTTCTGAGAATGCTTCTCTGTAGTTTTTAGGTGAAGATATTCCAAAACCCAGCACAGGCCTCGAAGTGCTCCAAATAACCACTTGCAGATTTTACCAAAAGAGTGTTTCAAAACTGCTCTTTCTATACGTAAGTTCAAGTCTGTGAGATGAATGCACTCAACACAAAGAAGTTTCTGAGAATGCTTCTGTTCAGTTTTTATGTGAAGATATTTCCTTTTCCAGCATAGGCCTCAAACGGCTCCAAATTTTCACTTGCAGATTCTACAAAAAGAGTGTTTCCAAACTTCCCTATCAATTGGTAGGTTCAACCCTGTGAGTTGAATGAAGTCATCACAAAGAAGTTTCTGAGAATCCTTCTCTCTAGTTTTTATGTGAAGATATTTCCTTTTCCAACATAGGCCTCAAGGTGCTCCGAATAAACACTTGCAGATTCTACAAACTTAATGTTTCAAAACTCTTCTATCAAAAGGAAGTTTGAAGTCTGTGAGTTGAATGCACTCATCACAAAGAAGTTTCTCAGAATGCTTCCGTCTAGTTTTTAGGTGAAGAGATTTCATTTCCCAGCATAGGCCTCAAAGCGCTCCAAATATCCACTTGCAGATTCTATAAGAAGAGAGTTTCCAAACTGCTCTTTCAAAAGGAAGCTTCAAGTCTGTGAGTTGAATGCACTCATCACAAAGAAGTTTCTGAGAATGCTTCCGTCTAGTTTCTATATGAAGATATTTCCTTTTCCAACATAGGCCCCAAAGTGCTCCAAATAAACCCTTGCAGATTCTACAAAAGGAGTGTTTCAAAACTGCTCTTTCTATACGTAAGTTCAAGTCTGTGAGTTGAATGCACTCAACACAAAGAAGTTTCTGAGAATGCTTCTGTTCAGTTTTTATGTGAAGATATTTCCTTTTCCAGCATAGGCCTCAAACGGCTCCAAATATCCACTTGCAGATTCTACAAAAAGAGTGTTTCCAAACTTCTCTATCAATTGGTAGGTTCAACTCTGTGAGTTGAATGAACTCATCACAAAGAAGTTTCTGAGAATCCTTCTCTCTAGTTTTTATGTGAAGATATTTCCTTTTCCAACGTAGGCCTCAAAGCGCTCCAAATAAACACATGCAGATTCTACAAAAGGAGTGTTTCAAAACTGTTCTATCAAAGGGAACGTTCAAGTCTGTGAGTTGAATGTACTCATCACACAGATGTTTCTCAGAATGCTTCTGTCTAGTTTTTAGGTGAAGAGATTTCATTTCCCAGCATAGGCCTCAAAGCGCTCCAAATATCCACTTGCAGATTCTATAAGAAGAGAGTTTCCAAACTGCTCTTTCAAAAGGAAGCTTCAAGTCTGTGAGTTGAATGCACTCATCACAAAGAAGTTTCTGAGAATGCTTCCGTCTAGTTTCTATATGAAGATATTTCCTTTTCCAACATAGGCCCCAAAGTGCTCCAAATAAACCCTTGCAGATTCTACAAAAGGAGTGTTTCAAAACTGCTCTTTCTATAGGTAAGTTCAAGTCTGTGAGTTGAATGCACTCAACACAAAGAAGTTTCTGAGAATGCTTCTGTTCAGTTTTTATGTGAAGAGATTTCCTTTTCCAGCATAGGCCTCAAACGGCTCCAAATATCCACTTGCAGATTCTACAAAAAGAGTGTTTCCAAACTTCTCTATCAATTGGTAGGTTCAACTCTGTGAGTTGAATGAACTCATCACAAAGAAGTTTCTGAGAATCCTTCTCTCTAGTTTTTATGTGAAGATATTTCCTTTTCCAGCGTAGGCCACAAAGCGCTCCAAATAAACACATGCAGATTCTACAAAAGGAGTGTTTCAAAACTGTTCTATCAAAGGGAACGTTCAAGTCTGTGAGTTGAATGTACTCATCACACAGATGTTTCTCAGAATGCTTCTGTCTAGTTTTTAGGTGAAGAGATTTCATTTCCCAGCATAGGCCTCAAAGCGCTCCAAATATCCACTTGCAGAATCTACGAAAAGAGTGTTTCAAAGCTGCTCTTTCAAAAGCAAGGTTCAAGTCTGTGTGTTGAATGCACTCATCCGAAAGAAGTTTCTGAGAATGCTTCTGTCTAGTTCTTACGTGAAGATATTTCCTTTTCCAGCTTAGGCCTCAAAGCGCTCCAAATAAACACTTGCAAATTCTACAAAAGGAGTGTTTCAAAAGAGTTCTATCAAAAGGAACGTTCAAGTCTGTGAGTTGAATGCACTTATCATACCGAAGTTTCCTGGAATGCTTCTGTCTAGTTTTTATGTGAAGACATTTCCTTTTCCAGCATAGGCCTCAAAGCACTCCAAATATCCACTTGCAGATTCTACAAAAAGAGAGTTTCAAAACTGCTCTATCAAAAGCAAGCTTTAACACTGTGAGTAGAATGCACTCATCACAAAGAAGTTTCTGAGAATGCTTCTGTCTAGTTTTTATGTGAAGATATTTCCTTTTCCAACATAGGCCTCAAAGCGCTCCAAATAAACACTTGCAGATTCTACAAAAGGAGTGTTTCGAAACTGCTCTTTCAACAGGAACGTTCAAGTCTGTGAGTTGAATGCACTCATCACACAGAAGTTTCTCAGAATGCTTCTGTCTAGTTTTTATGTGAAGATATTTCCTTTTCCAGCATAGGCCTCAGAACGCTCCAAATATCCTCTTGCAGATTCTACAAAAAGAGTGTTTCAAAACTGTTCTATCAAAAGGAAGGTTCAACTCTGTGAGTTGAATGAATGCATCATGAAGAACTTTCTGAGAATGCTTCTCTGTAGTTTTTAGGTGAAGATATTCCAAAACCCAGCACAGGCCTCGAAGTGCTCCAAATAACCACTTGCAGATTTTACCAAAAGAGTGTTTCAAAACTGCTCTTTCTATACGTAAGTTCAAGTCTGTGAGATGAATGCACTCAACACAAAGAAGTTTCTGAGAATGCTTCTGTTCAGTTTTTATGTGAAGATATTTCCTTTTCCAGCATAGGCCTCAAACGGCTCCAAATTTTCACTTGCAGATTCTACAAAAAGAGTGTTTCCAAACTTCCCTATCAATTGGTAGGTTCAACCCTGTTAGTTGAATGAAGTCATCACAAAGAAGTTTCTGAGAATCCTTCTCTCTAGTTTTTATGTGAAGATATTTCCTTTTCCAACATAGGCCTCAAGGTGCTCCGAATAAACACTTGCAGATTCTACAAACTTAATGTTTCAAAACTGTTCTATCAAAAGGAACGTTGAAGTCTGTGAGTTGAATGCACTCATCACAGAGAAGTTTCTCAGAATGCTTCCGTCTAGTTTTTAGGTGAAGAGATTTCATTTCCCAGCATAGGCCTCAAAGCGCTCCAAATATCCACTTGCAGATTCTATAAGAAGAGAGTTTCCAAACTGCTCTTTCAAAAGGAAGCTTCAAGTCTGTGAGTTGAATGCACTCATCACAAAGAAGTTTCTGAGAATGCTTCCGTCTAGTTTCTATATGAAGATATTTCCTTTTCCAACATAGGCCCCAAAGTGCTCCAAATAAACCCTTGCAGATTCTACAAAAGGAGTGTTTCAAAACTGCTCTTTCTATAGGTAAGTTCAAGTCTGTGAGTTGAATGCACTCAACACAAAGAAGTTTCTGAGAATGCTTCTGTTCAGTTTTTATGTGAAGATATTTCCTTTTCCAGCATAGGCCTCAAACGGCTCCAAATATCCACTTGCAGATTCTACAAAAAGAGTGTTTCCAAACTTCTCTATCAATTGGTAGGTTCAACTCTGTGAGTTGAATGAACTCATCACAAAGAAGTTTCTGAGAATCCTTCTCTCTAGTTTTTATGTGAAGATATTTCCTTTTCCAACGTAGGCCTCAAAGCGCTCCAAATAAAAACATGCAGATTCTACAAAAGGAGTGTTTCAAAACTGTTCTATCAAAGGGAACGTTCAAGCCTGTGAGTTGAATGTACTCATCACACAGATGTTTCTCAGAATGCTTCTGTCTAGTTTTTAGGTGAAGAGATTTCATTTCCCAGCATAGGCCTCAAAGCGCTCCAAATATCCACTTGCAGATTCTATAAGAAGAGAGTTTCCAAACTGCTCTTTCAAAAGGAAGCTTCAAGTCTGTGTGTTGAATGCACTCATCCAAAAGAAGTTTCTGAGAATGCTTCTGTCTAGTTCTTACGTGAAGATATTTCCTTTTCCAGGTAAGGCCTCAAAGCGCTCCAAATAAACACTTGCAAATTCTACAAAAGGAGTGTTTCAAAAGAGTTCTATCAAAAGGAACGTTCAAGTCTGTGAGTTGAATGCACTTATCATACCGAAGTTTCCTGGAATGCTTCTGTCTAGTTTTTATGTGAAGACATTTCCTTTTCCAGCATAGGCCTCAAAGCACTCCAAATATCCACTTGCAGATTCTACAAAAAGAGTGTTTCAAAACTGCTCTATCAAAAGCAAGGTTCAACACTGTGAGTAGAATGCACTCATCACAAAGAAGTTTCTGAGAATGCTTCTGTCTAGTTTTTATGTGAAGATATTTCCTTTTCCAACATAGGCCTCAAAGCGCTCCAAATAAACACTTGCAGATTCTACAAAAGGAGTGTTTCGAAACTGCTCTTTCAAGAGGAACGTTCAAGTCTGTGAGTTGAATGCACTCATCACACAGAAGTTTCTGAGAATGCTTCTGTCTAGTTTTTATGTGAAGATGTTTCCTTTTCCAGCATAGGCCTCAAAACGCTCCAAATATCCTCTTGCAGATTCTACAAAAAGAGTGTTTCAAAACTGTTCTATAAAAAGGAAGGTTCAACTCTGTGAGTTGAATGAATGCATCATGAAGAACTTTCTGAGAATGCTTCTCTGTAGTTTTTAGGTGAAGATATTCCAAAACCCAGCACAGGCCTCGAAGTGCTCCAAATAACCACTTGCAGATTTTACCAAAAGAGTGTTTCAAAACTGCTCTTTCTATAGGTAAGTTCAAGTCTGTGAGTTGAATGCACTCAACACAAAGAAGTTTCTGAGAATGCTTCTGTTCAGTTTTTATGTGAAGATATTTCCTTTTCCAGCATAGGCCTCAAACGGCTTCAAATATCCACTTGCAGATTCTACAAAAAGAGTGTTTCCAAACTTCTCTATCAATTGGTAGGTTCAACTCTGTGAGTTGAATGAAGTCATCACAAAGAAGTTTCTGAGAATCCTTCTCTCTAGTTTTTATGTGAAGATACTTCCTTTTCCAACGTAGGCCTCAAGGCGCTCCAAATAAACACATGCAGATTCTACAAAAGGAGTGTTTCAAAACTGTTCTATCAAAGGGAACGTTCAAGTCTGTGAGTTGAATGTACTCATCACAGAGATGTTTCTCAGAATGCTTCTGTCTAGTTTTTAGGTGAAGAGATTTCATTTCCCAGCATAGGCCTCAAAGCGCTCCAATTATCCACTTGCAGATTCTATAAGAAGAGAGTTTCCAAACTGCTCTTTCAAAAGGAGCTTCAAGTCTGTGAGTTGAATGCACTCATCACAAAGAAGTTTCTGAGAATGCTTCCGTCTAGTTTCTATATGAAGATATTTCCTTTTCCAACATAGGCCCCAAAGTGCTCCAAATAAACCCTTGCAGATTCTACAAAAGGAGTGTTTCAAAACTGCTCTTTCTATAGGTAAGTTCAAGTCTGTGAGTTGAATGCACTCAACACAAAGAAGTTTCTGAGAATGCTTCTGTTCAGTTTTTATGTGAAGAGATTTCCTTTTCCAGCATAGTCCTCAAACGGCTCCAAATATCCACTTGCAGATTCTACAAAAAGAGTGTTTCCAAACTTCTCTATCAATTGGTAGGTTCAACTCTGTGAGTTGAATGAACTCATCACAAAGAAGTTTCTGAGAATCCTTCTCTCTAGTTTTTATGTGAAGATATTTCCTTTTCCAGCGTAGGCCACAAAGCGCTCCAAATAAACACATGCAGATTCTACAAAAGGAGTGTTTCAAAACTGTTCTATCAAAGGGAACGTTCAAGTCTGTGAGTTGAATGTACTCATCACACAGATGTTTCTCAGAATGCTTCTGTCTAGTTTTTAGGTGAAGAGATTTCATTTCCCAGCATAGGCCTCAAAGCGCTCCAAATATCCACTTGCAGAATCTACGAAAAGAGTGTTTCAAAGCTGCTCTTTCAAAAGCAAGGTTCAAGTCTGTGTGTTGAATGCACTCATCCGAAAGAAGTTTCTGAGAATGCTTCTGTCTAGTTCTTTCGTGAAGATATTTCCTTTTCCAGCTTAGGCCTCAAAGCGCTCCAAATAAACACTTGCAAATTCTACAAAAGGAGTGTTTCAAAAGAGTTCTATCAAAAGGAACGTTCAAGTCTGTGAGTTGAATGCACTTTTCATACCGAAGTTTCCTGGAATGCTTCTGTCTAGTTTTTATGTGAAGACATTTCCTTTTCCAGCATAGGCCTCAAAGCACTCCAAATATCCACTTGCAGATTCTACAAAAAGAGAGTTTCAAAACTGCTCTATCAAAAGCAAGCTTCAACACTGTGAGTAGAATGCACTCATCACAAAGAAGTTTCTGAGAATGCTTCTGTCTAGTTTTTATGTGAAGATATTTCCTTTTCCAACATAGGCCTCAAAGCGCTCCAAATAAACACTTGCAGATTCTACAAAAGGAGTGTTTCGAAACTGCTCTTTCAACAGGAACGTTCAAGTCTGTGAGTTGAATGCACTCATCACACAGAAGTTTCTCAGAATGCTTCTGTCTAGTTTTTATGTGAAGATATTTCCTTTTCCAGCATAGGCCTCAGAACGCTCCAAATATCCTCTTGCAGATTCTACAAAAAGAGTGTTTCAAAACTGTTCTATCAAAAGGAAGGTTCAACTCTGTGAGTTGAATGAATGCATCATGAAGAACTTTCTGAGAATGCTTCTCTGTAGTTTTTAGGTGAAGATATTCCAAAACCCAGCACAGGCCTCGAAGTGCTCCAAATAACCACTTGCAGATTTTACCAAAAGAGTGTTTCAAAACTGCTCTTTCTATACGTAAGTTCAAGTCTGTGAGATGAATGCACTCAACACAAAGAAGTTTCTGAGAATGCTTCTGTTCAGTTTTTATGTGAAGATATTTCCTTTTCCAGCATAGGCCTCAAACGGCTCCAAATTTTCACTTGCAGATTCTACAAAAAGAGTGTTTCCAAACTTCCCTATCAATTGGTAGGTTCAACCCTGTGAGTTGAATGAAGTCATCACAAAGAAGTTTCTGAGAATCCTTCTCTCTAGTTTTTATGTGAAGATATTTCCTTTTCCAACATAGGCCTCAAGGTGCTCCGAATAAACACTTGCAGATTCTACAAACTTAATGTTTCAAAACTCTTCTATCAAAAGGAACGTTGAAGTCTGTGAGTTGAATGCCCTCATCACAAAGAAGTTTCTCAGAATGCTTCCGTCTAGTTTTTAGGTGAAGAGATTTCATTTCCCAGCATAGGCCTCAAAGCGCTCCAAATATCCACTTGCAGATTCTATAAGAAGAGAGTTTCCAAACTGCTCTTTCAAAAGGAAGCTTCAAGTCTGTGAGTTGAATGCACTCATCACAAAGAAGTTTCTGAGAATGCTTCCGTCTAGTTTCTATATGAAGATATTTCCTTTTCCAACATAGGCCCCAAAGTGCTCCAAATAAACCCTTGCAGATTCTACAAAAGGAGTGTTTCAAAACTGCTCTTTCTATACGTAAGTTCAAGTCTGTGAGTTGAATGCACTCAACACAAAGAAGTTTCTGAGAATGCTTCTGTTCAGTTTTTATGTGAAGATATTTCCTTTTCCAGCATAGGCCTCAAACGGCTCCAAATATCCACTTGCAGATTCTACAAAAAGAGTGTTTCCAAACTTCTCTATCAATTGGTAGGTTCAACTCTGTGAGTTGAATGAACTCATCACAAAGAAGTTTCTGAGAATCCTTCTCTCTAGTTTTTATGTGAAGATATTTCCTTTTCCAACGTAGGCCTCAAAGCGCTCCAAATAAAAACATGCAGATTCTACAAAAGGAGTGTTTCAAAACTGTTCTATCAAAGGGAACGTTCAAGTCTGTGAGTTGAATGTACTCATCACACAGGTGTTTCTCAGAATGCTTCTGTCTAGTTTTTAGGTGAAGAGATTTCATTTCCCAGCATAGGCCTCAAAGCGCTCCAAATATCCACTTGCAGATTCTATAAGAAGAGAGTTTCCAAACTGCTCTTTCAAAAGGAAGCTTCAAGTCTGTGTGTTGAATGCACTCATCCAAAAGAAGTTTCTGAGAATGCTTCTGTCTAGTTCTTACGTGAAGATATTTCCTTTTCCAGGTAAGGCCTCAAAGCGCTCCAAATAAACACTTGCAAATTCTACAAAAGGAGTGTTTCAAAAGAGTTCTATCAAAAGGAACGTTCAAGTCTGTGAGTTGAATGCACTTATCATACCGAAGTTTCCTGGAATGCTTCTGTCTAGTTTTTATGTGAAGACATTTCCTTTTCCAGCAGAGGCCTCAAAGCACTCCAAATATCCACTTGCAGATTCTACAAAAAGAGTGTTTCAAAACTGCTCTATCAAAAGCAAGGTTCAACACTGTGAGTAGAATGCACTCATCACAAAGAAGTTTCTGAGAATGCTTCTGTCTAGTTTTTATGTGAAGATATTTCCTTTTCCAACATAGGCCTCAAAGCGCTCCAAATAAACACTTGCAGATTCTACAAAAGGAGTGTTTCGAAACTGCTCTTTCAAGAAGAACGTTCAAGTCTGTGAGTTGAATGCACTCATCACACAGAAGTTTCTGAGAATGCTTCTGTCTAGTTTTTATGTGAAGATGTTTCCTTTTCCAGCATAGGCCTCAAAACGCTCCCAATATCCTCTTGCAGATTCTACAAAAAGAGTGTTTCAAAACTGTTCTATCAAAAGGAAGGTTCAACTCTGTGAGTTGAATGAATGCATCATGAAGAACTTTCTGAGAATGCTTCTCTGTAGTTTTTAGGTGAAGATATTCCAAAACCCAGCACAGGCCTCGAAGTGCTCCAAATAACCACTTGCAGATTTTACCAAAAGAGTGTTTCAAAACTGCTCTTTCTATAGGTAAGTTCAAGTCTGTGAGTTGAATGCACTCAACACAAAGAAGTTTCTGAGAATGCTTCTGTTCAGTTTTTATGTGAAGATATTTCCTTTTCCAGCATAGGCCTCAAACGGCTCCAAATATCCACTTGCAGATTCTACAAAAAGAGTGTTTCCAAACTTCTCTATCAATTGGTAGGTTCAACTCTGTGAGTTGAATGAAGTCATCACAAAGAAGTTTCTGAGAATGCTTCCGTCTAGTTTCTATATGAAGATATTTCCTTTTCCAACATAGGCCCCAAAGTGCTCCAAATAAACCCTTGCAGATTCTACAAAAGGAGTGTTTCAAAACTGCTCTTTCTATAGGTAAGTTCAAGTCTGTGAGTTGAATGCACTCAACACAAAGAAGTTTCTGAGAATGCTTCTGTTCAGTTTTTATGTGAAGATATTTCCTTTTCCAGCATAGGCCTCAAACGGCTCCAAATATCCACTTGCAGATTCTACAAAAAGAGTGTTTCCAAACTTCTCTATCAATTGGTAGGTTCAACACTGTGAGTTGAATGAAGTCATCACAAAGAAGTTTCTGAGAATCCTTCTCTCTAGTTTTTACGTGAAGATATTTCCTTTTCCAGCGTAGGCCTCAAAGCGCTCCAAATAAACACATGCAGATTCTACAAAAGGAGTGTTTCAAAACTGTTCTATCAAAGGGAACGTTCAAGTCTGTGAGTTGAATGTACTCATCACACAGATGTTTCTCAGAATGCTTCTGTCTAGTTTTTAGGTGAAGAGATTTCATTTCCCAGCATAGGCCTCAAAGCGCTCCAAATATCCACTTGCAGATTCTATAAGAAGAGAGTTTCCAAACTGCTCTTTCAAAAGGAAGCTTCAAGTCTGTGAGTTGAATGCACTCATCACAAAGAAGTTTCTGAGAATGCTTCCGTCTAGTTTCTATATGAAGATATTTCCTTTTCCAACATAGGCCCCAAAGTGCTCCAAATAAACCCTTGCAGATTCTACAAAAGGAGTGTTTCAAAACTGCTCTTTCTATAGGTAAGTTCAAGTCTGTGAGTTGAATGCACTCAACACAAAGAAGTTTCTGAGAATGCTTCTGTTCAGTTTTTATGTGAAGAGATTTCCTTTTCCAGCATAGGCCTCAAACGGCTCCAAATATCCACTTGCAGATTCTACAAAAAGAGTGTTTCCAAACTTCTCTATAAATTGGTAGGTTCAACTCTGTGAGTTGAATGAACTCATCACAAAGAAGTTTCTGAGAATCCTTCTCTCTAGTTTTTATGTGAAGATATTTCCTTTTCCAGCGTAGGCCACAAAGCGCTCCAAATAAACACATGCAGATTCTACAAAAGGAGTGTTTCAAAACTGTTCTATCAAAGGGAACGTTCAAGTCTGTGAGTTGAATGTACTCATCACACAGATGTTTCTCAGAATGCTTCTGTCTAGTTTTTAGGTGAAGAGATTTCATTTCCCAGCATAGGCCTCAAAGCGCTCCAAATATCCACTTGCAGAATCTACGAAAAGAGTGTTTCAAAGCTGCTCTTTCAAAAGCAAGGTTCAAGTCTGTGTGTTGAATGCACTCATCCGAAAGAAGTTTCTGAGAATGCTTCTGTCTAGTTCTTACGTGAAGATATTTCCTTTTCCAGCTTAGGCCTCAAAGCGCTCCAAATAAACACTTGCAAATTCTACAAAAGGAGTGTTTCAAAAGAGTTCTATCAAAAGGAACGTTCAAGTCTGTGAGTTGAATGCACTTATCATACCGAAGTTTCCTGGAATGCTTCTGTCTAGTTTTTATGTGAAGACATTTCCTTTTCCAGCATAAGCCTCAAAGCACTCCAAATATCCACTTGCAGATTCTACAAAAAGAGAGTTTCAAAACTGCTCTATCAAAAGCAAGCTTCAACACTGTGAGTAGAATGCACTCATCACAAAGAAGTTTCTGAGAATGCTTCTGTCTAGTTTTTATGTGAAGATATTTCCTTTTCCAACATAGGCCTCAAAGCGCTCCAAATAAACACTTGCAGATTCTACAAAAGGAGTGTTTCGAAACTGCTCTTTCAACAGGAACGTTCAAGTCTGTGAGTTGAATGCACTCATCACACAGAAGTTTCTCAGAATGCTTCTGTCTAGTTTTTATGTGAAGATATTTCCTTTTCCAGCATAGGCCTCAGAACGCTCCAAATATCCTCTTGCAGATTCTACAAAAAGAGTGTTTCAAAACTGTTCTATCAAAAGGAAGGTTCAACTCTGTGAGTTGAATGAATGCATCATGAAGAACTTTCTGAGAATGCTTCTCTGTAGTTTTTAGGTGAAGATATTCCAAAACCCAGCACAGGCCTCGAAGTGCTCCAAATAACCACTTGCAGATTTTACCAAAAGAGTGTTTCAAAACTGCTCTTTCTATACGTAAGTTCAAGTCTGTGAGAGGAATGCACTCAACACAAAGAAGTTTCTGAGAATGCTTCTGTTCAGTTTTTATGTGAAGATAATTCCTTTTCCAGCATAGGCCTCAAACGGCTCCAAATTTTCACTTGCAGATTCTACAAAAAGAGTGTTTCCAAACTGCCCTATCAATTGGTAGGTTCAACCCTGTGAGTTGAATGAAGTCATCACAAAGAAGTTTCTGAGAATCCTTCTCTCTAGTTTTTATGTGAAGATATTTCCTTTTCCAACATAGGCCTCAAGGTGCTCCGAATAAACACTTGCAGATTCTACAAACTTAATGTTTCAAAACTGTTCTATCAAAAGGAACGTTGAAGTCTGTGAGTTGAATGCACTCATCACAGAGAAGTTTCTGAGAATGCTTCCGTCTAGTTTCTATATGAAGATATTTCCTTTTCCAACATAGGCCCCAAAGTGCTCCAAATAAACCCTTGCAGATTCTACAAAAGGAGTGTTTCAAAACTGCTCTTTCTATAGGTAAGTTCAAGTCTGTGAGTTGAATGCACTCAACACAAAGAAGTTTCTGAGAATGCTTCTGTTCAGTTTTTATGTGAAGATATTTCCTTTTCCAGCATAGGCCTCAAACGGCTCCAAATATCCACTTGCAGATTCTACAAAAAGAGTGTTTCCAAACTTCTCTATCAATTGGTAGGTTCAACTCTGTGAGTTGAATGAACTCATCACAAAGAAGTTTCTGAGAATCCTTCTCTCTAGTTTTTATGTGAAGATATTTCCTTTTCCAACGTAGGCCTCAAAGCGCTCCAAATAAAAACATGCAGATTCTACAAAAGGAGTGTTTCAAAACTGTTCTATCAAAGGGAACGTTCAAGTCTGTGAGTTGAATGTACTCATCACACAGATGTTTCTCAGAATGCTTCTGTCTAGTTTTTAGGTGAAGAGATTTCATTTCCCAGCATAGGCCTCAAAGCGCTCCAAATATCCACTTGCAGATTCTATAAGAAGAGAGTTTCCAAACTGCTCTTACAAAAGGAAGCTTCAAGTCTGTGTGTTGAATGCACTCATCCAAAAGAAGTTTCTGAGAATGCTTCTGTCTAGTTCTTACGTGAAGATATTTCCTTTTCCAGGTAAGGCCTCAAAGCGCTCCAAATAAACACTTGCAAATTCTACAAAAGGAGTGTTTCAAAAGAGTTCTATCAAAAGGAACGTTCAAGTCTGTGAGTTGAATGCACTTATCATACCGAAGTTTCCTGGAATGCTTCTGTCTAGTTTTTATGTGAAGACATTTCCTTTTCCAGCAGAGGCCTCAAAGCACTCCAAATATCCACTTGCAGATTCTACAAAAAGAGTGTTTCAAAACTGCTCTATCAAAAGCAAGGTTCAACACTGTGAGTAGAATGCACTCATCACAAAGAAGTTTCTGAGAATGCTTCTGTCTAGTTTTTATGTGAAGATATTTCCTTTTCCAACATAGGCCTCAAAGCGCTCCAAATAAACACTTGCAGATTCTACAAAAGGAGTGTTTCGAAACTGCTCTTTCAAGAGGAACGTTCAAGTCTGTGAGTTGAATGCACTCATCACACAGAAGTTTCTGAGAATGCTTCTGTCTAGTTTTTATGTGAAGATGTTTCCTTTTCCAGCATAGGCCTCAAAACGCTCCAAATATCCTCTTGCAGATTCTACAAAAAGAGTGTTTCAAAACTGTTCTATCAACAGGAAGGTTCAACTCTGTGAGTTGAATGAATGCATCATGAAGAACTTTCTGAGAATGCTTCTCTGTAGTTTTTAGGTGAAGATATTCCAAAACCCAGCACAGGCCTCGAAGTGCTCCAAATAACCACTTGCAGACTTTACCAAAAGAGTGTTTCAAAACTGCTCTTTCTATAGGTAAGTTCAAGTCTGTGAGTTGAATGCACTCAACACAAAGAAGTTTCTGAGAATGCTTCTGTTCAGTTTTTATGTGAAGATATTTCCTTTTCCAGCATAGGCCTCAAACGGCTCCAAATATCCACTTGCAGATTCTACAAAAAGAGTGTTTCCAACCTTCTCTATCAATTGGTAGGTTCAACTCTGTGAGTTGAATGAAGTCATCACAAAGAAGTTTCTGAGAATCCTTCTCTCTAGTTTTTATGTGAAGATACTTCCTTTTCCAACGTAGGCCTCAAGGCGCTCCAAATAAACACATGCAGATTCTACAAAAGGAGTGTTTCAAAACTGTTCTATCAAAGGGAACGTTCAAGTCTGTGAGTTGAATGTACTCATCACACAGATGTTTCTCAGAATGCTTCTGTCTAGTTTTTAGGTGAAGAGATTTTATTTCCCAGCATAGGCCTCAAAGCGCTCCAAATATCCACTTGCAGATTCTATAAGAAGAGAGTTTCCAAACTGCTCTTTCAAAAGGAGCTTCAAGTCTGTGAGTTGAATGCACTCATCACAAAGAAGTTTCTGAGAATGCTTCCGTCTAGTTTCTATATGAAGATATTTCCTTTTCCAACATAGGACCCAAAGTGCTCCAAATAAACCCTTGCAGATTCTACAAAAGGAGTGTTTCAAAACTGCTCTTTCTATAGGTAAGTTCAAGTCTGTGAGTTGAATGCACTCAACACAAAGAAGTTTCTGAGAATGCTTCTGTTCAGTTTTTATGTGAAGATATTTCCTTTTCCAGCATAGGCCTCAAACGGCTCCAAATATCCACTTGCAGATTCTACAAAAAGAGTGTTTCCAAACTTCTCTATCAATTGGTAGGTTCAACTCTGTGAGTTGAATGAAGTCATCACAAGGAAGTTTCTGAGAATCCTTCTCTCTAGTTTTTATGTGAAGATATTTCCTTTTCCAACATAGGCCTCAAGGTGCTCCGAATAAACACTTGCAGATTCTACAAACTTAATGTTTCAAAACTGTTCTATCAAAAGGAACGTTGAAGTCTGTGAGTTGAATGCACTCATCACAAAGAAGTTTCTCAGAATGCTTCCGTCTAGTTTTTAGGTGAAGAGATTTCATTTCCCAGCACAGGCCTCAAAGCGCTCCAAATATCCACCTGCAGATTCTATAAGAAGAGAGTTTCCAAACTGCTCTTTCAAAAGGAAGCTTCAAGTCTGTGAGTTGAATGCACTCATCACAAAGAAGTTTCTGAGAATGCTTCCGTCTAGTTTCTATATGAAGATATTTCCTTTTCCAACATAGGCCCCAAAGTGCTCCAAATAAACCCTTGCAGATTCTACAAAAGGAGTGTTTCAAAACTGCTCTTTCTATAGGTAAGTTCAAGTCTGTGAGTTGAATGCACTCCACACAAAGAAGTTTCTGAGAATGCTTCTGTTCAGTTTTTATGTGAAGATATTTCCTTTTCCAGCATAGGCCTCAAACGGCTCCAAATATCCACTTGCAGATTCTACAAAAAGAGTGTTTCCAAACTTCTCTATCAATTGGTAGGTTCAACTCTGTGAGTTGAATGAACTCATCACAAAGAAGTTTCTGAGAATCCTTCTCTCTAGTTTTTATGTGAAGATATTTCCTTTTCCAACGTAGGCCTCAAAGCGCTCCAAATAAACACATGCAGATTCTACAAAAGGAGTGTTTCAAAACTGTTCTATCAAAGGGAACGTTCAAGTCTGTGAGTTGAATGTACTCATCACACAGATGTTTCTCAGAATGCTTCTGTCTAGTTTTTAGGTGAAGAGATTTCATTTGCCAGCATAGGCCTCAAAGCGCTCCAAATATCCACTTGCAGAATCTACGAAAAGAGTGTTTCAAAGCTGCTCTTTCAAAAGCAAGGTTCAAGTCTGTGTGTTGAATGCACTCATCCGAAAGAAGTTTCTGAGAACGCTTCTGTCTAGTTCTTACGTGAAGATATTTCCTTTTCCAGCTTAGGCCTCAAAGCGCTCCAAATAAACACTTGCAAATTCTACAAAAGGAGTGTTTCAAAAGAGTTCTATCAAAAGGAACGTTCAAGTCTGTGAGTTGAATGCACTTATCATACCGAAGTTTCCTGGAATGCTTCTGTCTAGTTTTTATGTGAAGACATTTCCTTTTCCAGCAGAGGCCTCAAAGCACTCCAAATATCCACTTGCAGATTCTACAAAAAGAGTGTTTCAAAACTGCTCTATCAAAAGCAAGCTTCAACACTGTGAGTAGAATGCACTCATCACAAAGAAGTTTCTGAGAATGCTTCTGTCTAGTTTTTATGTGAAGATATTTCCTTTTCCAACATAGGCCTCAAAGCGCTCCAAATAAACACTTGCAGATTCTACAAAAGGAGTGTTTCGAAACTGCTCTTTCAAGAGGAACGTTCAAGTCTGTGAGTTGAATGCACTCATCACACAGAAGTTTCTGAGAATGCTTCTGTCTAGTTTTTATGTGAAGATGTTTCCTTTTCCAGAATAGGCCTCAAAACGCTCCAAATATCCTCTTTCAGATACTACAAAAAGAGTGTTTCAAAACTGTTCTATGAAAAGGAAGGTTCAACTCTGTGAGTTGAATGAATGCATCATGAAGAACTTTCTGAGAATGCTTCTCTGTAGTTTTTAGGTGAAGATATTCCAAAACCCAGCACAGGCCTCGAAGTGCTCCAAATAACCACTTGCAGATTTTACCAAAAGAGTGTTTCAAAACTGCTCTTTCTATAGGTAAGTTCAAGTCTGTGAGTTGAATGCACTCAACACAAAGAAGTTTCTGAGAATGCTTCTGTTCAGTTTTTATGTGAAGATATTTCCTTTTCCAGCATAGGCCTCAAACGGCTCCAAATATCCACTTGCAGATTCTACAAAAAGAGTGTTTCCAAACTTCTCTATCAATTGGGAGGTTCAACTCTGTGAGTTGAATGAAGTCATCACAAAGAAGTTTCTGAGAATCCTTCTCTCTAGTTTTTACGTGAAGATATTTCCTTTTCCAGCGTAGGACTCAAAGCGCTCCAAATAAACACATGCAGATTCTACAAAAGGAGTGTTTCAAAACTGTTCTATCAAAGGGAAAGTTCAAGTCTGTGAGTTGAATGTACTCATCACACAGATGTTTCTCAGAATGCTTCCGTCTAGTTTTTAGGTGAAGAGATTTCATTTCCCAGCATAGGCCTCAAAGCGCTCCAAATATCCACTTGCAGATTCTATAAGAAGAGAGTTTCCAAACTGCTCTTTCAAAAGGAAGCTTCAAGTCTGTGAGTTGAATGCACTCATCACAAAGAAGTTTCTGAGAATGCTTCCGTCTAGTTTCTATATGAAGATATTTCCTTTTCCAACATAGGCCCCAAAGTGCTCCAAATAAACCCTTGCAGATTCTACAAAAGGAGTGTTTCAAAACTGCTCTTTCTATAGGTAAGTTCAAGTCTGTGAGTTGAATGCACTCCACACAAAGAAGTTTCTGAGAATGCTTCTTTTCAGTTTTTATGTGAAGATATTTCCTTTTCCAGCATAGGCCTCAAACGGCTCCAAATATCCACTTGCAGATTCTACAAAAAGAGTGTTTCCAAACTTCTCTATCAATTGGTAGGTTCAACTCTGTGAGTTGAATGAACTCATCACAAAGAAGTTTCTGAGAATCCTTCTCTCTAGTTTTTATGTGAAGATATTTACTTTTCCAACGTAGGCCTCAAAGCGCTCCAAATAAACACTTGCAGATTCTACAAAAGGAGTGTTTCAAAACTGTTCTATCAAAGGGAACGTTCAAGTCTGTGAGTTGAATGTACTCATCACACAGATGTTTCTCAGAATGCTTCTGTCTAGTTTTTAGGTGAAGAGATTTCATTTCCCAGCATAGGCCTCAAAGCGCTCCAAATATCCACTTGCAGAATCTACGAAAAGAGTGTTTCAAAGCTGCTCTTTCAAAAGCAAGGTTCAAGTCTGTGTGTTGAATGCACTCATCCGAAAGAAGTTTCTGAGAACGCTTCTGTCTAGTTCTTACGTGAAGATATTTCCTTTTCCAGCTTAGGCCTCAAAGCGCTCCAAATAAACACTTGCAAATTCTACAAAAGGAGTGTTTCAAAAGAGTTCTATCAAAAGGAACGTTCAAGTCTGTGATTTGAATGCACTTATCATACCGAAGTTTCCTGGAATGCTTCTGTCTAGTTTTTATGTGAAGACATTTCCTTTTCCAGCAGAGGCCTCAAAGCACTCCAAATATCCACTTGCAGATTCTACAAAAAGAGTGTTTCAAAACTGCTCTATCAAAAGCAAGCTTCAACACTGTGAGTAGAATGCACTCATCACAAAGAAGTTTCTGAGAATGCTTCTGTCTAGTTTTTATGTGAAGATATTTCCTTTTCCAACATAGGCCTCAAAGCGCTCCAAATAAACACTTGCAGATTCTACAAAAGGAGTGTTTCGAAACTGCTCTTTCAAGAGGAACGTTCAAGTCTGTGAGTTGAATGCACTCATCACACAGAAGTTTCTGAGAATGCTTCTGTCTAGTTTTTATGTGAAGATGTTTCCTTTTCCAGAATAGGCCTCAAAACGCTCCAAATATCCTCTTGCAGATTCTACAAAAAGAGTGTTTCAAAACTGTTCTATGAAAAGGAAGGTTCAACTCTGTGAGTTGAATGAATGCATCATGAAGAACTTTCTGAGAATGCTTCTCTGTAGTTTTTAGGTGAAGATATTCCAAAACCCAGCACAGGCCTCGAAGTGCTCCAAATAACCACTTGCAGATTTTACCAAAAGAGTGTTTCAAAACTGCTCTTTCTATAGGTAAGTTCAAGTCTGTGAGTTGAATGCAGTCAACACAAAGAAGTTTCTGAGAATGCTTCTGTTCAGTTTCTATGTGAAGATATTTCCTTTTCCAGCATAGGCCTCAAACGGCTCCAAATATCCACTTGCAGATTCTACAAAAAGAGTGTTTCCAAACTTCTCTATCAATTGGGAGGTTCAACTCTGTGAGTTGAATGAAGTCATCACAAAGAAGTTTCTGAGAATCCTTCTCTCTAGTTTTTACGTGAAGATATTTCCTTTTCCAGCGTAGGACTCAAAGCGCTCCAAATAAACACATGCAGATTCTACAAAAGGAGTGTTTCAAAACTGTTCTATCAAAGGGAACGTTCAAGTCTGAGAGTTGAATGTACTCATCACACAGATGTTTCTCAGAATGCTTCTGTCTAGTTTTTAGGTGAAGAGATTTCATTTCCCAGCATAGGCCTCAAAGCGCTCCAAATATCCACTTGCAGATTCTATAAGAAGAGAGTTTCCAAACTGCTCTTTCAAAAGGAAGCTTCAAGTCTGTGAGTTGAATGCACTCATCACAAAGAAGTTTCTGAGAATGCTTCCGTCTAGTTTCTATATGAAGATATTTCCTTTTCCAACATAGGACCCAAAGTGCTCCAAATAAACCCTTGCAGATTCTACAAAAGGAGTGTTTCAAAACTGCTCTTTCTATAGGTAAGTTCAAGTCTGTGAGTTGAATGCACTCAACACAAAGAAGTTTCTGAGAATGCTTCTGTTCAGTTTTTATGTGAAGATATTTCCTTTTCCAGCATAGGCCTCAAACGGCTCCAAATATCCACTTGCAGATTCTACAAAAAGAGTGTTTCCAAACTTCTCTATCAATTGGTAGGTTCAACTCTGTGAGTTGAATGAACTCATCACAAAGAAGTTTCTGAGAATCCTTCTCTCTAGTTTTTATGTGAAGATATTTCCTTTTCCAGCGTAGGCCTCAAAGCGCTCCAAATAAACACATGCAGATTCTACAAAAGGAGTGTTTCAAAACTGTTCTATCAAAGGGAACGTTCAAGTCTGTGAGTTGAATGTACTCATCACACAGATGTTTCTCAGAATGCTTCTGTCTAGTTTTTAGGTGAAGAGATTTCATTTCCCAGCATAGGCCTCAAAGCGCTCCAAATATCCACTTGCAGATTCTATAAGAAGAGAGTTTCCAAACTGCTCTTTCAAAAGGAAGCTTCAAGTCTGTGAGTTGAATGCACTCATCACAAAGAAGTTTCTGAGAATGCTTCCGTCTAGTTTCTATATGAAGATATTTCCTTTTCCAACATAGGCCCCAAAGTGCTCCAAATAAACCCTTGCAGATTCTACAAAAGGAGTGTTTCAAAACTGCTCTTTCTATAGGTAAGTTCAAGTCTGTGAGTTGAATGCACTCAACACAAAGAAGTTTCTGAGAATGCTTCTGTTCAGTTTTTATGTGAAGATATTTCCTTTTCCAGCATAGGCCTCAAACGGCTCCAAATATGCACTTGCAGATTCTACAAAAAGAGTGTTTCCAAACTTCTCTATCAGTTGGTAGGTTCAACTCTGTGAGTTGAATGAACTCATCACAAAGAAGTTTCTGAGAATCCTTCTCTCTAGTTTTTATGTGAAGATATTTCCTTTTCCAACGTAGGCCTCAAAGCGCTCCAAATAAACACTTGCAGATTCTACAAAAGGAGTGTTTCAAAACTGTTCTATCAAAGGGAACGTTCAAGTCTGTGAGTTGAATGTACTCATCACACAGATGTTTCTCAGAATGCTTCTGTCTACTTTTTAGGTGAAGAGATTTCATTTCCCAGCATAGGCCTCAAAGCGCTCCAAATATCCACTTGCAGAATCTACGAAAAGAGTGTTTCAAAGCTTCTCTTTCAAAAGCAAGGTTCATGTCTGTGTGTTGAATGCACTCATCCGAAAGAAGTTTCTGAGAACGCTTCTGTCTAGTTCTTACGTGAAGATATTTCCTTTTCCAGCTTAGGCCTCAAAGCGCTCCAAATAAACACTTGCAAATTCTACAAAAGGAGTGTTTCAAAAGAGTTCTATCAAAAGGAACGTTCAAGTCTGTGAGTTGAATGCACTTATCATACCGAAGTTTCCTGGAATGCTTCTGTCTAGTTTTTATGTGAAGACATTTCCTTTTCCAGCAGAGGCCTCAAAGCACTCCAAATATCCACTTGCAGATTCTACAAAAAGAGTGTTTCAAAACTGCTCTATCAAAAGCAAGCTTCAACACTGTGAGTAGAATGCACTCATCACAAAGAAGTTTCTGAGAATGCTTCTGTCTAGTTTTTATGTGAAGATATTTCCTTTTCCAACATAGGCCTCAAAGCGCTCCAAATAAACACTTGCAGATTCTACAAAAGGAGTGTTTCGAAACTGCTCTTTCAAGAGGAACGTTCAAGTCTGTGAGTTGAATGCACTCATCACACAGAAGTTTCTGAGAATGCTTCTGTCTAGTTTTTATGTGAAGATGTTTCCTTTTCCAGAATAGGCCTCAAAACGCTCCAAATATCCTCTTGCAGATTCTACAAAAAGAGTGTTTCAAAACTGTTCTATGAAAAGGAAGGTTCAACTCTGTGAGTTGAATGAATGCATCATGAAGAACTTTCTGAGAATGCTTCCCTGTAGTTTTTAGGTGAAGATATTCCAAAACCCAGCACAGGCCTCGAAGTGCTCCAAATAACCACTTGCAGATTTTACCAAAAGAGTGTTTCAAAACTGCTCTTTCTATAGGTAAGTTCAAGTCTGTGAGTTGAATGCACTCAACACAAAGAAGTTTCTGAGAATGCTTCTGTTCAGTTTTTATGTGAAGATATTTCCTTTTCCAGCATAGGCCTCAAACGGCTCCAAATATCCACTTGCAGATTCTACAAAAAGAGTGTTTCCAAACTTCTCTATCAATTGGTAGGTTCAACTCTGTGAGTTGAATGAAGTCATCACAAAGAAGTTTCTGAGAATCCTTCTCTCTAGTTTTTATGTGAAGATATTTCCTTTTCCAACATAGGCCTCAAGGTGCTCCGAATAAACACTTGCAGATTCTACAAACTTAATGTTTCAAAACTGTTCTATCAAAAGGAACGTTGAAGTCTGTGAGTTGAATGCACTCATCACAAAGAAGTTTCTCAGAATGCTTCCGTCTAGTTTTTAGGTGAAGAGATTTCATTTCCCAGCACAGGCCTCAAAGCGCTCCAAATATCCACTTGCAGATTCTATAAGAAGAGAGTTTCCAAACTGCTCTTTCAAAAGGAAGCTTCAAGTCTGTGAGTTGAATGCACTCATCACAAAGAAGTTTCTGAGAATGCTTCCGTCTAGTTTCTATATGAAGATATTTCCTTTTCCAACATAGGCCCCAAAGTGCTCCAAATAAACCCTTGCAGATTCTACAAAAGGAGTGTTTCAAAACTGCTCTTTCTATAGGTAAGTTCAAGTCTGTGAGTTGAATGCACTCCACACAAAGAAGTTTCTGAGAATGCTTCTGTTCAGTTTTTATGTGAAGATATTTCCTTTTCCAGCATAGGCCTCAAACGGCTCCAAATATGCACTTGCAGATTCTACAAAAAGAGTGTTTCCAAACTTCTCTATCAATTGGTAGGTTCAACTCTGTGAGTTGAATGAACTCATCACAAAGAAGTTTCTGAGAATCCTTCTCTCTAGTTTTTATGTGAAGATATTTCCTTTTCCAACGTAGGCCTCAAAGCGCTCCAAATAAACACATGCAGATTCTACAAAAGGAGTGTTTCAAAACTGTTCTATCAAAGGGAACGTTCAAGTCTGTGAGTTGAATGTACTCATCACACAGATGTTTCTCAGAATGCTTCTGTCTAGTTTTTAGTTGAAGAGATTTCATTTCCCAGCATAGGCCTCAAAGCGCTCCAAATATCCACTTGCAGAATCTACGAAAAGAGTGTTTCAAAGCTGCTCTTTCAAAAGCAAGGTTCAAGTCTGTGTGTTGAATGCACTCATCCGAAAGAAGTTTCTGAGAACGCTTCTGTCTAGTTCTTACGTGAAGATATTTCCTTTTCCAGCTTAGGCCTCAAAGCGCTCCAAATAAACACTTGCAAATTCTACAAAAGGAGTGTTTCAAAAGAGTTCTATCAAAAGGAACGTTCAAGTCTGTGAGTTGAATGCACTTATCATACCGAAGTTTCCTGGAATGTTTCTGTCTAGTTTTTATGTGAAGACATTTCCTTTTCCAGCAGAGGCCTCAAAGCACTCCAAATATCCACTTGCAGATTCTACAAAAAGAGTGTTTCAAAACTGCTCTATCAAAAGCAAGCTTCAACACTGTGAGTAGAATGCACTCATCACAAAGAAGTTTCTGAGAATGCTTCTGTCTAGTTTTTATGTGAAGATATTTCCTTTTCCAACATAGGCCTCAAAGCGCTCCAAATAAACACTTGCAGATTCTACAAAAGGAGTGTTTCGAAACTGCTCTTTCAAGAGGAACGTTCAAGTCTGTGAGTTGAATGCACTCATCACACAGAAGTTTCTGAGAATGCTTCTGTCTAGTTTTTATGTGAAGATGTTTCCTTTTCCAGAATAGGCCTCAAAACGCTCCAAATATCCTCTTGCAGATTCTACAAAAAGAGTGTTTCAAAACTGTTCTATGAAAAGGAAGGTTCAACTCTGTGAGTTGAATGAATGCATCATGAAGAACTTTCTGAGAATGCTTCTCTGTAGTTTTTAGGTGAAGATATTCCAAAACCCAGCACAGGCCTCGAAGTGCTCCAAATAACCACTTGCAGATTTTACCAAAAGAGTGTTTCAAAACTGCTCTTTCTATAGGTAAGTTCAAGTCTGTGAGTTGAATGCACTCAACACAAAGAAGTTTCTGAGAATGCTTCTGTTCAGTTTTTATGTGAAGATATTTCCTTTTCCAGCATAGGCCTCAAACGGCTCCAAATATCCACTTGCAGATTCTACAAAAAGAGTGTTTCCAAACTTCTCTATCAATTGGTAGGTTCAACTCTGTGAGTTGAATGAAGTCATCACAAAGAAGTTTCTGAGAATCCTTCTCTCTAGTTTTTACGTGAAGATATTTCCTTTTCCAGCGTAGGACTCAAAGCGCTCCAAATAAACACATGCAGATTCTACAAAAGGAGTGTTTCAAAACTGTTCTATCAAAGGGAACGTTCAAGTCTGTGAGTTGAATGTACTCATCACACAGATGTTTCTCAGAATGCTTCTGTCTAGTTTTTAGGTGAAGAGATTTCATTTCCCAGCATAGGCCTCAAAGCGCTCCAAATATCCACTTGCAGAATCTACGAAAAGAGTGTTTCAAAGCTGCTCTTTCAAAAGCAAGGTTCAAGTCTGTGTGTTGAATGCACTCATCCGAAAGAAGTTTCTGAGAATGCTTCTGTCTAGTTCTTACGTGAAGATATTTCCTTTTCCAGCTTAGGCCTCAAAGCGCTCCAAATAAACACTTGCAAATTCTACAAAAGGAGTGTTTCAAAAGAGTTCTATCAAAAGGAACGTTCAAGTCTGTGAGTTGAATGCACTTATCATACCGAAGTTTCCTGGAATGCTTCTGTCTAGTTTTTATGTGAAGACATTTCCTTTTCCAGCAGAGGCCTCAAAGCACTCCAAATATCCACTTGCAGATTCTACAAAAAGAGTGTTTCAAAACTGCTCTATCAAAAGCAAGCTTCAACACTGTGAGTAGAATGCACTCATCACAAAGAAGTTTCTGAGAATGCTTCTGTCTAGTTTTTATGTGAAGATATTTCCTTTTCCAACATAGGCCTCAAAGCGCTCCAAATAAACACTTGCAGATTCTACAAAAGGAGTGTTTCGAAACTGCTCTTTCAAGAGGAACGTTCAAGTCTGTGAGTTGAATGCACTCATCACACAGAAGTTTCTGAGAATGCTTCTGTCTAGTTTTTATGTGAAGATGTTTCCTTTTCCAGAATAGGCCTCAAAACGCTCCAAATATCCTCTTGCAGATTGTACAAAAAGATTGTTTCAAAACTGTTCTATGAAAAGGAAGGTTCAACTCTGTGAGTTGAATGAATGCATCATGAAGAACTTTCTGAGAATGCTTCTCTGTAGTTTTTAGGTGAAGATATTCCAAAACCCAGCACAGGCCTCGAAGTGCTCCAAATAACCACTTGTAGATTTTACCAAAAGAGTGTTTCAGAACTGCTCTTTCTATAGGTAAGTTCAAGTCTGTGAGTTGAATGCACTCAACACAAAGAAGTTTCTGAGAATGCTTCTGTTCAGTTTTTATGTGAAGATATTTCCTTTTCCAGCATAGGCCTCAAACGGCTCCAAATATCCACTTGCAGATTCTACAAAAAGAGTGTTTCCAAACTTCTCTATCAATTGGTAGGTTCAACTCTGTGAGTTGAATGAAGTCATCACAAAGAAGTTTCTGAGAATCCTTCTCTCTAGTTTTTATGTGAAGATATTTCCTTTTCCAACATAGGCCTCAAGGTGCTCCGAATAAACACTTGCAGATTCTACAAACTTAATGTTTCAAAACTGTTCTATCAAAAGGAACGTTGAAGTCTGTGAGTTGAATGCACTCATCACAAAGAAGTTTCTCAGAATGCTTCCGTCTAGTTTTTAGGTGAAGAGATTTCATTTCCCAGCACAGGCCTCAAAGCGCTCCAAATATCCACTTGCAGATTCTATAAGAAGAGAGTTTCCAAACTGCTCTTTCAAAAGGAAGCTTCAAGTCTGTGAGTTGAATGCACTCATCACAAATAAGTTTCTGAGAATGCTTCCGTCTAGTTTCTATATGAAGATATTTCCTTTTCCAACATAGGCCCCAAAGTGCTCCAAATAAACCCTTGCAGATTCTACAAAAGGAGTGTTTCAAAACTGCTCTTTCTATAGGTAAGTTCAAGTCTGTGAGTTGAATGCACTCCACACAAAGAAGTTTCTGAGAATGCTTCTGTTCAGTTTTTATGTGAAGACATTTCCTTTTCCAGCATATTCCTCAAACGGCTCCAAATATCCACTTGCAGATTCTACAAAAAGAGTGTTTCCAAACTTCTCTATCAATTGGTAGGTTCAACTCTGTGAGTTGAATGAACTCATCACAAAGAAGTTTCTGAGAATCCTTCTCTCTAGTTTTTATGTGAAGATATTTCCTTTTCCAACGTAGGCCTCAAAGCGCTCCAAATAAACACATGCAGATTCTACAAAAGGAGTGTTTCAAAACTGTTCTATCAAAGGGAACGTTCAAGTCTGTGAGTTGAATGTACTCATCACACAGATGTTTCTCAGAATGCTTCTGTCTAGTTTTTAGTTGAAGAGATTTCATTTCCCAGCATAGGCCTCAAAGCGCTCCAAATATCCACTTGCAGAATCTACGAAAAGAGTGTTTCAAAGCTGCTCTTTCAAAAGCAAGGTTCAAGTCTGTGTGTTGAATGCACTCATCCGAAAGAAGTTTCTGAGAACGCTTCTGTCTAGTTCTTACGTGAAGATATTTCCTTTTCCAGCTTAGGCCTCAAAGCGCTCCAAATAAACACTTGCAAATTCTACAAAAGGAGTGTTTCAAAAGAGTTCTATCAAAAGGAACGTTCAAGTCTGTGAGTTGAATGCACTTATCATACCGAAGTTTCCTGGAATGCTTCTGTCTAGTTTTTATGTGAAGACATTTCCTTTTCCAGCAGAGGCCTCAAAGCACTCCAAATATCCACTTGCAGATTCTACAAAAAGAGTGTTTCAAAACTGCTCTATCAAAAGCAAGCTTCAACACTGTGAGTAGAATGCACTCATCACAAAGAAGTTTCTGAGAATGCTTCTGTCTAGTTTTTATGTGAAGATATTTCCTTTTCCAACATAGGCCTCAAAGCGCTCCAAATAAACACTTGCAGATTCTACAAAAGGAGTGTTTCGAAACTGCTCTTTCAAGAGGAACGTTCAAGTCTGTGAGTTGAATGCACTCATCACACAGAAGTTTCTGAGAATGCTTCTGTCTAGTTTTTATGTGAAGATGTTTCCTTTTCCAGAATAGGCCTCAAAACGCTCCAAATATCCTCTTGCAGATTCTACAAAAAGAGTGTTTCAAAACTGTTCTATGAAAAGGAAGGTTCAACTCTGTGAGTTGAATGAATGCATCATGAAGAACTTTCTGAGAATGCTTCTCTGTAGTTTTTAGGTGAAGATATTCCAAAACCCAGCACAGGCCTCGAAGTGCTCCAAATAACCACTTGCAGATTTTACCAAAAGAGTGTTTCAAAACTGCTCTTTCTATAGGTAAGTTCAAGTCTGTGAGTTGAATGCACTCAACACAAAGAAGTTTCTGAGAATGCTTCTGTTCAGTTTTTATGTGAAGATATTTCCTTTTCCAGCATAGGCCTCAAACGGCTCCAAATATCCACTTGCAGATTCTACAAAAAGAGTGTTTCCAAACTTCTCTATCAATTGGTAGGTTCAACTCTGTGAGTTGAATGAAGTCATCACAAAGAAGTTTCTGAGAATCCTTCTCTCTAGTTTTTATGTGAAGATATTTCCTTTTCCAACATAGGCCTCAAGGTGCTCCGAATAAACACTTGCAGATTCTACAAACTTAATGTTTCAAAACTGTTCTATCAAAAGGAACGTTGAAGTCTGTGAGTTGAATGCACTCATCACAAAGAAGTTTCTCAGAATGCTTCCGTCTAGTTTTTAGGTGAAGAGATTTCATTTCCCAGCACAGGCCTCAAAGCGCTCCAAATATCCACTTGCAGATTCTATAAGAAGAGAGTTTCCAAACTGCTCTTTCAAAAGGAAGCTTCAAGTCTGTGAGTTGAATGCACTCATCTCAAAGAAGTTTCTGAGAATGCTTCCGTCTAGTTTCTATATGAAGATATTTCCTTTTCCAACATAGGCCCCAAAGTGCTCCAAATAAACCCTTGCAGATTCTACAAAAGGAGTGTTTCAAAACTGCTCTTTCTATAGGTAAGTTCAAGTCTGTGAGTTGAATGCACTCCACACAAAGAAGTTTCTGAGAATGCTTCTGTTCAGTTTTTATGTGAAGATATTTCCTTTTCCAGCATAGGCCTCAAACGGCTCCAAATATCCACTTGCAGATTCTACAAAAAGAGTGTTTCCAAACTTCTCTATCAATTGGTAGGTTCAACTCTGTGAGTTGAATGAACTCATCACAAAGAAGTTTCTGAGAATCCTTCTCTCTAGTTTTTATGTGAAGATATTTCCTTTTCCAACGTAGGCCTCAAAGCGCTCCAAATAAACACATGCAGATTCTACAAAAGGAGTGTTTCAAAACTGTTCTATCAAAGGGAACGTTCAAGTCTGTGAGTTGAATGTACTCATCACACAGATGTTTCTCAGAATGCTTCTGTCTAGTTTTTAGTTGAAGAGATTTCATTTCCCAGCATAGGCCTCAAAGCGCTCCAAATATCCACTTGCAGAATCTACGAAAAGAGTGTTTCAAAGCTGCTCTTTCAAAAGCAAGGTTCAAGTCTGTGTGTTGAATGCACTCATCCGAAAGAAGTTTCTGAGAACGCTTCTGTCTAGTTCTTACGTGAAGATATTTCCTTTTCCAGCTTAGGCCTCAAAGCGCTCCAAATAAACACTTGCAAATTCTACAAAAGGAGTGTTTCAAAAGAGTTCTATCAAAAGGAACGTTCAAGTCTGTGAGTTGAATGCACTTATCATACCGAAGTTTCCTGGAATGCTTCTGTCTAGTTTTTATGTGAAGACATTTCCTTTTCCAGCAGAGGCCTCAAAGCACTCCAAATATCCACTTGCAGATTCTACAAAAAGAGTGTTTCAAAACTGCTCTATCAAAAGCAAGCTTCAACACTGTGAGTAGAATGCACTCATCACAAAGAAGTTTCTGAGAATGCTTCTGTCTAGTTTTTATGTGAAGATATTTCCTTTTCCAACATAGGCCTCAAAGCGCTCCAAATAAACACTTGCAGATTCTACAAAAGGAGTGTTTCGAAACTGCTCTTTCAAGAGGAACGTTCAAGTCTGTGAGTTGAATGCACTCATCACACAGAAGTTTCTGAGAATGCTTCTGTCTAGTTTTTATGTGAAGATGTTTCCTTTTCCAGAATAGGCCTCAAAACGCTCCAAATATCCTCTTGCAGATTCTACAAAAAGAGTGTTTCAAAACTGTTCTATGAAAAGGAAGGTTCAACTCTGTGAGTTGAATGAATGCATCATGAAGAACTTTCTGAGAATGCTTCTCTGTAGTTTTTAGGTGAAGATATTCCAAAACCCAGCACAGGCCTCGAAGTGCTCCAAATAACCACTTGCAGATTTTACCAAAAGAGTGTTTCAAAACTGCTCTTTCTATAGGTAAGTTCAAGTCTGTGAGTTGAATGCACTCAACACAAAGAAGTTTCTGAGAATGCTTCTGTTCAGTTTTTATGTGAAGATATTTCCTTTTCCAGCATAGGCCTCAAACGGCTCCAAATATCCACTTGCAGATTCTACAAAAAGAGTGTTTCCAAACTTCTCTATCAATTGGTAGGTTCAACTCTGTGAGTTGAATGAAGTCATCACAAAGAAGTTTCTGAGAATCCTTCTCTCTAGTTTTTACGTGAAGATATTTCCTTTTCCAGCGTAGGACTCAAAGCGCTCCAAATAAACACATGCAGATTCTACAAAAGGAGTGTTTCAAAACTGTTCTATCAAAGGGAACGTTCAAGTCTGTGAGTTGAATGTACTCATCACACAGATGTTTCTCAGAATGCTTCTGTCTAGTTTTTAGGTGAAGAGATTTCATTTCCCAGCATAGGCCTCAAAGCGCTCCAAATATCCACTTGCAGATTCTATAAGAAGAGAGTTTCCAAACTGCTCTTTCAAAAGGAAGCTTCAAGTCTGTGAGTTGAATGCACTCATCTCAAAGAAGTTTCTGAGAATGCTTCCGTCTAGTTTCTATATGAAGATATTTCCTTTTCCAACATAGGACCCAAAGTGCTCCAAATAAACCCCTGCAGATTCTACAAAAGGAGTGTTTCAAAACTGCTCTTTCTATAGGTAAGTTCAAGTCTGTGAGTTGAATGCACTCAACACAAAGAAGTTTCTGAGAATGCTTCTGTTCAGTTTTTATGTGAAGATATTTCCTTTTCCAGCATAGGCCTCAAACGGCTCCAAATATCCACTTGCAGATTCTACAAAAAGAGTGTTTCCAAACTTCTCTATCAATTGGTAGGTTCAACTCTGTGAGTTGAATGAACTCATCACAAAGAAGTTTCTGAGAATCCTTCTCTCTAGTTTTTATGTGAAGATATTTCCTTTTCCAGCGTAGGCCTCAAAGCGCTCCAAATAAACACATGCAGATTCTACAAAAGGAGTGTTTCAAAACTGTTCTATCAAAGGGAACGTTCAAGTCTGTGAGTTGAATGTACTCATCACACAGATGTTTCTCAGAATGCTTCTCTCTAGTTTTTAGGTGAAGAGATTTCATTTCCCAGCATAGGCCTCAAAGCGCTCCAAATATCCACTTGCAGATTCTATAAGAAGAGAGTTTCCAAACTGCTCTTTCAAAAGGAAGCTTCAAGTCTGTGAGTTGAATGCACTCATCACAAAGAAGTTTCTGAGAATGCTTCCGTCTAGTTTCTATATGAAGATATTTCCTTTTCCAACATAGGCCCCAAAGTGCTCCAAATAAACCCTTGCAGATTCTACAAAAGGAGTGTTTCAAAACTGCTCTTTCTATAGGTAAGTTCAAGTCTGTGAGTTGAATGCACTCAACACAAAGAAGTTTCTGAGAATGCTTCTGTTCAGTTTTTATGTGACGATATTTCCTTTTCCAGCATAGGCCTCAAACGGCTCCAAATATGCACTTGCAGATTCTACAAAAAGAGTGTTTCCAAACTTCTCTATCAATTGGTAGGTTCAACTCTGTGAGTTGAATGAACTCATCACAAAGAAGTTTCTGAGAATCTTTCTCTCTAGTTTTTATGTGAAGATATTTCCTTTTCCAACATAGGCCTCAAGGTGCTCCGAATAAACACTTGCAGATTCTACAAACTTAATGTTTCAAAACTGTTCTATCAAAAGGAACGTTGAAGTCTGTGAGTTGAATGCACTCATCACAAAGAAGTTTCTCAGAATGCTTCCGTCTAGTTTTTAGGTGAAGAGATTCCATTTCCCAGCACAGGCCTCAAAGCGCTCCAAATATCCACTTGCAGATTCTATAAGAAGAGAGTTTCCAAACTGCTCTTTCAAAAGGAAGCTTCAAGTCTGTGAGTTGAATGCACTCGTCACAAAGAAGTTTCTGAGAATGCTTCCGTCTAGTTTCTATATGAAGATATTTCCTTTTCCAACATAGGCCCCAAAGTGCTCCAAATAAACCCTTGCAGATTCTACAAAAGGAGTGTTTCAAAACTGCTCTTTCTATAGGTAAGTTCAAGTCTGTGAGTTGAATGCACTCAACACAAAGAAGTTTCTGAGAATGCTTCTGTTCAGTTTTTATGTGAAGATATTTCCTTTTCCAGCATAGGCCTCAAAGCGCTCCAAATAAACACTTGCAGATTCTACAAAAGGAGTGTTTCGAAACTGCTCTTTCAAGAGGAACGTTCAAGTCTGTGAGTTGAATGCACTCATCACACAGAAGTTTCTGAGAATGCTTCTGTCTAGTTTTTATGTGAAGATGTTTCCTTTTCCAGAATAGGCCTCAAAACGCTCCAAATATCCTCTTGCAGATTCTACAAAAAGAGTGTTTCAAAACTGTTCTATGAAAAGGAAGGTTCAACTCTGTGAGTTGAATGAATGCATCATGAAGAACTTTCTGAGAATGCTTCTCTGTAGTTTTTAGGTGAAGATATTCCAAAACCCAGCACAGGCCTCGAAGTGCTCCAAATAACCACTTGCAGATTTTACCAAAAGAGTGTTTCAAAACTGCTCTTTCTATAGGTAAGTTCAAGTCTGTGAGTTGAATGCACTCAACACAAAGAAGTTTCTGAGAATGCTTCTGTTCAGTTTTTATGTGAAGATATTTCCTTTTCCAGCATAGGCCTCAAACGGCTCCAAATATCCACTTGCAGATTCTACAAAAAGAGTGTTTCCAAACTTCTCTATCAATTGGTAGGTTCAACTCTGTGAGTTGAATGAAGTCATCACAAAGAAGTTTCTGAGAATCCTTCTCTCTAGTTTTTATGTGAAGATATTTCCTTTTCCAACATAGGCCTCAAGGTGCTCCGAATAAACACTTGCAGATTCTACAAACTTAATGTTTCAAAACTGTTCTATCAAAAGGAACGTTGAAGTCTGTGAGTTGAATGCACTCATCACAAAGAAGTTTCTCAGAATGCTTCCGTCTAGTTTTTAGGTGAAGAGATTTCATTTCCCAGCACAGGCCTCAAAGCGCTCCAAATATCCACTTGCAGATTCTATAAGAAGAGAGTTTCCAAACTGCTCTTTCAAAAGGAAGCTTCAAGTCTGTGAGTTGAATGCACTCATCACAAAGAAGTTTCTGAGAATGCTTCCGTCTAGTTTCTATATGAAGATATTTCCTTTTCCAACATAGGACCCAAAGTGCTCCAAATAAACCCTTGCAGATTCTACAAAAGGAGTGTTTCAAAACTGCTCTTTCTATAGGTAAGTTCAAGTCTGTGAGTTGAATGCACTCAACACAAAGAAGTTTCTGAGAATGCTTCTGTTCAGTTTTTATGTGAAGATATTTCCTTTTCCAGCATAGGCCTCAAACGGCTCCAAATATCCACTTGCAGATTCTACAAAAAGAGTGTTTCCAAACTTCTCTATCAATTGGTAGGTTCAACTCTGTGAGTTGAATGAACTCATCACAAAGAAGTTTCTGAGAATCCTTCTCTCTAGTTTTTATGTGAAGATATTTCCTTTTCCAGCGTAGGCCTCAAAGCGCTCCAAATAAACACATGCAGATTCTACAAAAGGAGTGTTTCAAAACTGTTCTATCAAAGGGAACGTTCAAGTCTGTGAGTTGAATGTACTCATCACACAGATGTTTCTCAGAATGCTTCTCTCTAGTTTTTAGGTGAAGAGATTTCATTTCCCAGCATAGGCCTCAAAGCGCTCCAAATATCCACTTGCAGATTCTATAAGAAGAGAGTTTCCAAACTGCTCTTTCAAAAGGAAGCTTCAAGTCTGTGAGTTGAATGCACTCATCACAAAGAAGTTTCTGAGAATGCTTCCGTCTAGTTTCTATATGAAGATATTTCCTTTTCCAACATAGGCCCCAAAGTGCTCCAAATAAACCCTTGCAGATTCTACAAAAGGAGTGTTTCAAAACTGCTCTTTCTATAGGTAAGTTCAAGTCTGTGAGTTGAATGCACTCAACACAAAGAAGTTTCTGAGAATGCTTCTGTTCAGTTTTTATGTGACGATATTTCCTTTTCCAGCATAGGCCTCAAACGGCTCCAAATATGCACTTGCAGATTCTACAAAAAGAGTGTTTCCAAACTTCTCTATCAATTGGTAGGTTCAACTCTGTGAGTTGAATGAACTCATCACAAAGAAGTTTCTGAGAATCTTTCTCTCTAGTTTTTATGTGAAGATATTTCCTTTTCCAACATAGGCCTCAAGGTGCTCCGAATAAACACTTGCAGATTCTACAAACTTAATGTTTCAAAACTGTTCTATCAAAAGGAACGTTGAAGTCTGTGAGTTGAATGCACTCATCACAAAGAAGTTTCTCAGAATGCTTCCGTCTAGTTTTTAGGTGAAGAGATTTCATTTCCCAGCACAGGCCTCAAAGCGCTCCAAATATCCACTTGCAGATTCTATAAGAAGAGAGTTTCCAAACTGCTCTTTCAAAAGGAAGCTTCAAGTCTGTGAGTTGAATGCACTCGTCACAAAGAAGTTTCTGAGAATGCTTCCGTCTAGTTTCTATATGAAGATATTTCCTTTTCCAACATAGGCCCCAAAGTGCTCCAAATAAACCCTTGCAGATTCTACAAAAGGAGTGTTTCAAAACTGCTCTTTCTATAGGTAAGTTCAAGTCTGTGAGTTGAATGCACTCAACACAAAGAAGTTTCTGAGAATGCTTCTGTTCAGTTTTTATGTGAAGATATTTCCTTTTCCAGCATAGGCCTCAAAGCGCTCCAAATAAACACTTGCAGATTCTACAAAAGGAGTGTTTCAAAACTGCTCTTTCAAGAGGAACGTTCAAGTCTGTGAGTTGAATGCACTCATCACACAGAAGTTTCTGAGAATGCTTCTGTCTAGTTTTTATGTGAAGATGTTTCCTTTTCCAGAATAGGCCTCAAAACGCTCCAAATATCCTCTTTCAGATTCTACAAAAAGAGTGTTTCAAAACTGTTCTATGAAAAGGAAGGTTCAACTCTGTGAGTTGAATGAATGCATCATGAAGAACTTTCTGAGAATGCTTCTCTGTAGTTTTTAGGTGAAGATATTCCAAAACCCAGCACAGGCCTCGAAGTGCTCCAAATAACCACTTGCAGATTTTACCAAAAGAGTGTTTCAAAACTGCTCTTTCTATAGGTAAGTTCAAGTCTGTGAGTTGAATGCACTCAACACAAAGAAGTTTCTGAGAATGCTTCTGTTCAGTTTTTATGTGAAGATATTTCCTTTTCCAGCATAGGCCTCAAACGGCTCCAAATATCCACTTGCAGATTCTACAAAAAGAGTGTTTCCAAACTTCTCTATCAATTGGTAGGTTCAACTCTGTGAGTTGAATGAAGTCATCACAAAGAAGTTTCTGAGAATCCTTCTCTCTAGTTTTTATGTGAAGATATTTCCTTTTCCAACGTAGGCCTCAAAGCGCTCCAAATAAACACATGCAGATTCTACAAAAGGAGTGTTTCAAAACTGTTCTATCAAAGGGAACGTTCAAGTCTGTGAGTTGAATGTACTCATCACACAGATGTTTCTCAGAATGCTTCTGTCTAGTTTTTAGGTGAAGAGATTTCATTTCCCAGCATAGGCCTCAAAGCGCTCCAAATATCCACTTGCAGATTCTATAAGAAGAGAGTTTCCAAACTGCTCTTTCAAAAGGAAGCTTCAAGTCTGTGAGTTGAATGCACTCATCACAAAGAAGTTTCTGAGAATGCTTCCGTCTAGTTTCTATATGAAGATATTTCCTTTTCCAACATAGGCCCCAAAGTGCTCCAAATAAACCCTTGCAGATTCTACAAAAGGAGTGTTTCAAAACTGCTCTTTCTATAGGTAAGTTCAAGTCTGTGAGTTGAATGCACTCAACACAAAGAAGTTTCTGAGAATGCTTCTGTTCAGTTTTTATGTGAAGATATTTCCTTTTCCAGCATAGGCCTCAAACGGCTCCAAATATCCACTTGCAGATTCTACAAAAAGAGTGTTTCCAAACTTCTCTATCAATTGGTAGGTTCAACTCTGTGAGTTGAATGAACTCATCACAAAGAAGTTTCTGAGAATCCTTCTCTCTAGTTTTTATGTGAAGATATTTCCTTTTCCAACGTAGGCCTCAAAGCGCTCCAAATAAACACATGCAGATTCTACAAAAGGAGTGTTTCAAAACTGTTCTATCAAAGGGAACGTTCAAGTCTGTGAGTTGAATGTACTCATCACACAGATGTTTCTCAGAATGCTTCTGTCTAGTTTTTAGTTGAAGAGATTTCATTTCCCAGCATAGGCCTCAAAGCGCTCCAAATATCCACTTGCAGAATCTACGAAAAGAGTGTTTCAAAGCTGCTCTTTCAAAAGCAAGGTTCAAGTCTGTGTGTTGAATGCACTCATCCGAAAGAAGTTTCTGAGAACGCTTCTGTCTAGTTCTTACGTGAAGATATTTCCTTTTCCAGCTTAGGCCTCAAAGCGCTCCAAATAAACACTTGCAAATTCTACAAAAGGAGTGTTTCAAAAGAGTTCTATCAAAAGGAACGTTCAAGTCTGTGAGTTGAATGCACTTATCATACCGAAGTTTCCTGGAATGCTTCTGTCTAGTTTTTATGTGAAGACATTTCCTTTTCCAGCAGAGGCCTCAAAGCACTCCAAATATCCACTTGCAGATTCTACAAAAAGAGTGTTTCAAAACTGCTCTATCAAAAGCAAGCTTCAACACTGTGAGTAGAATGCACTCATCACAAAGAAGTTTCTGAGAATGCTTCTGTCTAGTTTTTATGTGAAGATATTTCCTTTTCCAACATAGGCCTCAAAGCGCTCCAAATAAACACTTGCAGATTCTACAAAAGGAGTGTTTCGAAACTGCTCTTTCAAGAGGAACGTTCAAGTCTGTGAGTTGAATGCACTCATCACACAGAAGTTTCTGAGAATGCTTCTGTCTAGTTTTTATGTGAAGATGTTTCCTTTTCCAGCATAGGCCTCAAAACGCTCCAAATATCCTCTTGCAGATTCTACAAAAAGAGTGTTTCAAAACTGTTCTATCAAAAGGAAGGTTCAACTCTGTGAGTTGAATGAATGCATCATGAAGAACTTTCTGAGAATGCTTCTCTGTAGTTTTTAGGTGAAGATATTCCAAAACCCAGCACAGGCCTCGAAGTGCTCCAAATAACCACTTGCAGATTTTACCAAAAGAGTGTTTCAAAACTGCTCTTTCTATAGGTAAGTTCAAGTCTGTGAGTTGAATGCACTCAACACAAAGAAGTTTCTGAGAATGCTTCTGTTCAGTTTTTATGTGAAGATATTTCCTTTTCCAGCATAGGCCTCAAACGGCTCCAAATATCCACTTGCAGATTCTACAAAAAGAGTGTTTCCAAACTTCTCTATCAATTGGTAGGTTCAACTCTGTGAGTTGAATGAAGTCATCACAAAGAAGTTTCTGAGAATCCTTCTCTCTAGTTTTTACGTGAAGATATTTCCTTTTCCAGCGTAGGACTCAAAGCGCTCCAAATAAACACATGCAGATTCTACAAAAGGAGTGTTTCAAAACTGTTCTATCAAAGGGAACGTTCAAGTCTGTGAGTTGAATGTACTCATCACACAGATGTTTCTCAGAATGCTTCTGTCTAGTTTTTAGGTGAAGAGATTTCATTTCCCAGCATAGGCCTCAAAGCGCTCCAAATATCCACTTGCAGATTCTATAAGAAGAGAGTTTCCAAACTGCTCTTTCAAAAGGAAGCTTCAAGTCTGTGAGTTGAATGCACTCATCACAAAGAAGTTTCTGAGAATGCTTCCGTCTAGTTTCTATATGAAGATATTTCCTTTTCCAACATAGGCCCCAAAGTGCTCCAAATAAACCCTTGCAGATTCTACAAAAGGAGTGTTTCAAAACTGCTCTTTCTATAGGTAAGTTCAAGTCTGTGAGTTGAATGCACTCCACACAAAGAAGTTTCTGAGAATGCTTCTGTTCAGTTTTTATGTGAAGATATTTCCTTTTCCAGCATAGGCCTCAAACGGCTCCAAATATCCACTTGCAGATTCTACAAAAAGAGTGTTTCCAAACTTCTCTATCAATTGGTAGGTTCAACTCTGTGAGTTGAATGAACTCATCAGAAAGAAGTTTCTGAGAATCCTTCTCTCTAGTTTTTATGTGAAGATATTTCCTTTTCCAACATAGGCCTCAAAGCGCTCCAAATAAACACATGCAGATTCTACAAAAGGAGTGTTTCAAAACTGTTCTATCAAAGGGAACGTTCAAGTCTGTGAGTTGAATGTACTCATCACACAGATGTTTCTCAGAATGCTTCTGTCTAGTTTTTAGTTGAAGAGATTTCATTTCCCAGCATAGGCCTCAAAGCGCTCCAAATATCCACTTGCAGAATCTACGAAAAGAGTGTTTCAAAGCTGCTCTTTCAAAAGCAAGGTTCAAGTCTGTGTGTTGAATGCACTCATCTGAAAGAAGTTTCTGAGAACGCTTCTGTCTAGTTCTTACGTGAAGATATTTCCTTTTCCAGCTTAGGCCTCAAAGCGCTCCAAATAAACACTTGCAAATTCTACAAAAGGAGTGTTTCAAAAGAGTTCTATCAAAAGGAACGTTCAAGTCTGTGAGTTGAATGCACTTATCATACCGAAGTTTCCTGGAATGCTTCTGTCTAGTTTTTATGTGAAGACATTTCCTTTTCCAGCAGAGGCCTCAAAGCACTCCAAATATCCACTTGCAGATTCTACAAAAAGAGTGTTTCAAAACTGCTCTATCAAAAGCAAGCTTCAACACTGTGAGTAGAATGCACTCATCACAAAGAAGTTTCTGAGAATGCTTCTGTCTAGTTTTTATGTGAAGATATTTCCTTTTCCAACATAGGCCTCAAAGCGCTCCAAATAAACACTTGCAGATTCTACAAAAGGAGTGTTTCGAAACTGCTCTTTCAAGAGGAACGTTCAAGTCTGTGAGTTGAATGCACTCATCACACAGAAGTTTCTGAGAATGCTTCTGTCTAGTTTTTATGTGAAGATGTTTCCTTTTCCAGAATAGGCCTCAAAACGCTCCAAATATCCTCTTGCAGATTCTACAAAAAGAGTGTTTCAAAACTGTTCTATGAAAAGGAAGGTACAACTCTGTGAGTTGAATGAATGCATCATGAAGAACTTTCTGAGAATGCTTCTCTGTAGTTTTTAGGTGAAGATATTCCAAAACCCAGCACAGGCCTCGAAGTGCTCCAAATAACCACTTGCAGATTTTACCAAAAGAGTGTTTCAAAACTGCTCTTTCTATAGGTAAGTTCAAGTCTGTGAGTTGAATGCACTCAACACAAAGAAGTTTCTGAGAATGCTTCTGTTCAGTTTTTATGTGAAGATATTTCCTTTTCCAGCATAGGCCTCAAACGGCTCCAAATATCCACTTGCAGATTCTACAAAAAGAGTGTTTCCAAACTTCTCTATCAATTGGCAGGTTCAACTCTGTGAGTTGAATGAAGTCATCACAAAGAAGTTTCTGAGAATGCTTCCGTCTAGTTTCTATATGAAGATATTTCCTTTTCCAACATAGGCCCCAAAGTGCTCCAAATAAACCCTTGCAGATTCTACAAAAGGAGTGTTTCAAAACTGCTCTTTCGATAGGTAAGTTCAAGTCTGTGAGTTGAATGCACTCAACACAAAGAAGTTTCTGACAATTCTTCTGTTCAGTTTTTATGTGAAGATATTTCCTTTTCCAGCATAGGCCTCAAACGGCTCCAAATATCCACTTGCAGATTCTACAAAAAGAGTGTTTCCAAACTTCTCTATCAATTGGTAGGTTCAACTCTGTGAGTTGAATGAAGTCATCACAAAGAAATTTCTGAGAATCCTTCTCTCTAGTTTTTACGTGAAGATATTTCCTTTTCCAGCGTAGACCTCAAAGCGCTCCAAATAAACACATGCAGATTCTACAAAAGGAGTGTTTCAAAACTGTTCTATCAAAGGGAACGTTCAAGTCTGTGAGTTGAATGTACTCATCACACAGATGTTTCTCAGAATGCTTCTGTCTAGTTTTTAGGTGAAGAGATTTCATTTCCCAGCATAGGCCTCAAAGCGCTCCAAATATCCACTTGCAGATTCTATAAGAAGAGAGTTTCCAAACTGCTCTTTCAAAAGGAAGCTTCAAGTCTGTGAGTTGAATGCACTCATCACAAAGAAGTTTCTGAGAATGCTTCCGTCTAGTTTCTATATGAAGATATTTCCTTTTCCATCATAGGCCCCAAAGTGCTCCAAATAAACCCTTGCAGATTCTACAAAAGGAGTGTTTCAAAACTGCTCTTTCTATAGGTAAGTTCAAGTCTGTGAGTTGAATGCACTCAACACAAAGAAGTTTCTGAGAATGCTTCTGTTCAGTTTTTATGTGAAGATATTTCCTTTTCCAGCATAGGCCTCAAACGGCTCCAAATATCCACTTGCAGATTCTACAAAAAGAGTGTTTCCAAACTTCTCTATCAATTGGTAGGTTCAACTCTGTGAGTTGAATGAACTCATCACAAAGAAGTTTCTGAGAATCCTTCTCTCTAGTTTTTATGTGAAGATATTTCCTTTTCCAGCGTAGGCCACAAAGCGCTCCAAATAAACACATGCAGATTCTACAAAAGGAGTGTTTCAAAACTGTTCTATCAAAGGGAACGTTCAAGTCTGTGAGTTGAATGTACTCATCACACAGATGTTTCTCAGAATGCTTCTGTCTAGTTTTTAGGTGAAGAGATTTCATTTCCCAGCATAGGCCTCAAAGCGCTCCAAATATCCACTTGCAGATTCTATAAGAAGAGAGTTTCCAAACTGCTCTTTCAAAAGGAAGCTTCAAGTCTGTGTGTTGAATGCACTCATCCAAAAGAAGTTTCTGAGAATGCTTCTGTCTAGTTCTTACGTGAAGATATTTCCTTTTCCAGGTAAGGCCTCAAAGCGCTCCAAATAAACACTTGCAAATTCTACAAAAGGAGTGTTTCAAAAGAGTTCTATCAAAAGGAACGTTCAAGTCTGTGAGTTGAATGCACTTATCATACCGAAGTTTCCTGGAATGCTTCTGTCTAGTTTTTATGTGAAGACATTTCCTTTTCCAGCAGAGGCCTCAAAGCACTCCAAATATCCACTTGCAGATTCTACAAAAAGAGTGTTTCAAAACTGCTCTATCAAAAGCAAGGTTCAACACTGTGAGTAGAATGCACTCATCACAAAGAAGTTTCTGAGAATGCTTCTGTCTAGTTTTTATGTGAAGATATTTCCTTTTCCAACATAGGCCTCAAAGCGCTCCAAATAAACACTTGCAGATTCTACAAAAGGAGTGTTTCGAAACTGCTCTTTTAAGAGGAACGTTCAAGTCTGTGAGTTGAATGCACTCATCACACAGAAGTTTCTGAGAATGCTTCTGTCTAGTTTTTATGTGAAGATGTTTCCTTTTCCAGCATAGGCCTCAAAACGCTCCAAATATCCTCTTGCAGATTCTACAAAAAGAGTGTTTCAAAACTGTTCTATCAAAAGGAAGGTTCAACTCTGTGAGTTGAATGAATGCATCATGAAGAACTTTCTGAGAATGCTTCTCTGTAGTTTTTAGGTGAAGATATTCCAAAACCCAGCACAGGCCTCGAAGTGCTCCAAATAACCACTTGCAGATTTTACCAAAAGAGTGTTTCAAAACTGCTCTTTCTATAGGTAAGTTCAAGTCTGTGAGTTGAATGCACTCAACACAAAGAAGTTTCTGAGAATGCTTCTGTTCAGTTTTTATGTGAAGATATTTCCTTTTCCAGCATAGGCCTCAAACGGCTCCAAATATCCACTTGCAGATTCTACAAAAAGAGTGTTTCCAAACTTCTCTATCAATTGGTAGGTTCAACTCTGTGAGTTGAATGAAGTCATCACAAAGAAGTTTCTGAGAATCCTTCTCTCTAGTTTTTATGTGAAGATACTTCCTTTTCCAACGTAGGCCTCAAGGCGCTCCAAATAAACACATGCAGATTCTACAAAAGGAGTGTTTCAAAACTGTTCTATCAAAGGGAACGTTCAAGTCTGTGAGTTGAATGTACTCATCACAGAGATGTTTCTCAGAATGCTTCTGTCTAGTTTTTAGGTGAAGAGATTTCATTTCCCAGCATAGGCCTCAAAGCGCTCCAAATATCCACTTGCAGATTCTATAAGAAGAGAGTTTCCAAACTGCTCTTTCAAAAGGAGCTTCAAGTCTGTGAGTTGAATGCACTCATCACAAAGAAGTTTCTGAGAATGCTTCCGTCTAGTTTCTATATGAAGATATTTCCTTTTCCAACATAGGCCCCAAAGTGCTCCAAATAAACCCTTGCAGATTCTACAAAAGGAGTGTTTCAAAACTGCTCTTTCTATAGGTAAGTTCAAGTCTGTGAGTTGAATGCACTCAACACAAAGAAGTTTCTGAGAATGCTTCTGTTCAGTTTTTATGTGAAGAGATTTCCTTTTCCAGCATAGGCCTCAAACGGCTCCAAATATCCACTTGCAGATTCTACAAAAAGAGTGTTTCCAAACTTCTCTATCAATTGGTAGGTTCAACTCTGTGAGTTGAATGAACTCATCACAAAGAAGTTTCTGAGAATCCTTCTCTCTAGTTTTTATGTGAAGATATTTCCTTTTCCAGCGTAGGCCACAAAGCGCTCCAAATAAACACATGCAGATTCTACAAAAGGAGTGTTTCAAAACTGTTCTATCAAAGGGAACGTTCAAGTCTGTGAGTTGAATGTACTCATCACACAGATGTTTCTCAGAATGCTTCTGTCTAGTTTTTAGGTGAAGAGATTTCATTTCCCAGCATAGGCCTCAAAGCGCTCCAAATATCCACTTGCAGAATCTACGAAAAGAGTGTTTCAAAGCTGCTCTTTCAAAAGCAAGGTTCAAGTCTGTGTGTTGAATGCACTCATCCGAAAGAAGTTTCTGAGAATGCTTCTGTCTAGTTCTTTCGTGAAGATATTTCCTTTTCCAGCTTAGGCCTCAAAGCGCTCCAAATAAACACTTGCAAATTCTACAAAAGGAGTGTTTCAAAAGAGTTCTATCAAAAGGAACGTTCAAGTCTGTGAGTTGAATGCACTTTTCATACCGAAGTTTCCTGGAATGCTTCTGTCTAGTTTTTATGTGAAGACATTTCCTTTTCCAGCATAGGCCTCAAAGCACTCCAAATATCCACTTGCAGATTCTACAAAAAGAGAGTTTCAAAACTGCTCTATCAAAAGCAAGCTTCAACACTGTGAGTAGAATGCACTCATCACAAAGAAGTTTCTGAGAATGCTTCTGTCTAGTTTTTATGTGAAGATATTTCCTTTTCCAACATAGGCCTCAAAGCGCTCCAAATAAACACTTGCAGATTCTACAAAAGGAGTGTTTCGAAACTGCTCTTTCAACAGGAACGTTCAAGTCTGTGAGTTGAATGCACTCATCACACAGAAGTTTCTCAGAATGCTTCTGTCTAGTTTTTATGTGAAGATATTTCCTTTTCCAGCATAGGCCTCAGAACGCTCCAAATATCCTCTTGCAGATTCTACAAAAAGAGTGTTTCAAAACTGTTCTATCAAAAGGAAGGTTCAACTCTATGAGTTGAATGAATGCATCATGAAGAACTTTCTGAGAATGCTTCTCTGTAGTTTTTAGGTGAAGATATTCCAAAACCCAGCACAGGCCTCGAAGTGCTCCAAATAACCACTTGCAGATTTTACCAAAAGAGTGTTTCAAAACTGCTCTTTCTATACGTAAGTTCAAGTCTGTGAGATGAATGCACTCAACACAAAGAAGTTTCTGAGAATGCTTCTGTTCAGTTTTTATGTGAAGATATTTCCTTTTCCAGCATAGGCCTCAAACGGCTCCAAATTTTCACTTGCAGATTCTACAAAAAGAGTGTTTCCAAACTTCCCTATCAATTGGTAGGTTCAACCCTGTGAGTTGAATGAAGTCATCACAAAGAAGTTTCTGAGAATCCTTCTCTCTAGTTTTTATGTGAAGATATTTCCTTTTCCAACATAGGCCTCAAGGTGCTCCGAATAAACACTTGCAGATTCTACAAACTTAATGTTTCAAAACTCTTCTATCAAAAGGAACGTTGAAGTCTGTGAGTTGAATGCACTCATCACAAAGAAGTTTCTCAGAATGCTTCCGTCTAGTTTTTAGGTGAAGAGATTTCATTTCCCAGCATAGGCCTCAAAGCGCTCCAAATATCCACTTGCAGATTCTATAAGAAGAGAGTTTCCAAACTGCTCTTTCAAAAGGAAGCTTCAAGTCTGTGAGTTGAATGCACTCATCACAAAGAAGTTTCTGAGAATGCTTCCGTCTAGTTTCTATATGAAGATATTTCCTTTTCCAACATAGGCCCCAAAGTGCTCCAAATAAACCCTTGCAGATTCTACAAAAGGAGTGTTTCAAAACTGCTCTTTCTATAGGTAAGTTCAAGTCTGTGAGTTGAATGCACTCAACACAAAGAAGTTTCTGAGAATGCTTCTGTTCAGTTTTTATGTGAAGAGATTTCCTTTTCCAGCATAGGCCTCAAACGGCTCCAAATATCCACTTGCAGATTCTACAAAAAGAGTGTTTCCAAACTTCTCTATCAATTGGTAGGTTCAACTCTGTGAGTTGAATGAAGTCATCACAAAGAAGTTTCTGAGAATCCTTCTCTCTAGTTTTTATGTGAAGATATTTCCTTTTCCAACATAGGCCTCAAGGTGCTCCGAATAAACACTTGCAGATTCTACAAACTTAATGTTTCAAAACTGTTCTATCAAAAGGAACGTTGAAGTCTGTGAGTTGAATGCACTCATCACAAAGAAGTTTCTCAGAATGCTTCCGTCTAGTTTTTAGGTGAAGAGATTTCATTTCCCAGCACAGGCCTCAAAGCGCTCTAAATATCCACTTGCAGATTCTATAAGAAGAGAGTTTCCAAACTGCTCTTTCAAAAGGAAGCTTCAAGTCTGTGAGTTGAATGCACTCATCACAAAGAAGTTTCTGAGAATGCTTCCGTCTAGTTTCTATATGAAGATATTTCCTTTTCCAACATAGGCCCCAAAGTGCTCCAAATAAACCCTTGCAGATTCTACAAAAGGAGTGTTTCAAAACTGCTCTTTCTATAGGTAAGTTCAAGTCTGTGAGTTGAATGCACTCCACACAAAGAAGTTTCTGAGAATGCTTCTGTTCAGTTTTTATGTGAAGATATTTCCTTTTCCAGCATAGGCCTCAAACGGCTCCAAATATCCACTTGCAGATTCTACAAAAAGAGTGTTTCCAAACTTCTCTATCAATTGGTAGGTTCAACTCTGTGAGTTGAATGAACTCATCACAAAGAAGTTTCTGAGAATCCTTCTCTCTAGTTTTTATGTGAAGATATTTCCTTTTCCAACGTAGGCCTCAAAGCGCTCCAAATAAACACATGCAGATTCTACAAAAGGAGTGTTTCAAAACTGTTCTATCAAAGGGAACGTTCAAGTCTGTGAGTTGAATGTACTCATCACACAGATGTTTCTCAGAATGCTTCTGTCTAGTTTTTAGGTGAAGAGATTTCATTTCCCAGCATAGGCCTCAAAGCGCTCCAAATATCCACTTGCAGAATCTACGAAAAGAGTGTTTCAAAGCTGCTCTTTCAAAAGCAAGGTTCAAGTCTGTGTGTTGAATGCACTCATCCGAAAGAAGTTTCTGAGAACGCTTCTGTCTAGTTCTTACGTGAAGATATTTCCTTTTCCAGCTTAGGCCTCAAAGCGCTCCAAATAAACACTTGCAAATTCTACAAAAGGAGTGTTTCAAAAGAGTTCTATCAAAAGGAACGTTCAAGTCTGTGAGTTGAATGCACTTATCATACCGAAGTTTCCTGGAATGCTTCTGTCTAGTTTTTATGTGAAGACATTTCCTTTTCCAGCAGAGGCCTCAAAGCACTCCAAATATCCACTTGCAGATTCTACAAAAAGAGTGTTTCAAAACTGCTCTATCAAAAGCAAGCTTCAACACTGTGAGTAGAATGCACTCATCACAAAGAAGTTTCTGAGAATGCTTCTGTCTAGTTTTTATGTGAAGATATTTCCTTTTCCAACATAGGCCTCAAAGCGCTCCAAATAAACACTTGCAGATTCTACAAAAGGAGTGTTTCGAAACTGCTCTTTCAAGAGGAACGTTCAAGTCTGTGAGTTGAATGCACTCGTCACACAGAAGTTTCTGAGAATGCTTCTGTCTAGTTTTTATGTGAAGATGTTTCCTTTTCCAGCATAGGCCTCAAAACGCTCCAAATATCCTCTTGCAGATTCTACAAAAAGAGTGTTTCAAAACTGTTCTATCAAAAGGAAGGTTCAACTCTGTGAGTTGAATGAATGCATCATGAAGAACTTTCTGAGAATGCTTCTCTGTAGTTTTTAGGTGAAGATATTCCAAAACCCTGCACAGGCCTCGAAGTGCCCCAAATAAACACTTGCAGATTTTACCAAAAGAGTGTTTCAAAACTGCTCTTTCTATACGTAAGTTCAAGTCTGTGAGATGAATGCACTCAACACAAAGAAGTTTCTGAGAATGCTTCTGTTCAGTTTTTATGTGAAGATATTTCCTTTTCCAGCATAGGCCTCAAACGGCTCCAAATATCCACTTGCAGATTCTACAAAAAGAGTGTTTCCAAACTTCTCTATCAATTGGTAGGTTCAACTCTGTGAGTTGAATGAAGTCATCACAAAGAAGTTTCTCAGAATCCTTCTCTCTAGTTTTTATGTGAAGATATTTCCTTTTCCAACATAGGCCTCAAGGTGCTCCGAATAAACACTTGCAGATTCTACAAACTTAATGTTTCAAAACTGTTCTATCAAAAGGAACGTTGAAGTCTGTGAGTTGAATGCACTCATCACAAAGAAGTTTCTCAGAATGCTTCCGTCTAGTTTTTAGGTGAAGAGATTTCATTTCCCAGCACAGGCCTCAAAGCGCTCCAAATATCCACTTGCAGATTCTATAAGAAGAGAGTTTCCAAACTGCTCTTTCAAAAGGAAGCTTCAAGTCTGTGAGTTGAATGCACTCATCACAAAGAAGTTTCTGAGAATGCTTCCGTCTAGTTTCTATATGAAGATATTTCCTTTTCCAACATAGGCCCCAAAGTGCTCCAAATAAACCCTTGCAGATTCTACAAAAGGAGTGTTTCAAAACTGCTCTTTCTATAGGTAAGTTCAAGTCTGTGAGTTGAATGCACTCCACACAAAGAAGTTTCTGAGAATGCTTCTGTTCAGTTTTTATGTGAAGATATTTCCTTTTCCAGCATAGGCCTCAAACGGCTCCAAATATCCACTTGCAGATTCTACAAAAAGAGTGTTTCCAAACTTCTCTACCAATTGGTAGGTTCAACTCTGTGAGTTGAATGAACTCATCACAAAGAAGTTTCTGAGAATCCTTCTCTCTAGTTTTTATGTGAAGATATTTCCTTTTCCAACGTAGGCCTCAAAGCGCTCCAAATAAACACATGCAGATTCTACAAAAGGAGTGTTTCAAAACTGTTCTATCAAAGGGAACGTTCAAGTCTGTGAGTTGAATGTACTCATCACACAGATGTTTCTCAGAATGCTTCTGTCTAGTTTTTAGTTGAAGAGATTTCATTTCCCAGCATAGGCCTCAAAGCGCTCCAAATATCCACTTGCAGAATCTACGAAAAGAGTGTTTCAAAGCTGCTCTTTCAAAAGCAAGGTTCAAGTCTGTGTGTTGAATGCACTCATCTGAAAGAAGTTTCTGAGAACGCTTCTGTCTAGTTCTTACGTGAAGATATTTCCTTTTCCAGCTTAGGCCTCAAAGCGCTCCAAATAAACACTTGCAAATTCTACAAAAGGAGTGTTTCAAAAGAGTTCTCTCAAAAGGAACGTTCAAGTCTGTGAGTTGAATGCACTTATCATACCGAAGTTTCCTGGAATGCTTCTGTCTAGTTTTTATGTGAAGACATTTCCTTTTCCAGCAGAGGCCTCAAAGCACTCCAAATATCCACTTGCAGATTCTACAAAAAGAGTGTTTCAAAACTGCTCTATCAAAAGCAAGCTTCAACACTGTGAGTAGAATGCACTCATCACAAAGAAGTTTCTGAGAATGCTTCTGTCTAGTTTTTATGTGAAGATATTTCCTTTTCCAACATAGGCCTCAAAGCGCTCCAAATAAACACTTGCAGATTCTACAAAAGGAGTGTTTCGAAACTGCTCTTTCAAGAGGAACGTTCAAGTCTGTGAGTTGAATGCACTCATCACACAGAAGTTTCTGAGAATGCTTCTGTCTAGTTTTTATGTGAAGATGTTTCCTTTTCCAGAATAGGCCTCAAAACGCTCCAAATATCCTCTTGCAGATTCTACAAAAAGAGTGTTTCAAAACTGTTCTATGAAAAGGAAGGTTCAACTCTGTGAGTTGAATGAATGCATCATGAAGAACTTTCTGAGAATGCTTCTCTGTAGTTTTTAGGTGAAGATATTCCAAAACCCAGCACAGGCCTCGAAGTGCTCCAAATAACCACTTGCAGATTTTACCAAAAGAGTGTTTCAAAACTGCTCTTTCTATAGGTAAGTTCAAGTCTGTGAGTTGAATGCACTCAACACAAAGAAGTTTCTGAGAATGCTTCTGTTCAGTTTTTATGTGAAGATATTTCCTTTTCCAGCATAGGCCTCAAACGGCTCCAAATATCCACTTGCAGATTCTACAAAAAGAGTGTTTCCAAACTTCTCTATCAATTGGGAGGTTCAACTCTGTGAGTTGAATGAAGTCATCACAAAGAAGTTTCTGAGAATCCTTCTCTCTAGTTTTTACGTGAAGATATTTCCTTTTCCAGCGTAGGACTCAAAGCGCTCCAAATAAACACATGCAGATTCTACAAAAGGAGTGTTTCAAAACTGTTCTATCAAAGGGAACGTTCAAGTCTGTGAGTTGAATGTACTCATCACACAGATGTTTCTCAGAATGCTTCTGTCTAGTTTTTAGGTGAAGAGATTTCATTTCCCAGCATAGGCCTCAAAGCGCTCCAAATATCCACTTGCAGATTCTATAAGAAGAGAGTTTCCAAACTGCTCTTTCAAAAGGAAGCTTCAAGTCTGTGAGTTGAATGCACTCATCACAAAGAAGTTTCTGAGAATGCTTCCGTCTAGTTTCTATATGAAGATATTTCCTTTTCCAACATAGGACCCAAAGTGCTCCAAATAAACCCTTGCAGATTCTACAAAAGGAGTGTTTCAAAACTGCTCTTTCTATAGGTAAGTTCAAGTCTGTGAGTTGAATGCACTCAACACAAAGAAGTTTCTGAGAATGCTTCTGTTCAGTTTTTATGTGAAGATATTTCCTTTTCCAGCATAGGCCTCAAACGGCTCCAAATATCCACTTGCAGATTCTACAAAAAGAGTGTTTCCAAACTTCTCTATCAATTGGTAGGTTCAACTCTGTGAGTTGAATGAACTCATCACAAAGAAGTTTCTGAGAATCCTTCTCTCTAGTTTTTATGTGAAGATATTTCCTTTTCCAGCGTAGGCCTCAAAGCGCTCCAAATAAACACATGCAGATTCTACAAAAGGAGTGTTTCAAAACTGTTCTATCAAAGGGAACGTTCAAGTCTGTGAGTTGAATGTACTCATCACACAGATGTTTCTCAGAATGCTTCTGTCTAGTTTTTAGGTGAAGAGATTTCATTTCCCAGCATAGGCCTCAAAGCGCTCCAAATATCCACTTGCAGATTCTATAAGAAGAGAGTTTCCAAACTGCTCTTTCAAAAGGAAGCTTCAAGTCTGTGAGTTGAATGCACTCATCACAAAGAAGTTTCTGAGAATGCTTCCGTCTAGTTTCTATATGAAGATATTTCCTTTTCCAACATAGGCCCCAAAGTGCTACAAATAAACCCTTGCAGATTCTACAAAAGGAGTGTTTCAAAACTGCTCTTTCTATAGGTAAGTTCAAGTCTGTGAGTTGAATGCACTCCACACAAAGAAGTTTCTGAGAATGCTTCTGTTCAGTTTTTATGTGAAGAGATTTCCTTTTCCAGCATAGGCCTCAAACGGCTCCAAATATCCACTTGCAGATTCTACAAAAAGAGTGTTTCCAAACTTCTCTATCAATTGGTAGGTTCAACTCTGTGAGTTGAATGAAGTCATCACAAAGAAGTTTCTGAGAATCCTTCTCTCTAGTTTTTATGTGAAGATACTTCCTTTTCCAACGTAGGCCTCAAGGCGCTCCAAATAAACACATGCAGATTCTACAAAAGGAGTGTTTCAAAACTGTTCTATCAAAGGGAACGTTCAAGTCTGTGAGTTGAATGTACTCATCACAGAGATGTTTCTCAGAATGCTTCTGTCTAGTTTTTAGGTGAAGAGATTTCATTTCCCAGCATAGGCCTCAAAGCGCTCCAAATATCCACTTGCAGAATCTACGAAAAGAGTGTTTCAAAGCTGCTCTTTCAAAAGCAAGGTTCAAGTCTGTGTGTTGAATGCACTCATCTGAAAGAAGTTTCTGAGAACGCTTCTGTCTAGTTCTTACGTGAAGATATTTCCTTTTCCAGCTTAGGCCTCAAAGCGCTCCAAATAAACACTTGCAAATTCTACAAAAGGAGTGTTTCAAAAGAGTTCTATCAAAAGGAACGTTCAAGTCTGTGAGTTGAATGCACTTATCATACCGAAGTTTCCTGGAATGCTTCTGTCTAGTTTTTATGTGAAGACATTTCCTTTTCCAGCAGAGGCCTCAAAGCACTCCAAATATCCACTTGCAGATTCTACAAAAAGAGTGTTTCAAAACTGCTCTATCAAAAGCAAGCTTCAACACTGTGAGTAGAATGCACTCATCACAAAGAAGTTTCTGAGAATGCTTCTGTCTAGTTTTTATGTGAAGATATTTCCTTTTCCAACATAGGCCTCAAAGCGCTCCAAATAAACACTTGCAGATTCTACAAAAGGAGTGTTTCGAAACTGCTCTTTCAAGAGGAACGTTCAAGTCTGTGAGTTGAATGCACTCATCACACAGAAGTTTCTGAGAATGCTTCTGTCTAGTTTTTATGTGAAGATGTTTCCTTTTCCAGAATAGGCCTCAAAACGCTCCAAATATCCTCTTGCAGATTCTACAAAAAGAGTGTTTCAAAACTGTTCTATGAAAAGGAAGGTTCAACTCTGTGAGTTGAATGAATGCATCATGAAGAACTTTCTGAGAATGCTTCTCTGTAGTTTTTAGGTGAAGATATTCCAAAACCCAGCACAGGCCTCGAAGTGCTCCAAATAACCACTTGCAGATTTTACCAAAAGAGTGTTTCAAAACTGCTCTTTCTATAGGTAAGTTCAAGTCTGTGAGTTGAATGCACTCAACACAAAGAAGTTTCTGAGAATGCTTCTGTTCAGTTTTTATGTGAAGATATTTCCTTTTCCAGCATAGGCCTCAAACGGCTCCAAATATCCACTTGCAGATTCTACAAAAAGAGTGTTTCCAAACTTCTCTATCAATTGGTAGGTTCAACTCTGTGAGTTGAATGAAGTCATCACAAAGAAGTTTCTGAGAATCCTTCTCTCTAGTTTTTACGTGAAGATATTTCCTTTTCCAGCGTAGGACTCAAAGCGCTCCAAATAAACACATGCAGATTCTACAAAAGGAGTGTTTCAAAACTGTTCTATCAAAGGGAAAGTTCAAGTCTGTGAGTTGAATGTACTCATCACACAGATGTTTCTCAGAATGCTTCCGTCTAGTTTTTAGGTGAAGAGATTTCATTTCCCAGCATAGGCCTCAAAGCGCTCCAAATATCCACTTGCAGATTCTATAAGAAGAGAGTTTCCAAACTGCTCTTTCAAAAGGAAGCTTCAAGTCTGTGAGTTGAATGCACTCATCACAAAGAAGTTTCTGAGAATGCTTCCGTCTAGTTTCTATATGAAGATATTTCCTTTTCCAACATAGGCCCCAAAGTGCTACAAATAAACCCTTGCAGATTCTACAAAAGGAGTGTTTCAAAACTGCTCTTTCTATAGGTAAGTTCAAGTCTGTGAGTTGAATGCACTCCACACAAAGAAGTTTCTGAGAATGCTTCTGTTCAGTTTTTATGTGAAGATATTTCCTTTTCCAGCATAGGCCTCAAACGGCTCCAAATATCCACTTGCAGATTCTACAAAAAGAGTGTTTCCAAACTTCTCTATCAATTGGTAGGTTCAACTCTGTGAGTTGAATGAACTCATCACAAAGAAGTTTCTGAGAATCCTTCTCTCTAGTTTTTATGTGAAGATATTTCCTTTTCCAACGTAGGCCTCAAATCGCTCCAAATAAACACATGCAGATTCTACAAAAGGAGTGTTTCAAAACTGTTCTATCAAAGGGAACGTTCAAGTCTGTGAGTTGAATGTACTCATCACACAGATGTTTCTCAGAATGCTTCTGTCTAGTTTTTAGTTGAAGAGATTTCATTTCCCAGCATAGGCCTCAAAGCGCTCCAAATATCCACATGCAGAATCTACGAAAAGAGTGTTTCAAAGCTGCTCTTTCAAAAGCAAGGTTCAAGTCTGTGTGTTGAATGCACTCATCCGAAAGAAGTTTCTGAGAACGCTTCTGTCTAGTTCTTACGTGAAGATATTTCCTTTTCCAGCTTAGGCCTCAAAGCGCTCCAAATAAACACTTGCAAATTCTACAAAAGGAGTGTTTCAAAAGAGTTCTATCAAAAGGAACGTTCAAGTCTGTGAGTTGAATGCACTTATCATACCGAAGTTTCCTGGAATGCTTCTGTCTAGTTTTTATGTGAAGACATTTCCTTTTCCAGCAGAGGCCTCAAAGCACTCCAAATATCCACTTGCAGATTCTACAAAAAGAGTGTTTCAAAACTGCTCTATCAAAAGCAAGCTTCAACACTGTGAGTAGAATGCACTCATCACAAAGAAGTTTCTGAGAATGCTTCTGTCTAGTTTTTATGTGAAGATATTTCCTTTTCCAACATAGGCCTCAAAGCGCTCCAAATAAACACTTGCAGATTCTACAAAAGGAGTGTTTCGAAACTGCTCTTTCAAGAGGAACGTTCAAGTCTGTGAGTTGAATGCACTCATCACACAGAAGTTTCTGAGAATGCTTCTGTCTAGTTTTTATGTGAAGATGTTTCCTTTTCCAGAATAGGCCTCAAAACGCTCCAAATATCCTCTTGCAGATTCTACAAAAAGAGTGTTTCAAAACTGTTCTATGAAAAGGAAGGTTCAACTCTGTGAGTTGAATGAATGCATCATGAAGAACTTTCTGAGAATGCTTCTCTGTAGTTTTTAGGTGAAGATATTCCAAAACCCAGCACAGGCCTCGAAGTGCTCCAAATAACCACTTGCAGATTTTACCAAAAGAGTGTTTCAAAACTGCTCTTTCTATAGGTAAGTTCAAGTCTGTGAGTTGAATGCACTCAACACAAAGAAGTTTCTGAGAATGCTTCTGTTCAGTTTTTATGTGAAGATATTTCCTTTTCCAGCATAGGCCTCAAACGGCTCCAAATATCCACTTGCAGATTCTACAAAAAGAGTGTTTCCAAACTTCTCTATCAATTGGTAGGTTCAACTCTGTGAGTTGAATGAAGTCATCACAAAGAAGTTTCTGAGAATCCTTCTCTCTAGTTTTTACGTGAAGATATTTCCTTTTCCAGCGTAGGACTCAAAGCGCTCCAAATAAACACATGCAGATTCTACAAAAGGAGTGTTTCAAAACTGTTCTATCAAAGGGAACGTTCAAGTCTGTGAGTTGAATGTACTCATCACACAGATGTTTCTCAGAATGCTTCTGTCTAGTTTTTAGGTGAAGAGATTTCATTTCCCAGCATAGGCCTCAAAGCGCTCCAAATATCCACTTGCAGATTCTATAAGAAGAGAGTTTCCAAACTGCTCTTTCAAAAGGAAGCTTCAAGTCTGTGAGTTGAATGCACTCATCTCAAAGAAGTTTCTGAGAATGCTTCCGTCTAGTTTCTATATGAAGATATTTCCTTTTCCAACATAGGACCCAAAGTGCTCCAAATAAACCCTTGCAGATTCTACAAAAGGAGTGTTTCAAAACTGCTCTTTCTATAGGTAAGTTCAAGTCTGTGAGTTGAATGCACTCAACACAAAGAAGTTTCTGAGAATGCTTCTGTTCAGTTTTTATGTGAAGATATTTCCTTTTCCAGCATAGGCCTCAAACGGCTCCAAATATCCACTTGCAGATTCTACAAAAAGAGTGTTTCCAAACTTCTCTATCAATTGGTAGGTTCAACTCTGTGAGTTGAATGAACTCATCACAAAGAAGTTTCTGAGAATCCTTCTCTCTAGTTTTTATGTGAAGATATTTCCTTTTCCAGCGTAGGCCTCAAAGCGCTCCAAATAAACACATGCAGATTCTACAAAAGGAGTGTTTCAAAACTGTTCTATCAAAGGGAACGTTCAAGTCTGTGAGTTGAATGTACTCATCACACAGATGTTTCTCAGAATGCTTCTCTCTAGTTTTTAGGTGAAGAGATTTCATTTCCCAGCATAGGCCTCAAAGCGCTCCAAATATCCACTTGCAGATTCTATAAGAAGAGAGTTTCCAAACTGCTCTTTCAAAAGGAAGCTTCAAGTCTGTGAGTTGAATGCACTCATCACAAAGAAGTTTCTGAGAATGCTTCCGTCTAGTTTCTATATGAAGATATTTCCTTTTCCAACATAGGCCCCAAAGTGCTCCAAATAAACCCTTGCAGATTCTACAAAAGGAGTGTTTCAAAACTGCTCTTTCTATAGGTAAGTTCAAGTCTGTGAGTTGAATGCACTCAACACAAAGAAGTTTCTGAGAATGCTTCTGTTCAGTTTTTATGTGACGATATTTCCTTTTCCAGCATAGGCCTCAAACGGCTCCAAATATGCACTTGCAGATTCTACAAAAAGAGTGTTTCCAAACTTCTCTATCAATTGGTAGGTTCAACTCTGTGAGTTGAATGAACTCATCACAAAGAAGTTTCTGAGAATCTTTCTCTCTAGTTTTTATGTGAAGATATTTCCTTTTCCAACATAGGCCTCAAGGTGCTCCGAATAAACACTTGCAGATTCTACAAACTTAATGTTTCAAAACTGTTCTATCAAAAGGAACGTTGAAGTCTGTGAGTTGAATGCACTCATCACAAAGAAGTTTCTCAGAATGCTTCCGTCTAGTTTTTAGGTGAAGAGATTCCATTTCCCAGCACAGGCCTCAAAGCGCTCCAAATATCCACTTGCAGATTCTATAAGAAGAGAGTTTCCAAACTGCTCTTTCAAAAGGAAGCTTCAAGTCTGTGAGTTGAATGCACTCGTCACAAAGAAGTTTCTGAGAATGCTTCCGTCTAGTTTCTATATGAAGATATTTCCTTTTCCAACATAGGCCCCAAAGTGCTCCAAATAAACCCTTGCAGATTCTACAAAAGGAGTGTTTCAAAACTGCTCTTTCTATAGGTAAGTTCAAGTCTGTGAGTTGAATGCACTCAACACAAAGAAGTTTCTGAGAATGCTTCTGTTCAGTTTTTATGTGAAGATATTTCCTTTTCCAGCATAGGCCTCAAAGCGCTCCAAATAAACACTTGCAGATTCTACAAAAGGAGTGTTTCGAAACTGCTCTTTCAAGAGGAACGTTCAAGTCTGTGAGTTGAATGCACTCATCACACAGAAGTTTCTGAGAATGCTTCTGTCTAGTTTTTATGTGAAGATGTTTCCTTTTCCAGAATAGGCCTCAAAACGCTCCAAATATCCTCTTGCAGATTCTACAAAAAGAGTGTTTCAAAACTGTTCTATGAAAAGGAAGGTTCAACTCTGTGAGTTGAATGAATGCATCATGAAGAACTTTCTGAGAATGCTTCTCTGTAGTTTTTAGGTGAAGATATTCCAAAACCCAGCACAGGCCTCGAAGTGCTCCAAATAACCACTTGCAGATTTTACCAAAAGAGTGTTTCAAAACTGCTCTTTCTATAGGTAAGTTCAAGTCTGTGAGTTGAATGCACTCAACACAAAGAAGTTTCTGAGAATGCTTCTGTTCAGTTTTTATGTGAAGATATTTCCTTTTCCAGCATAGGCCTCAAACGGCTCCAAATATCCACTTGCAGATTCTACAAAAAGAGTGTTTCCAAACTTCTCTATCAATTGGTAGGTTCAACTCTGTGAGTTGAATGAAGTCATCACAAAGAAGTTTCTGAGAATCCTTCTCTCTAGTTTTTATGTGAAGATATTTCCTTTTCCAACATAGGCCTCAAGGTGCTCCGAATAAACACTTGCAGATTCTACAAACTTAATGTTTCAAAACTGTTCTATCAAAAGGAACGTTGAAGTCTGTGAGTTGAATGCACTCATCACAAAGAAGTTTCTCAGAATGCTTCCGTCTAGTTTTTAGGTGAAGAGATTTCATTTCCCAGCACAGGCCTCAAAGCGCTCCAAATATCCACTTGCAGATTCTATAAGAAGAGAGTTTCCAAACTGCTCTTTCAAAAGGAAGCTTCAAGTCTGTGAGTTGAATGCACTCATCACAAAGAAGTTTCTGAGAATGCTTCCGTCTAGTTTCTATATGAAGATATTTCCTTTTCCAACATAGGACCCAAAGTGCTCCAAATAAACCCTTGCAGATTCTACAAAAGGAGTGTTTCAAAACTGCTCTTTCTATAGGTAAGTTCAAGTCTGTGAGTTGAATGCACTCAACACAAAGAAGTTTCTGAGAATGCTTCTGTTCAGTTTTTATGTGAAGATATTTCCTTTTCCAGCATAGGCCTCAAACGGCTCCAAATATCCACTTGCAGATTCTACAAAAAGAGTGTTTCCAAACTTCTCTATCAATTGGTAGGTTCAACTCTGTGAGTTGAATGAACTCATCACAAAGAAGTTTCTGAGAATCCTTCTCTCTAGTTTTTATGTGAAGATATTTCCTTTTCCAACGTAGGCCTCAAAGCGCTCCAAATAAACACATGCAGATTCTACAAAAGGAGTGTTTCAAAACTGTTCTATCAAAGGGAACGTTCAAGTCTGTGAGTTGAATGTACTCATCACACAGATGTTTCTCAGAATGCTTCTCTCTAGTTTTTAGGTGAAGAGATTTCATTTCCCAGCATAGGCCTCAAAGCGCTCCAAATATCCACTTGCAGATTCTATAAGAAGAGAGTTTCCAAACTGCTCTTTCAAAAGGAAGCTTCAAGTCTGTGAGTTGAATGCACTCATCACAAAGAAGTTTCTGAGAATGCTTCCGTCTAGTTTCTATATGAAGATATTTCCTTTTCCAACATAGGCCCCAAAGTGCTCCAAATAAACCCTTGCAGATTCTCCAAAAGGAGTGTTTCAAAACTGCTCTTTCTATAGGTAAGTTCAAGTCTGTGAGTTGAATGCACTCAACACAAAGAAGTTTCTGAGAATGCTTCTGTTCAGTTTTTATGTGACGATATTTCCTTTTCCAGCATAGGCCTCAAACGGCTCCAAATATGCACTTGCAGATTCTACAAAAAGAGTGTTTCCAAACTTCTCTATCAATTGGTAGGTTCAACTCTGTGAGTTGAATGAACTCATCACAAAGAAGTTTCTGAGAATCTTTCTCTCTAGTTTTTATGTGAAGATATTTCCTTTTCCAACATAGGCCTCAAGGTGCTCCGAATAAACACTTGCAGATTCTACAAACTTAATGTTTCAAAACTGTTCTATCAAAAGGAACGTTGAAGTCTGTGAGTTGAATGCACTCATCACAAAGAAGTTTCTCAGAATGCTTCCGTCTAGTTTTTAGGTGAAGAGATTTCATTTCCCAGCACAGGCCTCAAAGCGCTCCAAATATCCACTTGCAGATTCTATAAGAAGAGAGTTTCCAAACTGCTCTTTCAAAAGGAAGCTTCAAGTCTGTGAGTTGAATGCACTCGTCACAAAGAAGTTTCTGAGAATGCTTCCGTCTAGTTTCTATATGAAGATATTTCCTTTTCCAACATAGGCCCCAAAGTGCTCCAAATAAACCCTTGCAGATTCTACAAAAGGAGTGTTTCAAAACTGCTCTTTCTATAGGTAAGTTCAAGTCTGTGAGTTGAATGCACTCAACACAAAGAAGTTTCTGAGAATGCTTCTGTTCAGTTTTTATGTGAAGATATTTCCTTTTCCAGCATAGGCCTCAAAGCGCTCCAAATAAACACTTGCAGATTCTACAAAAGGAGTGTTTCGAAACTGCTCTTTCAAGAGGAACGTTCAAGTCTGTGAGTTGAATGCACTCATCACACAGAAGTTTCTGAGAGTGCTTCTGTCTAGTTTTTATGTGAAGATGTTTCCTTTTCCAGAATAGGCCTCAAAACGCTCCAAATATCCTCTTTCAGATTCTACAAAAAGAGTGTTTCAAAACTGTTCTATGAAAAGGAAGGTTCAACTCTGTGAGTTGAATGAATGCATCATGAAGAACTTTCTGAGAATGCTTCTCTGTAGTTTTTAGGTGAAGATATTCCAAAACCCAGCACAGGCCTCGAAGTGCTCCAAATAACCACTTGCAGATTTTACCAAAAGAGTGTTTCAAAACTGCTCTTTCTATAGGTAAGTTCAAGTCTGTGAGTTGAATGCACTCAACACAAAGAAGTTTCTGAGAATGCTTCTGTTCAGTTTTTATGTGAAGATATTTCCTTTTCCAGCATAGGCCTCAAACGGCTCCAAATATCCACTTGCAGATTCTACAAAAAGAGTGTTTCCAAACTTCTCTATCAATTGGTAGGTTCAACTCTGTGAGTTGAATGAAGTCATCACAAAGAAGTTTCTGAGAATCCTTCTCTCTAGTTTTTATGTGAAGATATTTCCTTTTCCAACGTAGGCCTCAAAGCGCTCCAAATAAACACATGCAGATTCTACAAAAGGAGTGTTTCAAAACTGTTCTATCAAAGGGAACGTTCAAGTCTGTGAGTTGAATGTACTCATCACACAGATGTTTCTCAGAATGCTTCTGTCTAGTTTTTAGGTGAAGAGATTTCATTTCCCAGCATAGGCCTCAAAGCGCTCCAAATATCCACTTGCAGATTCTATAAGAAGAGAGTTTCCAAACTGCTCTTTCAAAAGGAAGCTTCAAGTCTGTGAGTTGAATGCACTCATCACAAAGAAGTTTCTGAGAATGCTTCCGTCTAGTTTCTATATGAAGATATTTCCTTTTCCAACATAGGCCCCAAAGTGCTCCAAATAAACCCTTGCAGATTCTACAAAAGGAGTGTTTCAAAACTGCTCTTTCTATAGGTAAGTTCAAGTCTGTGAGTTGAATGCACTCAACACAAAGAAGTTTCTGAGAATGCTTCTGTTCAGTTTTTATGTGAAGATATTTCCTTTTCCAGCATAGGCCTCAAACGGCTCCAAATATCCACTTGCAGATTCTACAAAAAGAGTGTTTCCAAACTTCTCTATCAATTGGTAGGTTCAACTCTGTGAGTTGAATGAACTCATCACAAAGAAGTTTCTGAGAATCCTTCTCTCTAGTTTTTATGTGAAGATATTTCCTTTTCCAACGTAGGCCTCAAAGCGCTCCAAATAAACACATGCAGATTCTACAAAAGGAGTGTTTCAAAACTGTTCTATCAAAGGGAACGTTCAAGTCTGTGAGTTGAATGTACTCATCACACAGATGTTTCTCAGAATGCTTCTGTCTAGTTTTTAGTTGAAGAGATTTCATTTCCCAGCATAGGCCTCAAAGCGCTCCAAATATCCACTTGCAGAATCTACGAAAAGAGTGTTTCAAAGCTGCTCTTTCAAAAGCAAGGTTCAAGTCTGTGTGTTGAATGCACTCATCCGAAAGAAGTTTCTGAGAACGCTTCTGTCTAGTTCTTACGTGAAGATATTTCCTTTTCCAGCTTAGGCCTCAAAGCGCTCCAAATAAACACTTGCAAATTCTACAAAAGGAGTGTTTCAAAAGAGTTCTATCAAAAGGAACGTTCAAGTCTGTGAGTTGAATGCACTTATCATACCGAAGTTTCCTGGAATGCTTCTGTCTAGTTTTTATGTGAAGACATTTCCTTTTCCAGCAGAGGCCTCAAAGCACTCCAAATATCCACTTGCAGATTCTACAAAAAGAGTGTTTCAAAACTGCTCTATCAAAAGCAAGCTTCAACACTGTGAGTAGAATGCACTCATCACAAAGAAGTTTCTGAGAATGCTTCTGTCTAGTTTTTATGTGAAGATATTTCCTTTTCCAACATAGGCCTCAAAGCGCTCCAAATAAACACTTGCAGATTCTACAAAAGGAGTGTTTCGAAACTGCTCTTTCAAGAGGAACGTTCAAGTCTGTGAGTTGAATGCACTCATCACACAGAAGTTTCTGAGAATGCTTCTGTCTAGTTTTTATGTGAAGATGTTTCCTTTTCCAGCATAGGCCTCAAAACGCTCCAAATATCCTCTTGCAGATTCTACAAAAAGAGTGTTTCAAAACTGTTCTATCAAAAGGAAGGTTCAACTCTGTGAGTTGAATGAATGCATCATGAAGAACTTTCTGAGAATGCTTCTCTGTAGTTTTTAGGTGAAGATATTCCAAAACCCAGCACAGGCCTCGAAGTGCTCCAAATAACCACTTGCAGATTTTACCAAAAGAGTGTTTCAAAACTGCTCTTTCTATAGGTAAGTTCAAGTCTGTGAGTTGAATGCACTCAACACAAAGAAGTTTCTGAGAATGCTTCTGTTCAGTTTTTATGTGAAGATATTTCCTTTTCCAGCATAGGCCTCAAACGGCTCCAAATATCCACTTGCAGATTCTACAAAAAGAGTGTTTCCAAACTTCTCTATCAATTGGTAGGTTCAACTCTGTGAGTTGAATGAAGTCATCACAAAGAAGTTTCTGAGAATCCTTCTCTCTAGTTTTTACGTGAAGATATTTCCTTTTCCAGCGTAGGACTCAAAGCGCTCCAAATAAACACATGCAGATTCTACAAAAGGAGTGTTTCAAAACTGTTCTATCAAAGGGAACGTTCAAGTCTGTGAGTTGAATGTACTCATCACACAGATGTTTCTCAGAATGCTTCTGTCTAGTTTTTAGGTGAAGAGATTTCATTTCCCAGCATAGGCCTCAAAGCGCTCCAAATATCCACTTGCAGATTCTATAAGAAGAGAGTTTCCAAACTGCTCTTTCAAAAGGAAGCTTCAAGTCTGTGAGTTGAATGCACTCATCACAAAGAAGTTTCTGAGAATGCTTCCGTCTAGTTTCTATATGAAGATATTTCCTTTTCCAACATAGGCCCCAAAGTGCTCCAAATAAACCCTTGCAGATTCTACAAAAGGAGTGTTTCAAAACTGCTCTTTCTATAGGTAAGTTCAAGTCTGTGAGTTGAATGCACTCCACACAAAGAAGTTTCTGAGAATGCTTCTGTTCAGTTTTTATGTGAAGATATTTCCTTTTCCAGCATAGGCCTCAAACGGCTCCAAATATCCACTTGCAGATTCTACAAAAAGAGTGTTTCCAAACTTCTCTATCAATTGGTAGGTTCAACTCTGTGAGTTGAATGAACTCATCAGAAAGAAGTTTCTGAGAATCCTTCTCTCTAGTTTTTATGTGAAGATATTTCCTTTTCCAACATAGGCCTCAAAGCGCTCCAAATAAACACATGCAGATTCTACAAAAGGAGTGTTTCAAAACTGTTCTATCAAAGGGAACGTTCAAGTCTGTGAGTTGAATGTACTCATCACACAGATGTTTCTCAGAATGCTTCTGTCTAGTTTTTAGTTGAAGAGATTTCATTTCCCAGCATAGGCCTCAAAGCGCTCCAAATATCCACTTGCAGAATCTACGAAAAGAGTGTTTCAAAGCTGCTCTTTCAAAAGCAAGGTTCAAGTCTGTGTGTTGAATGCACTCATCTGAAAGAAGTTTCTGAGAACGCTTCTGTCTAGTTCTTAAGTGAAGATATTTCCTTTTCCAGCTTAGGCCTCAAAGCGCTCCAAATAAACACTTGCAAATTCTACAAAAGGAGTGTTTCAAAAGAGTTCTATCAAAAGGAACGTTCAAGTCTGTGAGTTGAATGCACTTATCATACCGAAGTTTCCTGGAATGCTTCTGTCTAGTTTTTATGTGAAGACATTTCCTTTTCCAGCAGAGGCCTCAAAGCACTCCAAATATCCACTTGCAGATTCTACAAAAAGAGTGTTTCAAAACTGCTCTATCAAAAGCAAGCTTCAACACTGTGAGTAGAATGCACTCATCACAAAGAAGTTTCTGAGAATGCTTCTGTCTAGTTTTTATGTGAAGATATTTCCTTTTCCAACATAGGCCTCAAAGCGCTCCAAATAAACACTTGCAGATTCTACAAAAGGAGTGTTTCGAAACTGCTCTTTCAAGAGGAACGTTCAAGTCTGTGAGTTGAATGCACTCATCACACAGAAGTTTCTGAGAATGCTTCTGTCTAGTTTTTATGTGAAGATGTTTCCTTTTCCAGAATAGGCCTCAAAACGCTCCAAATATCCTCTTGCAGATTCTACAAAAAGAGTGTTTCAAAACTGTTCTATGAAAAGGAAGGTACAACTCTGTGAGTTGAATGAATGCATCATGAAGAACTTTCTGAGAATGCTTCTCTGTAGTTTTTAGGTGAAGATATTCCAAAACCCAGCACAGGCCTCGAAGTGCTCCAAATAACCACTTGCAGATTTTACCAAAAGAGTGTTTCAAAACTGCTCTTTCTATAGGTAAGTTCAAGTCTGTGAGTTGAATGCACTCAACACAAAGAAGTTTCTGAGAATGCTTCTGTTCAGTTTTTATGTGAAGATATTTCCTTTTCCAGCATAGGCCTCAAACGGCTCCAAATATCCACTTGCAGATTCTACAAAAAGAGTGTTTCCAAACTTCTCTATCAATTGGCAGGTTCAACTCTGTGAGTTGAATGAAGTCATCACAAAGAAGTTTCTGAGAATGCTTCCGTCTAGTTTCTATATGAAGATATTTCCTTTTCCAACATAGGCCCCAAAGTGCTCCAAATAAACCCTTGCAGATACTACAAAAGGAGTGTTTCAAAACTGCTCTTTCGATAGGTAAGTTCAAGTCTGTGAGTTGAATGCACTCAACACAAAGAAGTTTCTGACAATTCTTCTGTTCAGTTTTTATGTGAAGATATTTCCTTTTCCAGCATAGGCCTCAAACGGCTCCAAATATCCACTTGCAGATTCTACAAAAAGAGTGTTTCCAAACTTCTCTATCAATTGGTAGGTTCAACTCTGTGAGTTGAATGAAGTCATCACAAAGAAATTTCTGAGAATCCTTCTCTCTAGTTTTTACGTGAAGATATTTCCTTTTCCAGCGTAGACCTCAAAGCGCTCCAAATAAACACATGCAGATTCTACAAAAGGAGTGTTTCAAAACTGTTCTATCAAAGGGAACGTTCAAGTCTGTGAGTTGAATGTACTCATCACACAGATGTTTCTCAGAATGCTTCTGTCTAGTTTTTAGGTGAAGAGATTTCATTTCCCAGCATAGGCCTCAAAGCGCTCCAAATATCCACTTGCAGATTCTATAAGAAGAGAGTTTCCAAACTGCTCTTTCAAAAGGAAGCTTCAAGTCTGTGAGTTGAATGCACTCATCACAAAGAAGTTTCTGAGAATGCTTCCGTCTAGTTTCTATATGAAGATATTTCCTTTTCCATCATAGGCCCCAAAGTGCTCCAAATAAACCCTTGCAGATTCTACAAAAGGAGTGTTTCAAAACTGCTCTTTCTATAGGTAAGTTCAAGTCTGTGAGTTGAATGCACTCAACACAAAGAAGTTTCTGAGAATGCTTCTGTTCAGTTTTTATGTGAAGATATTTCCTTTTCCAGCATAGGCCTCAAACGGCTCCAAATATCCACTTGCAGATTCTACAAAAAGAGTGTTTCCAAACTTCTCTATCAATTGGTAGGTTCAACTCTGTGAGTTGAATGAACTCATCACAAAGAAGTTTCTGAGAATCCTTCTCTCTAGTTTTTATGTGAAGATATTTCTTTTTCCAGCGTAGGCCACAAAGCGCTCCAAATAAACACATGCAGATTCTACAAAAGGAGTGTTTCAAAACTGTTCTATCAAAGGGAACGTTCAAGTCTGTGAGTTGAATGTACTCATCACACAGATGTTTCTCAGAATGCTTCTGTCTAGTTTTTAGGTGAAGAGATTTCATTTCCCAGCATAGGCCTCAAAGCGCTCCAAATATCCACTTGCAGATTCTATAAGAAGAGAGTTTCCAAACTGCTCTTTCAAAAGGAAGCTTCAAGTCTGTGTGTTGAATGCACTCATCCAAAAGAAGTTTCTGAGAATGCTTCTGTCTAGTTCTTACGTGAAGATATTTCCTTTTCCAGGTAAGGCCTCAAAGCGCTCCAAATAAACACTTGCAAATTCTACAAAAGGAGTGTTTCAAAAGAGTTCTATCAAAAGGAACGTTCAAGTCTGTGAGTTGAATGCACTTATCATACCGAAGTTTCCTGGAATGCTTCTGTCTAGTTTTTATGTGAAGACATTTCCTTTTCCAGCAGAGGCCTCAAAGCACTCCAAATATCCACTTGCAGATTCTACAAAAAGAGTGTTTCAAAACTGCTCTATCAAAAGCAAGGTTCAACACTGTGAGTAGAATGCACTCATCACAAAGAAGTTTCTGAGAATGCTTCTGTCTAGTTTTTATGTGAAGATATTTCCTTTTCCAACATAGGCCTCAAAGCGCTCCAAATAAACACTTGCAGATTCTACAAAAGGAGTGTTTCGAAACTGCTCTTTTAAGAGGAACGTTCAAGTCTGTGAGTTGAATGCACTCATCACACAGAAGTTTCTGAGAATGCTTCTGTCTAGTTTTTATGTGAAGATGTTTCCTTTTCCAGCATAGGCCTCAAAACGCTCCAAATATCCTCTTGCAGATTCTACAAAAAGAGTGTTTCAAAACTGTTCTATCAAAAGGAAGGTTCAACTCTGTGAGTTGAATGAATGCATCATGAAGAACTTTCTGAGAATGCTTCTCTGTAGTTTTTAGGTGAAGATATTCCAAAACCCAGCACAGGCCTCGAAGTGCTCCAAATAACCACTTGCAGATTTTACCAAAAGAGTGTTTCAAAACTGCTCTTTCTATAGGTAAGTTCAAGTCTGTGAGTTGAATGCACTCAACACAAAGAAGTTTCTGAGAATGCTTCTGTTCAGTTTTTATGTGAAGATATTTCCTTTTCCAGCATAGGCCTCAAACGGCTCCAAATATCCACTTGCAGATTCTACAAAAAGAGTGTTTCCAAACTTCTCTATCAATTGGTAGGTTCAACTCTGTGAGTTGAATGAAGTCATCACAAAGAAGTTTCTGAGAATCCTTCTCTCTAGTTTTTATGTGAAGATACTTCCTTTTCCAACGTAGGCCTCAAGGCGCTCCAAATAAACACATGCAGATTCTACAAAAGGAGTGTTTCAAAACTGTTCTATCAAAGGGAACGTTCAAGTCTGTGAGTTGAATGTACTCATCACAGAGATGTTTCTCAGAATGCTTCTGTCTAGTTTTTAGGTGAAGAGATTTCATTTCCCAGCATAGGCCTCAAAGCGCTCCAAATATCCACTTGCAGATTCTATAAGAAGAGAGTTTCCAAACTGCTCTTTCAAAAGGAGCTTCAAGTCTGTGAGTTGAATGCACTCATCACAAAGAAGTTTCTGAGAATGCTTCCGTCTAGTTTCTATATGAAGATATTTCCTTTTCCAACATAGGCCCCAAAGTGCTCCAAATAAACCCTTGCAGATTCTACAAAAGGAGTGTTTCAAAACTGCTCTTTCTATAGGTAAGTTCAAGTCTGTGAGTTGAATGCACTCAACACAAAGAAGTTTCTGAGAATGCTTCTGTTCAGTTTTTATGTGAAGAGATTTCCTTTTCCAGCATAGGCCTCAAACGGCTCCAAATATCCACTTGCAGATTCTACAAAAAGAGTGTTTCCAAACTTCTCTATCAATTGGTAGGTTCAACTCTGTGAGTTGAATGAACTCATCACAAAGAAGTTTCTGAGAATCCTTCTCTCTAGTTTTTATGTGAAGATATTTCCTTTTCCAGCGTAGGCCACAAAGCGCTCCAAATAAACACATGCAGATTCTACAAAAGGAGTGTTTCAAAACTGTTCTATCAAAGGGAACGTTCAAGTCTGTGAGTTGAATGTACTCATCACACAGATGTTTCTCAGAATGCTTCTGTCTAGTTTTTAGGTGAAGAGATTTCATTTCCCAGCATAGGCCTCAAAGCGCTCCAAATATCCACTTGCAGAATCTACGAAAAGAGTGTTTCAAAGCTGCTCTTTCAAAAGCAAGGTTCAAGTCTGTGTGTTGAATGCACTCATCCGAAAGAAGTTTCTGAGAATGCTTCTGTCTAGTTCTTTCGTGAAGATATTTCCTTTTCCAGCTTAGGCCTCAAAGCGCTCCAAATAAACACTTGCAAATTCTACAAAAGGAGTGTTTCAAAAGAGTTCTATCAAAAGGAACGTTCAAGTCTGTGAGTTGAATGCACTTTTCATACCGAAGTTTCCTGGAATGCTTCTGTCTAGTTTTTATGTGAAGACATTTCCTTTTCCAGCATAGGCCTCAAAGCACTCCAAATATCCACTTGCAGATTCTACAAAAAGAGAGTTTCAAAACTGCTCTATCAAAAGCAAGCTTCAACACTGTGAGTAGAATGCACTCATCACAAAGAAGTTTCTGAGAATGCTTCTGTCTAGTTTTTATGTGAAGATATTTCCTTTTCCAACATAGGCCTCAAAGCGCTCCAAATAAACACTTGCAGATTCTACAAAAGGAGTGTTTCGAAACTGCTCTTTCAACAGGAACGTTCAAGTCTGTGAGTTGAATGCACTCATCACACAGAAGTTTCTCAGAATGCTTCTGTCTAGTTTTTATGTGAAGATATTTCCTTTTCCAGCATAGGCCTCAGAACGCTCCAAATATCCTCTTGCAGATTCTACAAAAAGAGTGTTTCAAAACTGTTCTATCAAAAGGAAGGTTCAACTCTGTGAGTTGAATGAATGCATCATGAAGAACTTTCTGAGAATGCTTCTCTGTAGTTTTTAGGTGAAGATATTCCAAAACCCAGCACAGGCCTCGAAGTGCTCCAAATAACCACTTGCAGATTTTACCAAAAGAGTGTTTCAAAACTGCTCTTTCTATACGTAAGTTCAAGTCTGTGAGATGAATGCACTCAACACAAAGAAGTTTCTGAGAATGCTTCTGTTCAGTTTTTATGTGAAGATATTTCCTTTTCCAGCATAGGCCTCAAACGGCTCCAAATTTTCACTTGCAGATTCTACAAAAAGAGTGTTTCCAAACTTCCCTATCAATTGGTAGGTTCAACCCTGTGAGTTGAATGAAGTCATCACAAAGAAGTTTCTGAGAATCCTTCTCTCTAGTTTTTATGTGAAGATATTTCCTTTTCCAACATAGGCCTCAAGGTGCTCCGAATAAACACTTGCAGATTCTACAAACTTAATGTTTCAAAACTCTTCTATCAAAAGGAACGTTGAAGTCTGTGAGTTGAATGCACTCATCACAAAGAAGTTTCTCAGAATGCTTCCGTCTAGTTTTTAGGTGAAGAGATTTCATTTCCCAGCATAGGCCTCAAAGCGCTCCAAATATCCACTTGCAGATTCTATAAGAAGAGAGTTTCCAAACTGCTCTTTCAAAAGGAAGCTTCAAGTCTGTGAGTTGAATGCACTCATCACAAAGAAGTTTCTGAGAATGCTTCCGTCTAGTTTCTATATGAAGATATTTCCTTTTCCAACATAGGCCCCAAAGTGCTCCAAATAAACCCTTGCAGATTCTACAAAAGGAGTGTTTCAAAACTGCTCTTTCTATAGGTAAGTTCAAGTCTGTGAGTTGAATGCACTCAACACAAAGAAGTTTCTGAGAATGCTTCTGTTCAGTTTTTATGTGAAGAGATTTCCTTTTCCAGCATAGGCCTCAAACGGCTCCAAATATCCACTTGCAGATTCTACAAAAAGAGTGTTTCCAAACTTCTCTATCAATTGGTAGGTTCAACTCTGTGAGTTGAATGAAGTCATCACAAAGAAGTTTCTGAGAATCCTTCTCTCTAGTTTTTATGTGAAGATATTTCCTTTTCCAACATAGGCCTCAAGGTGCTCCGAATAAACACTTGCAGATTCTACAAACTTAATGTTTCAAAACTGTTCTATCAAAAGGAACGTTGAAGTCTGTGAGTTGAATGCACTCATCACAAAGAAGTTTCTCAGAATGCTTCCGTCTAGTTTTTAGGTGAAGAGATTTCATTTCCCAGCACAGGCCTCAAAGCGCTCTAAATATCCACTTGCAGATTCTATAAGAAGAGAGTTTCCAAACTGCTCTTTCAAAAGGAAGCTTCAAGTCTGTGAGTTGAATGCACTCATCACAAAGAAGTTTCTGAGAATGCTTCCGTCTAGTTTCTATATGAAGATATTTCCTTTTCCAACATAGGCCCCAAAGTGCTCCAAATAAACCCTTGCAGATTCTACAAAAGGAGTGTTTCAAAACTGCTCTTTCTATAGGTAAGTTCAAGTCTGTGAGTTGAATGCACTCCACACAAAGAAGTTTCTGAGAATGCTTCTGTTCAGTTTTTATGTGAAGATATTTCCTTTTCCAGCATAGGCCTCAAACGGCTCCAAATATCCACTTGCAGATTCTACAAAAAGAGTGTTTCCAAACTTCTCTATCAATTGGTAGGTTCAACTCTGTGAGTTGAATGAAGTCATCACAAAGAAGTTTCTGAGAATCCTTCTCTCTAGTTTTTATGTGAAGATATTTCCTTTTCCAACGTAGGCCTCAAAGCGCTCCAAATAAACACATGCAGATTCTACAAAAGGAGTGTTTCAAAACTGTTCTATCAAAGGGAACGTTCAAGTCTGTGAGTTGAATGTACTCATCACACAGATGTTTCTCAGAATGCTTCTGTCTAGTTTTTAGGTGAAGAGATTTCATTTCCCAGCATAGGCCTCAAAGCGCTCCAAATATCCACTTGCAGAATCTACGAAAAGAGTGTTTCAAAGCTGCTCTTTCAAAAGCAAGGTTCAAGTCTGTGTGTTGAATGCACTCATCCGAAAGAAGTTTCTGAGAACGCTTCTGTCTAGTTCTTACGTGAAGATATTTCCTTTTCCAGCTTAGGCCTCAAAGCGCTCCAAATAAACACTTGCAAATTCTACAAAAGGAGTGTTTCAAAAGAGTTCTATCAAAAGGAACGTTCAAGTCTGTGAGTTGAATGCACTTATCATACCGAAGTTTCCTGGAATGCTTCTGTCTAGTTTTTATGTGAAGACATTTCCTTTTCCAGCAGAGGCCTCAAAGCACTCCAAATATCCACTTGCAGATTCTACAAAAAGAGTGTTTCAAAACTGCTCTATCAAAAGCAAGCTTCAACACTGTGAGTAGAATGCACTCATCACAAAGAAGTTTCTGAGAATGCTTCTGTCTAGTTTTTATGTGAAGATATTTCCTTTTCCAACATAGGCCTCAAAGCGCTCCAAATAAACACTTGCAGATTCTACAAAAGGAGTGTTTCGAAACTGCTCTTTCAAGAGGAACGTTCAAGTCTGTGAGTTGAATGCACTCGTCACACAGAAGTTTCTGAGAATGCTTCTGTCTAGTTTTTATGTGAAGATGTTTCCTTTTCCAGCATAGGCCTCAAAACGCTCCAAATATCCTCTTGCAGATTCTACAAAAAGAGTGTTTCAAAACTGTTCTATCAAAAGGAAGGTTCAACTCTGTGAGTTGAATGAATGCATCATGAAGAACTTTCTGAGAATGCTTCTCTGTAGTTTTTAGGTGAAGATATTCCAAAACCCAGCACAGGCCTCGAAGTGCCCCAAATAAACACTTGCAGATTTTACCAAAAGAGTGTTTCAAAACTGCTCTTTCTATACGTAAGTTCAAGTCTGTGAGATGAATGCACTCAACACAAAGAAGTTTCTGAGAATGCTTCTGTTCAGTTTTTATGTGAAGATATTTCCTTTTCCAGCATAGGCCTCAAACGGCTCCAAATATCCACTTGCAGATTCTACAAAAAGAGTGTTTCCAAACTTCTCTATCAATTGGTAGGTTCAACTCTGTGAGTTGAATGAAGTCATCACAAAGAAGTTTCTCAGAATCCTTCTCTCTAGTTTTTATGTGAAGATATTTCCTTTTCCAACATAGGCCTCAAGGTGCTCCGAATAAACACTTGCAGATTCTACAAACTTAATGTTTCAAAACTGTTCTATCAAAAGGAACGTTGAAGTCTGTGAGTTGAATGCACTCATCACAAAGAAGTTTCTCAGAATGCTTCCGTCTAGTTTTTAGGTGAAGAGATTTCATTTCCCAGCACAGGCCTCAAAGCGCTCCAAATATCCACTTGCAGATTCTATAAGAAGAGAGTTTCCAAACTGCTCTTTCAAAAGGAAGCTTCAAGTCTGTGAGTTGAATGCACTCATCACAAAGAAGTTTCTGAGAATGCTTCCGTCTAGTTTCTATATGAAGATATTTCCTTTTCCAACATAGGCCCCAAAGTGCTCCAAATAAACCCTTGCAGATTCTACAAAAGGAGTGTTTCAAAACTGCTCTTTCTATAGGTAAGTTCAAGTCTGTGAGTTGAATGCACTCCACACAAAGAAGTTTCTGAGAATGCTTCTGTTCAGTTTTTATGTGAAGATATTTCCTTTTCCAGCATAGGCCTCAAACGGCTCCAAATATCCACTTGCAGATTCTACAAAAAGAGTGTTTCCAAACTTCTCTATCAATTGGTAGGTTCAACTCTGTGAGTTGAATGAACTCATCAGAAAGAAGTTTCTGAGAATCCTTCTCTCTAGTTTTTATGTGAAGATATTTCCTTTTCCAACATAGGCCTCAAAGCGCTCCAAATAAACACATGCAGATTCTACAAAAGGAGTGTTTCAAAACTGTTCTATCAAAGGGAACGTTCAAGTCTGTGAGTTGAATGTACTCATCACACAGATGTTTCTCAGAATGCTTCTGTCTAGTTTTTAGTTGAAGAGATTTCATTTCCCAGCATAGGCCTCAAAGCGCTCCAAATATCCACTTGCAGAATCTACGAAAAGAGTGTTTCAAAGCTGCTCTTTCAAAAGCAAGGTTCAAGTCTGTGTGTTGAATGCACTCATCTGAAAGAAGTTTCTGAGAACGCTTCTGTCTAGTTCTTACGTGAAGATATTTCCTTTTCCAGCTTAGGCCTCAAAGCGCTCCAAATAAACACTTGCAAATTCTACAAAAGGAGTGTTTCAAAAGAGTTCTATCAAAAGGAACGTTCAAGTCTGTGAGTTGAATGCACTTATCATACCGAAGTTTCCTGGAATGCTTCTGTCTAGTTTTTATGTGAAGACATTTCCTTTTCCAGCAGAGGCCTCAAAGCACTCCAAATATCCACTTGCAGATTCTACAAAAAGAGTGTTTCAAAACTGCTCTATCAAAAGCAAGCTTCAACACTGTGAGTAGAATGCACTCATCACAAAGAAGTTTCTGAGAATGCTTCTGTCTAGTTTTTATGTGAAGATATTTCCTTTTCCAACATAGGCCTCAAAGCGCTCCAAATAAACACTTGCAGATTCTACAAAAGGAGTGTTTCGAAACTGCTCTTTCAAGAGGAACGTTCAAGTCTGTGAGTTGAATGCACTCATCACACAGAAGTTTCTGAGAATGCTTCTGTCTAGTTTTTATGTGAAGATGTTTCCTTTTCCAGAATAGGCCTCAAAACGCTCCAAATATCCTCTTGCAGATTCTACAAAAAGAGTGTTTCAAAACTGTTCTATGAAAAGGAAGGTACAACTCTGTGAGTTGAATGAATGCATCATGAAGAACTTTCTGAGAATGCTTCTCTGTAGTTTTTAGGTGAAGATATTCCAAAACCCAGCACAGGCCTCGAAGTGCTCCAAATAACCACTTGCAGATTTTACCAAAAGAGTGTTTCAAAACTGCTCTTTCTATAGGTAAGTTCAAGTCTGTGAGTTGAATGCACTCAACACAAAGAAGTTTCTGAGAATGCTTCTGTTCAGTTTTTATGTGAAGATATTTCCTTTTCCAGCATAGGCCTCAAACGGCTCCAAATATCCACTTGCAGATTCTACAAAAAGAGTGTTTCCAAACTTCTCTATCAATTGGCAGGTTCAACTCTGTGAGTTGAATGAAGTCATCACAAAGAAGTTTCTGAGAATGCTTCCGTCTAGTTTCTATATGAAGATATTTCCTTTTCCAACATAGGCCCCAAAGTGCTCCAAATAAACCCTTGCAGATTCTACAAAAGGAGTGTTTCAAAACTGCTCTTTCGATAGGTAAGTTCAAGTCTGTGAGTTGAATGCACTCAACACAAAGAAGTTTCTGACAATTCTTCTGTTCAGTTTTTATGTGAAGATATTTCCTTTTCCAGCATAGGCCTCAAACGGCTCCAAATATCCACTTGCAGATTCTACAAAAAGAGTGTTTCCAAACTTCTCTATCAATTGGTAGGTTCAACTCTGTGAGTTGAATGAAGTCATCACAAAGAAATTTCTGAGAATCCTTCTCTCTAGTTTTTACGTGAAGATATTTCCTTTTCCAGCGTAGACCTCAAAGCGCTCCAAATAAACACATGCAGATTCTACAAAAGGAGTGTTTCAAAACTGTTCTATCAAAGGGAACGTTCAAGTCTGTGAGTTGAATGTACTCATCACACAGATGTTTCTCAGAATGCTTCTGTCTAGTTTTTAGGTGAAGAGATTTCATTTCCCAGCATAGGCCTCAAAGCGCTCCAAATATCCACTTGCAGATTCTATAAGAAGAGAGTTTCCAAACTGCTCTTTCAAAAGGAAGCTTCAAGTCTGTGAGTTGAATGCACTCATCACAAAGAAGTTTCTGAGAATGCTTCCGTCTAGTTTCTATATGAAGATATTTCCTTTTCCATCATAGGCCCCAAAGTGCTCCAAATAAACCCTTGCAGATTCTACAAAAGGAGTGTTTCAAAACTGCTCTTTCTATAGGTAAGTTCAAGTCTGTGAGTTGAATGCACTCAACACAAAGAAGTTTCTGAGAATGCTTCTGTTCAGTTTTTATGTGAAGATATTTCCTTTTCCAGCATAGGCCTCAAACGGCTCCAAATATCCACTTGCAGATTCTACAAAAAGAGTGTTTCCAAACTTCTCTATCAATTGGTAGGTTCAACTCTGTGAGTTGAATGAACTCATCACAAAGAAGTTTCTGAGAATCCTTCTCTCTAGTTTTTATGTGAAGATATTTCTTTTTCCAGCGTAGGCCACAAAGCGCTCCAAATAAACACATGCAGATTCTACAAAAGGAGTGTTTCAAAACTGTTCTATCAAAGGGAACGTTCAAGTCTGTGAGTTGAATGTACTCATCACACAGATGTTTCTCAGAATGCTTCTGTCTAGTTTTTAGGTGAAGAGATTTCATTTCCCAGCATAGGCCTCAAAGCGCTCCAAATATCCACTTGCAGATTCTATAAGAAGAGAGTTTCCAAACTGCTCTTTCAAAAGGAAGCTTCAAGTCTGTGTGTTGAATGCACTCATCCAAAAGAAGTTTCTGAGAATGCTTCTGTCTAGTTCTTACGTGAAGATATTTCCTTTTCCAGGTAAGGCCTCAAAGCGCTCCAAATAAACACTTGCAAATTCTACAAAAGGAGTGTTTCAAAAGAGTTCTATCAAAAGGAACGTTCAAGTCTGTGAGTTGAATGCACTTATCATACCGAAGTTTCCTGGAATGCTTCTGTCTAGTTTTTATGTGAAGACATTTCCTTTTCCAGCAGAGGCCTCAAAGCACTCCAAATATCCACTTGCAGATTCTACAAAAAGAGTGTTTCAAAACTGCTCTATCAAAAGCAAGGTTCAACACTGTGAGTAGAATGCACTCATCACAAAGAAGTTTCTGAGAATGCTTCTGTCTAGTTTTTATGTGAAGATATTTCCTTTTCCAACATAGGCCTCAAAGCGCTCCAAATAAACACTTGCAGATTCTACAAAAGGAGTGTTTCGAAACTGCTCTTTTAAGAGGAACGTTCAAGTCTGTGAGTTGAATGCACTCATCACACAGAAGTTTCTGAGAATGCTTCTGTCTAGTTTTTATGTGAAGATGTTTCCTTTTCCAGCATAGGCCTCAAAACGCTCCAAATATCCTCTTGCAGATTCTACAAAAAGAGTGTTTCAAAACTGTTCTATCAAAAGGAAGGTTCAACTCTGTGAGTTGAATGAATGCATCATGAAGAACTTTCTGAGAATGCTTCTCTGTAGTTTTTAGGTGAAGATATTCCAAAACCCAGCACAGGCCTCGAAGTGCTCCAAATAACCACTTGCAGATTTTACCAAAAGAGTGTTTCAAAACTGCTCTTTCTATAGGTAAGTTCAAGTCTGTGAGTTGAATGCACTCAACACAAAGAAGTTTCTGAGAATGCTTCTGTTCAGTTTTTATGTGAAGATATTTCCTTTTCCAGCATAGGCCTCAAACGGCTCCAAATATCCACTTGCAGATTCTACAAAAAGAGTGTTTCCAAACTTCTCTATCAATTGGTAGGTTCAACTCTGTGAGTTGAATGAAGTCATCACAAAGAAGTTTCTGAGAATCCTTCTCTCTAGTTTTTATGTGAAGATACTTCCTTTTCCAACGTAGGCCTCAAGGCGCTCCAAATAAACACATGCAGATTCTACAAAAGGAGTGTTTCAAAACTGTTCTATCAAAGGGAACGTTCAAGTCTGTGAGTTGAATGTACTCATCACAGAGATGTTTCTCAGAATGCTTCTGTCTAGTTTTTAGGTGAAGAGATTTCATTTCCCAGCATAGGCCTCAAAGCGCTCCAAATATCCACTTGCAGATTCTATAAGAAGAGAGTTTCCAAACTGCTCTTTCAAAAGGAGCTTCAAGTCTGTGAGTTGAATGCACTCATCACAAAGAAGTTTCTGAGAATGCTTCCGTCTAGTTTCTATATGAAGATATTTCCTTTTCCAACATAGGCCCCAAAGTGCTCCAAATAAACCCTTGCAGATTCTACAAAAGGAGTGTTTCAAAACTGCTCTTTCTATAGGTAAGTTCAAGTCTGTGAGTTGAATGCACTCAACACAAAGAAGTTTCTGAGAATGCTTCTGTTCAGTTTTTATGTGAAGAGATTTCCTTTTCCAGCATAGGCCTCAAACGGCTCCAAATATCCACTTGCAGATTCTACAAAAAGAGTGTTTCCAAACTTCTCTATCAATTGGTAGGTTCAACTCTGTGAGTTGAATGAACTCATCACAAAGAAGTTTCTGAGAATCCTTCTCTCTAGTTTTTATGTGAAGATATTTCCTTTTCCAGCGTAGGCCACAAAGCGCTCCAAATAAACACATGCAGATTCTACAAAAGGAGTGTTTCAAAACTGTTCTATCAAAGGGAACGTTCAAGTCTGTGAGTTGAATGTACTCATCACACAGATGTTTCTCAGAATGCTTCTGTCTAGTTTTTAGGTGAAGAGATTTCATTTCCCAGCATAGGCCTCAAAGCGCTCCAAATATCCACTTGCAGAATCTACGAAAAGAGTGTTTCAAAGCTGCTCTTTCAAAAGCAAGGTTCAAGTCTGTGTGTTGAATGCACTCATCCGAAAGAAGTTTCTGAGAATGCTTCTGTCTAGTTCTTACGTGAAGATATTTCCTTTTCCAGCTTAGGCCTCAAAGCGCTCCAAATAAACACTTGCAAATTCTACAAAAGGAGTGTTTCAAAAGAGTTCTATCAAAAGGAACGTTCAAGTCTGTGAGTTGAATGCACTTTTCATACCGAAGTTTCCTGGAATGCTTCTGTCTAGTTTTTATGTGAAGACATTTCCTTTTCCAGCATAGGCCTCAAAGCACTCCAAATATCCACTTGCAGATTCTACAAAAAGAGAGTTTCAAAACTGCTCTATCAAAAGCAAGCTTCAACACTGTGAGTAGAATGCACTCATCACAAAGAAGTTTCTGAGAATGCTTCTGTCTAGTTTTTATGTGAAGATATTTCCTTTTCCAACATAGGCCTCAAAGCGCTCCAAATAAACACTTGCAGATTCTACAAAAGGAGTGTTTCGAAACTGCTCTTTCAACAGGAACGTTCAAGTCTGTGAGTTGAATGCACTCATCACACAGAAGTTTCTCAGAATGCTTCTGTCTAGTTTTTATGTGAAGATATTTCCTTTTCCAGCATAGGCCTCAGAACGCTCCAAATATCCTCTTGCAGATTCTACAAAAAGAGTGTTTCAAAACTGTTCTATCAAAAGGAAGGTTCAACTCTGTGAGTTGAATGAATGCATCATGAAGAACTTTCTGAGAATGCTTCTCTGTAGTTTTTAGGTGAAGATATTCCAAAACCCAGCACAGGCCTCGAAGTGCTCCAAATAACCACTTGCAGATTTTACCAAAAGAGTGTTTCAAAACTGCTCTTTCTATACGTAAGTTCAAGTCTGTGAGATGAATGCACTCAACACAAAGAAGTTTCTGAGAATGCTTCTGTTCAGTTTTTATGTGAAGATATTTCCTTTTCCAGCATAGGCCTCAAACGGCTCCAAATTTTCACTTGCAGATTCTACAAAAAGAGTGTTTCCAAACTTCCCTATCAATTGGTAGGTTCAACCCTGTGAGTTGAATGAAGTCATCACAAAGAAGTTTCTGAGAATCCTTCTCTCTAGTTTTTATGTGAAGATATTTCCTTTTCCAACATAGGCCTCAAGGTGCTCCGAATAAACACTTGCAGATTCTACAAACTTAATGTTTCAAAACTCTTCTATCAAAAGGAACGTTGAAGTCTGTGAGTTGAATGCACTCATCACAAAGAAGTTTCTCAGAATGCTTCCGTCTAGTTTTTAGGTGAAGAGATTTCATTTCCCAGCATAGGCCTCAAAGCGCTCCAAATATCCACTTGCAGATTCTATAAGAAGAGAGTTTCCAAACTGCTCTTTCAAAAGGAAGCTTCAAGTCTGTGAGTTGAATGCACTCATCACAAAGAAGTTTCTGAGAATGCTTCCGTCTAGTTTCTATATGAAGATATTTCCTTTTCCAACATAGGCCCCAAAGTGCTCCAAATAAACCCTTGCAGATTCTACAAAAGGAGTGTTTCAAAACTGCTCTTTCTATAGGTAAGTTCAAGTCTGTGAGTTGAATGCACTCAACACAAAGAAGTTTCTGAGAATGCTTCTGTTCAGTTTTTATGTGAAGAGATTTCCTTTTCCAGCATAGGCCTCAAACGGCTCCAAATATCCACTTGCAGATTCTACAAAAAGAGTGTTTCCAAACTTCTCTATCAATTGGTAGGTTCAACTCTGTGAGTTGAATGAAGTCATCACAAAGAAGTTTCTGAGAATCCTTCTCTCTAGTTTTTATGTGAAGATATTTCCTTTTCCAACATAGGCCTCAAGGTGCTCCGAATAAACACTTGCAGATTCTACAAACTTAATGTTTCAAAACTGTTCTATCAAAAGGAACGTTGAAGTCTGTGAGTTGAATGCACTCATCACAAAGAAGTTTCTCAGAATGCTTCCGTCTAGTTTTTAGGTGAAGAGATTTCATTTCCCAGCACAGGCCTCAAAGCGCTCTAAATATCCACTTGCAGATTCTATAAGAAGAGAGTTTCCAAACTGCTCTTTCAAAAGGAAGCTTCAAGTCTGTGAGTTGAATGCACTCATCACAAAGAAGTTTCTGAGAATGCTTCCGTCTAGTTTCTATATGAAGATATTTCCTTTTCCAACATAGGCCCCAAAGTGCTCCAAATAAACCCTTGCAGATTCTACAAAAGGAGTGTTTCAAAACTGCTCTTTCTATAGGTAAGTTCAAGTCTGTGAGTTGAATGCACTCAACACAAAGAAGTTTCTGAGAATGCTTCTGTTCAGTTTTTATGTGAAGATATTTCCTTTTCCAGCATAGGCCTCAAACGGCTCCAAATATCCACTTGCAGATTCTACAAAAAGAGTGTTTCCAAACTTCTCTATCAATTGGTAGGTTCAACTCTGTGAGTTGAATGAACTCATCACAAAGAAGTTTCTGAGAATCCTTCTCTCTAGTTTTTATGTGAAGATATTTCCTTTTCCAACGTAGGCCTCAAAGCGCTCCAAATAAACACATGCAGATTCTACAAAAGGAGTGTTTCAAAACTGTTCTATCAAAGGGAACGTTCAAGTCTGTGAGTTGAATGTACTCATCACACAGATGTTTCTCAGAATGCTTCTGTCTAGTTTTTAGGTGAAGAGATTTCATTTCCCAGCATAGGCCTCAAAGCGCTCCAAATATCCACTTGCAGAATCTACGAAAAGAGTGTTTCAAAGCTGCTCTTTCAAAAGCAAGGTTCAAGTCTGTGTGTTGAATGCACTCATCCGAAAGAAGTTTCTGAGAACGCTTCTGTCTAGTTCTTACGTGAAGATATTTCCTTTTCCAGCTTAGGCCTCAAAGCGCTCCAAATAAACACTTGCAAATTCTACAAAAGGAGTGTTTCAAAAGAGTTCTATCAAAAGGAACGTTCAAGTCTGTGAGTTGAATGCACTTATCATACCGAAGTTTCCTGGAATGCTTCTGTCTAGTTTTTATGTGAAGACATTTCCTTTTCCAGCAGAGGCCTCAAAGCACTCCAAATATCCACTTGCAGATTCTACAAAAAGAGTGTTTCAAAACTGCTCTATCAAAAGCAAGCTTCAACACTGTGAGTAGAATGCACTCATCACAAAGAAGTTTCTGAGAATGCTTCTGTCTAGTTTTTATGTGAAGATATTTCCTTTTCCAACATAGGCCTCAAAGCGCTCCAAATAAACACTTGCAGATTCTACAAAAGGAGTGTTTCGAAACTGCTCTTTCAAGAGGAACGTTCAAGTCTGTGAGTTGAATGCACTCGTCACACAGAAGTTTCTGAGAATGCTTCTGTCTAGTTTTTATGTGAAGATGTTTCCTTTTCCAGCATAGGCCTCAAAACGCTCCAAATATCCTCTTGCAGATTCTACAAAAAGAGTGTTTCAAAACTGTTCTATCAAAAGGAAGGTTCAACTCTGTGAGTTGAATGAATGCATCATGAAGAACTTTCTGAGAATGCTTCTCTGTAGTTTTTAGGTGAAGATATTCCAAAACCCAGCACAGGCCTCGAAGTGCCCCAAATAAACACTTGCAGATTTTACCAAAAGAGTGTTTCAAAACTGCTCTTTCTATACGTAAGTTCAAGTCTGTGAGATGAATGCACTCAACACAAAGAAGTTTCTGAGAATGCTTCTGTTCAGTTTTTATGTGAAGATATTTCCTTTTCCAGCATAGGCCTCAAACGGCTCCAAATATCCACTTGCAGATTCTACAAAAAGAGTGTTTCCAAACTTCTCTATCAATTGGTAGGTTCAACTCTGTGAGTTGAATGAAGTCATCACAAAGAAGTTTCTCAGAATCCTTCTCTCTAGTTTTTATGTGAAGATATTTCCTTTTCCAACATAGGCCTCAAGGTGCTCCGAATAAACACTTGCAGATTCTACAAACTTAATGTTTCAAAACTGTTCTATCAAAAGGAACGTTGAAGTCTGTGAGTTGAATGCACTCATCACAAAGAAGTTTCTCAGAATGCTTCCGTCTAGTTTTTAGGTGAAGAGATTTCATTTCCCAGCACAGGCCTCAAAGCGCTCCAAATATCCACTTGCAGATTCTATAAGAAGAGAGTTTCCAAACTGCTCTTTCAAAAGGAAGCTTCAAGTCTGTGAGTTGAATGCACTCATCACAAAGAAGTTTCTGAGAATGCTTCCGTCTAGTTTCTATATGAAGATATTTCCTTTTCCAACATAGGCCCCAAAGTGCTCCAAATAAACCCTTGCAGATTCTACAAAAGGAGTGTTTCAAAACTGCTCTTTCTATAGGTAAGTTCAAGTCTGTGAGTTGAATGCACTCCACACAAAGAAGTTTCTGAGAATGCTTCTGTTCAGTTTTTATGTGAAGATATTTCCTTTTCCAGCATAGGCCTCAAACGGCTCCAAATATCCACTTGCAGATTCTACAAAAAGAGTGTTTCCAAACTTCTCTACCAATTGGTAGGTTCAACTCTGTGAGTTGAATGAACTCATCACAAAGAAGTTTCTGAGAATCCTTCTCTCTAGTTTTTATGTGAAGATATTTCCTTTTCCAACGTAGGCCTCAAAGCGCTCCAAATAAACACATGCAGATTCTACAAAAGGAGTGTTTCAAAACTGTTCTATCAAAGGGAACGTTCAAGTCTGTGAGTTGAATGTACTCATCACACAGATGTTTCTCAGAATGCTTCTGTCTAGTTTTTAGGTGAAGAGATTTCATTTCCCAGCATAGGCCTCAAAGCGCTCCAAATATCCACTTGCAGAATCTACGAAAAGAGTGTTTCAAAGCTGCTCTTTCAAAAGCAAGGTTCAAGTCTGTGTGTTGAATGCACTCATCCGAAAGAAGTTTCTGAGAACGCTTCTGTCTAGTTCTTACGTGAAGATATTTCCTTTTCCAGCTTAGGCCTCAAAGCGCTCCAAATAAACACTTGCAAATTCTACAAAAGGAGTGTTTCAAAAGAGTTCTATCAAAAGGAACGTTCAAGTCTGTGAGTTGAATGCACTTATCATACCGAAGTTTCCTGGAATGCTTCTGTCTAGTTTTTATGTGAAGACATTTCCTTTTCCAGCAGAGGCCTCAAAGCACTCCAAATATCCACTTGCAGATTCTACAAAAAGAGTGTTTCAAAACTGCTCTATCAAAAGCAAGCTTCAACACTGTGAGTAGAATGCACTCATCACAAAGAAGTTTCTGAGAATGCTTCTGTCTAGTTTTTATGTGAAGATATTTCCTTTTCCAACATAGGCCTCAAAGCGCTCCAAATAAACACTTGCAGATTCTACAAAAGGAGTGTTTCGAAACTGCTCTTTCAAGAGGAACGTTCAAGTCTGTGAGTTGAATGCACTCATCACACAGAAGTTTCTGAGAATGCTTCTGTCTAGTTTTTATGTGAAGATGTTTCCTTTTCCAGAATAGGCCTCAAAACGCTCCAAATATCCTCTTGCAGATTCTACAAAAAGAGTGTTTCAAAACTGTTCTATGAAAAGGAAGGTTCAACTCTGTGAGTTGAATGAATGCATCATGAAGAACTTTCTGAGAATGCTTCTCTGTAGTTTTTAGGTGAAGATATTCCAAAACCCAGCACAGGCCTCGAAGTGCTCCAAATAACCACTTGCAGATTTTACCAAAAGAGTGTTTCAAAACTGCTCTTTCTATAGGTAAGTTCAAGTCTGTGAGTTGAATGCACTCAACACAAAGAAGTTTCTGAGAATGCTTCTGTTCAGTTTTTATGTGAAGATATTTCCTTTTCCAGCATAGGCCTCAAACGGCTCCAAATATCCACTTGCAGATTCTACAAAAAGAGTGTTTCCAAACTTCTCTATCAATTGGTAGGTTCATCTCTGTGAGTTGAATGAAGTCATCACAAAGAAGTTTCTGAGAATCCTTCTCTCTAGTTTTTACGTGAAGATATTTCCTTTTCCAGCGTAGGACTCAAAGCGCTCCAAATAAACACATGCAGATTCTACAAAAGGAGTGTTTCAAAACTGTTCTATCAAAGGGAAAGTTCAAGTCTGTGAGTTGAATGTACTCATCACACAGATGTTTCTCAGAATGCTTCCGTCTAGTTTTTAGGTGAAGAGATTTCATTTCCCAGCATAGGCCTCAAAGCGCTCCAAATATCCACTTGCAGATTCTATAAGAAGAGAGTTTCCAAACTGCTCTTTCAAAAGGAAGCTTCAAGTCTGTGAGTTGAATGCACTCATCACAAAGAAGTTTCTGAGAATGCTTCCGTCTAGTTTCTATATGAAGATATTTCCTTTTCCAACATAGGCCCCAAAGTGCTCCAAATAAACCCTTGCAGATTCTACAAAAGGAGTGTTTCAAAACTGCTCTTTCTATAGGTAAGTTCAAGTCTGTGAGTTGAATGCACTCCACACAAAGAAGTTTCTGAGAATGCTTCTGTTCAGTTTTTATGTGAAGATATTTCCTTTTCCAGCATAGGCCTCAAACGGCTCCAAATATCCACTTGCAGATTCTACAAAAAGAGTGTTTCCAAACTTCTCTATCAATTGGTAGGTTCAACTCTGTGAGTTGAATGAACTCATCACAAAGAAGTTTCTGAGAATCCTTCTCTCTAGTTTTTATGTGAAGATATTTCCTTTTCCAACGTAGGCCTCAAAGCGCTCCAAATAAACACATGCAGATTCTACAAAAGGAGTGTTTCAAAACTGTTCTATCAAAGGGAACGTTCAAGTCTGTGAGTTGAATGTACTCATCACACAGATGTTTCTCAGAATGCTTCTGTCTAGTTTTTAGTTGAAGAGATTTCATTTCCCAGCATAGGCCTCAAAGCGCTCCAAATATCCACTTGCAGAATCTACGAAAAGAGTGTTTCAAAGCTGCTCTTTCAAAAGCAAGGTTCAAGTCTGTGTGTTGAATGCACTCATCCGAAAGAAGTTTCTGAGAACGCTTCTGTCTAGTTCTTACGTGAAGATATTTCCTTTTCCAGCTTAGGCCTCAAAGCGCTCCAAATAAACACTTGCAAATTCTACAAAAGGAGTGTTTCAAAAGAGTTCTATCAAAAGGAACGTTCAAGTCTGTGAGTTGAATGCACTTATCATACCGAAGTTTCCTGGAATGCTTCTGTCTAGTTTTTATGTGAAGACATTTCCTTTTCCAGCAGAGGCCTCAAAGCACTCCAAATATCCACTTGCAGATTCTACAAAAAGAGTGTTTCAAAACTGCTCTATCAAAAGCAAGCTTCAACACTGTGAGTAGAATGCACTCATCACAAAGAAGTTTCTGAGAATGCTTCTGTCTAGTTTTTATGTGAAGATATTTCCTTTTCCAACATAGGCCTCAAAGCGCTCCAAATAAACACTTGCAGATTCTACAAAAGGAGTGTTTCGAAACTGCTCTTTCAAGAGGAACGTTCAAGTCTGTGAGTTGAATGCACTCATCACACAGAAGTTTCTGAGAATGCTTCTGTCTAGTTTTTATGTGAAGATGTTTCCTTTTCCAGAATAGGCCTCAAAACGCTCCAAATATCCTCTTGCAGATTCTACAAAAAGAGTGTTTCAAAACTGTTCTATGAAAAGGAAGGTTCAACTCTGTGAGTTGAATGAATGCATCATGAAGAACTTTCTGAGAATGCTTCTCTGTAGTTTTTAGGTGAAGATATTCCAAAACCCAGCACAGGCCTCGAAGTGCTCCAAATAACCACTTGCAGATTTTACCAAAAGAGTGTTTCAAAACTGCTCTTTCTATAGGTAAGTTCAAGTCTGTGAGTTGAATGCACTCAACACAAAGAAGTTTCTGAGAATGCTTCTGTTCAGTTTTTATGTGAAGATATTTCCTTTTCCAGCATAGGCCTCAAACGGCTCCAAATATCCACTTGCAGATTCTACAAAAAGAGTGTTTCCAAACTTCTCTATCAATTGGGAGGTTCAACTCTGTGAGTTGAATGAACTCATCACAAAGAAGTTTCTGAGAATCCTTCTCTCTAGTTTTTACGTGAAGATATTTCCTTTTCCAGCGTAGGACTCAAAGCGCTCCAAATAAACACATGCAGATTCTACAAAAGGAGTGTTTCAAAACTGTTCTATCAAAGGGAACGTTCAAGTCTGTGAGTTGAATGTACTCATCACACAGATGTTTCTCAGAATGCTTCTGTCTAGTTTTTAGGTGAAGAGATTTCATTTCCCAGCATAGGCCTCAAAGCGCTCCAAATATCCACTTGCAGATTCTATAAGAAGAGAGTTTCCAAACTGCTCTTTCAAAAGGAAGCTTCAAGTCTGTGAGTTGAATGCACTCATCACAAAGAAGTTTCTGAGAATGCTTCCGTCTAGTTTCTATATGAAGATATTTCCTTTTCCAACATAGGACCCAAAGTGCTCCAAATAAACCCTTGCAGATTCTACAAAAGGAGTGTTTCAAAACTGCTCTTTCTATAGGTAAGTTCAAGTCTGTGAGTTGAATGCACTCAACACAAAGAAGTTTCTGAGAATGCTTCTGTTCAGTTTTTATGTGAAGATATTTCCTTTTCCAGCATAGGCCTCAAACGGCTCCAAATATCCACTTGCAGATTCTACAAAAAGAGTGTTTCCAAACTTCTCTATCAATTGGTAGGTTCAACTCTGTGAGTTGAATGAACTCATCACAAAGAAGTTTCTGAGAATCCTTCTCTCTAGTTTTTATGTGAAGATATTTCCTTTTCCAGCGTAGGCCTCAAAGCGCTCCAAATAAACACATGCAGATTCTACAAAAGGAGTGTTTCAAAACTGTTCTATCAAAGGGAACGTTCAAGTCTGTGAGTTGAATGTACTCATCACACAGATGTTTCTCAGAATGCTTCTGTCTAGTTTTTAGGTGAAGAGATTTCATTTCCCAGCATAGGCCTCAAAGCGCTCCAAATATCCACTTGCAGATTCTATAAGAAGAGAGTTTCCAAACTGCTCTTTCAAAAGGAAGCTTCAAGTCTGTGAGTTGAATGCACTCATCACAAAGAAGTTTCTGAGAATGCTTCCGTCTAGTTTCTATATGAAGATATTTCCTTTTCCAACATAGGCCCCAAAGTGCTCCAAATAAACCCTTGCAGATTCTACAAAAGGAGTGTTTCAAAACTGCTCTTTCTATAGGTAAGTTCAAGTCTGTGAGTTGAATGCACTCCACACAAAGAAGTTTCTGAGAATGCTTCTGTTCAGTTTTTATGTGAAGATATTTCCTTTTCCAGCATAGGCCTCAAACGGCTCCAAATATCCACTTGCAGATTCTACAAAAAGAGTGTTTCCAAACTTCTCTATCAATTGGTAGGTTCAACTCTGTGAGTTGAATGAACTCATCACAAAGAAGTTTCTGAGAATCCTTCTCTCTAGTTTTTATGTGAAGATATTTCCTTTTCCAACGTAGGCCTCAAAGCGCTCCAAATAAACACATGCAGATTCTACAAAAGGAGTGTTTCAAAACTGTTCTATCAAAGGGAACGTTCAAGTCTGTGAGTTGAATGTACTCATCACACAGATGTTTCTCAGAATGCTTCTGTCTAGTTTTTAGGTGAAGAGATTTCATTTCCCAGCATAGGCCTCAAAGCGCTCCAAATATCCACTTGCAGAATCTACGAAAAGAGTGTTTCAAAGCTGCTCTTTCAAAAGCAAGGTTCAAGTCTGTGTGTTGAATGCACTCATCTGAAAGAAGTTTCTGAGAACGCTTCTGTCTAGTTCTTACGTGAAGATATTTCCTTTTCCAGCTTAGGCCTCAAAGCGCTCCAAATAAACACTTGCAAATTCTACAAAAGGAGTGTTTCAAAAGAGTTCTATCAAAAGGAACGTTCAAGTCTGTGAGTTGAATGCACTTATCATACCGAAGTTTCCTGGAATGCTTCTGTCTAGTTTTTATGTGAAGACATTTCCTTTTCCAGCAGAGGCCTCAAAGCACTCCAAATATCCACTTGCAGATTCTACAAAAAGAGTGTTTCAAAACTGCTCTATCAAAAGCAAGCTTCAACACTGTGAGTAGAATGCACTCATCACAAAGAAGTTTCTGAGAATGCTTCTGTCTAGTTTTTATGTGAAGATATTTCCTTTTCCAACATAGGCCTCAAAGCGCTCCAAATAAACACTTGCAGATTCTACAAAAGGAGTGTTTCGAAACTGCTCTTTCAAGAGGAACGTTCAAGTCTGTGAGTTGAATGCACTCATCACACAGAAGTTTCTCAGAATGCTTCTGTCTAGTTTTTATGTGAAGATGTTTCCTTTTCCAGAATAGGCCTCAAAACGCTCCAAATATCCTCTTGCAGATTCTACAAAAAGAGTGTTTCAAAACTGTTCTATGAAAAGGAAGGTTCAACTCTGTGAGTTGAATGAATGCATCATGAAGAACTTTCTGAGAATGCTTCTCTGTAGTTTTTAGGTGAAGATATTCCAAAACCCAGCACAGGCCTCGAAGTGCTCCAAATAACCACTTGCAGATTTTACCAAAAGAGTGTTTCAAAACTGCTCTTTCTATAGGTAAGTTCAAGTCTGTGAGTTGAATGCACTCAACACAAAGAAGTTTCTGAGAATGCTTCTGTTCAGTTTTTATGTGAAGATATTTCCTTTTCCAGCATAGGCCTCAAACGGCTCCAAATATCCACTTGCAGATTCTACAAAAAGAGTGTTTCCAAACTTCTCTATCAATTGGTAGGTTCAACTCTGTGAGTTGAATGAAGTCATCACAAAGAAGTTTCTGAGAATCCTTCTCTCTAGTTTTTACGTGAAGATATTTCCTTTTCCAGCGTAGGACTCAAAGCGCTCCAAATAAACACATGCAGATTCTACAAAAGGAGTGTTTCAAAACTGTTCTATCAAAGGGAAAGTTCAAGTCTGTGAGTTGAATGTACTCATCACACAGATGTTTCTCAGAATGCTTCCGTCTAGTTTTTAGGTGAAGAGATTTCATTTCCCAGCATAGGCCTCAAAGCGCTCCAAATATCCACTTGCAGATTCTATAAGAAGAGAGTTTCCAAACTGCTCTTTCAAAAGGAAGCTTCAAGTCTGTGAGTTGAATGCACTCATCACAAAGAAGTTTCTGAGAATGCTTCCGTCTAGTTTCTATATGAAGATATTTCCTTTTCCAACATAGGCCCCAAAGTGCTCCAAATAAACCCTTGCAGATTCTACAAAAGGAGTGTTTCAAAACTGCTCTTTCTATAGGTAAGTTCAAGTCTGTGAGTTGAATGCACTCCACACAAAGAAGTTTCTGAGAATGCTTCTGTTCAGTTTTTATGTGAAGATATTTCCTTTTCCAGCATAGGCCTCAAACGGCTCCAAATATCCACTTGCAGATTCTACAAAAAGAGTGTTTCCAAACTTCTCTATCAATTGGTAGGTTCAACTCTGTGAGTTGAATGAACTCATCACAAAGAAGTTTCTGAGAATCCTTCTCTCTAGTTTTTATGTGAAGATATTTCCTTTTCCAACGTAGGCCTCAAATCGCTCCAAATAAACACATGCAGATTCTACAAAAGGAGTGTTTCAAAACTGTTCTATCAAAGGGAACGTTCAAGTCTGTGAGTTGAATGTACTCATCACACAGATGTTTCTCAGAATGCTTCTGTCTAGTTTTTAGTTGAAGAGATTTCATTTCCCAGCATAGGCCTCAAAGCGCTCCAAATATCCACATGCAGAATCTACGAAAAGAGTGTTTCAAAGCTGCTCTTTCAAAAGCAAGGTTCAAGTCTGTGTGTTGAATGCACTCATCCGAAAGAAGTTTCTGAGAACGCTTCTGTCTAGTTCTTACGTGAAGATATTTCCTTTTCCAGCTTAGGCCTCAAAGCGCTCCAAATAAACACTTGCAAATTCTACAAAAGGAGTGTTTCAAAAGAGTTCTATCAAAAGGAACGTTCAAGTCTGTGAGTTGAATGCACTTATCATACCGAAGTTTCCTGGAATGCTTCTGTCTAGTTTTTATGTGAAGACATTTCCTTTTCCAGCAGAGGCCTCAAAGCACTCCAAATATCCACTTGCAGATTCTACAAAAAGAGTGTTTCAAAACTGCTCTATCAAAAGCAAGCTTCAACACTGTGAGTAGAATGCACTCATCACAAAGAAGTTTCTGAGAATGCTTCTGTCTAGTTTTTATGTGAAGATATTTCCTTTTCCAACATAGGCCTCAAAGCGCTCCAAATAAACACTTGCAGATTCTACAAAAGGAGTGTTTCGAAACTGCTCTTTCAAGAGGAACGTTCAAGTCTGTGAGTTGAATGCACTCATCACACAGAAGTTTCTGAGAATGCTTCTGTCTAGTTTTTATGTGAAGATGTTTCCTTTTCCAGAATAGGCCTCAAAACGCTCCAAATATCCTCTTGCAGATTCTACAAAAAGAGTGTTTCAAAACTGTTCTATGAAAAGGAAGGTTCAACTCTGTGAGTTGAATGAATGCATCATGAAGAACTTTCTGAGAATGCTTCTCTGTAGTTTTTAGGTGAAGATATTCCAAAACCCAGCACAGGCCTCGAAGTGCTCCAAATAACCACTTGCAGATTTTACCAAAAGAGTGTTTCAAAACTGCTCTTTCTATAGGTAAGTTCAAGTCTGTGAGTTGAATGCACTCAACACAAAGAAGTTTCTGAGAATGCTTCTGTTCAGTTTTTATGTGAAGATATTTCCTTTTCCAGCATAGGCCTCAAACGGCTCCAAATATCCACTTGCAGATTCTACAAAAAGAGTGTTTCCAAACTTCTCTATCAATTGGTAGGTTCAACTCTGTGAGTTGAATGAAGTCATCACAAAGAAGTTTCTGAGAATCCTTCTCTCTAGTTTTTACGTGAAGATATTTCCTTTTCCAGCGTAGGACTCAAAGCGCTCCAAATAAACACATGCAGATTCTACAAAAGGAGTGTTTCAAAACTGTTCTATCAAAGGGAAAGTTCAAGTCTGTGAGTTGAATGTACTCATCACACAGATGTTTCTCAGAATGCTTCCGTCTAGTTTTTAGGTGAAGAGATTTCATTTCCCAGCATAGGCCTCAAAGCGCTCCAAATATCCACTTGCAGATTCTATAAGAAGAGAGTTTCCAAACTGCTCTTTCAAAAGGAAGCTTCAAGTCTGTGAGTTGAATGCACTCATCACAAAGAAGTTTCTGAGAATGCTTCCGTCTAGTTTCTATATGAAGATATTTCCTTTTCCAACATAGGCCCCAAAGTGCTCCAAATAAACCCTTGCAGATTCTACAAAAGGAGTGTTTCAAAACTGCTCTTTCTATAGGTAAGTTCAAGTCTGTGAGTTGAATGCACTCCACACAAAGAAGTTTCTGAGAATGCTTCTGTTCAGTTTTTATGTGAAGATATTTCCTTTTCCAGCATAGGCCTCAAACGGCTCCAAATATCCACTTGCAGATTCTACAAAAAGAGTGTTTCCAAACTTCTCTATCAATTGGTAGGTTCAACTCTGTGAGTTGAATGAACTCATCACAAAGAAGTTTCTGAGAATCCTTCTCTCTAGTTTTTATGTGAAGATATTTCCTTTTCCAACGTAGGCCTCAAAGCGCTCCAAATAAACACATGCAGATTCTACAAAAGGAGTGTTTCAAAACTGTTCTATCAAAGGGAACGTTCAAGTCTGTGAGTTGAATGTACTCATCACACAGATGTTTCTCAGAATGCTTCTGTCTAGTTTTTAGTTGAAGAGATTTCATTTCCCAGCATAGGCCTCAAAGCGCTCCAAATATCCACTTGCAGAATCTACGAAAAGAGTGTTTCAAAGCTGCTCTTTCAAAAGCAAGGTTCAAGTCTGTGTGTTGAATGCACTCATCCGAAAGAAGTTTCTGAGAACGCTTCTGTCTAGTTCTTACGTGAAGATATTTCCTTTTCCAACTTAGGCCTCAAAGCGCTCCAAATAAACACTTGCAAATTCTACAAAAGGAGTGTTTCAAAAGAGTTCTATCAAAAGGAACGTTCAAGTCTGTGAGTTGAATGCACTTATCATACCGAAGTTTCCTGGAATGCTTCTGTCTAGTTTTTATGTGAAGACATTTCCTTTTCCAGCAGAGGCCTCAAAGCACTCCAAATATCCACTTGCAGATTCTACAAAAAGAGTGTTTCAAAACTGCTCTATCAAAAGCAAGCTTCAACACTGTGAGTAGAATGCACTCATCACAAAGAAGTTTCTGAGAATGCTTCTGTCTAGTTTTTATGTGAAGATATTTCCTTTTCCAACATAGGCCTCAAAGCGCTCCAAATAAACACTTGCAGATTCTACAAAAGGAGTGTTTCGAAACTGCTCTTTCAAGAGGAACGTTCAAGTCTGTGAGTTGAATGCACTCATCACACAGAAGTTTCTGAGAATGCTTCTGTCTAGTTTTTATGTGAAGATGTTTCCTTTTCCAGAATAGGCCTCAAAACGCTCCAAATATCCTCTTGCAGATTCTACAAAAAGAGTGTTTCAAAACTGTTCTATGAAAAGGAAGGTTCAACTCTGTGAGTTGAATGAATGCATCATGAAGAACTTTCTGAGAATGCTTCTCTGTAGTTTTTAGGTGAAGATATTCCAAAACCCAGCACAGGCCTCGAAGTGCTCCAAATAACCACTTGCAGATTTTACCAAAAGAGTGTTTCAAAACTGCTCTTTCTATAGGTAAGTTCAAGTCTGTGAGTTGAATGCACTCAACACAAAGAAGTTTCTGAGAATGCTTCTGTTCAGTTTTTATGTGAAGATATTTCCTTTTCCAGCATAGGCCTCAAACGGCTCCAAATATCCACTTGCAGATTCTACAAAAAGAGTGTTTCCAAACTTCTCTATCAATTGGTAGGTTCAACTCTGTGAGTTGAATGAAGTCATCACAAAGAAGTTTCTGAGAATCCTTCTCTCTAGTTTTTACGTGAAGATATTTCCTTTTCCAGCGTAGGACTCAAAGCGCTCCAAATAAACACATGCAGATTCTACAAAAGGAGTGTTTCAAAACTGTTCTATCAAAGGGAAAGTTCAAGTCTGTGAGTTGAATGTACTCATCACACAGATGTTTCTCAGAATGCTTCCGTCTAGTTTTTAGGTGAAGAGATTTCATTTCCCAGCATAGGCCTCAAAGCGCTCCAAATATCCACTTGCAGATTCTATAAGAAGAGAGTTTCCAAACTGCTCTTTCAAAAGGAAGCTTCAAGTCTGTGAGTTGAATGCACTCATCACAAAGAAGTTTCTGAGAATGCTTCCGTCTAGTTTCTATATGAAGATATTTCCTTTTCCAACATAGGCCCCAAAGTGCTCCAAATAAACCATTGCAGATTCTACAAAAGGAGTGTTTCAAAACTGCTCTTTCTATAGGTAAGTTCAAGTCTGTGAGTTGAATGCACTCCACACAAAGAAGTTTCTGAGAATGCTTCTGTTCAGTTTTTATGTGAAGATATTTCCTTTTCCAGCATAGGCCTCAAACGGCTCCAAATATCCACTTGCAGATTCTACAAAAAGAGTGTTTCCAAACTTCTCTATCAATTGGTAGGTTCAACTCTGTGAGTTGAATGAACTCATCACAAAGAAGTTTCTGAGAATCCTTCTCTCTAGTTTTTATGTGAAGATATTTCCTTTTCCAACGTAGGCCTCAAAGCGCTCCAAATAAACACATGCAGATTCTACAAAAGGAGTGTTTCAAAACTGTTCTATCAAAGGGAACGTTCAAGTCTGTGAGTTGAATGTACTCATCACACAGATGTTTCTCAGAATGCTTCTGTCTAGTTTTTAGTTGAAGAGATTTCATTTCCCAGCATAGGCCTCAAAGCGCTCCAAATATCCACTTGCAGAATCTACGAAAAGAGTGTTTCAAAGCTGCTCTTTGAAAAGCAAGGTTCAAGTCTGTGTGTTGAATGCACTCATCCGAAAGAAGTTTCTGAGAACGCTTCTGTCTAGTTCTTACGTGAAGATATTTCCTTTTCCAACTTAGGCCTCAAAGCGCTCCAAATAAACACTTGCAAATTCTACAAAAGGAGTGTTTCAAAAGAGTTCTATCAAAAGGAACGTTCAAGTCTGTGAGTTGAATGCACTTATCATACCGAAGTTTCCTGGAATGCTTCTGTCTAGTTTTTATGTGAAGACATTTCCTTTTCCAGCAGAGGCCTCAAAGCACTCCAAATATCCACTTGCAGATTCTACAAAAAGAGTGTTTCAAAACTGCTCTATCAAAAGCAAGCTTCAACACTGTGAGTAGAATGCACTCATCACAAAGAAGTTTCTGAGAATGCTTCTGTCTAGTTTTTATGTGAAGATATTTCCTTTTCCAACATAGGCCTCAAAGCGCTCCAAATAAACACTTGCAGATTCTACAAAAGGAGTGTTTCGAAACTGCTATTTCAAGAGGAACGTTCAAGTCTGTGAGTTGAATGCACTCATCACACAGAAGTTTCTGAGAATGCTTCTGTCTAGTTTTTATGTGAAGATGTTTCCTTTTCCAGAATAGGCCTCAAAACGCTCCAAATATCCTCTTGCAGATTCTACAAAAAGAGTGTTTCAAAACTGTTCTATGAAAAGGAAGGTTCAACTCTGTGAGTTGAATGAATGCATCATGAAGAACTTTCTGAGAATGCTTCTCTGTAGTTTTTAGGTGAAGATATTCCAAAACCCAGCACAGGCCTCGAAGTGCTCCAAATAACCACTTGCAGATTTTACCAAAAGAGTGTTTCAAAACTGCTCTTTCTATAGGTAAGTTCAAGTCTGTGAGTTGAATGCACTCAACACAAAGAAGTTTCTGAGAATGCTTCTGTTCAGTTTTTATGTGAAGATATTTCCTTTTCCAGCATAGGCCTCAAACGGCTCCAAATATCCACTTGCAGATTCTACAAAAAGAGTGTTTCCAAACTTCTCTATCAATTGGTAGGTTCAACTCTGTGAGTTGAATGAAGTCATCACAAAGAAGTTTCTGAGAATCCTTCTCTCTAGTTTTTACGTGAAGATATTTCCTTTTCCAGCGTAGGACTCAAAGCACTCCAAATAAACACATGCAGATTCTACAAAAGGAGTGTTTCAAAACTGTTCTATCAAAGGGAACGTTCAAGTCTGTGAGTTGAATGTACTCATCACACAGATGTTTCTCAGAATGCTTCTGTCTAGTTTTTAGGTGAAGAGATTTCATTTCCCAGCATAGGCCTCAAAGCGCTCCAAATATCCACTTGCAGATCCTATAAGAAGAGAGTTTCCAAACTGCTCTTTCAAAAGGAAGCTTCAAGTCTGTGAGTTGAATGCACTCATCACAAAGAAGTTTCTGAGAATGCTTCCGTCTAGTTTCTATATGAAGATATTTCCTTTTCCAACATAGGACCCAAAGTGCTCCAAATAAACCCTTGCAGATTCTACAAAAGGAGTGTTTCAAAACTGCTCTTTCTATAGGTAAGTTCAAGTCTGTGAGTTGAATGCACTCAACACAAAGAAGTTTCTGAGAATGCTTCTGTTCAGTTTTTATGTGAAGATATTTCCTTTTCCAGCATAGGCCTCAAACGGCTCCAAATATCCACTTGCAGATTCTACAAAAAGAGTGTTTCCAAACTTCTCTATCAATTGGTAGGTTCAACTCTGTGAGTTGAATGAACTCATCACAAAGAAGTTTCTGAGAATCCTTCTCTCTAGTTTTTATGTGAAGATATTTCCTTTTCCAGCGTAGGCCTCAAAGCGCTCCAAATAAACACATGCAGATTCTACAAAAGGAGTGTTTCAAAACTGTTCTATCAAAGGGAACGTTCAAGTCTGTGAGTTGAATGTACTCATCACACAGATGTTTCTCAGAATGCTTCCGTCTAGTTTTTAGGTGAAGAGATTTCATTTCCCAGCATAGGCCTCAAAGCGCTCCAAATATCCACTTGCAGAATCTATGAAAAGAGTGTTTCAAAGCTGCTCTTTCAAAAGCAAGGTTCAAGTCTGTGTGTTGAATGCACTCATCCGAAAGAAGTTTCTGAGAATGCTTCTGTCTAGTTCTTACGTGAAGATATTTCCTTTTCCAGCTTAGGCCTCAAAGCGCTCCAAATAAACACTTGCAAATTCTACAAAAGGAGTGTTTCAAAAGAGTTCTATCAAAAGGAACGTTCAAGTCTGTGAGTTGAATGCACTTATCATACCGAAGTTTCCTGGAATGCTTCTGTCTAGTTTTTATGTGAAGACATTTCCTTTTCCAGCAGAGGCCTCAAAGCACTCCAAATATCCACTTGCAGATTCTGCAAAAAGAGTGTTTCAAAACTGCTCTATCAAAAGCAAGCTTCAACACTGTGAGTAGAATGCACTCATCACACAGAAGTTTCTGAGAATGCTTCTGTCTAGTTTTTATGTGAAGATGTTTCCTTTTCCAGCATAGGCCTCAAAACGCTCCAAATATCCTCTTGCAGATTCTACAAGAAGAGTGTTTCAAAACTGTTCTATCAAAAGGAAGGTTCAACTCTGTGAGTTGAATGAATGCATCATGAAGAACTTTCTGAGAATGCTTCTCTGTAGTTTTTAGGTGAAGATATTCCAAAACCCAGCACAGGCCTCGAAGTGCTGCAAATAACCACTTGCAGATTTTACCAAAAGAGTGTTTCAAAACTGCTCTTTCTATAGGTAAGTTCAAGTCTGTGAGTTGAATGCACTCAACACAAAGAAGTTTCTGAGAATGCTTCTGTTCAGTTTTTATGTGAAGATATTTCCTTTTCCAGCATAGGCCTCAAACGGCTCCAAATATCCACTTTCAGATTCTACAAAAAGAGTGTTTCCAAACTTCTCTATCAATTGGTAGGTTCAACTCTGTGAGTTGAATGAAGTCATCACAAAGAAGTTTCTGAGAATCCTTCTCTCTAGTTTTTATGTGAAGATATTTCCTTTTCCAACATAGGCCTCAAGGTGCTCCGAATAAACACTTGCAGATTCTACAAACTTAATGTTTCAAAACTGTTCTATCAAAAGGAACGTTGAAGTCTGTGAGTTGAATGCACTCATCTCAAAGAAGTTTCTCAGAATGCTTCCGTCTAGTTTTTAGGTGAAGAGATTTCAATTCCCAGCATAGGCCTCAAAGCGCTCCAAATATCCACTTGCAGATTCTATAAGAAGAGAGTTTCAAAACTGCTCTTTCAAAAGGAGCTTCAAGTCTGTGAGTTGAATGCACTCATCACAAAGAAGTTTCTGAGAATGCTTCCGTCTAGTTTCTATATGAAGATATTTCCTTTTCCAACATAGGCCCCAAAGTGCTCCAAATAAACCCTTGCAGATTCTACAAAAGGAGTGTTTCAAAACTGCTCTTTCTATAGGTAAGTTCAAGTCTGTGAGTTGAATGCACTCAACACAAAGAAGTTTCTGAGAATGCTTCTGTTCAGTTTTTATGTGAAGATATTTCCTTTTCCAGCATAGGCCTCATACGGCTCCAAATATCCACTTGCAGATTCTACAAAAAGAGTGTTTCCAAACTTCTCTATCAATTGGTAGGTTCAACTCTGTGAGTTGAATGAACTCATCCAAAGAAGTTTCTGAGAATCCTTCTCTCTAGTTTTTATGTGAAGATATTTCCTTTTCCAGCGTAGGCTTCAAAGCGCTCCAAATAAACACATGCAGATTCTACAAAAGGAGTGTTTCAAAACTGTTCTATCAAAGGGAACGTTCAAGTCTGTGTGTTGAATGTACTCATCACACAGATGTTTCTCAGAATGCTTCTGTCTAGTTTTTAGGTGAAGAGATTTCATTTCCCAGCATAGGCCTCAAAGCGCTCCAAATATCCACTTGCAGAATCTATGAAAAGAGTGTTTCAAAGCTGCTCTTTCAAAAGCAAGGTTCAAGTCTGTGTGTTGAATGCACTCATCCGAAAGAAGTTTCTGAGAATGCTTCTGTCTAGTTCTTACGTGAAGATATTTCCTTTTCCAGCTTAGGCCTCAAAGCGCTCCAAATAAACACTTGCAAATTCTACAAAAGGAGTGTTTCAAAAGAGTTCTATCAAAAGGAACGTTCAAGTCTGTGAGTTGAATGCACTTATCATACCGAAGTTTCCTGGAATGCTTCTGTCTAGTTTTTATGTGAAGACATTTCCTTTTCCAGCAGAGGCCTCAAAGCACTCCAAATATCCACTTGCAGATTCTACAAAAAGAGTGTTTCAAAACTGCTCTATCAAAAGCAAGCTTCAACACTGTGAGTAGAATGCACTCATCACAAAGAAGTTTCTGAGAATGCTTCTGTCTAGTTTTTATGTGAAGATATTTCCTTTTCCAACATAGGCCTCAAAGCGCTCCAAATAAACACTTGCAGATTCTACAAAAGGAGTGTTTCGAAACTGCTCTTTCAAGAGGAACGTTCAAGTCTGTGAGTTGAATGCACTCATCACACAGAAGTTTCTGAGAATGCTTCTGTCTAGTTTTTATGTGAAGATGTTTCCTTTTCCAGCATAGGCCTCAAAACGCGCCAAATATCCTCTTGCAGATTCTACAAAAAGAGTGTTTCAAAACTGTTCTATCAAAAGGAAGGTTCAACTCTGTGAGTTGAATGAATGCATCATGAAGAACTTTCTGAGAATGCTTCTCTGTAGTTTTTAGGTGAAGATATTCCAAAACCCAGCACAGGCCTCGAAGTGCTCCAAAGAACCACTTGCAGATTTTACCAAAAGGGTGTTTCAAAACTGCTCTTTCTATAGGTAAGTTCAAGTCTGTGAGTTGAATGCACTCAACACAAAGAAGTTTCTGAGAATGCTTCTGTTCAGTTTTTATGTGAAGATATTTCCTTTTCCAGCATAGGCCTCAAACGGCTCCAAATATCCACTTGCAGATTCTACAAAAAGAGTGTTTCCAAACTTCTCTATCAATTGGTAGGTTCAACTCTGTGAGTTGAATGAACTCATCACAAAGAAGTTTCTGAGAATCCTTCTCTCTAGTTTTTATGTGAAGATATTTCCTTTTCCAGCGTAGGCCTCAAAGCGCTCCAAATAAACACATGCAGATTCTACAAAAGGAGTGTTTCAAAACTGTTCTATCAAAGGGAACGTTCAAGTCTGTGAGTTGAATGTACTCATCACACAGATGTTTCTCAGAATGCTTCCGTCTAGTTTTTAGGTGAAGAGATTTCATTTCCCAGCATAGGCCTCAAAGCGCTCCAAATATCCACTTGCAGAATCTATGAAAAGAGTGTTTCAAAGCTGCTCTTTCAAAAGCAAGGTTCAAGTCTGTGTGTTGAATGCACTCATCCGAAAGAAGTTTCTGAGAATGCTTCTGTCTAGTTCTTACGTGAAGATATTTCCTTTTCCAGCTTAGGCCTCAAAGCGCTCCAAATAAACACTTGCAAATTCTACAAAAGGAGTGTTTCAAAAGAGTTCTATCAAAAGGAACGTTCAAGTCTGTGAGTTGAATGCACTTATCATTCCGAAGTTTCCTGGAATGCTTCTGTCTAGTTTTTATGTGAAGACATTTCCTTTTCCAGCAGAGGCCTCAAAGCACTCCAAATATCCACTTGCAGATTCTGCAAAAAGAGTGTTTCAAAACTGCTCTATCAAAAGCAAGCTTCAACACTGTGAGTAGAATGCACTCATCACAAAGAAGTTTCTGAGAATGCTTCTGTCTAGTTTTTATGTGAAGATATTTCCTTTTCCAACATAGGCCTCAAAGCGCTCCAAATAAACACTTGCAGATTCTACAAAAGGAGTGTTTCGAAACTGCTCTTTCAAGAGGAACGTTCAAGTCTGTGAGTTGAATGCACTCATCACACAGAAGTTTCTGAGAATGCTTCTGTCTAGTTTTTATGTGAAGATGTTTCCTTTTCCAGCATAGGCCTCAAAACGCTCCAAATATCCTCTTGCAGATTCTACAAAAAGAGTGTTTCAAAACTGTTCTATCAAAAGGAAGGTTCAACTCTGTGAGTTGAATGAATGCATCATGAAGAACTTTCTGAGAATGCTTCTCTGTAGTTTTTAGGTGAAGATATTCCAAAACCCAGCACAGGCCTCGAAGTGCTCCAAATAACCACTTGCAGATTTTACCAAAAGAGTGTTTCAAAACTGCTCTTTCTATAGGTAAGTTCAAGTCTGTGAGTTGAATGCACTCAACACAAAGAAGTTTCTGAGAATGCTTCTGTTCAGTTTTTATGTGAAGATATTTCCTTTTCCAGCATAGGCTTCAAACGGCTCCAAATATCCACTTGCAGATTCTACAAAAAGAGTGTTTCCAAACTTCTCTATCAATTGGTAGGTTCAACACTGTGAGTTGAATGAACTCATCACAAAGAAGTTTCTGAGAATCCTTCTCTCTAGTTTTTATGTGAAGATATTTCCTTTTCCAGCGTAGGCCTCAAAGCACTCCAAATAAACACATGCAGATTCTACAAAAGGAGTGTTTCAAAACTGTTCTATCAAAGGGAACGTTCAAGTCTGTGAGTTGAATGTACTCATCACACAGATGTTTCTCAGAATGCTTCTGTCTAGTTTTTAGGTGAAGAGATTTCATTTCCCAGCATAGGCCTCAAAGCGCTCCAAATATCCACTTGCAGAATCTATGAAAAGAGTGTTTCAAAGCTGCTCTTTCAAAAGCAAGGTTCAAGTCTGTGTGTTCAATGCACTCATCCGAAAGAAGTTTCTGAGAATGCTTCTGTCTAGTTCTTACGTGAAGATATTTCCTTTTCCAGCTTAGGCCTCAAAGCGCTCCAAATAAACACTTGCAAATTCTACAAAAGGAGTGTTTCCAAAGAGTTCTATCAAAAGGAACGTTCAAGTCTGTGAGTTGAATGCACTTATCATACCGAAGTTCCCTGGAATGCTTCTGTCTAATTTTTATGTGTAGACATTTCCTTTTCCAGCAGAGGCCTCAAAGCACTCCAAATATCCACTTGCAGATTCTGCAAAAAGAGTGCTTCAAAACTGCTCTATCAAAAGCAAGCTTCAACACTGTGAGTAGAATGCACTCATCACACAGAAGTTTCTGAGAATGCTTCTGTCTAGTTTTTATGTGAAGATGTTTCCTTTTCCAGCATAGGCCTCAAAACGCTCCAAATATCCTCTTGCAGATTCTACAAGAAGAGTGTTTCAAAACTGTTCTATCAAAAGGAAGGTTCAACTCTGTGAGTTGAATGAATGCATCATGAAGAACTTTCTGAGAATGCTTCTCTGTAGTTTTTAGGTGAAGATATTCCAAAACCCAGCACAGGCCTCGAAGTGCTGCAAATAACCACTTGCAGATTTTACCAAAAGAGTGTTTCAAAACTGCTCTTTCTATAGGTAAGTTCAAGTCTGTGAGTTGAATGCACTCAACACAAAGAAGTTTCTGAGAATGCTTCTGTTCAGTTTTTATGTGAAGATATTTCCTTTTCCAGCATAGGCCTCAAACGGCTCCAAATATCCACTTTCAGATTCTACAAAAAGAGTGTTTCCAAACTTCTCTATCAATTGGTAGGTTCAACTCTGTGAGTTGAATGAAGTCATCACAAAGAAGTTTCTGAGAATCCTTCTCTCTAGTTTTTATGTGAAGATATTTCCTTTTCCAACATAGGCCTCAAGGTGCTCCGAATAAACACTTGCAGATTCTACAAACTTAATGTTTCAAAACTGTTCTATCAAAAGGAACGTTGAAGTCTGTGAGTTGAATGCACTCATCTCAAAGAAGTTTCTCAGAATGCTTCCGTCTAGTTTTTAGGTGAAGAGATTTCAATTCCCAGCATAGGCCTCAAAGCGCTCCAAATATCCACTTGCAGATTCTATAAGAAGAGAGTTTCAAAACTGCTCTTTCAAAAGGAGCTTCAAGTCTGTGAGTTGAATGCACTCATCACAAAGAAGTTTCTGAGAATGCTTCCGTCTAGTTTCTATATGAAGATATTTCCTTTTCCAACATAGGCCCCAAAGTGCTCCAAATAAACCCTTGCAGATTCTACAAAAGGAGTGTTTCAAAACTGCTCTTTCTATAGGTAAGTTCAAGTCTGTGAGTTGAATGCACTCAACACAAAGAAGTTTCTGAGAATGCTTCTGTTCAGTTTTTATGTGAAGATATTTCCTTTTCCAGCATAGGCCTCATACGGCTCCAAATATCCACTTGCAGATTCTACAAAAAGAGTGTTTCCAAACTTCTCTATCAATTGGTAGGTTCAACTCTGTGAGTTGAATGAACTCATCCAAAGAAGTTTCTGAGAATCCTTCTCTCTAGTTTTTATGTGAAGATATTTCCTTTTCCAGCGTAGGCTTAAAAGCGCTCCAAATAAACACATGCAGATTCTACAAAAGGAGTGTTTCAAAACTGTTCTATCAAAGGGAACGTTCAAGTCTGTGTGTTGAATGTACTCATCACACAGATGTTTCTCAGAATGCTTCTGTCTAGTTTTTAGGTGAAGAGATTTCATTTCCCAGCATAGGCCTCAAAGCGCTCCAAATATCCACTTGCAGAATCTATGAAAAGAGTGTTTCAAAGCTGCTCTTTCAAAAGCAAGGTTCAAGTCTGTGTGTTGAATGCACTCATCCGAAAGAAGTTTCTGAGAATGCTTCTGTCTAGTTCTTACGTGAAGATATTTCCTTTTCCAGCTTAGGCCTCAAAGCGCTCCAAATAAACACTTGCAAATTCTACAAAAGGAGTGTTTCAAAAGAGTTCTATCAAAAGGAACGTTCAAGTCT